>NC_133450.1:24473624-25673624 GCF_048565385.1 Saimiri boliviensis
TCGCTCTTAATTTTTGATGTAGACTGTAAACATGCTTTTCAAAAAAATAGTAAAATATAGCCTCTTATCATTATTAGTAATACTTTTTAAAAATAGTAAGATTATTTCAGGAAAGGTTAACATTGCAGGTGCCTGATCAGATTGCCTGACATACTAGCTGTGTGATCACAGCAAACTAATAAATTCCTGTAAGCCTTATTTTTCACATTTGTAAAACAGTTACTCTAACAGCATTTGCTTTATGGAGCTGCTGTGAGGGTTGAAGTAAAATATCCATGTAAAGCACTTCTACTGGGAACTGTAATCATTTAATAGTTCCTTGTTGTGATGGTTGTTTTATTATTTGTAATGGAAACTTTGGTTTAAAGAAGTTCCTTATTACTTCAATGAAGAAGTTAGGGAAGAAAAATTTTAAAAATAAAATGTAAAATATATAACTTCCCAGAAATTTAGGTTATATTGTTGAAAACATCTATGTATAAAAATAAAATCTCTGCAATCAAAATAGAAGACTACCCCAGTGTTTATGACTATGTTTTTGATATATTAAATGATTTGAAGTCATAATGAAAACATATACTGAATCCTTCCAAATCACAATTATGGAAAATTATTAACTTTTAAGTTTTCGTTTGGTCTTTATTTCCTCAGAGAGAAAATAGACACTTAAGGCCTTTTAAAAATTTGCCAATCTCCTTTATTTTTTAATTTTTTTTAAACAAGAACTAATTCTTATCTTTTGTCAGGCTATAATACATAGCTAAAATATAACAACATAAATTGTTCTTAAAGCTTTTGTTTTTATAATGATCTTTTATTTGCGAGAATACTGACTTCTCACTTACTTTAGAATTATATATTTTGCTTTCAAAATAAATTTATTTATAAGTAAAATAAATCAACTTTAAAAAGAATATTAAGTAAATAATAGTCCAAGTGATAGGTGAATATGACAAAAATGGTGAAGGTGGTATTCAGATGTTACAGGGACAGAAAAAACTGTACAATGAAAACACTGTACCTTTTTCATGACTCAGCTTTGAATAGGTATCTAAATCATGTCAATTCCATAGATTCTTATATAGTCTACATTTTGTCTATCATTTGCTTAATATTTTACCAATAAATACAGATATGATATATGCAAAAGCTAAATATATTTTAAGGTTTGCGAGTTTCTTGTGATTGATGCTTTCATTCTGAAACACATTGCTTTAGATTTCTCTTCTCCAGTTTTAGGAGGGCACTCTGCCACTGAAGAAGCCAAAGGGTTAAGAGGGAAAAAGGGATGCTCCATGTAGCAATGTGACAGCAATTTTCTGTGATGGGGAAAAAAAAGTCCAGAACTGGACAATGAATAGGATGCCATAACCTCGAGTGAAAGGTAACCTGCAGGGTGGACTCTCACTCTCTGCATACTCCTAAGAGATCCACAGGGGAACATAAAGAGAGAAGTGGAATGTGTTCAGAAGTTTAAGATTATCCAAGGTTTATGCTGGTCAGCCTATCAGTCAAAGGATGAAGATTCAGTTTTACAAGATAAGAATGACGAAGTGTTACTTACATATATGAAGTTGCAATTGATTATGTCTCATTACCCTAAGAAGTCATAAGACTATCAAGTAGTTTAATGATAATGTAGCCTATATTGTGTTCTGCAGTCTTCACAGAGCTTCTGCCTGAATTGTTCCTTTGAATCATCATCAAGTCTAATGATGGAGGCAGGGCAGATATGATGGCAATTTTTCCAGTTGAGAAAACTGCAGTCTAGAGAGGTTAAATGAGACCCAGAAAGGTCAAGCCACATATCAAAATATCTCCAATAGCCTGGCAGGTATATAAATGTGTGATAAGCTTACCATAATAAAACGGGGAATGATGGAGCTTGAGGCAAAATTTGAGAACATATAACCCAGCAAAAAGCATTACAATTTTAAAGGTTTAAAAAAACATATTGCCAAACAGTACATGTCTGTGGGGGAAGATTTCACCCTTGGGAAACCAAATCACTTTTTCTGGGAGTCAGTGGAGCTAGTTTCGTCTTCTGACTTTTTCAGCTTAACTGAATTCTGTGAATAACTATTCAAACCTTTCTCTATTTCATAGTCTCTGCCCCCGAAGTGTTTAAAATACGATTGGGCACTGACAACATGGCTGTCAGGTGTGGTTATGTGGGTTGCACCTCGAGCACCTCTAGAGAGGAGCCAGTCACATTGCAAGCTAAGTGAATTGAGTTGGGCAGTGCTCAATACATAATGGTCCCCAACCATCCTGGTTTATATCTGTTATATAAGAAAATATAATCAAGTAAGGTTAAAGACATAAAAAAGTAGTAAGTGCTAGAGGAGCCAAAAGGAAAGAGTTTGCAGGCTACTGGTGACTTCCATGCTCTTTGCTCTTTGGACAATGACTAATCTTGCATGACCCTGCTCCTTTCATAAAGCCCCAGGCAATGCAAACAGTATCCTATGGACTTCTGTGAGCATTTGTGAGCATGAGTACCTGTAAGGATGCTACTCCTTCCAAGTCTGGATTTCTCAGCTTCACAGTCATTTTGGTTTTTTATCTTCTTCCCTCTGGGTTCCCACCAAGCCTGGACTTCTGCATTCCAAATACAGGAAAAACTTAAAAAAATGCATTAAGGAGAATGGGTTGGGGAAGAAAAAAGCTCTGATAAATTACTAATGAGTCATTTAGTATGATAACCTCATGAAGAGCAAGAAGAGGTCTACCAAGGAGAAACGGTAGAGATCTTTAGCTGTATGTTCTGAGAAACCCTCATAGACGAAGAATCCGTGGTTCTTTGTCCTTGGTTTGCAGTTTTCTCAGGATAACATTTCAGTAGAGGTGATTGAGATCTATCAGTTTAAAGGACCCAGGAAAAGAAACTTTGTGGACTCGCTGACATATTAAGCATTTATTCAGTAGCTCAGTGGGTGGATCAAACGTAAGGTTGGGACTATTCTGCTCTGATTGCCTAGGAGTTTCTTTCTCTCTCTCAAATAAAAAGAGGAAATGCTTGCCTTTTAAGTATTCTGCTTCTCCTCCTTATATGCATACATAATCATATTCCTGAAAGTGTCATATTTCTTTTTCAAATAAAGGAAGAAAACCTAGCTTGAATTTAAAAAATAAAAAACCTTTTCTGAAGATGGCTAAATGTTTTGAAGAGTTGTGTTTAACAGCTTCAGACAGATACATTGCCGTTAGGCTGTTACAGGTCAGTTGGTAGGCCTCATGTTGGTGAGATTATCAGTTTTAAGAAGATGAGTTTTTCTGGAAAATCAAAACTGTGCCTTGGAAGCTCATTATCCACCTCCTTACCCATCCTTCTCAAATCAGGAAAGGTTTCCTATCGAAACAGTTAGCAGCTGGTTTCCTTAATCTCATTGTTTTGTGAACCCTAGATTTTTGGGTTTACTGAAACAGAGAGCAATGAAAAATGGTTTATTAGTGATCAAGAATAAAATGCAAGCCCATAGGTGTCATTATAGGGTCACCTAACTCTCCCCAACTCATGAGACTGACATTACACTTTTTAGGTAGTTTCCACAATTGCCTCTTCTTCACAAACACATAAAATTGTGTGTGCCCCTGATATGGTTTAGCTGTGTTTTCACCTAAATCTTACCTTGAATTGTAATAATTCTCATGTGTCAAGGGCAGAGTCAGGTGGAGATAATTGAGCCACGGGGGTGGTTTAACCCACATCATTCTCATGGTAGTGAATAAGTCTCAGGATATCTGACAGTTTTATAAACAGGAGCTCCCCTACACAACCCCTCGGGCCTGCTGCCATGTAAGATGTGCCTTTGCTTCTCTTCCACCTTCTGCCATGATTGTGAGGCCTCCCCAGCCATGTGGAACTATGAGTCAATTAAATCTCTTGCCTTTATAAATTATCATGTTTCAGATACGTCTTTATTAGCAGCTTGAGAAGAGACTAATACAGCATCTGCATTTGAACGCATGTGTCTATGGGGAGTGGTATATATCATCACAGATTGCCAGTAACTTCGAGCCAATACAAAACAAAGCCACACTGATGAATTCCATTTTGTTTTCATTTAGTTACCGAATTAAGACTGTGGACCTATCCTGTGAAGGGATTGTAAAGGTGCAAGTAAAAAGAGAGATTCAAGATAGTTGTTTCTGGTTTCTAACCAGTTGACTCCAGATAAAATGCAAAAGCATTCTATCTCTGTCCTCCCAGTTTTTCTCAAAATGCTCAGTAAATGATTGTTGAGTGAAAGAAGGAAAGAAGAAACAGCATGGTGTCTGTAGAAACACTGTTCAATATAGCAGGTGGCTCAGAGTTGAAAATAGACTCAAGTCCACAATATGGTAAAGTAAAAGTGTCTATAGAAAAAAATTGGGGATGAAATATGTCTGATTGTTAGCACATCACTTCTGGGAAAATGATAGTAATGACTTCACATACTTTATTTTCTTTACTTGACAATTTTAATACAATGGGAATATGTTATAGCATGAAAATATAAAACACTATATATATATATATATATATATATATATATATATACATATATATATATTTTTTTTTTTTTTGAGATGGAGTTTCGCTCTTGTTACCCAGGCTGGAGTGCAATGGCACCATCTTGGCTCACCGCAACCTCCGCCTCCTGGGTTCAGGCAATTCTCCTGCCTCAGCCTCCTGAGTAGCTGGGATTACAGGCACGCGCCACCATGCCCAGCTGATTTTTTTGTATTTTTAGTAGAGACGGGGTTTCACCATGTTGACCAGGATGGTCTCGATCTCTTGACCTTGTGATCCACCTGCCTCGGCCTCCTAAAGGGCTAGGATTACAGGCGTTAGCCACCGTGCCCGGCCAAAACACTATTTTTAAAAGAAAATAAAGTACATTGACTTAAAAACTGCAAATTAGAAAATCAGTGTGGCATAAATTCATTGACAACATGCTGGAGGGATTTAAATTGAATCTGTGTACTCTGGGACAATTGTCTCAGCAACTAAAAGCCTGCTGACACATCATGGTGTCTGGATCTACCCCAAAAGCAGACAAATAGATGAGATTCCCATTATCAGAGGCTGGTTTTCAGAGGCTTACTTCCTTGAGGCCCCAGTCATTTGAGCTTGCAATTTGAGCTGGTTCCCAATTTTAGGCTGCTTTCTTTTATCTCACCTCCTTGAGCAATGAATCTGGTTTTCAGGATAGCACCAAGTCCAAGGCCATATGGATCAGGGAACAACTCCAGTTGATTTGTGGCATCCATCAGCATCAGCAGGAACTTCCTGCCCCTGTTCTGATGGAAAGACGAGTGGCAGTTCTGTTCTGAATCGAAGAATGCTTCCTGCCATACTTGCTATGGTTTTCACAGCTGGAGACTCACCTCTGTTCTGGGACTCACCCCCAAGAATGTTCTTTGCAGGGAATTGTAAATAATTAAAAGAACTTGAGCAAGTATACAATAGGAGCCTGTGTGTCTTTGAAAGTCTTGAGGTTTTACCAATTCTAACCTAAGATTTACCTCACCCACCAGAAGCAAAATGATATCACTTGCGGAGTAACAGAGGCTTAATATCCTGGCACTTGTGGGGATAAATCAAATTCCAGTATTAATCAATCAGGCCCCAGTTCACCCCTATTTCATACAAAATTTTAATAAGTACATGCCTTCTGTTAGTTAACATCAAGACCTAAAATTCTTTCAGAGCCTGACTGTATTTTTAAACAAAAGGACTTTCAGAAGGATACATTCCCTTTTCACAGAGAGAGGCAGACCCTCGAAAACTAGTTCCATTTAATTTTGTGTGTAGGGATCATCAACTGTCCCTGTCACATGTACTGCTGCACAGGCGCCTTTGGCTTCTGCTGCATTACTGGCTCAAATAATGACTGCCACACAGTATCTGTCATTTAAGTGATCAGTAGTTTCAAATCATTTTGATTTTTTAGTAAAGTTTTAAATTGTATAACTGATTTGGTTTGCTTTACTGGAGTTTATTCTGCTTGTACTTAATAAAGCTGTAATTTTTTTTTCTCTAATTGGGTTAATGGTATCCATGGAGAAGTAGCAGCTTTTATTTTTAGCTTATGTGGTGGATCTCCTGCTGGGAGGTCTGATCTTCTCAGTGGCCAGGTCAGATGGCAACACTGCATGGAAGGTGGAGAAGGTAAGCTAAAGCTGGAAGTGTGAAGGGGTGGCTTGGGTTAGAATACAAGGAGCTCTTGCTCCTTTCTCTGAAGCTCTGTTTGGGAACACGCACAGAAATTAGTTGAGGGTGTTAGTCACATCTCTCACCCTATTTCTGCCAAGTTTCTCTATCTGTACCCACCCCACACACATATGACATACTTTTCCACTGCTGGGGAAGGTGGTGGAGATGAGAGGTGGGGGTGGCGGTGGCGACAGCTATTGGCGAGCACCAGAATGAGAAATGCACAATTTTAACTATTCATTCCGTTTCAAAAGTTGGACACAGCCTTGCTTAATATAGAAACTGATTTCCCCTACCTGGCAATAGGGCTCAGTAAGAAAAATTTTGAGTCAAGTCAGAAGTGTCCATATACACACCAGAACCCATAATTGGTGATGTGGATAGTCCATAGTCATCTTCAACCACATACAAGAGCAAGACTTAGAATGGATCACGTTAGACATGCTTGCCTGTATTCTGCGTGATAACGCGTCTGCTTAAAAAAAAAAAAAAAAAACAGTGGGGAAAGTAATGTGTCATTTTATTTTAAGTTCTGGGGTACATGTGCAGGATGTGTAGGTTTGTTACACAGGTAAATGTGTGTCACGGTGGTTTACTGCACCTATCAACCCATCACCTAGGTATTAAGCCCAGCATGCATTAGCTCTTTTACCTGATATTCTCCTCCTACCCTCCCCTGATGGGGCCCCAATGTGTGTTGCTCCCCTCCCTGTGTCCATGTGTTCTTATTGTTCAGCTCCCACTTATAAGTGAGAACATGTAGTATTCAGTTTTCTGTTCCTGCGTTAGTTTCCTGAGGATAACGGCTTCCAGCTCTTTCCATGTTCCTGCAAAGGACATGATTTTGTGCTTTTTTACATCTGCATAGTATTTCAAGGTGTATATGCACCACATTTTCTTTATCTAGTCCATCATTGATGAGTATTTCGGTTGATTCCATGTCTTTGCTGTCGTGAATAGTGCCACAATGAACATATACATGTATCTTTGTAAAAAAATGATTTATTTTTTTTGGTTATATATTCAGTAATATCATAGAACACTTGATTTTTTTTCTGAAAGATATAAGAAACAAATAATCACCTATGCCTTCAAACCACTTTCTTCCAAAAAATAAATCAGGGTCCCAAGAAAACTAGTACTTTCTCAGGCCTACCTTCTCTTCTCTTTCTATTAGTCATTGCATTACAACTTGAAAAACAAAAGCAAAAACAAACAAACAAACAAACAAACAAAACAGCCAGGTGCAGTGGCTCACACCTGTAATCCCAGCACTTTGGGAGGCCGAGGCAGGCAGATCATGAGATCAGGAGTTCAAGATCAGACTGGCTAACATGGTGAAACTCCACCTCTACTAAAAAATACAAAAATTAGCTGGCCATGTTGATTCATGCTTGTAATCCCAGCTACTTGGGAGGCTGAGGTAGCAGAACTGCTTGAACTGGGACCTGGGAGGCAGAGGTTGCAGTGAGTTGAGATTGTGCCACTGCACTCCAGCCTGGGCTACAGAGTGAGACTCCAACTGAAAAAAAAAAAAAAAAATCCCCTATCCATAATGCTGACACCAACAAATAGCCATGGAATGGTGATGCCAGGTCAAAGGTCGGTGCAGATTGGGTGTCAACGTGAAGCTCTGAGCTTTGGGCTTGCGAAGTGATCTGACTTCCCTTCCATCCCCACTTCCCCCCTTAGAGATTCCCATCAGTTCTTGTGTTACTGATCTCCCAAGGTTTTTATGAAAATTACATGAAGTGATATTTACAGAAAACACTTGTATAATTGTAGCACATTATCATAGAATACACATGTGAAGTTTTCACCCTCTCATGCATCAAAGGGCAGGGAACATACTGAGGAGAATGTGGGGATGGAAAAAAGAGATTTTAGGATTCTCATTCTTTACTTTTAAGATAATAGCTTCTGTACATCCCAATTGCATATGGTGGATTTTAAGGGCAAAAATAAATAATTTGGGCTTTCCACAAAAGAGAATATAAGCACAGAGAAAAACTCTTTAAAGGGTGGATTTATAGAGAAAAGAAAGGGAGAAGAATGCTAAGAAATTAGTAAGGCAGTCCAGTGGTTATATATGGAGCGGGCAGAGAATGTTTGTTAAATTGGTGTCTAGCCGATTGAGAAGAAAGTTATTTTAATCCAAATCTAGGGAAAGAACTGAGGCCTAGACGGGCCCTACCTAGTTGCCCCAGGATCCAAGGGAGATGAGAAAATTTATTCTGTTTTTAATTCATAGGCTGAGTATGCCCACAAAGGAAGGCAGTGAAAGTGAGCCATATTCATGTGAAGTCAGCAGAAAGAAGATGACAGAGAAAGGGCTGGGTTCTGCTTTGAGCTAGTTGACCTGAATTTAACAATACATCCAACAGGCTCCTGAGGGCCTATGGAGCTAGAGAGGCAAACACCTCCCTACTTCTGAGTCTGAAATAATCTTAGACTATAATAGCAGACTGGCTATGTATCTAATTCATCAGTAAGCTATGTTCTTTCCCACCTCAAGGCCTTGGTTATAGCGGTGCCATCTTCCAGGAGCATGCCTCCCTAGATCTGTGAGTGGCTGGCTCTGTCAATCGTTCAGATCTCTGTTTAACCCTTATCTCTGCCGCGTGGGCTTCCATGAACCCTCTGAGCTTCCAGTTACCCCTCCTCCCATCCCGTCACTATTAAACAATGTTACACCATTTACTTCTCTGTTCACTTGCTTACTGTTTCCTCCTTCCTAAAATGAAAGTTTCATGAAAGGAAGGGCCCTGCATCATTTTTTCCACCATCCAGAATTTAGAACAGTGACCAGCATAAATGAGTTTTATACATATGATTCTGCCATGAATGAATAAGGAGAAGGTCACTGCTGGGGATGGGAAAGTAGACGGACCACAAATTACAGAAATCTGGGCTTTAAAAAAGATCTCCCCATCCACCTACCTTTCCCATTTTCAGCACAGTGGCAGGAGGAAGCTTTCTAGTTAGGAGACAAAACTGCATAGAGAGCTGTCTCCTTGGGAATTGATTTAGGTGAAGTTTCTCAGAGTCCACTTTAAAGGACTTCAATTCTTATAGCAAAGGTGGCAGCTGGAAAGCAATGGTGCCTTTCTGCCTTCATCCATCCCTGGTCACTTCAAAAAGGAAGCCACTGTTGCCTGCTTCCTGAATATGGACAATGAGAAGCATCTGATACAAAACAAAATATACCTGGGCTTATGAAAGCTTCTGGACAAAATTGGAGGGGTCTTGCCTCTTGATTCTGTTTGAAAGGTATCCATTAACCAAGTACTAAAAGAGAAAAGATTCAGAACAATCACTCTTCACAAGAAGCTAGCTTCCTTAGATATAGAAGCTTATTTTCTCCTATCTCAAATGGACGCAATTAAATAGGGCACTGAGGTAATGAGACTTTCCCAAGATCGCCCACCTCCAGCATCCATTCCTGTAATCTACAAGGCGCCACTTCCACCTCCTCGCAAAAGATGACATGCAGTCACTTGACTATGAAGTTGTTCCTCATTTGTCAACAGAAAAGCTGCTAAATTGCTACTCTGAGAAAATTTACATAGAAATTACCAATGATACTCAGTAAATGAAGAAAGGAATTACGACAGAGGAGCATAAGCATTCAATGTCAGCTCCCCCTGGAGCTGCTCGCTTTTATACACAGCAGTCACTGCAGGGTTACAGAGAAAGGAGAAGAAACTTGGACTGGGAAACAGAAAAATCGTTGGTCAGTGATCTCCTTCTTTGCTCTGACCCTCTTACATACATTTGAATGTCTTTTAAATTGGACTTGCTAACATGCTGGTCTATTTCATTCCCCTCATACATCTTTCTACTGTTCTCCCTCCCACCCGATAGAAGAGACTCTGCTCTTAATTAGAATTTCACACCCATCACCAAAGGTTAATTGCTTAGTTATTGCTGCTCTCCTCAGTCTCAGCAGCTGCTGGTGGTCACTGGTGTTCAACTTAGGGCATGTTCAGTTAAGAATAGTGGGAGGAGTGTGTAAGGGCCAAGGGTGCCTCTCTTCCTTCTTCTGCAAATGTCCTTCTTCTGCCTTCCCTCCTAGAGCTACCTCCCTAGATTCAGACAGGGCTTTCCTGAAGCTTTGCTCAAGGAAATGGATTCTGCTTTGCTGTCCTATATTACTCTCTCCTTCCAAGATTAGACTGCAGCCTTGGTTTACCTGGGCAGTGGTTTTGTTGTCTGTGCAGGGTTTGCAATGCATGCTCTTTTCTCCAGGCTCTTTATGACCTCCTTCTAAAGCCTATCAGACCCCATGGCTGTCACACTCTCTGTCAAGCCCATTCCTGACAAGTCTACACTCCAGGAGAGTGAAGTTCCTTCCTTCCATGTTATCATATAACTCTATCTAAAATGAAAAGAAAACTGAACATTCATGCCATTCTTACATCCCTGAATTTGTCATGTTACTATCCTATCTAGAACACCTTCCTCTCCTCCCATACATACACCCAAGTGCAGAGGATTCCTTAAGAACTTTGGTTTTGTGTTGTCTTACCATCATGATGCATACTGCAAGGCAGGGCTATGCCTTGTAATTTCCTAATTTTCTGTAGTGATTAAGAGCACAGGCTCTGGAGTTAATCTTGAATCTATTGCTTATTCACTGTGAGACAACATGAGAGCTGCTTGATTTCTCTGAATCCTATTTCATCAGTAAAAATGGGGACAGTCGGTACTTACGTAACAAGGCTATGAGGATTAAATGCAATAATGCATGTAAAATAATTACCACAATAAAAGCTCAGTAAATGAGGCAGCTTATTATGGAAAGAACACACAGGTTTTAGAGCCATGAGGAGCTGGTTTGCAATTATGCCCTCTGTTGTTTATTAGCTGTGTGAACTTGAATCAGTTAAGTAACACCTCGGTGCCTCAATTTCTTTATCTACGGTATTTGGAAAATAATTCACTAGTTTATAGAGATAACTAGCACCATGAAGATATTTAAATATAGATATTTAAATATAGAGATAACTAGCACCATGAAGATATATAAATCTTGACTGTCTTTCCTCTAGCCTCTTGCCAATTATTTCAAGGAAAAGTTTGGGGCTATGAAATAGAATGATACTCATGCTCACTTATTATACAATGTAATGGGTATATACTAAGTATGATCCCATCCAATATCAAATAAGGTCCTTTTAATTTTCTCTTATTGCAGTACCAAGGAATTAATTGGGAGTTGGTCGCTGAAAGAGAAGAGAACTGTGAGCAGATTCAACAAGTATCATAGAACAATTGCAAGAGGTTCCAGATTGTCCTTTTCAGCAAGGCTGTTTCTAGGAACATTTGAGGCTGATACAAAAACAATATCGCATATAAATGTATCCCTGTAGGCTCTACAATGGCTCATTACTCTCCACAATACTTCGTAGGATCCCAACATTTATAACATTCTGTCACTCTAGAGGTGAAAATAGTACCTTTGCGATCTATTCCGAGTATTGAAAATGGACTAGAGATTGTAGAACTAAGTGAGATATGACTTTTAGTCTCTAGTGTTAAAATTAGGTCTGAGGTCTTCTAATAAAAATGTTTCAAGACAAAAATGAGTAAAGAAAGGTTATTTTTAAATGGCTCAGGGAAATTCTGGAAAGAGATCAAAAGATGTAAAATTTCAGCTATATACTTTACTTAAATAATCACATATGAACCAAGACATCATATAGATTAAGGCACATGGTTGCCTTATGTGTCTCAATGACTGTTCTAAGTGCGCACATAAAACTCGGGAAACTCTAAAATCGTGCCCCTTGATGAGCAGACAGGGCTTTCAATTTATGATTCATCTAAAGAGTCTCCCACACAGGAAATTGCATGAGACATAATTCATTTACCTAAAAAGGATAAAGGATTGACTCAAGCCAAGGAGAATTCAAACATCAATTCTCTAGGTTTTTATGACAAAGATTCTAATAACCTAATTTTTAGATCATAAGTCCATTAACTCTTGCTAAGAGTTTCAAAAAAAGAGGAAGAAATAGAATGAGAGAATGATATAAAGAAGTAAAAGAGGGAGAAAAAAAAGAAGGAAGAAGTATGGAGAGACATAAAGAGGAAATAAGAGAATAAACAACCAAGAAGATACCATGTTTCTAATTCAGGATAAAAGTGATGTCATTAGAACTAAAGGGGTCAAGAAAATGTTATGCTTCCAAGATTGGCTTGAGAGGTGACCATTTCACAAGAGGCATTGCCGACTGTGTATACTGGCAACATCTTCACTGGCGAAAACTTAATCAAAAACCTTTATACCACCAATTGCCTCGTAGAGCAAGAGCTACCCAGACAACAAGCATGATGGTTCAGAGCATGATGGCTGATACAGAATATACTGGCAAGCATCATATTTTGGGTAAGATTTCTGCTTCTAAGGTGATTTAGGGAGACATTATAGGAGTACTATAAACAAGTACATTTGTTCTGTCCATTCCACTCTCAGAGTACATGCGTCCGCATTTTTTGCAAGGTAGGAATTCATCTTCCAGCAAAGCAGAGTTGCACTAAAAATCTTCAGCAAGACAGTGAACCGGAACTCTTTTGGGAGCTAGAAACTTAAATGTGTGAATTAGGCCAGCCATTGTATAATGGGAATGGTGGGGCCTGTGTTGAAGCAGAAAAGAATTGCCAACATAATGTAATTTCTATGTTGGCCAAATATGTATTATCAGGGTTAGATTTTGTCTGAGGGGATGCTAGTTTGCAATTTCTGCAAGATAAAATGAATCTGACTTTTGTCAATGGAAAGGATGGGTGTGTCTCACAACCTAAGTGCCTTCTTGGCTATTTCTAACAATGAAGGGTTTTCTGCTACTAGAAACATCAGGTAGTCATCATTCTACCTTTTTTATATTGACTCCACCTTTCTGAATTTAAATTTGTTTTCTTTCAACACAAAGCACTGGACAACTGTAATATTATTTAAGGGGCTTACAGAAATATTTTTGAAACTCTACTTACTCCCTGTCTGGAGGGTACTTCAGCAGAAACACACAAGTGCACACAGAAATGTTTGTAAGTTTTCATGCACCTATATCTAGCTAATATAAATAATCACACAGGGAGAAAAAGTATTACTTTTTGAAAGCTAACCAAAATCTTTGTGTCAAATATCTCTAAAATGGAAGATAATTTCCTTCTAAAGAGTGAGCAAAGCCTTCATGACTCCTCTGAGCTTCCAGATCTTAAAGCAATCAGCCAGATAATATTTATTCTACAGTATAGACAAAAGTCTACCTTCTGTCATGGGGAAGAAAATGAATTGTTTTCCCATAATGGTGTTTTCTTTTCAATCAATTTCCCTTCAAGCTTGATTTAAGAAGGTACCATGTCCAAACCTTAGCCTGGTGGATGAAATCTGGGACAGTTCCCCATCAAAGGTGAAAATTATGAGAGAGGCAAGCCTGCAGAGTTCAATCTAGATGCTGCAATGCCCCCTCCTCCTTTTCACTGACTTTCTCTCTTTTTCTCTCTTGTCAGCTAGAAGTGTTTGCAGCACTGCAAAAAGCTCACGGGAGCCAAAATAAAAAGACTGAGCTAAACCAAAGAATTGGAACAGAGACAGGAAAATCCTCTAGGCATTTGTTCCTATCACTATATGTAGATTTAAATTCAATCTAATTCATCAAATATGTTTTGCATTCTCCTCTGTTGGGAATCAGGGTGCTGGGTTTGCAAAGGATGAATGAGATAGGCTTGACTGTTTTTCCCTCAAGGAGCTTATAGTTAAGTAAGATAAAAACAAAAACCTACTAAAGTATAGTGCAGAGAACTGCCATGACTGCTTTTATATGAAGATACAAAATATATTATTGAAACAAAGATGGCAAATGAATAGAAGATATATTCATAATTAAATCTAATCTTTATTGAAAAGAGGAGCTTAATATATTTCCCTTAATTATGGTTACAGTTATCAACCCATCTATCTAAGTTAATTTTCTGTCTCCTTTGTTGCACTTCTTCTGTATATTTCATCTGGTTCCAAGTCCCACTTAACAAATCCACAATATTTTTCTGGCATTTTCTCCCTTTTCCCCACCTCCATGGATACTTGCTTTGCCTTATGCCTCATCATTTCTCTCCTGAAATTGTAAATGAGTTTAGCTGCAGTCTCAGCCCTACCCATTTTTCCATCCTCTGGCTGTCAGGGTTATGGCATGTCTGGTCATGGCATAGTTCTCCCTGAAACCATCTATTGCAGCTCAAATACTACCAAATTATCTTAAACTTCTTAACCTGGCATGCATGGCCCTTCACAGGTTGCCAGCAGCCACTCTTGCCACTCACCCAATTCAATCATATTGGATCATTCATTGTGTCTTTTCATCTTCATATATTTGCTCAAATGTCCCCCACAGTCTGATAGGGCTCACTCTACCTTCTGCTTCTGTCTGCCTTCTTTTTTTCTTTTGAGATGGAGTCTCACTCTGTTGCCCAGGCTGGATTACAGTGGCACGATCTCAGCTCACAGCAACCTTTGCCTCCCAGGTTCAAGCAATTCTCATGCTTCAGCCTCCCAGGTAGCTGGGATTACAGGCACATGCCACCACGCCTGGCTAATTTTTGTATTTGTTTTTTTTTTTTTTTTTAGTAGAAACAGGGCTTCACCATGTTGGCCAGGCCTGTCTCGAACTTATCACCTTGTGATCTACCCGCCTCAGACTTTCAAAGTACTGGGATTACAGGTGTGAGACACTCAGCCTATCTGCCCTTTTCAATGAAAAAATGTCTATTCATCATTTTATACTCAATTCAAATGAAACCCTCACTCAGGGGCTTTCCCTGAACCCCCAAAAAGAATCTCATTACTTTTTCATTGTGCTCACAGAGTAGTTTATATATACTTTATCATATGTTCTTATGGATATTTTGATGGCTGAGATTCTCTATAGAAGCTGATGGTGGCTGAAAATTAAGTCAAGTGATTGATTTGTTTATGACATTTTCATAAATTTGCACTTAATGGAATATGCTGAATAGATGCTATTTAGAACTACAGTTCAGCTGCCACTTCAGTTCAAATATGTTCATAAGTTTTAAATAAATACAGGGCCTTTACATTATGACAAGGCAAAGGTTTAAAACCAGAGAGAAGAGACAAGACAGACATGGTATCTCCAGTATTTTCTCAGGAAAGTTTCAGAAAACAAGAATAACAAACTACTTTTAAAGTTCGATATTGAGGAAACTTTGATATTAGTCTAAATGATTGCCGTTCTTAGTTCAAATACCTATAATATTGTTCACTAATCCTGAGGCCAAAGACAAGTTAGGTAACCTCCTCACCATTAGTCTCAGTTTTCTTTTAATAAAATGTACATTCAATTATTTGCCCTCAATATATCAAGGAAACGTGGTAAGGATCAATGTGTGGTAACTATAGTAGCTTATGTTTATCAGCTGCTTACAAGGAGCCAGACACAGGGCTAGGCACATTCCATAAATAATCTAATGTATTAGTAACATTAAAGATGGTAGACAACATGTGCTATGGGCAAGGGGACACTCCTTGATAAAAAAAGGACATTCAGAAAGCTAAGGTGCTTGTGATAAGAGGTATAATCTACTTCCAAATCAATAGAGACAGCTTGACCCTTCTTGACTATTCCACTGGTTATAGAAGTCCACCACTGGTATGAGCTCTGCTGCCATTTATTACTGAGCCCAACACACTGAGAAATAAATGGCCAATGAAAGGCATCAACTGTTAAAAAAGACACCTGTTCTATTTGGTAAGTAAGATTGCTACATCTTATGTCAGTTTGCAAGTTTTTCTTTTACCACTCAGTGTTTCTCTTACCGCTCAGTGTTTCTCTTAGTTGAATGTTTATTTTTAAAATATGTGTCTAAATATATATAGACATACAACACAAAATATGTCTACATTTGTATGTATGTGTTTGTTTTATGTGTGTGTTTATTCAGGACATACAAGAAGGCACCTGTTGAAAGGCTAAGCATCAAGGACAAGTGAAGGCACTTGAAAAGTGGTAGTAATAAGGACAAGGTTTTCTTTATTGAAACTACCTGTCCAAGGTAGAGGAAAAAGGAAGGAAATAGCTCTAAAAGAGGAAAGGGGTCAAAAATAAACATTTCTTTTATACATGTATGTTTTCCATACGTGTGCCTTTTTCTTGTATGGTAGTTTTTATTTAGGTGACTTGGGCTTATATTGACTTTTTGGCAACAAACTACTATTAAAGATCATTTAACACCACACACACACACACACACACACACACACACACACACATACACAGTGAAAGGGGAGGTTATGATAACAGTTGCAACATGGCACTCTTAGGGCTAAAGATAATTATTGCCCACTTATACTAAGGAAGCATAATGGGGGTGATTCAACATTAAGAAAAGCCCTAGTGGTTCTAACCCCATTGGAAGGTATTTTGCTGGGTTCAGAGGCAAACAGCTTACATCCCTCCTGGCACACAAAAGGCAAGGAAAAGGCCATGTTTTCAAAATCTCTCAAATCCCCTGTAACTATCTCTCAAACATAGGTGTGGAAGGATAGTGTATTCAAATTTGAAGTAGCTCAAACCAAAGTACTCCAGTTCACGTAAGCACCATATGTCCAAACCAAGAATCTACCATTAATTTTTCCAGTTTTGTTAGAGAATGTGCAAGAATTATTTTCCCACAGCATTTCTGTGGCCTGTTTGCTATCTCCAATCCAAGCAGTGTAAAGAGAGAGATTAATAGATAATTAAACAAATGGATTTCAATAATTTTACTGTCTTCAAAAATGACAACGAATATAGCCTTCAAAATGAATTAGATTTTTTCATATTGTTTCCTGTGTTTCTGTTGCCAATTACATATATGTGTGTGTGTATGTGTATGATTATGCAATTTGTATAAGCCAAGAAAGCCTTTGAGGTTGTGATCCTGGCAACATTTAATTTTACAGTTGTACTTACATTCAGATTATGATTTGAAATCATAATAATACTGACTTTTTATTTGGAAGGTGAGTTAGATTTATATCTAAAAACTCTCAGGATATTTGGTATGCATTACTGGAAATTCTCAGGAACTTAATCACCAATTAAGAACGTTTAAAAATAATGCAAAAGTTGCAACATTATCAGATAGAGAGTAAAGACGTATATGGCCAACTGACGGCTTTAGTGACCCACTTGTAGCAAGTCAGAGATATTTTCTAGATATTGATTTGATATCAGTGAAGTTATAGAACACGTGTAATATTGTAGGCTTATGCCTTTATTAAGTACAATAGGATAATACTTTATTTATAAATTTAATATTTGTAAGTGAAATGCATAAATCTCATATGGATGGTGTTACTTAACAGGACTGACTTCCTTTTCTTACAATGGAATACATCAAGTGACAGGACGCATGGGTATATGCAGGCCTAGATACAAAGGTCTCTCTTGACTTGCTAACCAAGAGAACTCCTGAAGTCTGTGACAAGATAATACGCATTATAAAAAGGCCAAATGACACTATGTCTTTAATTTTTAAAAGGTATTAGATAACCCCAGGCATGGAGACCAGTCGTCACATACCCACCATTCAAAATAGAGCTGTAAGCAAATATTATTAGACACTTAAAATGCTCCAATGTTCCTATTTCAAATCTGTGATTACTCATTCAAAGGCACAATTCAGGTAGCACTGACAAAGACATTGGCCCTGAAGGTGAAAAAGTATGAAATTTCAGGGATGAAAAGAACTTTGAAAAAATAGGTACATCACCTATAAATTTTCCATGAAGTCACCCCTCATACGGAGGTTGCCCTCTTTTATGGAAATCCATCCCCATAATAGCTTTATCTAATTTCTTCAGCTTCAGGAGCAACACAATGGCTTTGCTCATTCATACTGACTTTTGTATCCTGTTTTCTTAAGAAAAAAATAGGCAATGTTTTAAGCTTGAATTGCGCTTTGCAATACAAATTTTGGCTCATTTTTCAGATCATCTTCATATATCAAGAACTATTTTTACCCTGATGTTTCAGGCAAGTTCTCATTTCAGTCATTACCTTCTGCCTAAGTTCCCTGGTGACTTTAATGAGATATGCAGTCATTCACTTTATGCCCAATAATTTTGTCTGATAATTTATGACTTTGATCAGGCCTTGGTACTATAAATCCCAATTAAGCAATGGCCTTAATGATTAGCCTACGGAGTTTCACACTTCTTCGAGAGTCATTTCACTTCACAGTAACTTATTTTCAATGTCTCTAGTAACTTTCAGAACCTACATGTCTGATACTTATAAAACAACACAATAATACCTGTAATCCCAGCACTTTGGGAAGCCAAGGTGGGAGGATCACTTGAGCCCAGGAGTTAGAGCAGTCTGGTCAATACAGTGAGATCTTGTCTATACTAAATATAAAAGATATTAGCCAGGCATGGTGGTACATGCCTGTGGTTCCAGCTACTCAGCAGGCTGAGGTGTACAGATCATGAGCCTGGAAGGTCAAGGCTGCAATAAGCTATTACCACACCACTATACTCCAGCCTGGATGATAGGCAAGACCCTGTCTCTAATAAAAATAAAATAACATGAAAATAATACAATATTTTCAAATTTGATTGCTGTTCCCATGTCCAATTCAAAGAACATTATGGCAGGGTATGGTGGCTCACACCTATATTTACAGCACTTTGGGAGGATGAGGCAGGAGGATTAAGAGGTCCAAAGACCAAAACTATCCTGGCCAACACAGTGAAACCCTGTCTCTACTAAAAAAATATATATAAAAATTAGCTGGATGTGGTGGTGTGCACCTGTAGTCCCAACTACTCAGGAGGCTGAGGTAGGAGAATCACTTGAACCTGGGAGGCAGAGGCTGCAGTGAGCCAAGATCGCACCACCGTACTCCAATCTGGTGACAGAGTGAAACTCCATCGCAGAAGAAAAATAAGAACATTACAATACCCTTTAAAATTCATTTACTAATAATCTCTAGATTTTCTCAAAGTATTTGCTTAGTATTTGTGAGAAATGCTATCTTATTGCTTTCTACAAAAGGATCAGGAGGTATTTTCCTAGCATAACACACACCATAAATATAGACTGGCCTTCTCCAATGATAAAAGGACTTCCTAATGGAAAAAAGGACTTTAATTATCCCTTGACCTCATATCAGAGAAAAAACATATGCCAGGAAGTAGAAAAGTATGAAAGAAAAAATATAATTTCAAATATGAATTCGATAGCCTCTGCCATTTTCTGAGCTATGATACCCTGGGAAAAGGCCTGAGCCTTACTTTCTTTATCTAGGAAATAGGTAATGAATAAATATCCAAAAAAGCATTTGTAAAGGGACAAGAGAAAATAAAGGCACTTGTTCCACAGGAATCTGAATTATTTCATTAGACCCAATTTATATAACCCTAAACTTATTTTATTAGTCACTCTTTGCAAGTGGCTGGATTTTAATATTGTTCGAAGTGCTCTGCATGATTGCCCACAATTCTAGATGTTATGTTATGTCTCAGGTTTTTAGGTGGGGTGATGTGTATGTGTGCGTGTTGGGGCGGTGTGCATGTTGGGGCCCTGTGCATCACTTTTCATAATTGATTCACACCAAATGCTAGCTTTCAAGAGGCAGTGAAATGTAGGCAGTAGCTGTTTCGACAGTACACAGTTACTCTGATGACAAGCAAATTTTCTGCAGGAACAGAACACTCTCCTGTCACCTTCCTCCAGCTGAAGGCCAAAATACTTTAGAAAAAACAGATGGCACGAAGCTGGGGCCTAATTGAAGGTCTACCTATTGAGACAGCAGCAAATGCCTGCGAACTCCAGTGTAAGGCTCTTTCCTCCAAGCAGGCAGCATGCAGAATCCATGACATGTAGAAACAAAAGAATCTTACTTCTTACTCGGTTGAGGGAATATTTTCTACCCACTCTTGGATTTTCATGGCACTCAAATGGCCCATAGGGGTAAAGGGCGATTAAGGTAGAATGATGAGAACATAGCCCTGCCGAAGCTTTCCAGCATGAGAATTCTGTGGTCCTTCTGTGGATGGCTCCTGCAGTCTTCTGAGCTCTTCTCTAGATCCTAATTCTTGGCATTTCAGAAAAGTATGGATGACTACGCTTCAGAAGCAAGGATCTATGGTTTTCAATTGTTGTGGTTTGTGTTTTACAATGTTTTTGCCTTTATATCCCTAAGAATTCATTTTCTGTTCTTGCTAAGTAAAGCACTGGCAGTCCCTGGGAAATGTACCATTGACTCTAAAGCTGTATTTGTGAAGCTCATTTTCTCCTTTCACCAGACACACCAGAATGCTGCAGAGACCTTGGCCCTACCGAGAGAGGAGCAGGCCTGGACTCAGCAATCGTCAGCGGTGAAAGTAGCGAATTTATCTGTGATTCACTCAGTCCTGTTGTCCAAATCCTATTATCTTTTAATCCATTCAGCTTCTCCTAATGGAATTCCTCTTCTAACTTTCAAATTACCACGGGAAGCAGAGAAGTAGAGGAGAAGAACAACCCTATCATGTATTCATTTTGAGTGCATATAAAGTTGGTCATTGACAGAAAAGGAATCAGGAGAAACTACAGATTATTCTAGTTTAGTAGCAACAAAGTCTGCAGAGGACACTTTGCGGATAGGCTGACAGACCTTGATCTATGTCCTCATCCTGTTTGGTTGAAAATTTCCGGGAAAGGCAAGTGCACTCTGTTCCAAAGAACAGGAACGAATCTGTCTAGGGACGGTGGGATAAATTACAACTTTAGGGAGTATCATAGAGGCCACTGACATAACCACAGGCACCATCCTTCAGTGATTTTATATGGGATATTACTAATTCCTAGGATTTATGCCTCTGGAAACCCAGCTCATTGGCTTGAAAACAAAGACTTTTCTCCTGCTTTGTGACTGTAAATTTAACTCTGGACGTCGGTTGGTGAGTGTACCCTTGGAGAAAAAGAAAGACAAAGTCAATCAGATGTATATGATTTTGAAAATGGAGAAAAAGAAGAAAAGTGTTGGATCATTATAAGGAAGCAAGATAATATCGTGAAATAGCACTGGCTTTAAACATAGCTGTAGTTTCACGTCAAGGCTCAGTAAACAATGAGCTGTGTGATCTTGGAAAACTGACAAGCCTTCTCTGAACCTCCCTCTTTCTTCATACATAAAGTACTCATCTCACAGGAATGAAAGGAAATAATTTATGCAGAATGCCTACATAATAATTAGCTATCATTTGAATTATCGTTCCAAATGATAACTAATTATTATTCAGATCTTTGCTCCTTGAATTTAACAGCCACTTATTTGGTTTAAGAATTTAAATTGGAGTCACCAACTGTCCTTTGATGTTAAAAAGCTTTCTTTTGTAAGCGGGAGGGAGATACTGTAGATTATCAAGAAACCCCTCTGAGTGGTTTCAAAACGCCTATACAGGAACCTGAGCATTCACATCAAAGTTAGCTTAAAAGTTATCTTGGGATATTGTTTAGCAAACCCGTAGGAGACAGGGACAGTAAGACCACTGTTTATTTCTATTGTGCCATCTTTCTTCCTATCTATGTCTTTATTTTTCAAAACTCTCTAGGAAAGATAACTAGGGTTATTCAAGTCATTATTGTGAGATATATAAATATATACACATATATATGTGGAAAAGAGAGAGAAACTATGAAAAGGAGACGTTTTATGACTTTGTCAGAGTCAAAATCTTGGAGGCGAGACCATAAGTCACCTTTCTCATTCCCAGGCTCTGCGTGTGTCTATGAGGTTATACACACATCGTGCTACATACAAATAAACAAATCCTTTGAATAACCAGGATCAGAGCAAATTTTCTCTAAACTGAAATATTCTAGTCAAGATGTGTCTCATTCCCTATCATGTACCTCCCTATTTCTTCCTATTCTCAGTTATTTATCCATATACAAGAGGGAATAAAAATTATCAGTGGTGTTCTAGCCTGAGTAGCAAAAAAAATATTCCCTAGGCATTCTAAAGGAAATAGTTTTATATTAATTCTAACCTTGGTCAGCAGTGAAAGGCAGGGATTCACTAAACTAGTGAAATAAACGAAATTTCAAATTTCTCATGTACATATAAAATATTTGATATTGTATCAACAGCCAAAGAGAAGCTAGAGTAGAGAATCGGTCTGGGAAAGACAGAAAGCAAGATTTTGTTCTCTGTTCTGCTAATGGACAACTTGAGGCAACACAACAAACCTCATTGAAATTCGGTTTAATTTTCTCTAAAACAGAGATGATGGGATTATGCCTTTACATTTTCCTCAAAAGGATCATTTGAAAATGAAGAAAAAAATTGACAAAAGTGCCTGGAATTTTCTGGACATGAGCAACACAGAGTTCAAGTCACTGCTGATTTTCTCAAGCCTCAAAGCAGCTGCTGCTTGTCTCTGGCAGTGAGAAGCAGAGTATTATGTAACATTGCAACTTCCCTGATGGTCTGTTTCTAAAAAGAGTGCCAGTGAAAGTCCTCGGCTAGCCTCATTCCAAAACATTGACATGCCTTTGTTCTTCCTTTTAACTGAAATCAAACTGCTGCCTGAAGAACTAAGGATATATTTAGAAGACAGTCTTTTACCATTTTTTTTGTCTTCATTAAAGTTTCCTAATTGAGAATCATATTCCATAAAATTACACAGCAGTGCAAAGAATTGGGAACAGAGAAAGGCAGACTACAGGGAAAAATAAAGTCTTAATCTTTCTTAGCTTTCCCATATTTTCTCTTGACAACAAGTACCCTTTCTGGTTGCTGAGAATATGTGCCTGTCCTCCCATTCCATTCAGATATTCCCTTTCAAATGGATCAAAGGCAGTACTTACACTCAATTGATTAATTTGGGGGAATGGGGTCAAGATTTCAGTTTCTTCACCACTAAGGGGTGAGAAGAAAACGTCATGAATATGAAGGCATCCAAGAATTCTTTGAAGATGGAGATACAGAACAAAGTCACCAGTGGTTGTCACACATATGTATTCCTTCAGTAAATAATGTATTTGTTTAGTTTCTAATATAAATCGATCTTTGAACAAGCATTTAAGGAGCATACATACATACTCAAATACATACACAATCTATACACAGATATGTACCTATAATATCCCACGTCTTCACGGAGCTAAGTAGTAATTAGAGTTAAACAGAAAAACACAAAAGCTCACTTACTTATGAACTTTCATAGATAATAATAAAGTCTGACCAGTGTTGTCTGGCACTAATAGAGAGCCTTGAATCTGGTCCCCAGTTACAGCTGGGCTCAAGTCAGTCTGATCTCACCTTAAGAACCAAATATAAACATCTAGAGGGGCCATGATGGTAATGAAAGGAGCTAAGCCAGAGACAAAAGAAGGAGAAACACACAATTCACATCATGGCCTAAGAGGACAGACTTAGCTCTACCTGCAAATTGGTATTAACCAACACATCTGATTAAAAACTGAAAAAGACAATGATCAATACCTTCATGGAAAAATCTTAAAAAAAAAATGTTAATACGGTAGACATTGTAATGTGCTGCCCAGCTCAACTAAAGACATACTGCCCGACCTGAGCTAGAAGGAGCACTGTCTGTAGATGGCCTTCAGCTGCCAGCCCCTTCACGGTTGGCCTCAGATACAGAGCATCACCTTGCCTAAGATCATGCTCTTCCCAGAGTGACCTACATTCAGTGACTTATTGACGATAGGGTAGGAAGACTTGGCCATCTTGGCCCAACTGAGGACAAACTGAAAGGTCATGTTAGTGTCAGAGCTCCCTGTGGGGCTGGCTAAGCCCATTGTTGGGCCTGCATCGAGGCTCAACTTCTCTCTGTATAATCCTACTCCCTTCCCCAGGAAACTCCTTCAGAATTATCTGGCACACTAAACTCCATCTCAAAGTCTGTTCCTAGGGAACTCAGCCTGTGACTACTGGCACCTGGTGGTTTGTTTTGCTTTTATGATTAATATGATGAACACCAAATAAAGTTCATGCAAATTTGCATTACATGTCCTAAACCATTAAATGGTCTAGGTCAACATAGTCCAAGAGGAATATAATGCAATGCCAATCTATAATTTTAAATTTTCTAGGAGTCAACTCAAAAAGGAGAAATAGGTATTATTAACTTAAATAATATATTTTACCTAGCCCAACATATTCAAAATATTATTTCAAAATGCAATCAAAATTAAAAATTGTCAATGTGTTGCTTTACATCCTATTTCCCATATTGAAGTCTTCAAAATTTGGTGTTTATTTTATACTTACGGCACATCTCAATTCAGACACCAGTTTTTATTAGAAACATCTGTATATAAATTTCATAAAATTTACAATCAAAAAAGTAATTCATATATCCAGGTAGTTCACATACTTTCATTTTCCAGTGACTGAACTGAGTATCAGTTTTTAAAGTTAAGTTAATTAAAATTATACTGAATTGAAAATCCAGTTAAGTTTTTCAGTCAAACTAACATTTGAAGCGTTCAGTAGCCACGTGGGACCAGACGTCTCTGTGTTCAATTTTTAAGGTACTTTGTGCACATTTTGAATGCTGTGATGCCCAATCAATGCAAAAGCAATGAGTAAGAGAACTGAAAGAAGAGTTCTCTTAATAATGAAACTAAAGTACAAAACATGCTTTTAATGAAAGGCCTTGCACAAGCATATGAAAAAATTATCTGGCAATAAGAACAATTCTGATGACAAAGTACATATCAGGCAGTATATAAAAGTGCTGTGTCCTTGTAGTTGACAGTCATCAGCAAGAGATGAAAAAGACAAGCAAAAAAAGAGGAAATGAAAAAAACATATTGACTTCCACAAGCAGAAGATCAACACTGGTACAAGATGCTATTAGGCTAAGGTTAATTCAGGAGAAGGCTAAGACTAAAGTACACAGAGGCCAAGTGTAGTGAAAGGGGTGCTGATGAAACCCTTGTTGCAAGATGTGGTTGAGTCCATATTCGAGGGCTATTTAAGGCTGCATTGCAACAGTCTAGTGGTGAAGTGGTGAGAGCAGGAACTGGAGCTGTCTAAGCAGGTGCTTACCGATACACAAAAATCATGAAGGGAGGAGAAGGCTTCCTGCAAAAGTTGTTCAATAAAGACAAGGTGGCCTATTTCCCATCAGTCCATCCAACGAACAACTATCTACTGAGTACCTATTGCATCCCGACAGGTTTCAAAGTGCTGGAGATGTACTACTGGATAAGGTAAGTGGAGCTATGGTCTTGATTTTATTCATTCTAGTGGGGAAAGCTCATAGGTAAATACAGAAGATGTTATATACAGTAAGTGCTAAGAAAATGGCATAAGGACATTGTGAAAGAACATCACAGGGATCAGTTACAGTGGTGAGGAATGGTCTCTCTAAGGAGGCACTGAACTGAGATCTAGAAGATGAAAAGAAACTAGGTGCGGTGGGTCACACCTGTAATCCTAGCACTTTGTGGGGGCTGAAGTGGGCTGATCACAAGGTCAGGAGTTTGAGACCAGCCTGACCAACATAGTGAAACTCCATCTCTACTAAAAATACAAAAATTATCTGGGTGTGGTGCTGTGTACCTATAATCTCAGCTACTTGGGAGCTTGAGGCGGAGAATCACTTGAACCTGGGAGGCAGAGGTTGCTGTGAGCACGCCAGCCTGGGCGATAGAGCAAGACTCCAAGACTCTGTCTAAAAAAAAAAAAAAAAAAAAAAAAAAAAGACGAAAAGGGACAGCCAGATGAAAATCTAGGGACAGAGTGTGCAAGTAGTGATTTATTTGTTATAGTTTAAGTGCTAAAATAATTTGAATACTGATCATCAAATTTAAAGTTATCTTTGTACATATGTATAAACACATTACAAAAACATGTACAAAAGGTACAAAACAAATGTACAGAAATATTAGCTTGAACTGCAGTGTTTTCTTGAATAGTGTAATTAGGGTTTGCTTTCTAGGAACTGCATATAATTCAGATATTCCTATGGGAATGTACTCTGTATAAGAAAAACAGCTATTATATCTGTCTCAGTGAAAAATTTAGAGAATTACTGCTGAAATTTGAAGTTTTCACATGCTTCTAAACTTACAGACTTAAACATTGACTAATTCCCTGTAATCTTAGTCTACCTCCAGAGTCACGTTCCAGGTATTATTTGTATTTCTCCTTGAAATTTCCCTGCAGACAGAAAAAATATGAAGGTGATCATAAATCCCCTAAGAGTCCCTGTTTGCCTGGGGAAGTCCTACTGTTGTCTATTGTACACACACGTTTAACAGTATCCTCTTTTGTTCTCCAAGGTGTCCTGGTTTGGAGATAAACAATATGGTCACTCAAAATGACCACCAATTGCACTGGGAGAGTAGAGGTTAATTCTCCCAGTAGATCTCACTGGCATGCAAGCGCACACAGAAGACTCTGTACCATGTGTGTTCTCAAGCAATTTCCATCTGCCAGAGATTAAATAATAAAGACCGTAAGCAAATGATGTGATTTATATTAAGGACCATGACCGGATCTTAGCAGGGCAATATATCGTCTCTGAGTATTCCTATCCTCTCTGGTCTTCCTCACTGACCTTGCCAGTCAGAGAAGTTTTTGGTTTGATAATGCCTGTAAGCAGACAATGAAGACTCCTGGCTTTTCTGATCCTATATTTACCTCATTTCATTTAGCTTAATTTTACCTTTTGTTCCTCATCTAAAGCAGCAAGCATGACTCTTGGGACATTATGTTGAGAGCTGAAGCAATCAATAACAGTTTCAAGTAATATGGGAAAGCCCCCAAACCTACATTAGAGCTGTAAGCAGAAATTTTGACTGGAGTTCAGGTGCTACATTTTTCAGGAGTCAAGATTTGTTGCTCATTCAGTGGTGTGATATGGGATGGAGTGGGGAGGGATGTAGCCAACCCATGACACTGATTGGAGTCTTAAGATACAACTTGGAGTAAGAAACAAAGAGAGGAATAAGCAGAGGGCGCTAAGGGTGAGAAAAACTATCTTCCAATGAGGCAAAACATTTGTGCTGACTGAAATGCATCTTTCCCCATCCACAACTTTGTTTATCCAGCCCGCTCTTCTTACTCATGTATACAATATTCCCACTTTCAGTGTAATCTCCACTGAAACGCTTTGCCTGACTTATATCCCAGCCTCCAAGATAGAACTAAATCCTCCCTTCTGTCCATTGCACAGTCTCAGGGGTGTTCTATTAGAAATTACATAAAACATTTTCAATGATATATTTATACCCCTCTCTCTCCTCTAGATTTTAAGCTCCTTGAGCAGGAACAGTTTCTTAGCCATCTCAATAGTCTCAGTCCAGCCAGCTTGCATGCAGTAGTCACTCAATAACGGCCCTTTGAATTTAATTGAAACCTACATATACTATGCATTTTAGGTCCTATTGTTCAGAGAAGGAATGAAAAACTGGATGAATTATAGTGCTATTATATGACTGTTTTATTATATAGCTATTTCCTTGCAGACACGCCAGCTCTAAACTCTACATGAGAAATTCAATTTGGGGGAAACAATGGAAAATTGGAAAACTCATCTTGACAGTAAACATTGAGTTGAATAATGGACAGAGTGGGGGCTCTTCTTTCCCAGGTTGTGTGTGTGAAAATCATTTCCCTGTAGCTCCATCTGGATGGAGAGAATGAACCAGAGGCTTGGGCTTTGTCCATAAGGAATCTACCCTCTAATTGGCATCCTACGAAACAGTGAACTACTGTACACTCATTGTTCTTGCTGAGGTGATGGCATAAGCTGAAGATGAATTGAAAAACAGTTTTACTCTCTCAATTCTGGACTTAATCACTAAAGATGGTATTTTCATTACTTCCACGAAATTATGTTAGAATCACTTTTCACTTTTAGCCTCCAAAGAAAAACAGGGGTGAAATCAAAGTTTTCAAATTATGAAGCTACCTTTTGAATCAAGTATGCATTTTTTTCAAAAAGAGATTTCAGAAAAGTCTTCGAATTTTACAGGGGAGAAATTTGAAGAGGTGAAGTGATTTGACCCTGATCGCATAAAGCCTGGTGTGCTATGTGGCACATGATAGGCACTTGGTAAAAAGCTATAAGAAAATAAACCAATGTGTACAAATATATGAACAAATGAATAGGCAAACACAGATAATAATTGGCAGGGCTGTGAGTCAAACCTAATTACTACATATTCCAAGTTATGGGCTATTTCTACTGTACATACTTACATTAATACTGGGTCTGAATATCTTAACAAAGGTATTTATTTTTATTTAATATCCAAATAATATTAGAGGGTAATATAGTTCTGAAAACTATTCCTAACTCTTCTACTTATGTACCCCATGTAGTATCTGGAAATGAGAGTGCTAATGGCATTAGCATTATATGAGACCATTACAACACATAGTTCCACTGAGAAGAAATTCTCCCACTAAGTGTACGTTGTTAATAGCACCGCCATTCTTTCCAAGCCAGCCAAAGTCAGAAGATGCCTCTGGCCAGTTTCTTTCAGCCAAGCTTCCCTCAGGATGCAGTGATGTGTAGGGATATCCTCAAAATGTCAGAGGACTCCTATCAATCCCTGTCTGCTACTCATCACTCTGTTTCCCCAAGCCCCTGGAAAACCTTCATGTTAACCACAGAGGAACTTTCTTTCTGCTTCTGTGCATGACCACCTGCACATATCTGTCAGCTATTCATGGTCAAAACTTCTTCACCAGTACACAGAAGGCAGCACGGGGCAAAAAGAGCCACAATGGAATAAATTGGCAAACAAGGTAAAAGTGAGGCCGGGTGTGGTGGCTCACACTGTAATCCAAGCACTTTGGAGGCCAAGGTGGGTGGATCACCTGAGGTCGGGAGTTCAAGACCAGCCTGACCAACATGGTGAAACCCTGTCTTAAAAAAAAAAAAAAAAAAAAAAAAAAAGGGGAAAAAAGGTAAAAGTGAATAATCGTCCTCTGAGAAGATATTCAGCCAAGGCATTATAGGGCACAAAGTTTGTGGTGTGGTGTGCTGAAGCTACAAATTAAAAGAAAAACAAATACTAAATACAAATATACACACAAGTAGTCTTCATTTCTGCATGGTTCTATTATGCATAAATTTCAGTTACTATGGTTTGGTTAATAACTCCAGTCTTCTAACAACCGGGCTTAAATTTCTGTTTCTATGCTCGATTAACCATGAGTATTTGCACAAAGTGTATGTTTTGCTCTTAGTTCTTCAGTCCACATTAGCTACATGAATTGCAGATGCACTTCATTATCACTGACCAATCACATGAGCTCTTTTAAAGCTTGTCAGTTAATGGTCACTGAACATATTACTCCATTCACACACAGCATATAGGGTATTGCTTCTTTGTCTCTGAGTGATAAACCCATGTGACATTTTATACAACTAGATAATCAAAAGAGAATTGTCGAATAAAGAAATAAAACATGAAAACGCTTAGATGAAATATAAGCTGGATATAAATGGAGCAATAGAAGAAATCACATTACAGTAAAAATGTTGAGACTGTTGAAAAGAGGCTGCAAGGTATTTATGTAGCTAGAAAGTTCTTCCAAAATTCAAATATCATTCCTCACTTATAGATAAGCCCTCATGCATCTATCATTTATGCCAGAAAAGAGCATATCGCTTTCTTGATTCATATCACATCAATGGGACCATGATCTCACAATTTTATGACACACATATCGACGTGGCTGAAGGATTCCCAGGAGCCAGTGCTCTCAGTTGCCTTGAAAAGCCATTTGGAATATAGTCCCGTACTTCACTTCTGGATCCAATGTTCTTATAGTGATGACTCTAACACAGTGAAAAAGCATTATTTGCCATAACAATTGTGAGAAAGCATTTCTTCTTTGTTTTGAAAGATCTATGAGCTCATATTCCCCTGGAATTGCATCTCCTCTTTGCTGCATTCCATCTGTAATGCTCACAGTAGAGAGGTCATGAATAGAACTCAAGTGACAAGTCTTCTGCTGTTAATTTTCCCCCCAGAGAGCAATACAATGAAGTAGAAATATGATACAATAAGATTACTTAGAACCTTCCTCATTCTAAAGGGAAAGTATGGACACAAAAAGCAAAATATCTCCTAGTTGTAAAGAGTAAGCAATTTTCGAGATTTTAGTAATATGCTGTATATACAAGAATCTCTGTGTATGCTGAACTAAATACACAGTGCTATTTCTGGCTGGAAGTGTTTTAGTTATTAAAAAAAGTTTAACATCTTTGCATTCTCATTACAAAAAATATGTTTAAAGAAGAAAAGGTGAATAATATGAAAAATTTTTAAAGGATAGTGAGGAGGATAAATCAACTTTAGAGTAGATACTTTCAGGCTTTTCTTTAGGGGTGTATATGTATACTTCGTGAATGTATTCTCACATTCTTCCTGCTTTTCTATGGTTTAATTTTCCTATCAGCTCCTATTATGAATATTCACTGATATTTATAGTATACTGACCATCTGGGTAAGAATCATAAGCTGGTTTATATAGCTGGCAATGAGTTTACAAGAAATTACCTAAAGTTATACCTTTCTCATGGAAAGAATCCACTGTGAACTCATGACCTCAAAAGAGATATATTTTTCAGCTTTATTACTTAAAGTGCAGGTGTACCATGGCCATAGTCAACATGCATTTGTACAGGCACAGAATTCTCTGGAATTTTGTTAATTTCCTGTTTGGGGGAAGAAAATAATTGCCATGGATCTAGAATACCTTTTTATTGCAAAATATCAAATAAACTGCTGAAAGAACAAGGAGCCCATTTAAAGGAGATCTGGTTGGCCATTTGATACTACTTTGAACACTAAATAAGATTGCTAACAACAAAATCACTATTTTTACTGTTGACTAAAACAAGCTAAGTTTGTGAAAGACTCATAGTGATGTCCAGAAAAGTTAATATACAGCATGTTATCATATAAAGCATAGTCATAATATAAAATAAATATGAACATAATAGAGTATATTGAATTGTTATTGATTTCAATTATTAGGGGAATGCTGAAATACATGAACATGGATGTTTTAGTTTAGCTCTTAATTAGGTGCCTGTTCACAAAGTAATAAAGTATAGACATGGCCCTGTTACTACTGGATAAGCAGAGAACAGTAAATAAAAATAACAGGGAATATATCAAACAGTATTGGAAATAATGAAAAAAAAAAAAGAAAGAAAGAAAGAGGCTTACCAAGAGCAGACAAGCTTGGTCTGGTCTGTGCTTCACACCTAATAACTTAGTGAAATGGGGCTCAATGGTGCATTCTAGGATGACACATTAGTTTGACATGCTAAAAAGAAAAAGAACTATTTGGATTCATCCTCATCTTTTGAGAGATGAAACTGCCAGATGGTTCCTGACTTTTAATAAGCTGTTTATGAGAATCTATCTTTTTAACAGTGTTAAATAAAGGGGAATATCTAACAATGGACAAGGATCATATAATGTCACCAAATGTGACATAAAAATATATGACTTTTGGAGAGACAGCAAATTATAGGAAAACATTTAGACTTTTGGGGAAGGCAATTATGTCTTGACACAATAAATAAATTTAATAATTAAAAAAAACCTCAGCCTGCTAATCAACAGCTTAGATTTGATTCATATCAGAGAAGCAATGACTATTTAATAGTTGGTATTGATATAATTCTCAGGCAATAGAAAATGCATAGAGATTTTATGATAAAATGAACCAAACTCATAATTTACTACAGATCTAAGTTTAACTGTAAAAGTTTAAGTGTAAAAGGGATGTGTTTTAAGGTATTTGAAATGTTCTGAAGAATCAGCCATACTAAATTTGGAATTGAAGTTTAAATTTTGAAGATGAATTGATCATCTTTATAAAGGTTTAAATAATAAAAATTTGGCCTTAAAAGGTTTGGTTTTTAAGTATGTGATTTCAATAAATTGAGCTTTAAACACTTTACAGACGATAATGAATGCTCCTCTGCATCCACAAAGGCCCCTCGGAGACAGACGTACCCACTAACCAAGTGTCTCTGTTTTGTCATGTCTCTCTTAGCATTGCATTTTTTTTTTAAGTTGGCCTTAATTCTTACAGGACTAAAATAAAACAAACAAAATGTCTTTGAGGAAACAGTAGCCTGCAGATAGGACTCTGGGTACACAGGGGTGGAAATTTGGGTTGTGGAAAAATGTTTACAACATGGTATACACAATTTCCCACTATTCATCAAGGAAAATAAAATTTCTTACACTTGTATCTAACCAAATGTGTCCATTATAACAGCCACATAAACACAGAAGTCCAAAGTGGTTTATAACAATAAAGGTATCTATTTTTTCTAGGGTGGCTGAGCTTGCGGCTTGGCTACACTTGGCCCTGGTTCCTCACTTCAGGGTTGAGGCTGATGCAATGGCCACTTGTCTGAAAACTGCTGGTAGCCGTGGCACCATGGCAAAGGCAAACAAACAAACAAACAAAAAAAACCAAAAGCCAAAAATGTTCTGGGGATTCTCAGATCAACACTTAAATGCTTGGCCTGTGAGGAACACATGCCATCCCTCCGCAGCTCACTGGTTGCAAACGATTATGTGGCTCCATTCACCACAGTAAGTGTCAGGAGGCACAGGCCTACTATGTGCCCAGAACATGGAAAGCCAGAAATACCTGATGACCCTTGTTTTTTGCTGAAGCTTTTGTGAGCAAAATAAGCCTAAAAACTATCCACATTTGCTAAAGAAAAATAAAATGACACCGCAATCATAGAGAAGGGCATGCTTTTGTTGATAACAGAGTCATTACTCCCCTCTCCCCATTTATGTGGATGATGTGTGTTCCCCACTGGGAAGGGATTCACCATTGCTCTACTGAAATGCCACAGTCGCAGAAGGGGTCAGCTCTAATTTCTTTCACTAAAATCTGACCTTGTATCTTTGAAATGGTTTTGCCTCTTTGCACAAGCAAATTCAAACAGAAAGCTTTCCTCATTCATTGCTATCACTAATTCCATATCCCTACTCCCCCCCACAGAGTCTCTTGCCCACTAAGCACACACTCAGGTTTGAGTATCATTTCCTCTCCAGGCACAGCCCAGACCTTGGTGGGATCATGTCTCTGTCAACCCCAAAAATGACTGTTTCTTTTTCTTCTTTTCTTAAGGCCTCACCTTGAGAGATGGTGTCTCCTTCAATCCATCTGATGCTGACAGGTTAATAACTGGATTCTGACAGATGCTAGAAGAGACAGAAGTGCTGCCCAAGACTGAAAATGCTTTTTTTTTCTTTTCTTGTTTGCTGCTAGCCCTTCCTCACTCCCACTCACCACGACTTTTACCTATCACACCTGTCTGTGCAGCTTTAAAAATGTTCTTACAAATTTATTGCTACATACACTTTTTTGGGGTATACCTCAAAAGAATAGTCCATGACTTTAGGAAGTATAATAAAATTCCTTTAGGGACAGCTAGTGATCATTTCTCTTAAGTATCTAGGATCCAGAACATGTTCATATATCCATAGTTCTTTTTATCAGCTTCATAATGAAATATAAACATGTTCTAATAACCAACATGACTCCTATTTTTGCAATTACTTTAAAAGACACTCTACCTTTCTGTGATATCTTATTTCCATCTAAGTCCTTCTCTCCATGTAGACAATATCCCAGGCTAAAAACAATATTTATATGTTGAGAGCTTTTACGGAATGTGCAATAGTAGAAGAAGACATAGGATAAACTATAGAATATATAGAAACTTGGGTAACCTTTTCAAAATCTTGTGACGGCTTTCTGACACATATTACCAGAATGTAATCTCTAGGACAAGGACCATATGTGTCTTATTCTCTAATATGTCTCATGTGTTTAGAAACATACCTACAACAGAATATTTTTTACTGAATGAATTAAAATCAGAACCTCTTAGTAGATAAAAGTATTTCAGTTACTACCAAAACCAGTTTGCTCACATTCCCTGATAAGTATTATCACCAGATGTGGTGAGATGAAAGTTGCAGAAATCTTTGAGAAAGCACAGAGAAGAGGGAATACAGAATAATGTTTGAGAATCACTACCTTTCCAAACTCTTATATTTTATTAATCATTTTCTAAAGACCCTGCTCTATCTTCTGCTATGTCTTAACAAAATATTATTAAGACAACAGGATGTTGGAGTGGAAATGAAGTCTCCCAAACTTCTGCAACTATTGCATGTGAAATGACGCTTTCCTGGCATTGCTGCCCTAACGTTTATTTAAAGACCCTTCATGCACCAGGGAAACATTATCACGAAGAAGTAAATGCAGTGATCAAAACAATATTCACTCTGAAGGAGGCTGGCTTCCTTGTTTTTAAAATGAAGCAGCCAATCACTCTGTTTGAAAATGTAGCCAAACCTCACACCTCCCTGCCTCACAGGAGTCTTGAACATGCAAACGGTATCTAAACCAGAGCTTTATGACTGTGGTGGATGCCTAATGGGGTCAGCCTGGCAGAACAAAATGCTGCAGTAATTTTGCATCCATTACAGCCTAGAGATGTAAGCTATGAAAGAGAAAGGGCATGCAGGAGAGAGTCAGAGGTCTGCAGATGTCTCCGTAATGAACTCCCACAAAGAAAATCTCTCCCCTGTGTCTCTATCCATTAGCCAGCTGTATTGCTTCTTTCAGTAATGGAGGACAACCCCCACCATTCCTGAGAAGCACATGGGATGACTGGGTGGTCTTTCCCTTTCCACCCAGGTCTTAAATTCTGAGGAGGATGCATCTGGTGATTAAAGAAGACCAGGTTCTCAGAACAATGTCCCCACAGCAATTGAATTTTGTGCTATTGGAATAGTCTTGAGAAGTATCAGCTTGGGTGTCAAATAGCCTGCCTTCAAATCCTAATTCTATCAGTCGTGATCTAGGTGACCTTGAGTGTATTCCTCATTCTCCCTAGTCTTTAGCGTCCATGGGTGCAAAATAGGTACGACAATAAAATCTACTCTGTAGCCTTAGTATACATAAGATGGCATGGACAGCACTTGTTCTGACACTTAGTAAGTATTCCAAAAATGGTGGCTATTCTTAGATTTACTATTAGTACCAGTAACAATCACCTACATGGCATTCTGTTGAGTAACAAAATACAGAATGGCTTCTAGTAAAACAAATCTAATGAAAAAACTCATCATATTTGTGAGAAGATCATATACTCATATACTTTCTCTCAAGCATAATGCATCAGATTAGTATTTTCTCCAATCAGTACTAGGCTGAGTTCTAGACAGACAGATACATTTACTTTCACTTGGAATAATAAGACACATTTCTCCCTGGCCAATCAAAAGTTCAGATAATCTCACATAGAATAAATGTTTCTTTTTCAATTTCCTTGAATATCTGTGAACTCCTCAAATTCCAGTCAGACTGGTATTTCTGAACCATACACGCAATTTTATACTTTCTTTTTAAGAGAATCATCTTTAACCTTTTTTTTTTTTTTTTTTTTTTTTTTTTTTTTTTTTTTTTGACAGTCTCGCTCCGTCCCAGGCGCCAGGCTGGAGTGCGCTTCCGGGTTCAAGCAATTCTCCTGCCTCAGCCTCCCGAGTAGCTGCAGCTACAGGCGCACACCACCATACCCAGCTAATTTTTTTGTTTTTAGCAGAGACAGGGTTTCACCATGTTGGCCAGGATAGTCTCGATCTCTTGACTTCATGATCCGCCTGCCTTGGCCTCCCAAAGTGCTAGGATTACAGGTGTAAGCCACCGTGCCCAGTCCATCTTTTACCATTTTTATAAGTTACGAAGGTCTAAAGGGGTGGAGTCACACCCTATCAAATAATTACCACTATTGGCAATAAAGGAGTCTCTTACTAGAAGAACACATTTAGTTTGAACATCTCAAATGTAAGATGCTGCTGACTCATTAAGCTGATATTTAGCAGGCAGTTGCAAATTCAGGCCAGACACAAAAGTAATGTCATATTTAAAGGTAATACCTCTGGGAGTCATTTCCAGAGACGTGAGAGTTGAACTACTGGGCATGTCTGAGGTGGACAAGGGAGAGGTATAGACTGAAAAGAAGATAAAAAAGACATTCTTGGCTGAGTACCATGGCTCACACCTGTAATTTCAGCACTTTGGGAGGCTGAGGTGGGAGCATCACTTGAGCCCAGGAGTTTGAGACCCGCCTGAGCAACATAGCAAGACTTCATCTCAACAAAAAGAAAACAAATGGCCAGGAGTGGTGGTACACACATATAGTTCTAGCTACTTGGGAGGCTAAGGCAGAAAGATGGCTTAATTTCAGGAGTTGGGGGCTGCAGTGAGCTATGATTGTGCCAATGCATTCTAGCTGAAGGGAATGAGAGACAGCCTGTCTCAAAAAAAACAACAAAAAATATTAACCTTGGAGAATGCGTGCATTCAGAGCAGTGTTTCTCAATTTTGGCAGTATTCACTTATTGAGATGAATATTGCTTTGTCTTGTGAATAACACTGTCCTGCACACTGTAGGATGTTTAGCAGCACCCCTGGCCTCTACTCACTAGCTATCAGTAGCATTGGATCCTTTCTCTTCCTTCCTCCCCGCCTCCTAGTTATCTGTGATAACTAAAAACATCTCCACACATTGACCAGTGTTCTCTGAGGGGCAACACTGCCCTGTTTTAGAGAAAAAGCAAAGAGCAAACCAGAAAATGTGACTAAAACAGTCAATGAGAGTCAAGATCGGGAAACCATGGTATTGTAAAAGCCAACTGAAGCACTGAAGAAGAGAATAATCAAGGCAGGCTCTTCAATGGTGATCCCCCAGATTAGCAGCATGGAAAAGAGCTGGGAACTTGATAGAAATGGAAATCCTCAGTCCACATCCTAGCCCTACGGAATTAGGAATACCGTGTGTTGAATTCAGAAATCTGTATTTTAATTCTTAATAATTCACCAGTGATCCTGATGTACAAAAAAAGTTTGAGAACCACTGATTAAGAGTGCCCAAAATTGCATGGAAGTCAAAGACAAGTCTACAAAAAGTTCAGTTAATGTGATCATTGAGATGCTGGATTGTAGCATCTGGGAGGCTACTTTAAATTGTGCCATAGGGAAAAGAAAAATCAAACTGGGATGTATTCCAGAAAGTAGGCAGTGAGGAAATGGAGGTAGAGAACAAAGACTGCTTTTCAAACATGTTACTAGTGATGTGAAGACATCATAATAATTTTTTACCTTTGTATCATGAGGAGAAATTTTGATTTGCTTTAGGAGACAATGTAAAGGTCAAGGAAAATAAATCAAGGCAGATTAAGATACTAAAGACACAGAAAGCCATGATGGGAGAGTATTGTTGGACTGAGCAATGGGCCACTGCTTCACTTAGCTTTTGCTCCCATGGTGGAGACATTCAAAATGTCCCCAAGTCAGACTGTCCCAGTGTGCTACTTCTGGATTTGGGTAAATTAGTTTTTATAATATACAAGTTCCTTCTGGTCAATGCCTTGGTTTACTGCAATGATTCTCAACCAGGAATGCTTTTTGACTTCCAGAGGACATTTGGCAATGTCTGAAGACATTTTTTATTTACACAAATGGAAGGGGAGTGCTGCTGGTATTTAGCAGGCACAAGTTTGGAACAGTGCTAAACATCCTACAATGTACAGAACGGTCTCTAACAGCAAGTCATTATTTGAAAACGTCAACAGAGCTGAGGTTGAGAAAGCTTGGTCTACTGCAAACAACTCATTTATCACTCCATTGTATCATGTGAATTTTAGGTGACAGTGCCCGGTCTCTTCAGGTGGGAAAACTGCATCTCAGCTTTAATTTTTGTCTCATCTTTTTCCTCATTACCCTTCTGCAAAGAGGTACTCACTCAGTTTGGCTGTAAATTCTATGACACTTCATATCAAGAAATTCACTTGTAACTCTAGCCCTGCATATCTTGGTCTATATTTGGTCCACATGCTAACAGGTGAATTGTTCATTCACTTATGGTCAGTAGGATATCTTCTATTTAGAAAGTGAACTGCAGAGTCTAGGGACTAGCCTGGCTTTTTTCAAGGTACTGCATTTCACATTGTTTAAATTCCAACATCCCAGGTACGTGCAGACAACACTTCTGAAAGTGCTTATTTCTCTTTTCTTTGTACACACAGTCTGTTGAAAAAGTCAACAAAGATGCCAGCTCTTTACATTAATCCAGTGTCCTAGTTTATTCATTCAAAGTTTCAAGAAACCAGACACATAAAAAAGAACTCTGCCAACAATGACAGAAGGAAGGAACAGACAAGGGTCTATTGGTTTGAAATATCTATTGTCCACAATATTGTTGCCAGCCAGGCTTCAAGGCTGATGTACAAGTGAATGCAAAATGCACCCTTCTTCCCTTCTCTCACCAGTCCCCTCCTACATGCTAGAACACTCACGACTGTAAGGTGACAAGTAAGATAAAAGAAAAGGAAAGAAGGGGACTGGGAAGAAGAGAGGCTACACCTCCAGAAAAAAAGGGCTAGTTCTACAAAGGGTTACTTTTTAAACATCTTCCCTTGGAACACTGAAGATTAATGGTTATGTGTAGGAAGAAAGAATCTGTTGCTATTTTAGACATGTTTATGTACTTAGCATATTTTTAAAAAATAAAATGATAAAATACCATAATTAAATGATTACTCAGAAGTAGACTACATTGGGTTTTGTGGATATTGCTTAAAATAAACTATAACTTCTTTAGGCTTCTGATTTTGAAAGTTTTGAGTAGTTAACTTAGCCATGCACATACTGGATCCCTTTTCTATTATGGATAACAGGTTCTTGAGAACAATAGATTAACTTATTAGTATTTGTTCCTTTCATAAAATGATTCTAATGGCTATCTTCCTTTCCCCCTACCCCTCTTCAAACTTTTCCTTTTTCCCACTTTTTTTTTAAAGTCTCCCAACAATACAAGAAATTGCCCCATTAAGTTCTGATACATTAATACTTGTTATTAAACTTTTCTTTTTTTTTTTTTTTTTTCAGATTGAGTCTCACTTTGTCACCCTGGCTGGAGTGCTGTGCCATGATCTTGGCTCATTGCAACCTCTGCCTCCCAGGTTTAAATGATTCTCCTGCCTCAGCCCTGAGTAGCTGGGACTAACAGGTATACCACCACCCTGGCTAATTTTTGCATTTTTAGTAGAGATGAGGTTTCACCATGTTGACCAGGCTGGTGTTGAACTCCTGACCTCAGGTCATCCAACTGCCTCAGCCTCCCAAAGTGCTGGGATTGCAGGCATGAGTCACTGCGCCCGGCCTTTGTTAATACATTTTAAGCAGGGAGAGAAGATCTAGAATTCAAGGCTTTGTGCAGCTGGCACTAGCAGCCATCAGCAGGTAGATAAAAGCAGCAAAGGTAAAAGATAAAAGCAGCACAGGTTAAAAAAAAAAAAAAACTGATGAAATTTCACAGTGGATGTAGACAGTGAGTATTTCAGATTTTAATTCAAGATTTTCTGAAAAGATTGAGCAGCAGTCAAATGCTATTTGTCCTTCCAGAGGCAAATTGCCATCACCCACATCAACTCTTTCTTGCCCATACCTTGTCTTCCTGCACTATTCCAGAGTCAGTGGTCCTCAGCCTTTTATGTCCTTACTCCCTTTCCCTTCTCCATTCTCAATTTCCCACAAAACATTTTTTTAAGGTAATTTCTTATGGATAGAAGAGTTTCAAAAATAGTGAATTTCCAAGACCCTTTATTCACCTTTTCTTTATGTTAACATTTACATAACCATAGAACAATGATCCAAACCAGGAAGTTGACCTTAATGTCACCCTCTAAACTATAGACCATATTACTTGTCATCAAAACGTCAAATGCCAAATTCATCCATTCATTTAGCAAGTTTTTATTAAGTTCCTATTACATACTATGCACCATTCTAAGCTTTTGGAAGAAAGCAGTGACTAAAAAGGCAAAAGTGACAGTCGGATCCTCATGGAACTCACATCCTAGTTGGTAGATGAAAATTCAGTTCATTCTGCAAGCAGCATTATTACTGCACGTCATTTGAGATGATGAAAGAGTGGATCTAGGAAGCATCTGCATAGGTCAGTGCAATTTGAAGGTTGGCCCCACACCATCAGTTCACACGAGCCATCTCCCAAATGCTCTCTGTAGTTTCCTACGTGCATTCTTCCAGCTGTCTTGGAACTTACAGTGTGCCTTAACTCTCTTTAGTTTTTTTGTTGTTGTTATGAAAATACATGCTTTGATATTTATTATTGATAGTGATTGTTTTTCCTGAATTTCTTTTCCCATTGCAACAGAGCTGGGTAAATTAACATAATGTAACATTATATAAACGGTCGTCGATGACAAGTATAGTATTCTTCGAATCTACTTACAAACATAGTGACAAATGAAAGAAGAGTAGGATATTTTTATTTTACTTATCTTGTTAGCCATGTTGCTTTTCTTTTCTAATTTTTTAACTTTTATTTTAAGTTCAGGGGAATAAGTACAGGTTTTTTTAGTAGCTTTTTATACCTTATTTTTTTTTTTAAATAAAAAACCACAGCCTCAGAGAGATTTGGCCTAGTGTGCTTTATTGTATTGTACTGAGTGGGTGGGTAACACTTATTTTCAAGGTACTTATAAGCGTATCTAATATACTCCTTAAACTCTCCTTTAGGAAACTGAGGCTACATTATTTAATATTAACAACATTGCAAACAATTGCTAAAATGGTCACTTGAAAAATACATAATGTATGAAAGAGAGAGACAGAAATAAATTCTTAATGAATCTAGGCAGGACTCTCAAGCCAGTGAGATTTTATTACAGATAGAGCATGGAGTTGCTAAATCCCCATGAGCCTGAAAAAAATCTATTTAAATATCCATTTCTTTCATGTATGACAATAAAAGGACGGTTTACCAATACTGTCATACTGAGTTATTCCTTGCCAAGTTTTTAAACTTTTCTGCCTTTGCTGGAGTGTTTTCCTTTGTTCACTCAGACTTTTGGAAAAATTGATTCTGAAATCTTTGCCTATAGAATACAAGTAAAGAAAGAAATACATCAGAAATAGAATTATCTAGTTCTTGTAAGTTTGATTAATGAATCATCGAACTTACAAGAAGATAAGGCTGATTGATTGATAAGGCTACTTCTGAATCCACAAACATGGCAGCCCCAAGTCCTGTTTAAATATGCTGATGGATAGACAATTTATGAGGCTTAGCTGAAGTTAGTCCACAGTCTTCTGAATACACAACATAAAAATATCAGAAAATAAGTAACCAACTTGGGAAAGTCCATGAAAAACCAATGTAACATTCACTGAACATCTATTGCTTAAAAGAATAATATCTTTGGACATTCAAGTAGTATGCTCTGGCCAGGTGCGGTGGCTCATACATGTAATCCCAGCACTTTGGGAGGCTGAGGCAGGCAGATCACGAGGTCAGAAGATCGAGACCATCCAGGCTAACATGGTGAAACCCTGTCTCTACTAAAAGTACAAAGAAATGGCCAGGCATGGTGGCACGTGCCTGTAGTCTCAGCTACTCAGGAGGCTAAGGCAGAAGAATTGCTTGAACCTAGGAGGTAGAGGTTGCAGTGAACCAAGATTGCGCCACTGCACTCCACTCTGGGTGACAGAGCAAGACTCTGTCTCAAAAAAAAAAAAAAAAAAAAAAAAAAAAAAAAAAAAAAAAAGTTCTACTTGAACAGAAACTGTCATGTAATCTATCATAGATAGTCGCTTATATTTTAGAGTGATTACAAGGGAAATGGGTGCTTCAGTGCTGTCCAAATCAAACATTTAGAGATGTGATTTGAGTTTTTGTTTTCTCTAATAATACATCCCCGTTAGTTCTCTTTAAGTTTTCTCCCAGTTTTCTAACAGCAGAGTAAAAAATTTAATTCTCCCATTTCTCCTCCCTCTACTGTCCATCACAAATTGCCTACCCTTCCTCTAGAAAGGAAAAATTTGTTTCTCTCTTTAAGTGATTTTGGAGTATGTATGTATCGTTATGTTATGCTATATTAAACTAGAAGCAGAGAGTTAATTCATTTTAGGAAAGATTTTATTGGATGACATTCAAAAAAGTATGTTGTATTGCATTGTGATTACCATGGATGTGGACAGTTTAATGATAGCCATGTATTAGCTTTAATTTTAAGCTTCAAGTTTCAGACAGAACTCTTTAATGTCTAAAACTATAAGAAAAACTGTGCCCTTCCTAGCTATTACATAACATTTAAGTTTGGTGTCCTACATATCTGGCTAATGTCTGGTTCTCCATTGAGTGCTTTACTATATTTGTCAGGTAGCAAAGTTTGGGACTAGCACAGATGATATTTTTGTGTGTGTGCCAAAACTCTGGATGATGGATATAGTCTTGAAGTTCCCAAAACATTCACTGATGATGAAGGCATAACAGATGATTTTCATTCTAAGCAAAAGAGAATCAGTCTCTCCATAATTTCATGAGTATTCACACAAAACAATTGGGGGAAAATGATTGGGGGGAAAATGATTAGGGTTTCCTAAAAATCACCCTTGAAAATACAGGGCTACCTTAAATTCTCTTCTAGCCCAAAGGAATTCACTTTCATAAGTTCATAGAGACAGCCTGTCCTCATAGACATTAACACACATACACACACTTAGCATATAAAACACAGTGACACGTATCTACTACCCCTCCCCTATTCACAAACTCTCCCTTCACATGTAGTTCCTAAGATGGTCTCCAAACACTATGCAAATTAAATTATTATTTTGTTTACTATATAGGGAATAGATACTAACCATATTTCATCATTTCCTTTGGCACATTTACATTGCTCCTGACTAAAATAAAATATTTGTCTCAAGGTGATAATCCTTTTCGACTTGGATTAGGAAATAGAAGTTAATTAAAATATAAACACTAATCCCAAACATATTTCTGTTTCTACCCTAGTCTTTCCCATCTCAGTAAACATGACCTCATCTACGCAGTCTTTCAAGTCAAAAAGAAAGTAGATGCCCTCAATGCCTCCCTTTCTACGAATTCTTTCTCTACTCCCTATCCAAGAACCACTGTAAAATGTTCTTGGATAGGGAGCAGAGAATTCGTAGAAAGGGAGGCATTGAGAGCATCTACTAAAAACTAAATCCAGTATTTCCGCTCTCCCCTAACCTCCCTATTAAAAGCCTACTGAGTAATCTTACCTCTTCCTCTCTAGCTCCATCCCTTACAATCCGTGTTTCATAAAGTAGCCATAGTGCCCGTTCAAACTGTAAGTCACACTACGTCATTCCCTCAGTTAAAACCCACCAGTGTTTCCACTGCTTTTGCAATTTTATCTTAGTTGCTTTCTATGGCCTTCAGTGCTGGCAGAGTCTCGCCAGCTGCCTTACTGATTTTGTTGATACCACTTTGACACTTGGCCAAGCATGAATCCCCTTCAAAGTCCACTTACTCATCACACAGTCAGCCACCCTCAGCCTTCGTGTCTCAACTTCAGTGTCCTCAGAGAAGACCACACTACTGGCTTTAGGAAGTAGGTGTGCCTGCTCTCTACTCTCTCAAGTACTCAGTACCCTCTTCAGTAAAATAAGAAGGTTGTACTAAATGACCTTTAAGGTGTTTTTAGATGAGGAGGGCTCTTAGGTCCAGCAGAATATTATAAGCTATAATTAGCATATCAGTCATGATATATATAGTTTGTCATTCACCTTTTATATTCTTTAGTTATTATACATTTACTTTGCTTCCTAAATCTGCATAAGGAAACCATCTGTGTATCCATCTATCTAAACTGTTTCTACCTCTACCCAGCTACCTTTTCATCTATACTTTTATAAAAATCACAAGTTAGTTAATTAATTCTTAGACAAAGAGGTCCATTTTTATTTGGAAACAAACAGAAAAATACACTTGATTAACTGGTTGCTTTCATTGAAAGTATTTACTCCTATATACGTTTGCTTCAAACCACCAGTTATCACGCATCAAGAGATTTTATCTGGTGAATTTTGTAAGCCTTTTCATTGTCCTTATTATAAAATGCTCTGTATAGGGAAGTACGCAACACACCTAATTATGGTAAATTTTATATAATATCCCCCAGATTAATGACTATTTTAGAAAGATAGTATTTTTTAAAGTTGTTGGTTTTAATTATAGGATGTATCCAGAGGAAAGTAAGGTGAAGCAATCATGCAGAATCAAATGAAAATTTCCTTTCGTATAGCCCAATTGTATTATTTTGTTAGGCAGTTTTTTGTTTGTTTTGCTCATTTTTTTTCTTATCTAATTAACTTTTTTTTTTCTCAGAAATGCAGAATTCTGCCTTAATATCTTCCTACAGGAATCAAGAGAAAGTACATTTGAAGAATCTGGGCTTGGGTAAAGCAGTTCTTCTGACCTGTTCTTTTTCATTTCATTGAAAGAAATATTCTCAAGATAAAACGTCTATGCTGCCAAAATGGGTTCCAACTCTTGAACCGAGTTTCAGTCCAAGCAGTCTCTCTTTATCCCGCTACCTACAGTCATCCAAGGCCATTTTCTTGGAATGTTATGAGCTGACATGATGCCGTTTTAGAGATGAGAAGCCAGAAATGTACTAATCTCAAGAATATAGAAAAAACGGTCTATACTACCATACTTAAGGGGAAGAAAAAAGCCTAGAAGTCAGGAAAGGGAGAGATTAATTCAAAATGTTTAGAACTATAGATAACAGTCTCTCTTCAGGTACTCGGCACTCAATATATGCTAAGTGTTGGGTATATCATGGTGATGGAAACAGAACTGACCTCTGTCTTCAGGAGGCTTAAACACTACTAGGTTAGGAAGAGAGAATTCAGGAAAGGAGTAGTAGTAGCAATAATCATAAAGATAAGAGAAGAAAGAAAAGCTAGACTAAAGAAATAAATATTCATGTTTTCATCAGGAGTTGAGAACCTATTTTAAATCTCTTAGTTTCACTACTGTGAACCTGCCCCAGGCTCAATACCTTTGACATTCTCTCTGGTGCCATGTATAATTAGAAACCTGTGTTTCTCCAGTGTTTCTCTGATACAACCTTTTCTGTCAGCTCCTTAAGTAGTTTCGTCCTATAGCAGACTTTCCCTCAATGCTTAAGGCTTAAGTTTGCTCAGCTCTGCCTGAAATGGGGTAGGAATTTGGGGGTGGAAGGAAACAGAAAAATGCTTCCGAAAGAGGATGGATTCTAAGGAAGCCCATATTTAGACAACTTTATCAATTGGGTAAAACTCAGAGGAGCCAAGAGAGTAGAATGAATAAATTTTTACTAAAAATTCAACCAGAAAAATGTATTAACGTGTTTTGAGATGCAAATTGCTTTAATGCGCTTTCTTTAGCACAGATATTGTGTGTAAAATAAAAAAAAAAAAATACAAGTTATTTGAAAAATTGTACCCTCATGTAGAAAGCTCTTGACAGGACATTTTTATGGAAAAGCAGACAATTCATGTGTGACTGAAGAAGTTCTTTCTTTGGCTGGAGATGGTTTGTAGAGATAATACCAGCGCATAAGACATTAAGATAATATTCATAAATGAGCCGGGCGCGGTGGCTCAAGCCTGTAATCCCAGCACTTTGGGAGGCCGAGGCGGGTGGATCATGAGGTCAAGAGATCGAGACCATCCCGGTCAACATGGTGAAACCCCGTCTCTACTAAAAATACAAAAAAATTAGCTGGGCATGGTGGTGCGTGCCTGTAATCCCAGCTACTCAGGAGGCTGAGGCAGGAGAATTGCCCGAACCCAGGAGGCGGAGGTTGCGGTGAGCCGAGATCGCGCCATTGCACTCCAGCCTGGGCAACAAGAGCGAAACTCTGTCTCAAAAAAAAAAAATAATAATAATAATATTCATAAATGAAAATGATACTATTGATCCATCTGTGGATTATTATATTTCTGATGGTGACATACCTATGCCACGATTAAGTCACTCTTTTTATCCAGTTTTTGTTGTAATTAAAATCACAAACCTGAGAAATGTCTGCCTGGGATTAAATAAAATGTTCCTATGGTTTTGGTCACAAGCAAAACCATATTGCTTAAGCAGGAAATAAACTGCTATTTCAGTCTCAGTGTGTTCTGACCAAATGAGCAACTGGGTCCAGACATGAAACACCATGAAAACTGTTGAATTGTTATTCCACGCAATGAATGAGTGCTGGCAAAATAAAATCTTGATGAGTAAATTCCTCAGTTCATTAAAACATAGCTTTGAAATGTTGGATATAGCAATTGCTTAAGGTTTACCCGAGGGGAAAAATACTCTACCATAAGATTAAAATTTTTACAAACCCCAGAAAAATTAGGATGTGATCATTAGGGAAGGTGAATTTCCTTTAAGTGATAAATAGGAAAGTGATGATTAAATGTTCTAAACTCCATGCCAGCAGGTAAAAGAGAGAAATAGCCATCTAATGAGAAGTCTTAATGAGAAGTTGATTACCTCAACATTGGTATCAATTAATGAGACAGTTCAGACACTAATAGAAAGGGCTGCCCAGTTTTCCTCTTGCATTTTCCATACAACCTGACCAAGGGCATTAATGAAAACTCCATCTTCCTTTTAGAGGTCAAGAAGTTAGAAAGAAAGACTTTAAAGTTTACCAAAGTTATAGTCTTTATCAGAGAAGAGAACGAGTGTGCTGGAAGTCCATTGTGGAGTGGGGAGGATATTCCTGCACCCTATTTTTCCCCTACATTTTACTATATCTCTTCTATACTCACAGCCTCATTAACTCATTCATCTATTCATCTATCAATTCATTCATGTGTGCCTGTATTATACACAGACTATTGCCCACTTTTGCTATGCAGTGTGCCAGAGGAATGGAAATATGTGGATACTTCCCCATGTCCTGTTGACATGGAGCTTCCATTCTAATAAGACAGAAATCTAATTAAGCACTCAACACAATTTAATAAGTGCTATAACACAGAAGGAACAGGGAAATCTGCTCAACTGGGAGGTCACAGAAGAATTCCCTAATAACGAAAACGTTTCAGGTGGTCATCTGAGGAATTAGTTGGAATTACTAGAAGCGTGCACATCTGTGCATGCGTAGGCATGGGTATTTGTGTGTACACGTGTACACATGAATCTATGTACGTGTGCACTCATGCACATACATATGTATATGTGTCTACTGCTTGTGCAGATGTTCATGCATGTGTACAGATTTGCACTGTGTGTTGGTGTGAACACATGCATTTATGTGCAGCTGTGTATGTATGCTGAGAGGGCATTCTGATATCAGGAAACTGGTCACAAAGGACCTTCACATATACATATGAGAACTGAAATACAGAGGGAGAATATACCTCAAAATGAGGCTGGAGACAGAGGCAGGCCCAGATCAAATGTGGGACTTTTTTTTCCTAATAGCTTCATGTAATTATTGTAGGAAAGTGGGTAATGGAATTTCAGAAATGAGATGTATATTTCAGGAAAAGTCACTGGCTGCACTACCGTGTTGATAAATCACAAATGTATCTCTGGACCCAACTTCCCTCCTGAACTCCAGGCCAAAATTTACAATTGTCTGCTGGACATTTTCCACCAGGTGCTTAAAACTTAAAGACACTAAAACCGAAATCATTATCTTCTCCCAAGAATATGTCGTTCCTGTCTCTAATTCAACTTGGGGAATGACACTATATCAAATAATTACTCAAACCAAGAACCTTACAGTGAATGCACTACTTTCTTATTTGCTTCAACCATCAATCAATTAATTGATCATCAAACCTAGGTAAATACGTCCCCTCCTTTCCAAGAGGATTTCTCTTTTCAAATCCCAAATCACCTCCTTCCCGTATTGCCATAGTCGTCTGCGTACAACCTCTGAAGTCCAGTGACTCCTCAACCTGGCCCAACCCATTGCCACTATCTTTCTCAAGAGCCCTGAAGAATTCCCTATTTATTTTTGCAACACAGTGTACAGGGAAGAACAGGGGCTTGAGACTTATGCTGGGATTGAACTCTGGCCTCCACCACCTACCATCTGAATTTCTTGAACAAATTACCTGTGTCATTTTATTTTCGAGTTTATCCACTACGTAATACAAGTATTTACATCTCAGACCTGATAAGACAATATATTAAAAACAATTAGCTCAGGACCTGGCCCACTGTAGGCCCTCCCAAATTTTTCACAATTTGACCATAATTCACCCTTTTTTCACTTACTACCATTTTTTAACCCAGCCTATAATTTAATCATGCATGATAACCCTCCTCAACCTTTGCAAATCTATCATGTAATTTATCATAATATTATCATGTCCTAGGATGTCCTTGCCTAATTGGCCTGATACAATCTTGCCTATCCTTGAAGACAACGCTCAAAATAACCCTTAAGGGTAAAGACTCATGACTCCATCAATCCTTTTGCCTTACAAAAATTATTCACATGAGCTGGGTGCAGTGGCTCATGCCTGTAATCCCAGCACTTTGGGAGGCCGAGGCAGGCGGATCACGAGGTCAAGAGATCAAGACCATCCTGGTCAACATGGTGAAACCCCGTCTCCACTAAAAAAAAATACAAAAATTAGCTGGGTGTGGTGGTGTGCACCTGTAGTCCCAGCTACTTGGGAGGCTGAGGAAGAAGAATTGCTTGAACCTGGGAGATGGATGTTGCAGTGAGCAGAGATGGCTCCACTGCACTCCAGCCTGGTGCCTGGCGGCTGGCAACAGAACAAGACTCTGTCTTAAAAAAAAAAAAATTATTCACACATTTATTGAGCTCCTCTAACAATTGATAAATATCTCTATGTACATGTGTTATGTCTCTCTGGATTGCTGCCTCAAGACTAAGACTATCTAGACTATCTTTTCCCATTGCCTTGCACATGAGCAGTACTCAGTAAACATTTGTTGAAAATAATTGAAAAGTCTATGTTCTAGGAGACATTCTACATGGTGAACGTGCTGGGTGAACAAAGTCAGGAGGCCAGGAAGTTTGACCTTGGGAACTGTCAATGCCCTCTTGTCTCCTGAAAATATAAGCTTAGCAGGGTGAGATAATAAGAAAAACAGAAAATTATACTAGCATTTTCTTTACCATCTCCAACCCTAGAAAGAGTAGTTAGTCTGCATGGTGTTCTCAAATGCTCAATAGAGAAGAATTAGGTTAAATGATCCTAGCCATGTCTTTAGGTGGGAAAGACGTAAGGAACTATAGCAGGGCAGAAGAGAACTATGTTATATTCCTAGGGTTTGCCATAATGAACTGGGTGGTTTAAAACAACAGAAATTTATTTTTCAGTTTTGGAGACCAGAAGTCTCAAATCAAGACATGAGCAGAGCAAGCTCTCTCTGAAAGCTTTGCAACAGAACTGGTTCTATTACTTTCTCTTAGCTTCTGATGTCGCCAATGATCCTTGGTATATCTTGGCCTGCAGACGCATCAATCCAGTCTCTGTCTCTGTCTCTGCTGTCACATGACATTTTTCCCTGTGTATGCCCATATCTTCTCATGGCACTTTCTTCTCTGCGCCTGTCTGCCTCAGTGTCTACCTTCTTTTCTTATGAGAACACCATTCATACTGGATTGAGGACCCACAATACTCCCTATATGAAGAGCCCCATCTTAACTTCTATTTTAACCACATCTGTCAAGACCTGCCTTCCAAATAAGGTAACCCTCACAGGTACAAGGGGTTAGGACTTCGACATATCCTTTTGGGGGACTCAATTCAACCCACAGTAAATATGTCTCCACCATGACTGATGAACCATCCTCATCCCTCCATTTTTCCGTCATGACTAGCTGGGAAACCCTGTATGGTTCCATTACGAGAAAAGCAAATTGCTAGATTTCCTACCAGTCCAGAAGGTGGGGAAACTTCAGGATAACTTAAGCTTGAATTGGAGAAATAAAGTGAAGTAGCAATTCTTACACATAAATGGTGTGGCAATTTCAGAGTCATTTCACAAGTATAAGAGTGGGACACTATAAGGAATGCTGCCATCAAAAAGCACTGCCCCTGAGTGCCTCCCCTCTTTTTCTACATGGCTCCTGGCTGGGCTATTGGCTGTATTTCCAGAGCAAGGCATGGGAAACAGCCAGTTATTCTGGCATACAGAATTGCAGAAAGTCAGACATGTTACATTCTGCCAAAGTGTTAAGTTTGCTTTGTACCTGCTTTCTTATCTGCCCCTTAGGACAAAAACAAAGTAAAGATCAAGGGAATTATTAATTATGAACTATGTTTTAGCTGTGGAGCTTCTGTTTAAACATTCATGTCAATCCACAAGATCCATCTATTTTTTTTTCTTTGGTTTTGGACCAAAAAGAATGATACCTGGGAGCACACACATACACACACACACACACACACACACACACACAAACACACACACACACACACAAACCCTGTGGGTTAAAGAGCCCAGAACTACCAGAAACATGACTTAATACAGCAACCTTTGACTGTGCCCAAAGGTAAGGGGTTTCTTGTCCCCATTTTAGGGTGTTTAGCTCTGTGAAAGTGTATTTCATGCCTTGTTTGCCATGTAAATGACAATACTATCATTAAGTCTTACAGGGTGCCCTAATCTTTAAGAGCCTAGACCAAACGCGACCCACAGATTAGCAGCTCTGCAGACCAAGAAATAACCTCTTTACAAGGCAATAGAAATTTGTTCAGAAAGATGTTTCTGTTAAACTTTTGATGTAAAGCTGATCTTTATTAACAACTCATTTCTAGGATCTAAGCTCTAGACACAGAAACTAGAAATCAATGAGACGTTCTAGTATCAATCACCTGGATGGATCATTCCACAAAGGGCACACTGTACCAAGAAAAAGCAAGACTAAGTACTGCAAAGCTAGAGAAGTACAAGTCTCTTTGCTATTTATAAAAGTTTTACATTAGGTGTTAACTTGCAATAGAGCAAAAAAAGAAGGTGGTTTGGGGATTTCAAAGTAACTCCTCTTACTGTCTCAGTATCAACATTCAATTTTGAAACTACTACCCTAGATGTGAACATGTGTAGGTGTCTTATGCCTCTCATTCTTTCAGATGCAGACAACTGTTACTGCAGTCCCTAAAACAGATTCAGTGGTCTATTTCAATGAAAAGGCTCTCCTTTATTGTGACTGACAGAGAACATTCTATGAGCAGAGAAGCAATGTATAAAATTAAACCACTTATAGGAAAGAAAATGTCCTGGTATGTTCTTTTTGAGGGAAATATCAATGCTTTTCCACTTCCCCTAACATGAGCATTCACATGTTTCATTCATGAACTTAAACACATTTTGTCTCTGGAAGATTATTCTGTTTGAGTTATTCCCTTGCAAAATGCTGTTTTTCAGACTTCCATCACAGCCAAGACCAAAAACATTCTTACTAATATCACTGACAGCTAAGGCCTGGCAAGTTAGAAGCCTTAGGAAGACTTGGCACAGGTGTTGTGTAAAATAAAAAGATCAACATTTATAGTTTTCCAGTGAACAGAAACCAATAGGCGACATTTTGATTTTAATGATGCTAACATTACGCTTTCCTAATTTATCATAGAAGAGCTACAAGATCTGAGAGGTGTTTGCACTTTTTATTATAGTCAACATCTCCTGTCTCATAAGACTTAGGATTTAAACAAAATTATACATGAAAAAGTTTCACATAAATTTGGATTTTTTTTATGATCCTAAATAAAGGTGGCATTTTCTCCACCTACAAAAACTTTTAAAAAATTAACTTGAGCTTCTCCATAACATTTTAAAAATATGCTCCCTTACATAAATCTGACTTTACCATACATTTTAGATTGCCTAGGATAATTTATACCTGTTGACTTGGTAGAATTATTCTCAGCTCTCCTTTTGACTCTCAAAACTATCTTGCTTTAAGTTATAAATTGTATGGTCACCTTACACCCCTCTGCCTACATTTTCCCTCAGGACTCCCATATATTTGCCCACACCTCTCCCTCTCTGTGCAGTGAGAGCATTAGGGTCTAGGATGAAATCTCACAAAGAAATGACATCGTTACTAGAAAATATCTTTAAAAAATAGCAAACTCTGCTTATATACTTGCAAGTAACATATCTAAAAAACTCACTCATAATTATTCTCAAAACAAACACTATTGTGTGGTTGCCTACTCACATCTATTCTTCTCTGCCTTTTAAGTGAATTTTCATTTAGCTCGGAAATTGGTTACATTGGACAAATTCTGTGCTCAGGAAAATGGGTCAGCCCAGAAGATGCATCACGATTAGGCGACAGTAATCATGGAAATTCAATTTTCTTATGTAATTGATTGATTTAGGGTTTACTATATATCCAATTTTAACCAATGAGACCTAAGGAGAACTCTACTGGAGGTTGGGTGGGATAGGAAGCTTCTGAAAAATTTCCTACTTGAAAATAAAAGAGATACAGGGAGAGAATCTATTTTCCCTTTTGACCTTTGAATGTCAAACTGGAAATATATCTGAAGCTGTGACAGTCATCTTGTCTTATCAGTGGTCAGGAATTCCAGTTTTTTGCTGATGAAAACACTCTGATGAGCTTCCTCTTACAGGCACCATTGTGGCATCCAGAAATCTCAATGGGAAGCATTGCTCTAAGTTCTAAAACTCTATAGTTTTGTTTGTGAGTGTAAGTATCAGACACTCTCAAGCCAAGTTAAATGAAAGCAACTTAAATTAGAGAAAGGATCTAAATTAGCCGAACTCAGCAACATTACAGGAAAAGTGTGGTAGGGTGAGAATGTGTGGGAAAGCACACAGCAAACCCAGAGCCAGAGTGATGTCACGAGCTTCTTTCCTAGGAAACCACCCAATGAGGAAAAGAAAAATATTTGCTTTATCTCCAAGAGATGATGCATGTATCTGCTAATTAGAGAAGAAAATGCAATGAGGCTGCAAACAAAACGAAACTGCTAAGTAAATAGCTTGTTAAAGCACATGCAATAAAACATGTACTTTTAAATGAACTGGTGTATATCCCTATTTTAAAAGAGGGATACATTTTCATTAAGCAAATAGATTGAGATTGTTCTTGTACTGTAAACCTGAGATCCACTAAGATGGAGTATATCCATAGCAAGATGGCTAGGGGTGCCTTAATTCGACAATAATAAAGAATATACATCCTAGCCAAAGTGAACATTATGGGCTGTCCTCTCCCCAAGTGACTTTTATTTTTATTTATTTATTATACATTAAGTTCTAGGGTACATGTGCAGAATGTGAAGGTCTGTTACATAGGTATACACGTGCCATGGTGGTTTGCTGCATTCATCATCCCGTCATCTACATTAGATATTTCTCCTAACGCTATGTTTCCCCAATCCCCCAATGCTCCAACCCCTGCTATCCCTCCATTAGCCCCCCAGCCCCCAACAGGCCCCAGTGTGTGATGTTCCCCGTTCCCTGTGTCCATGTGTTCTCATTGTTCAGCACCCACTTATGAGTGAGAACATACAGCATTTGGTTTTCTGTTCCTGTGTTGGTTTGCTGAGAATGATGGTTCAGCTTCATCCACATTCCTGCAAAGGACTTGAACTCATCCTTTTTACGGCCACAAAGTATTCTATGGTATGTATGTGCCACATTTTCTTTATCTAGTCTATCTTTGATGGGCATTTGGGTTGGTTCCAAGTCTCTGCTATGGTGAACAGTGCTGCAGTGAACATATGTGTGCATGTGTCTTTATAACAGAATGATTTATAATCCTTTAGGTATAACCCAGTAGTGGGATTGTTGGATCAGATGGTACTTCTGTTTCTAGATCCTTGAGGAATTGCCACACTATCTTCCATGTTGGTTGAACTAATTTACACTCCCACCAACAAAGGGATTGTTATTCCACTGTGCTCTACAGTATAGGTTTAGATAGCAGCCCAGGAGACTTCTCTAAATGTAGCAGGCATTAACAAACACCTGGCTGAGGTATCCCTTCCTGAGAGGCAGCTGTAGGAGAGTAATATAAGCCCAATCAACCTGCTGAACACTTACTAAGAACTTGTATGTGTATCCCTTATTTAATACACATAAAGGGCAAGTTTTGCAGCTAGCTATTGGGGTTCTGCACAGCATTTCAGACATGGGGCACAAATTGAGAGAGTCCCATATATCAGCATTATGGGTAGTTATTGCATTGACTTGCAGGGGGACACTACATTTGCATGAAAAATATACACAAGTGACTGGGTTTGGTGGCTCACACCTGTAATCCCAGCACTTTGGGAGGCCAAGGCAGGTGAACCATGAGGTCAGGAGATCGAGATCATCCTGGCCAACATGGTGAAACCCCATCTTTACTAAAATACAAAAAACTAGCCAGGCGTGGTGGCAGGTGCCTGTAGTCCCAGCTACTTGGGAGGCTGAGGCAGGGGAATTGCCTGAACCGGGGGCAGAGGTTGCAGTGAGCTGAGATCATGCCACTGCACTCCAGCCTGGTGAGAGAGAGACTCTCTCTTTCTCTCTCTCTCTCTCTCCCCCCCCCTCTCTCTCTATATATATATATATACACATATACACACATATATATGTATGTGTGTATATATGTATATACACACATATATACATATATGTATATGTGTGTATATATACACACATATGTATATGCATATATATGTGTGTGTGTGTGTGTGTATAAGCTTCACAAGCTTCACCTTTCAAACTGTTAAAAGATACATTGAAATAATTACCTGTGGGGGTATTCATTTCTGCCATATAGACTGAATGCTATTTAGAAAATAAGAGGAATGACAGATGGACCAGGGACACACATTCTAGCCATGGAATGCTATTGGTTCATCAGCTCAGCCACAAATCACCCATTCAGTGATGTTTTGGCTTCTTCCTCCTGGACTTCATTCTTATCAATTCAGCTTACCTAGTCAGAAATTCTTTCTTGAAACTTAATGTAAATTCATTTCCTAATTTCCACCTGACGATGCTTCATGGTGCACAGTAGGACACTAGTTCGGCCGTGCTCACCCTTGGACAGAAAAAAAGAGAATGACTATTCCTCTCTTTATTCCAAGCTACAGAACCAGGGCATTTTCAGATATTAGCAGCAGCCAAACTCCTAGGGTTATAGTAGGCTAGCTTTTGTCAAACCTGGGATATGAGAGTAAATTTGCTTCTGGTGTTTTTTTCTCCTCTGTTCTCCAACTTCAGGCTATGCTTCATTTCTACAAGACCTATCTCTGTTGAGCCTGCTGCAGGTGGTCAGTGATTGATAGATTATTTAGGGTGCTGACCAAGAGGAGTTGAGGCATAGAAGGAAAATCTAAAAACCTGGAAGCCTTTGAAAAGCTAAGGAATGAGTCTATATTGAAGAAATTCCAGGTACCATGGCAGAAAGTGAAAAATATCATTTTGGCCCGGGTTCCACCTTGGCTGAAAGCATAAAGGCTGCCATAAGGCTGAGATTCTCATTACTATATATCAAAGTTATCTCAAAATCTAAACTTCCCTGGAGCACACTATCAGAACTAGATTTGTCAGTGGCAGAATGGGGTTGACGTGAGTCATCAAGAATATCTGGAGATTTAGACCTGACAGGTATGAAAGGCAAAACAGCATGCTTGAGCAATAGGCTCAGGCAAGAAAGGTGATGGGGTCTATGGGGGGAGGGAATATGGGGACCGGCAATAGAAACGAGGTGCCAGGAGTCTGGAAAAAGTGTCAGAGATCTGGCAATTGGGTCACAGAGAATGCTGGTGAGAACAAAGTATAGTGACTGATACAGTGCTAGTAGTTTGTTTTTGTTTTTGTTTATAAATCATCTCAATTTTTACAGGAAATATTGCATAATTCTATAGGGAAGGAGCCACGGCTTAGAGAAGTTAAAAAGTGTCTGCAGTCTCATAGTCATTAGTGGTGGAACACAAGTAAGAAGATAAGAAAATTATCACCTGCATGCTAGTTGATGCTAACTTACGATTGCTCATAAAAAAAAGAGGCGGGAGGCTGGGGATGGTGTTTCATGCCTATAATCCTAACACGTTGGGAGGCCGAGGCAGGCAGATTGCCTGAGCTCAGGAGTTCAAGACCAGCCCGGGTAATACATTGAAACCCCGTCTCTACTAAAATATAAATTAGCTGGGTGTGGTGGCATGCACCCATAGTTCCAGCTACTCAGGAGGCTGAGGCAAGAGAACTGCTTGAACCCAGGAGGCCAAAGTTGCAGTGAGCCAAGATCACGCCATTGCACTCAGCCTTGGCAACAAAATGAGACTCTGTCTCTCAAAAAAAAAAAAAAAAAAAAAAAAAAAAGAGGTGTGGAAGGAGGAGAGGCCTCAGGAGGAGCGGCCTCAGGAAGAAACAGATAAAGAGACAGAAAAATCAATCAACTAACTGGGAATATCACAACTGGGAGACTGGTAAAAATTTTCAAAATTTGTCTAGATAGAATGTGTGTTCAAATGCGCATGAATTTTTATAACAAAATATTTATAGATAGGTTTCCAGTCATTTTCCAATTCCAAAGCAATGATCAGTAGGAAGTTAGGAAATATTTTCACTAGGAAATTAGGAAGAAAGTAATAAAAGCAAAGACGACTGTTCGAAACACAGAAGGCAAATTAACGTTTGCAAGGATTCCAATGGAGGTGTGTAGCTAACTATGGAGAAAAACTACTTTGAGAATATCAGTAGGAAGAAGTTAATTTTCTTCAAATCTCAGCAGCATTTTCTAGACATTCTATGTAGCTCTTCCCACCAATCGATATTGTTAACTCTTTTTATCTTCAACACCTAAAGCATTGCCTGGTTAAAAAAAAAAAAAAGTAGGTGCTTCATAAATATTTTATTGCCTTCAGGGATGAATGAATGTATGAAGGCATGTACTTGTGAGTGAGTGAATAAATGAGTAAATAAATGAATGAATTAATGTTCTTTTATAACTCTCTAGTCTGTCCAGCAGGGGTTATGGTTGTTTAGCATCTAAAACTTTAGCTAACTGCAAATGAAATATTTGGATTTGTAAGAAGGGAAAAGCATAGCTAACTTAGACCTAAGCCTGTATTTTATAGAACATGAAGGAAAGAAAGAAATCATAAATTCAAGTGCTACATAAGAATAATAATTTATAATGGCCTATACTGGCAGCCAGTTAAATTGGTAAAAGCTGACTATAGATACCCAAGCCCCTACTGCTACCATTAGGGAGAAAATCAAGCAGGAGTAAAGTGGCTGTCTCAGCAGAAGCATACAACAGACGACGGCCACATTAGCATAAATGCATGCCAGCCAGAAATTATGGATACTCCTAATCTCGGAATGCCTAGGAGTTCAGTTACATTCAACAAAATGACCTGTCCATTTTGATGCATTGGTATTTTTCCCCACTTCACACACACACACACACACACACACACTCTGTCTCTCTCTCTCTCTGTCTTTCTCTCTCTCTCTCTCTCTCTCTCTCTCTCTCTCTCTCTCTCAGGCCAAATGTATGAGCAGGAATTTCTTTTTTAAAAAGCCTCATTTTTAATCATCGATACTGTCTACAAACATTTCTATTGCTTTAAACTCTAGCCTAGTACTTTGCCCCTCAATACTTGATCTCCAGAGGAAATTCAGTAAGGTTTGCTGGAGTCAGAGAGAGCTAATCATCAAGGCATGCAAATCTACAGCTTTTTAATGGATATTAAATGTCATTTAAAAAAAAAAAATCTCTGACTTCTTTTAAAACCCGAACAGTCACAAGTTCCTTCAAGGGTAAAGAAGACACATATATTGAAAAGATTGGTGCCAGAAGATATTAATCCCTTAGAACTGTATCAATAAATTAGATGAAGTCACAATTTTCTAAGGTTTGAAAAGAGAATTAAAAACTTTGCAGAACCGAGGGACTTTACATGAGTAAAAGGCATGTATTCCATCGTGATACAATCGCATCTACTTTGCTAAATCCACTAATTCTTACAAAGGGTTGCTTTAAAAATGCATACACACACACATGTACATTTTAAATCTTCATCTTTCTGCTTTAATAAAAATGGATGCTTATGCTTTGTGGTCCTTGCCTTTGGAGTGGCACTGAAAAGAAGGCTAAAACAGAGGACACAGATGAAACCAAATCCAATAATTCAGAAGCAAGGTTAAGTTGTGGTAGACAATTTAGGGGTTAGCTCTATCCCACTGCTTAGGACACTGATTGGTAATCCTGTATCTCTGCCATATCCCCTTCTCACCATTTCTCTCCGGCAGAGATCAGAGCAGTCCAAGCTGGGCCGCTCATCTATTTTCTCTGTCCTTTACCCACTAACTGACCTCATTCAACCCTTTATTTCTTTATCTCAGCTCAGAGCAGACAAAACAAGCAAGGATAGGAGAGCTCAACTCGGGGGGCTCTTGATAATTGCATATCTGGGTTGAGTCGCCCTGATGTTTCATGGCAATCTCTATTTCACCCCCGCAAACCCTTTATTTCAGAGGGGAAAAAAAGAAAAAGAAAAAAAAATCAATCAGAATGATATATGACTCGTCAGTTCTGAACTAAAGCCCAGTCATGTAGAAAATAGACCAGGCACCGTACTCTGAGTCCAAAAGATAGGGTGAGCAAGCTTCAGCCTCAAGCACAATTATCTCTTGAAAACAAAACAAAATAAAGAACACACACATGTATATTTTCCCAGAAACAAATAGTTGTCTAACCTCTGCACCACATGCATTCAGTTTTGCGATGTCACCCATGGTTTACGCTGTTACTCAAAGTTGCCACACTTAACTTGAGTGCGTAAGCAGGTGTGCAGGCTTGCTCACAGAACGCAAGAAATGACTCCTGAAAACATGCACACTTCTATGGTCCCAGGGCCATTCCCTTAGTTAAAGCCATCATCACCACTCACCCCAGCACCCGCAGCAGCATCCTAACGGTGTCTTTTTCCCTTTCCATATTGTTCTCCGTTGTATAAATCTTACAAATCAGGTCCCTTCGCTTTGTAAGATTTCTCAGTTGTTTCACGTGACTCTCAGAATAAAGCTTAAACTCCTTGATGAGGACTTTAGGCCAAAGAGATCTGCCTTAGTTACCTTTTCTGGTGAGCACTTGCTTTACCCTGCAAGTCCTCACACCTGGCTAGAATCTAAGCAATCTTCCGTATTCCAATTAGATGTCTTGTTGTCCAGGAAGCTTTCCCTCACCCCCAAGTCTGATGCAGAAGCTTTTACACTTGGCTGGTCGATGTACTAGTCATACTTTCTTGAAGTTGCCTACTTCCTTGTTAGTATCCCTCACTGATCTGTAATATCCTTTGGCAATGAATAGACTATATGTGATTGTTTCACATTTTTAATGTTTACTGTCTGTTCTATGAATAATGGCATAAATAAACATTTGTTGAGTACGAATAAATGAATGTGTGAAGGAGTGAGTGAATCCGGATGACATATACTCTGGTTCTCTGGACACACTCATAACCTTCAACTCCAGGTTCCGCAAAGCCTGGCAGCACTCAGGGTTAGATTCCTCAGAAGGTAACAGGGTGGGGATCCAGTTGGGCAGAGACTTTGGGGAAGATCTTTGACCTTTTTCTTATAAAACTGGGATGAAAGGAGACCCAAGGGTCTCTTCACCACGAAATTTCTTCATGAACAACGGAGCATGGTGGGAATTTCCCACACACACTCCTTCCTGGGGCTCATTCATCCGTAAAACCAAGCCACCATGCTGTGGCAGAAACTGGCTGGCTAATTTCAATCACTTATTTACTACAATCTGATCTGGAAGCATGTACTGAGAAAGAAGCTTCAGCAAAACTTCAAATTGTATTTGACCTTGAATTTAAATGGAACTTACATATTTCTACGAGTACAGACAGGGAGAAATATCCTGGACATATGTTGACCGTATACACCATTTATGAAAACTAAGCAAACTTTTTGGGCAAGGGTGTGTGTGTGCATGCACATTCCTGTTTGTAAAGTCAGAGCAAAAGGTTTTTGACATCTGCCCACTGAAATGTTAACAGTGGTTCCCACTTGAGAGGAGACTGGGGTGGAAACAGTCAGAGGGGACTTCTATTTTTTTTTTCTTGATATTCTTCATTACATTTTGGAACCTTCTTCAATAGCATGTATTAATCACGTGATTACAAAAGGAGAGACAGGGAGAGAAAAAATAGAGAGGTCTCTGATCTTCTCTTTAGTCCTGCTGAAAAGAATGGTTCTGCATCCTAATATTCAATGGCTATCCCATTTCAAATATATTCCCTACATATTAGTACTGGTGGCCACAATCGGAACACAAATTATGAATCTTTCACAACTTTAATTTCATCTCAAGTTTGATATAGAATTGTCTATTATAAACAAGATAGAGAAAATAGAAAAAAAATAGATGAACAGAAAGATGTTTAGCTAATTTATCATCCTTTATATTTCCTTTTTAATAATAACTATTTTTTTTAGATCAGTAGCAATCACATTCGATTCTATGTGTTGGTTTAGTTCCAAGTGAACAAAGAACCCCAACAAAAATATAAACATAACAAAAAGGGACACTTTAGAAAAGATTAACATGGATTGTTTTTTTGTCCCCAGAGCACTGGAACACACAGTTCTCCCTAATCATTCACTCTTGTTCCTACTTGGTAAATGGTGCCACCTTACTTCAGAATGTGTGATTGCATAAGTACGGGCAGAAGCCCTGTCTTGGGGTCTCCCAGGGACTAACTAGGTCTTTAAGATCATACATCTCCTGGCTATAATTATCCTGACACCCTCACCCACTGACTCAAACAATCACCTTTACAGTAATACCCTCAGCATGCAGAAGGCTCCTGATTATATAAGCTCCAAGCAGGAACACCTGGGACAAAGCGCCCCATGGGGAACCTCTCAGATAAGCTACTTGATTTCTTAATCCTTCTGCCCTGTCAAATCAGCTGGAAAGCAGGAATTGGGAAAGAGGTGGGAAACACCTCCTGCGGAATCAGAGGCTGAGTCTGAGCCAGATGCAACTTCTATTTTGGTAATAAAATACTATTCTGATTAACCCTCCTACCTTTTACATACAAGTAAAAAGAATATGGTATGGAGCTTCTCATTACCCATTATACTAATGCAAATTTCTTATCCTGACATTTCAGGCCTTATATAGTATACTTTTAGCTTTTTTCAGACTTTTTCATGGTCTAAGTTTTTCAAATACCTATGTACCAGGCAATAAGCTAAGTGCTTTTATAACATCTAGTCCAACTGACAAAAAATAAAACTGATCAAGACAGAATATTTCAGGGGTAAAAGAGGAAGAATGCATCTTCCATCTTGTTTGCTTTGGGCCCCTTTATTTGCTGAGACAAAAGAAGTACATGGTACTGTTTTCTCATGGGAAAGGAATTTGGGGGCAAGTCCTCCTAATACAGATGCTTCTGAGTTCCCTGCTGTTCTTGGCCACATGGTTTGTGTGCTCTGGGACATCTGCTGTTTTCTCTAGCTCCTGTGTCTCCAAATTTTGGGCTTTAAGTTTCTATTAAAAATTCTAGGCTCTAAATGTTTGGAATTTTTCTGTCAACATCTACAACAGGCATTATTTTCTGCAAATACCATATATGCCTAGGCAGTGCTATGGACGTAATTATGCGATCTGCAACGTGATGTTACTGAGCCCCTACTATGTATGTGTTATGTAGTGTGGGGGATAAAGCCTGCTTTCTAAAGAGGCTGGAGAGTTGAACTTTCTTCTGCTGACAATGGGTAGACGTCTGGGAATGAAGATTTTGAATAGTGCATAGGATGGGGTAGGGGTGGGGCCGGATATGCGACCATGGTGACAGAAGAAGTTGGGAGGGAGAATAAAACAGCTGAGAGTTTTGTGGGGAAAAGTGAAAACCAGATTCATGACCACTTGATGGGAAAAATTAACGGATTGAAAAGCAAAGGAACAAGAAGACAAAGACCAAACCCAGGATGTAAGTGAAAGATTGATTTCATGGAGAATGGAACATACCTTAGATGTGTATGATTTGCTATGTATGGTAGGCAGGATAATATCCTCTTCTCCAAAAGGCAAAGGAAGAATTTCCAAAGCCCTAAGGAATTTTCATCTAATGCTATACACATCTAGAAATGCATACTCAGAGACTTTAATAATCCCCATGTTACAGTAACTGGAAACCAATGAGAAGTCCAAAAGCAGCTTTTCTGCATAAGGGGGGTGCATGTTATTGTAGCTGATCTAGAACCAGGAAAGACAAGCCCTTAGCCAAAATTTCTTTTTATTAAAAAGAGAAAGTGTTTCCAAAGTTAGAGTGTAGTCAGTCCTCTATAAAACTGATATATCAATACTGATCCGTGTTAGCAAAGGAAAGGGGATTCTGTTATTATAGCAATCCAAAATGTGTTAGAGACCTCAAAGAAATACTGGGATATGAGTTTTATGATTATTTAAAAAACACAATCCTAATGCAAACTTCCTACTTTATTTATGCTTCAGATTGAGAAATGAAAAGTAATCATCTTAATTCAGGTCAAATAAGCTTTCCTGAAAGAAGCCAAGAAGTGAGCTGGAGGTTAAGATGTTTCTCCAGGGAGTTTTCTGTGTTCCTTTCGAGTCCACTGAATGGTGCCAAAAATGTGCAGAAGAAGAAAAATTTTGGCTGCTCTCTGCACGAGTTTGAGGGTGTGAATGAAAAGTTCTGCAAACATCGTCTCCATGGGGAAAAAAATCTGATTTTAGTAACATCTTGCCATATACAAGAGTTATTTTTTGAAAAAGTTTCTAAGCTTGTCAAAATATTCCTAGGTGCAAGTTTAGTGTTTCTTGACAAACTGAAGAGGCAGAAAGCAAAATGCAAATGATCATGACTATGTCTGGCCTTTCTCATTCGTGTATGAAATAACTGCTGAACAAGGAAGAGAGATAAAATTCCCATCTGAAAAGAGAGTGCCCACATGCCTCTGACTGATCTGTTCTCAACTATGTTTTTTTCCACAACTTTGATGCTTGATTTCTTCTCATCCTTGGAAGCTGAAAGCAAACAACCTTCTTCCCAAAGCACCTTTCTTATTTGCTATCAACTAGCATTCTCAGGAACTCAAAGCAGTGTTTTTCTTTAAGTTTCACTTATTCGGTATGTAAATTATTTAGTATGTACATATGGTATATAAATATACTATTAGGCAATCAAATCGTATTTTTTCTGTGAGTTTACTAAGACGTTGAGGCAAGAGGCACATATCTCTAACCCACATGGCTTCGTGACCAGCGGTAGCTCAAGAAGCTTCTATTGACTGATCCCCTCTGAGACAAAACAGGTGGGAAATAAGGAGGATTATACAACACAAGCAGCTCAAGAGGGAGCTGAATTCCTCTGCCGCTTCCTACTACCAACACTGTATTCACCCAGAACCTGATAGTGATCCTTTAACTGTGAAACCATGTTTTTGAAGATTGGTGTCATAATTTTCATTGAAAGGCTTAGCTGCAGGTAATGGCCTTGCTTTCTAAATCTCACTGAAATAGCCTACATGTCCAGGACAATTAATATTATATAGATTAGAAAAAAAAATCTTTTAAAATTAAAAAGTTGTGCTATGATTCAAACTGCCTTGTTTCCAAATAGCCAGCTTTTTTACCAGGAATGCACATTTTCAACATGACATACAAAACAAAAACAAAAACCAAAACAAAACAAAAAACAAAACAAAACAAAACAAAAAAAAATGCTGATATAACAAAGAAATTAAGGAATATCAAAGCCAACACAGTAAAAACAAACCTAGCCTTCTCCTTCTCATCCACAGGTACTACATCTGAGCAACTATTAGAGACTTCTTAACCTAAGTCACGGGGAAAATCCAAGAAATTTGTTTTTCTTGAGGATAATTATAGTAAAATATTCAAACACATTATACACATATGCATAGATATATAAAAACTTTGGGGAAAGGCAGAGGCCCTTAAAAGTATTCAAACCTTTGCTGTCATCATTTTTTGTCTTGGCTAAGTTTACAATGATCTTGCTAACTAGAGGAGGTCAAAGTTGAGCACAGTCATTTACCACCTTTAGCGGGAGGTAGAAAAGGTCTTCCGTTTCACCTTCGGCTTCAACTCACCTTATTTTATGCCGATCTTCAAGGAGAAGGTTAAGATAGTGGGCAGAATGAGAGGTTCAAACAATTTTTCTTACTGAGTGGAAGCTGAAGTACTTCAAAGCTCAGATGCTTCAAGTGATTTATCTGAAACGTTGCAACAAACTTGGCAGAAGTGGGCAGAGGATCTGGCGATTCTCCTCGCTGGCCCACCAGACACCATTGCCTTCCACGTGGCAAAGGAGAACTTTGCGTTTTTCTTAAAGGGGTTCATCCTCTTACTTCAAGTACCGTCGTTAGCTTTCAGCAATTTCCAATCACTCCGATGTTGCTCCAACTCACCTGAATAGTGCCGTTGCTTTAACCAGAAACAACTCGATGTAATTTCCAAACACACAGGTGACTAATTCCCACATTCCCTCCAGTTGCAACTGAAAGTGTCTTCTGATTCTCTCTCCAGAGGACTTTTCCAAGTAAGTTCCCAGAAATAAAAGTTTTTTTTTAGTTAAGATGGCAGTGGTTGCCTGATATTTCTTGCTCAAGGAGTTGTGCATACACTTCCTTAAAAGAACGTGGTAAAGATGTGAAGGACAGGGGAGCATTGGTTTTGGTAGGCTTACCTGGAACTGTGATGAGTTAGACCTCCTGAGAACACAGAGAGTTATATATTTTCTGCTTTACTCTTTGACTTGAGTGGTCCTCCTTTTCTGTACCAGGAAATGTGCCCTCTTCAAACTCTCCTTAGGTGTCACCACCACCAAGAAGCTTTCCCTACTTGCACTTGGTACTGTTGGTTCTATGTTTCTACAGAGCAGAACTCTGTTCAAAGTCATAAGAATTGCCAGTTTGTTGCTATAAATATGTAATTCCCCCTATAGAATATTATTATCTGGTAAGGTGATAACTCTTCCTTGTCTGTTGTGCCGAACCCCTCATTGACTCCAGTGGGGATGGCACCATGTTCAAGAGGCTGAAGGACAGACCCAGAGCCAGCAAATGAGACCTGGGGTTTTTCTGGGGTCTTGCATACAGGGGAGAGTCCAGAAGTAGCAGACCACACAGGAGAACCCTAACCACTTGCAAAAGGCACACAATTTACATCCCATTTCCACTTAGCACCCTCCTCCTAACAACTTTCACTTGGAAACCTTCATTTAATCCAAAACAAAGGGCCTCAACCCCCCCGTATGGCCCACGTGCCAAGGGACAGGCCAGGGATCAGATGTTCCTCATAGACAAGGAATTAATCTTCAGGCTGGCTGCTTCTGGATTTCTTAGTTCAGAACTCCCAACCACATTCAGGTGTGCCTGCCATAAAGGTCAGTCTTGGTATGCTTGTTAGTACCATCAGGTGTGTTTACCAGAATCACCTGCGCTCTTCTAGCCAATTTATATAATTAAGAACAATTTATTTTGTCAGTTCCCATTCAAATTTTTAAAAAGCTTTTTGCTTTCATAGAACTATGAAAGCCTTGCCTGTCATCACCATGAAGAACATCTAACATCCTGTGGTTACAGATAAAGTATAAGACTTTTCATACGTAAGTCCAAACTTGTTTCATTTTAATTTATAGTTAAATATTAGTTTTATTAGGAAAGCAAATAAAAAGAAGAATTGAGTATAAACCACCTCCATAGGTCCCTGAAAGTTAAGGGAAGGCCTTCAATGTATCCTTTCGTTAAATACTGACCTCAGAACTCAAGAATGTGTGGTGATTTTGCTGTGTCCATCAGATCAAGTGCAAAGTGGCCAACTAACAGAGAATCTCTATGTTTCCTATGTGAATTTAAAACTCTACAATGTGCAACCTCAATTTAAAATGAGAGAAATACTTCAAGATTGGATATTACTCTGTGCTATCCCCTTAGTTTCCCCCAGCATATAGTTTCTAGAATATACATTAGGAAGATTAAAACCTACTCTAAAGCAATTACAAAGACAGCTTAATATCCCAAGTTAAAGAGAGAAATGGCCTAGTAGAGAGGAAAATGGTCTAAAAATAGAAAGATCTGGGTTTCCTTCCTATCTCTGCCTCTAACCAGACATACAGCTTTGAGAAAATGACTCCGCCTCAGAAGTGCCCAGCTCCCTATCCTGTGCAATACAAAAAATGGGCTAAATGACCTGTAGAATTTCATCTAAGAATTTATTCCTTGTGGTACAATGACATCCTATCTCCCGTCGACCTACTGGAAGCTCTCTGCCCCCAGTACCAAGCCATCAAGCATTTATAGTATTAGAATCACAAAATGGGTCTTTAACAAAGTAGAGGGAAGTGGAAGAATCTAGAGGCTCTGCAGTTCTTACCACTGTTCCTTAGGGATCTTAATTATGCATCCATCAACTCCAGCTCTAATGAGAGATGAGAATATGAACTTCTTTGCTGATCTCATAGGATAAGCTTCAGAGGCAAGGTCATCAGGATCATTCCAGCTGAACAGGTAGTTTTATTCACCCATAGGGAAACCATTCAAATTTTAATCACTTCTTTTTTCTCAACATACTCAAAGGCTTCTAGAAAAGAAAATTCCAATATGAATCCTATCTGGAAAAGCATCTTACTTATTTCAATAGCCTTGCATTCAGATTGTTTCCCTCTCTCTCCTCATTTCTTCTCACCATCTGATTTTCCATATCGTTCCCTATTTGCTGTGCTTCCTTTCCCTTGGGTAGGTCTGATGTCTATAAAGTCCATTCCATAAGCCTAAGTCATAAAACTACCAAGTTTATGCTAGAAATGAAAATTATTGATTTATATCTAAGAGGTGAATTTGATTTTTCCTCTTTGAAGAACACCATTTTCTCATGAACAGAAAAAACGTTACTTCCATTTCTTCTCCAGTAATACACCTGAGAGTTAAAAATAAAATGAGCACATTCAAAAACTTCTTTGTTTTATGACATCACCAGAAAATGACAATATAATTCAAATAGCTTTAATAATGATTTTAATAAAAGTAATCTATGAAATAAATGAACTGTTATCTTGAATGACATTGATAGTCCTTAGGGATAGTGCTAAACTTTCCAATACTGAAGAGAACAAATTAAACAACTATGTTAAAAATAGGTAATCATAAATGACAATTAGCCATATAAATGTATTTAATGTACATTCTTTAAAACTTAAAACAAAAATCAACATGACTCCTTATTTTTACTGTGTAATCCAGTGACTTCAACAAATACAATTCAAATAAATGCTTAGGATTCCATCCCAGAAAATGAACAGCCGCAGATGAAAGAGGAAACCAGGTTTCCCAAGTTTGACCAGGAACTCTCTAGACTCAAGCAGGTGCCAGGCATAATCCCAAAAGCAGGAGTCAAATAAAATGTCTCGTCAGCTCTTAAGCCTTAACGCATTTTACCTTAAACATTTACATTAACAGATGGTCCCCAACAGTGCTATAAACTGACTTCTAAGTTCATTTCTGTGTCACTATCAACCCCATTTGTCACTATCCATGCAGTTGAAAATGCCACAAGGGGTTTAAATCAGAACAGTAAGGAGAAGGGGCAAACTCTCTGAAGGAATTAGTGTCACCTATGAACATGTGCTGACCTTTAAAAAAAAAAATCAATATGATTGATGACTGGAGAAATAACAAAAGTAAGAAGCAACCAGTCACCACATTTGACCTACCAGAAGGCACAACAGGGGCTTCTGCCTGTCCCCCTGAATCCCTAAAGACCGTCTACTTTCTGATTTTCCAAACAGCAGAAAGGCATAGGCAATGAAGCAGCTATAGATTATTACAGATGCCAGGGAAGAATAATTTTAAGAGATAAATTTAAAGATGATAATTTTATCTCATGTGAGGAGTGACTATTTCTGTGTCATTTGTTAGCCTTTAATGATAGCCAGTTGGCAATATTTATAAATGATATTAAACTGTTATTTAATATCTGCCAACATACTATTTCCTTAGAGTTAACTATTGAAATTTTTGAAATTTTATGTTTTTAAAATTATCATGAAGTGGAATTGAAGGGTTTCTTTTCCTTCTGGTATATAGTTCTATGAATTTTAATACATGTATAGATTTATGCAACCTTCATCACAATTAGGATAGAGAACATTTCCATCACTCCTCAAAACTTTCTTTTGCTAGCCAGGTGCAGTGACTCACATCTATAATCCCAACATTTTAAAAGACTGAGGCATAAGGAATACTCAAGGCCAGCAGTTTGAGACCAGCCTGGACAACACAGAGAGACCTCCTCGCCATTTCTACAAAAAATTTTAAAAAATTAACCAGGTATGGTGGCACATGCCTGTAGTCTCAGCTACTCAGGAGGCTGAGGAGGGAGGATTGCTTGAGCCTGGGGGTTCAAGTTTGCAGTGAGCTGTGATCCTGCCACTCTACTCCAGCCTCAGTGACAGAGCAAGATCCTGTCTCAAAAACAACAAAAAACTTTCCCATGCTATCCCTTTAGGAGTCACTATCATTCACATCATAACAAAACTCAGCTCAGATAGTTATAATTCTCCCTTCTAAAGGAGATTTAATAAAAACTGTCTGATGTAAAAACCCCTAGTGACTTTTTCTACACTTTCCTACACTCATTTTTGCCTTCAAGGTTCTAGAAAGTTTCCAGTCACAAAATACTGGGATCTTGAAGAAACATCAATCAATAGCAAATGTCACATTATCCTATTTTTACATAGGGAAACATGACAATGATAACAGCAAAACAATTTTTAAATCATAGTCTCTACTCTCTGGGTCCCCTACATGCACACACACCGGTGATGGTGGACAAAGGAAGAAAAATAAAGCCTGTTTACCGTTTCAAGTACATAATATAAACAGCCTAGCAGAATGCCTGGAACATTACAAAAGCTCAATTTAAGTTTCCGTCCTCCTTGCTTCATTTCTAGGGCTCTGTTTTCAACCGAGTGTTTTTATCTGACTTTTGTTTTTGAGAATGTACAAGAGCCATTGCTTCTAGCAGGCATCCTTTCCCTCGTGTGGGTCTCATCCAGATTTACAGATCAGAATTTCAGACTAATAGCTTTAGTGGAATCAAATAAGTCTTCTTCATTCTGCCAATGCTCCTTCCTGACAGAGTGACTGGCAAAGGAATGGTTATTTTTACAGGAATGCTCTGTGCTGTAGGAAAAAAAACTTCTGTGCCTCAGGAACATCAAGCTTAGACTTAGTACAACATCTCACACAGTGCCACTGATGGAAAATAAATGGGAATTTGTCATCTTTTGTTTGGAGATGCTGCTGTGAAGCATGTCACCGTCCATTTAAAAATGAAGGAGGCAGCAAAAATGTTGTATCAATGTCTCTTCTGCCATCCTGTGTTGTGAATGCAAATGGCAATGGTGTTGTGTAGCAATCCCGTCCCCCTAGAGAAAAGTCCCATTTATCTGGTACTGTGAATATACAAGAGAGACGAGGCCAGTGTGTATCTGGCCTTTATTTGAATATTAAGAAATTAATTTAATTATCTGAGTTTGAATTCCTGAATGAATTTTCTAGAAGTAAATCTGAATTTAAGTTTTTTATGACATGTATGCAACTTGTTCTACCTGGATGTCCCTCCAACTTGTCTATGTTAGAAAGATTTCCAGCATTTACGCCAAATGTAAACTGCATAATAAGGTGGAAAAAGAACTCATTTGGAAGACAGAAGCTCTGTGTATGAGTCCACTGATCATTCTGTGGTCAAGCCATTTAACATCTTTTGGCCTTAGCTTCTAATGTGTGGTAGGCACTCAGACTGGAGATAATCTGTAACATCTCTTTTAGTTCTAAATTTCTAAATGTTCACACTATGACCCTGATAATTGCAAACTCACAACTTTTTGGTCCCATGATTCTGAGAACTCCTTCTTTTGAGAGCCTCTGTTCCATCCTCACCAAAAACAGCACTGCCTACACCCACCCACCCACATACCCACCCACCCACCCACACACACACACACACACACACACACACACAATTAGTTTACATACACAGGAGTTTGGCTAATGCAAAGGTATTTTCACTCCTTTTTAAAAATAGAAGAATGAAGCCAGAGTCTTGCCTTTATAATATATTACTTCCATCTGATGAGGTGTATCTATAAAAGGTTTGGGGATGCTCTGTCAAATAAATTTATAAAACACCTAAATTTTACTGTACATTTAAGACGCTAGTGGAAGACAGCTTCTTGAAATGTGATATATAAATGTATATATGCATAGGTCATTTTGTATATGTTTTAAATGGATAAAAATATATGTATGCATATATTTATATGTACATATACATATGCATGTGTATGAAAATACATATATGTTTATATATTTATGTCTTCCCTTCTCCTGAATATTAAATTCAAATCCAGAGAATTATTTGGATCTATTATTTGGAAGACTGGGAGACTGTTTTGTCCTCATGTCTTTTCAAACTATTTTTTCTATTTATATAGTATCAGTATCAACAACCCAGAAAGGCATATCGCAGTGCCTAACAATAATCATAAAAATTTTGCTTTCAAACATGGAGTATTTTAGATCACTCTTGGTTTACTATGAAGAAAACAGGTATCTTCTTTCTAATGTTTGTCTACCATAGAACATTGCTCATATCTCTGTAAAAGCATTTTCATACTGTATAGTAATTTATCTTTTGACATCTGTCTCCATTAGATGAAGAGCTTAGACACATCGTATCTTTTATTGCTCTATTTTCATTAACTAGTGCAGTGGTAGGCACAGATTACGAAAATATTCTGGAATAAATGTTAACCACTTGGGATCTCAAGTCATTCATTTAGTTTTAGTTTGTGTATTTATACTTGCTAACTATAGTTCCTCTGGATCTCAACTGTATTATCTACAAAATGAGGATGAAAAAGGAACCAACTTCATTGATGATTCTGAAGGGGTTAATGAGATAATAGATGCAAAATACTTAGCACAATGCTAGGCTTGTATCTACTAAATGCTAAAAGACTTGCTGATTATGCTTTTGCTTAGGGGATGGAGAAGGGAAGCAGAGATTCAAAAACCAAAACCAAAACAACAACAAAAAAAAGGTTGATGGTGGAGGGATAAGAAGATAAACCACCAGATTATGGAATGTTTATTTCCTTCTGGCCAAAAGACAACTGATTTTGTTTGGATCACTACATCTTCATCAATCAGGAAATCCCAGCTGCAGTTGGGGAAATCGCCAAAGGAAAAAGAGGCAAAACAAAGACCATGGCAAGCACACAGAAGAGGAGCCAGACTGGCATTTGGCAAAACTCTGTTTTGGACCTTGAATAAAAGAATTGTCACAGGCTTCCTTCTTTTCATATCAGGCTCTTGTAGGATATAGGAATTGAGAAAATTATCATTATGATATGGTAAAAAAAAGCAAAGGAAGCTGACGAGGTATCTGAAATAGATAACAACAAAGGAGAAAGAAGCTAAGTGAAGTATCTGGAGATCTAGAAATAATGAGAACTGGAAAAAAAGGTGAGAAAGTGGTATATATCCTCTATATATTCTCTGGGGAAAAAGTGGTGTGCATGGGAACTGCCATTATTTTGGGGATCTCCCACAAATTATTACTCATTCTCCAAGAGGCACCATCTGTGGTAAAATGATCTATTCCACTTAGTTATTCCAGTTAAAAAAAAAATGGTTTATTGAGATCTCTTTGATCTTTAATACCATTTTTCAAATCCTTTCATGTCTCCTGCTGCCCAGTGTTTATCATCAGACAACAGATCACATTGAATTTGCTTTTGAGTGAGTAAGGACATTTTATAGAGGCTTAACCTCAGTGGAACCCATGGGCCTTAAAATGGGCAGTTTCAGATTTCCTTACAAAGAAAGCCACAATCCCCTCTAGCTTCTTGCTTCTGGCTGCCCCCACCTGTCACCCAGGAAGTCTCAAGTGGGACTGATTTGGAAGATTTTCCACTGCTCCTTCAGGTGGTTTAATCAGACTGAATGACATAATATTCTTAATACACTAACAGCTCCCTGATCTCGCGTCACTTTTTCTTTTTGATCTCTTTACCTGCTTATTGGACCTTCTTCCAAAGAGTAAAAGAGGCAGAAACATTAATACCCATCTATTATTCTTTTTGGAATATCTCTGGACAAAATTTTGTAGTGGGTAAGGCTGAGAAAAAAAACAGCTATAATGGGGCTCAAAACATGTATTTGAAAATTTAAATTCTCTATGTCCCTGTTTATATTACTACAAGGTTTAATCAAGTATTAATCTAATACAGGAATATGATGATTCACTACACCATAGAATATATCCTTTTGGTTTGTCTAAATATCTTTTTCTTCATGGAGAAACCATTATTTCAGTGACGTATTTTCTTTCCAGTTGCTATTTTAAAATGAGAAAAGGACATGCTTAAAGTAGATATTTTACTACAACAGGTTTCTAATCAGTCTGCAGTTTCACAAACAGATGAATTTATTTACACAAATTCCAAGATCCTAGTTCCCCTTATCAGTTAACTTTGCATTGGGAACATTTGCCTTATAATTCAGTTAAAGCATCTCTCTATAGGCAGTGGCATCCTTAACAAGAAAGGGAACATGAAACTGAATACAGGTACCAGGAATCCGAAGAGTGCTGGGAAGAGAATGATCTTTGTTCTGCAGCAGCAAAGTTGCCTCCTAAGGAGCTGGAGAATGCAGGCTCTCTTGTGTCACTAAAAGAAGCAATGTTGACTCAAGGAGAAATACACAATGCCATGAATCATGAGGTCTGGTGACAGAAAAGAAGTTAGGTCCTCTCTTGCATCACTCCTGGTATCCCTACACAAGAATGATGGGCTAAGAATATGTTAGGGCTAGAAGGGGCTTATAGATCATGCAATATAACCTCCTCTCTTTATTGGTGTTGCAGGTGAGGCCCAAAGAGAGGAAGATATTTACCTAACTTGCAGCAGTGCAACAGAAAAATTCAGATTCTTTACTTCTAACCATTCCCAGAATTGGTCATTCATCTCTTTGAAATATATGTGTAGTGTAAATACAATTATATCCAAGGGGGTTTTTAATCTGACACAACTATATATCACATGGCAGGGACAAACATTAACAATCAGAGCCAAGTTGTTAATATAGTCAATACATTGAATAATAACTTATTTTACCACCTCTTGTTCTCCTACCTATTTAAAAAGCATACATATCAAAACAAGCTTCATCTTACTTAGTGTCCTTATGCATGGATGGTTTTAAATTGGTTTAGGCACCATTTTGCATTAGAGTTCTGGAATGCATGCACAGCAAGGTTGGGTGGATTTTTACCTTGTAAGTCAGTGGCTAGGCAGTATCTGTAGTGGAAATGGGTCTCTGACACTCATTTCCAATAGAACAGTAGTAAACAGGGTATCTACCACCACAGATCTGCTGTCAAAAGTCTAACCTTTCATGGGTTAACGTGCAAGTGATTTATTTTGTCTTGTGAGCTCCTCTGACACTAAAGTATTTTGAATGGTCATAAGTTTGACAAAAAGACCTTTATGGCTGGTTGAACTTCATGACCTCTAAAGTTTGATTTTACCCTGAGATCCTGTGATTCTAAGAGCAGGAGTAAAAGTCCTAGGCATCTTTCAAGTGTCATTCTGAACAAAAAAACATCAAAAGGGAAAATCTTTTAGACTCATTGTCTTGCCATTTCAACCAATGTAAATACCAGCTTCATTTTTTGAAAGCTTTATTGGAATTTTTACATAAGTCTACATACGTTTCTAAATAGCTCCCTCAAAGTAGAAACTTGTCTGTAAAACAACTGAAATTAAATGGAAAGCTCCTTTTCTCAGGCTTGGTAAACCTTATTTATATATCCCTGACTGAGGGCTATACTCTCTCTGACAGATGTTTTCATTTCTTTTTTCCCTGAATATAATGTAAATGGAGCAAATTCTACCCTAAGGCGCAATATTCTATCACAGACTGGTATAATAATTGTTTATGACCTATCTATTACAGTGATATAAAATGTCTCATACCACATCACCAATTACAAGGGGCTGATCTGCAATACAACAGATAAATTTAGTCCTATAGGACATTTCATTCCAGTTATAGTTTAATTTCAACTTTACGCCTTTGTGATCTCTCTTTATAATTGCCAGAAAGGTCAGGAATCACGTGAAGCACTGTTTTTTAAATGGCCCGTGTGGAAGCAGAAGCCTAACACATATCTTTGATAAGAGAATTAACAAGGATTTTAATTTCTTATATTCTGTAGGAAGGGAGATCAATAATTTAACTACAGAAGAATTCAAATGAAACTGGAAAAGAAGAGAAAAAAATCAAACTAGAAACATGTTGCTTTCCAGGTTCACAGAAGGCAAACATCACGTGGATACCTCCCCAGTGCCTCGGGCTATGTGGTTAAGACTAAACACACTGCATGCTCTATCTTCTATTTATTGAATCTCCAGGTGAAACCAGATTAGCAGAGAGAATGTTTCCTAGGTCATAAGGGAATTTAATTCTTATCACCTGCTGTGGAAGATTGGCAACAGCATTCCTGACCTAAAGAATAAAATTCTAATTGTATTTAAGAGAGTATTTCAGCCAAGGTAATTCTAGGTCTGCTTCAGCTATTCTTTAGTTTTGAGTGATTTTATTTCAAACTTAAATCCATTCCCTTGATGATAACTGGAGAAATGAAACATAGGAAGAAAATTGTCCAGAAAGGGTAACAAACACTAATCTCTTTTGGAACAGAGAGACTCTTCTGTTTTTAATGAACTAGACACAATTTCATGGGCATGTAGGTACCTGAGTGCCCACAATGTACCAGGCAATGTACTGGGTGTGGCAAGAAATAAATGCAATGCTTCTCTACTCTGTGGCAAGCCCTGTGATAGTACTTTTTACACACCATCTCAGCAGATCCTGCAATATGGGTATTCTAATGTCTATTTCATGTTATTGACACCTGGGTAAGGTAGTTTATAAGGTGGCCCCCAATTGTCCCAGCCTCCTGGTATTCATATCCTTGTATTATTCTCTCCCCTTAAATGTCCTAGACTTACAGATTCACTTTTAAGTGATGAAGAATACAGTAGAGGTGACAGGATGTTACTTTCAAGATTAGATTGAAAATGACAATGCCTTCCGTTTTCTCCCCTAACTCTCAATCAGAGACAGCTATTAAGTTGTAAGCTGTCCTATAGAAAGGCTCGTGTGCCAGTGAAGCAATATCTCTGGCCAACAGTCCACAATGACCTAAGACCTACCACCAGCCATATGGAAGAGCTTGGAAGCAGATCCTTCCAAGCTGAATGTTGAGGTCACTGAAGCCCTGGTTGTCACCTTGGTTGTAGCCTTATGGAGGGAATCTAAGCCAGAGGCACCCAACTAAGCCACACCTAAATTCCTGACCTGCAAAAATTGGGAGGTAATACCTTGGTGATTTTTGAGTTGCTACGTTTTAGAGTAATTCATTACACAGCAACAGATAACTAATATAACACCATTTCCTCTTCCCTAGTTACTATTATTTAGAAACAACTCCATGAATGAACACTGAGAATCAAGAGTTGGGAATCAATAGTTGAGGTGACAGATTAGGCAACAGCATGATGACCAGCACGTGACTGGCTCCTCCAGAAGCTGTCCTGTTCCTTCTTATAAGACAAGACTCTTAACTCATGAGGTTGGCTTTCATCACAAAGTTGCAGGAGGTGCTTGACTAGTACAGCGGCCCAGCTAAAAAAGGCTCTGCAGACCAAGTCTTCCATATTGATCACGTCTTAGCTACCACTGCTATAACTTCATCAGGCAGAGGGCCAATGGCACCTGATCTGCCGTTTTCCATTTCTCTCATAAATTATTTAAGGTCTGGGAAGGACACCTACCTCATTTTCCTGTCCTGCCTCCCTGCCTGCCACACACATTGAAGGCCAAGAACGGCTCTTTGTAAAGCTACTTGAAATAAACGCTACAGCACTTGTCCTCTTTGCAAGTAAATCTGGATGGAATGCAATCAAACAGCATGCATTTGGCATCAACTTATGTTTGAGCATTGCAGGTAGAAAAATGAAAAATATGTTTTGGCAGAGAATTAGAATGGAGGGCTTAATTAAATATCTGAAATATACACCAATGGAACCAATTAATAATCATCGAGGGATCAGAAAAGGAAGGACAGTAATAAAAAGAGTTTGCAAAGTCAAAATTTTAGGTGAGAGGGGAAAAAAATCCCATACACATTCTCCTGAATGTCTAAATTGGTAAGCGACACTTATTTTTCATTTTCCTAACTAATATTTATCCATTGTCAGTATCCTACTGCCTTCAATAAGTTTACAATCTAACTGGGAGATCAAGATCTCTAAAATGCAATAATGTGTGCACCAAAACTCAAGTTCTTCTCAGGGACTGACTGCTTTGGAGTCCTCAGTTCCATCTACTAGCCCATGTGTATACTCACATAGTTTCTCTTCAAAAAGGAATTATTTTTATTCTGTAAGAATCTAGTGGTCAAATGAAATGAGTATGCTTTATAGGTAGGGATCCTGAGGCAAAAATCAAATGCATAACGATTATACAGAAAATGAAGTAAAATACTTTTAAGCTCTGGTACCATTTTATTTTTTATTTTTTTCTATTACAAAACAGTAGTAATAGCTTATAAATAATAATAAGTAAAAGTGGCATTGTTAAAACAGAAAGAAACTTACTCCTCCCTACCACAATTTGCAAACTTAAGTCAAATGATCAATAATCAAATAGCAGAGGCTGGAGTGTGTCCAAGGGGGCCTTTATCTTATCCTGGGTGTTTTAGCCCAAGCAGAAATCAATGCAGGGTTTTCCGCCACCTGCTTATTTTGTTTCCAGTCAAGCAAAACAAGGGGCTTATCTCCCTCGCAGATCAACATATGAGATGCGCTTCAGATATGTTTGCCTGTCAAACTCATAAACACAACAAGATATGCCAGCTGCAATGGAAGAGAAGCCTTGTTTCAGTTCATGGATTACAGACTGCCACATCCATCAGCATCAAGACAAACGGCTTCAAACTACTATTCCTGGTGTTCAGCCTAACAGAGCGGAGGAATGTGATAAAGGAACACTGAATTCTCAAGGTCTGCTCAGGTTCCCTTCTACGACAAGAAGTAGCCAAATATAGCCAAACAGGCTAAGTAAACAGGTAAGTAAAGAAGAAGCCTCCTTCTTGACCAAGATGGGGGACCTTGAAACACTTCGCTATATTCTCAAGAAGGAACATTGGCCGCTAGTACCGAGGTCTTAGTACTCATGATGACTACTGAACTCTGGACCAGGTATGTCTGTCAAGCCTTAACTATTTTACTAGCATATTTCCACTACAGCATTCTGTAATTTGATAAATAAAAGTGTTCTAATAACTTTCATTTGTAGAAAATATTTTTTTCAACTCATTGGAAGTACATTATCACTTTGATCATGACAATTACTCTTTGAAATACGTTGGGCAAATATTTTTATTTTAAAGATGAGAAGGCAGATCCAAAGAAGCTAAAATCTGATGTGAAGGACTGCATAGCTATTTTGCAGAAATGTGGAATGGACTCATATGTTCTTTCTCCCACTCCTACTTAAGAATACATTTAGTCATCATATAATATTCATTATGTACCTAGTATGTAGAAGATAATGTGTTAGATAATGTGAGCAATGCAGGTAAACTAAGCTTTATTTAACAAAACCTCATATAGTGCCTACCATGTGCCAGGTACTTTTCTACGTGTGTTACAGGGATTTAATCCACATAAAATTTCCTCCCATGTAGTGGTTACCAGGCAAAGAGTGATTAAATAATGTGTCCAAGGTCACACAGTCAGTAAGTAGCAGAGCTGCAATTTGAACACAGGCAGTCTGGTTTGAGAACATGTTCTCCTGATACTTTACTATGTATTCCACCTTACAAAAGACTGATATTTGATAGATCTAAGAGAGAGAATGAATATCAATAGCAATGTGCAGATGGAAAAAATTGATAGACATAAAGCCCTTCAATATATGTTTTACTTAGATTTTTAAAGGGCTGGGAGCAGTTGCAAAGGGAAGGGAAGAAGAAGAAAAGGTTGTTAACACTCTGTATTGCAAAGAGCTTTCCAATTTCTTTAAGGACCTAAGCTACCAAACATTGGTTCCAGTAACTTCTATCGCATAGATTAACAGGACTCCCATTTCAGCATTGATTTAATTCACATGCGGCAGGATAAAAATGCTGATTTAATCTGTAATTTTCTTACATAGCCCAATGCAATGTTTGTAAGAAAAGTAAACGCCAATTTGTCTTTAAGATATTAATCTGCAGCAAGTTACTACAGGAAATAGGTAAAGGCAACGTCTAGATGCCTTGAAACCATGTCTAGATTTTGTGCATTCTAAAATCTATCTGTAGAACTTAGAATCTCTGAAATGGTTTCTACATTCCCAAGTAACTCCAGGAAAGGGGAGAAATCTGTTGATTGCAGTAGCATAACTTTCAGCTTAGAAAATAACAGAGATGGGCTGAGTGTGGTGACTCAAGCCTGTAATCTCAGCACTTTGGGAGGCCAAGGCAGGTGGATCACCTGAGGTCAGAAGTTCAAGATCAGCCTGGTCAACACGGTGAAACCCCGTCTCTACCAAAAATACAAAAATTAGCTAGGTGTGGTGGCAGGCACCTGTAATCCCAGCTACTAGGGAGGCTGAGGCAGGAGAATTGCTTGAGCCCCACGAGGTGGAGGTTGCAGTGACCTGAGATTGTGACATTGCACTCCAACCTGGGCAACAAGGGTGAAACTCTTGTCTCAGAAAAAAGCAAAAAAGAAAGAAAATAACACAGAGACTATATACATACTGACCACAAGGAAAACAAGGGAGGGAGGAGAGATGGGAAGACAGTACAAAGGATGATCATCTTAGTCATATTATCATTGAATGGCACCAGAACAATTAACTCTTCAATCGATCATCAATAATAGCAGCATTTTACAGTTTTTAAAAGTAAATATTTGTACATGCATTATTTTACTTAGTTCTCATAACTGTTCTGTGAAATAAGCCTAATTATCAGCTAAGTCATACTGGTTGATGCATTCAAGGTTACAAGTGCTTTTGCATTAGAAGAGAAACTTGTCTCTCTGTTTTAAAACCACAAAAATTGTATTATCTCCATTATGCTATACCATAGTATTACTTTATTCCAGCTGAATCCAGTCGTTTCTTTGGTTTAAGTTCAGAGCTTTGTAACCTGTTCAGTGGTTTCAATAACCACAACAAGCAGTATCTGAAGTCAGTACCACCTACTCAGCAGCCAAAATCTGGAAGGTTTTGGAAAAAATCAAGACACCACTGTTAACCACCTTAACAAGGCTGCAAATACAGACTGTCTATTCCTCCTCAACAGAATCCTTCATACTGACAATCTGTTTAGATTGGCTTGCCCAAGCCATGTTATGAGTATTTACCAGCTTCATAGACATTCATAAAAATCAAAAACATTTTCCTCCTAGGTGTCTGCATTGGCTTGGAATGGCTGTTTAAAAATAATCAGAAACTCCCATTCATTCAAGAATCACTCTTACCTACAACCCAAATAAGACATACAAACAAGAGTAGAACTCAAATGAATGATAATCAAGGGCCCTGTTAAAAATTTAACACAAAAGGAAACAGTAACAGTAATTACTTTATTATCTATCTGCCTATATATTCAACTATTGATAATTTTTAAAATTTTTGTAGGTACAAAGAAGTTGCATATATTTATAGGATATAAGGGATATTTTGATACAGGCATAAATGTGTAAAAATCACATCAGGGTAAATGGGATATTCATCACCTCAAGCATTTAACTATTACAAACAATCCAATTATGCTCTTTTCGTTATTTTAAAATATACAATGAACTTATTATTGATTATAGTCACCCTGATGTGCTATCAAATCCTAGATCTTATTTATTCTCTCTATTTTTTGGTATCAATGAACCAACCCCACTTTCCCCTCCAAGTTTCTTAACCTTCCCAGCCTCTGGTAACCGTCCTATTTTCTCTCTCCATGAGTTCAATTGTTTTCATTTTTAGCTCCTACAAATAAATGAGATCCATCCATTCATCCATCCTCCCATCTATCCAATGTTTTCACTGACTGCAAATCCATTGGTTGGGTCAATTGCTTACGAAGATATATGACAAAAGGGTGATATTTATTTATGTTTTAAAAAAATGTTTCTCCCACTACATTAGAACAATCAGGCTCTGCATTATTCAACACTGAATAGCACAATCAAGAGGCTACCCGAAACATACTTAGGGATATTTGATTGGATTTCCAAGAAGTCCATTGTCCAAAGATTCTGAATTCCTTTTCAGGAAGAACTAAGCATGCTTAGACCTAATAAATCCACTTCAAATGTTAATAGGTAAAAAGAGGTTGACATTTACTCATGGGCAAGAGAAATTGCTATGCGTAGCCTTAACACGCTACAGCTGCATCGTTAAACTGAGGCCCAAACTACAGGTTCGCTGTGTCCCAGAATCCCCCCAATATGTCTATTTATCTCAAGAGGGATTCTAAAAGCAAACTTTGTAAATAATTGGAATTTATTTTTTTTCCAGGACAGATCCTAAATTTTCCTACTATAAATGTATGTGTGGCAGTAGTTATAATAATTGTTCTTACTAGGAAGATTTATTTAAACCTGATTTTTGCTTGAATTTTGGTTATTACCCCTGTCAGAAGAAAGAAAACAAGGGAAATGGGAGGGATATTCAATTACAGAACAGTAGTAAGAAAAAGGGTAAATCGTGGAACTCTATCTTGATTACATGCAATCATCTCTAAAAGGGATAGCAAGAGACAAACACCTACAGGGAAAGAAATGTGGAGTTATTAAGGGAGCACTGCATATGGCTGGAACATTGGTCAATGTTTTCCAAAAGGCATTGAAGAATCTTTAATTACTCAAGGCTATCAAATAACATGGAGCTGTGATTTGTTTCTTGTCACACATACAGCTGACAAAGAGTGGCTGCAATGAAAAGCAGTGACTTGATGACCTCTTATTGTGAGTGCACCTAAATTTTTAATTTCCTTCTTACTCTTCCTTCCTTTGGGGGAATGGAGGGAAACTCCCACCCCTTCCTTTTACCATACAGTCAGAAGATTAATGTTTCCTAATAGAATCACACAGAGCTGTGTTTGTTTTACTGTCAAGGACATTATGGAAACTGACCGTCAAACCACCAATTTAAAAGGATGCCTGGTGCTATCCGGAACAAACGTAGGAGGTTTGTGTACAATGCAATGGCCAATTAGAGGGTCATAACATTCTTCCTAATTTGACGCGACATCGGTTTCCCAAATGAATGAAACCTGACACATACAAAGCTCAAAGTCTATAACAAAGCAGAGAGGTAGATATGGAAAGAAAGGCAAAAAGGAAAAAAGTTGACTGTCCTATCCTGCTTATTATGAGCAGTTGTCTTACAAATTACCATATTGCTTTTTTCTTATCATATGACTTTCATCTATGGCCAATCCAAACACAGGTCCAGAAGAGATCCTGAGGACACATATCCTAGGATCATTGTCTCATGATTATCAGACTGTTTTAGTAAATCCATCACAGTGTCTGGACTGCAAGCAAAATAGCATCACAGTGAAACATGATGGCAAAAATTTTTGTAATGATCACAGTATGTCACAATATAACCATCAGGGCCAGATCCTGAGACTCACATGCCACTTCAAGAGAAAGTTTCTGGAAGTTTTAATGGACATAGAATAAATACATAAATATTAGCAAGGGCATAGCTTTTTAGTTCATCAGAAAAGTGGTATTTTACCTGATCGTTTTTTATAAAATTTTAATCTACCAAGTCACTATTTCTTCTATCTACCTAATTTCTCTTTGTAGCACTTAGCACTATCTAAGAAATTACATAATTTACTTATTTGTTAACCATTCTGAAGCCCCTCACCCCTGAAAGAAAATTCCACAGAGACAGGTGTTTTGTTTTGTTTTGTTTTGTTTTGTCCATTTTGTTCAGATTCAGCAAATCATTATGAAATTAATTACTTAATATCTTCATACCAATTGGGTGTGGGCTTAGCATTAAAATCACAGCACTGAGCCAATCTGAGCAAGGCAGAGGTTATGGAGATTGACAAAGAAGAACAAGAGATAGGAATTATAGAATAATAGTAAAGAAAAGGGTAAATCTTTGAACTCTATCTTGATCGAACTCTACCCAATGATAGAAAAGAATTGGTCAAGCATAAACTTCTCAGGGATTTCCCATTCTTGCCCTACATTTTTCTAGGTTGTTCTCTTGATGTCATTTCTTCTCACAGCCTTTCGTATGTAGTCAACAGTCCTGTCCCCAAAGGAGCTCAGTGCCCTGAAGAGAAATTCAGTGTATGCTTCTATTCATCCTCCCCTTATTGGTGGGAAGCATATCATATCAAATGATGCCATATTATAATCCCTAGAATACAACAAAGTAACTCTTCTGCTGGTATTAACATGTTAATCAAATTAAAGGTATTCAGAACTTATACTACCTAAAGCTGTTTCTGCTTTGTCTTCTCCCCTGTTCTTCCCCTGAAACCTCCCACAAACTTGATTAGTATAACTGAAAATCCAAATGAAATGGGCAACCTCTAATAATTCCTCACTGGAGTATGTTTATTTAGATTTCCATTCACTGTGCATATGTATTCACTGAATACTATTAAATTACATATTTATTGGGTTGTGCCATTCTTTCCTCTTTTTTGAGTTTCATTTTAAACAACCCAACAACTACAACAAAAATAAAACAAACTCACAAAATAAAACATCTGGTACCCCCAGGAAATTAAATGCTAAAATACTATGTTAATTCAACTGACAAGTAGAGACTTTAAATATGGAGATTTCAAGAAAGATCAAATTTATACTCCCCACTGTCCCCATAACAGCTAGGCTGCATATGTACGTGTTATTAAGATATAAATATAAGATAGCAGGCATGGTCTAGAGAATTACGCAGGCAACTTAGAAATTGATTTTGCGTTTCACTCAGCATGTGATCATTATAAAATGTCGCTTAACATTGAGGGGCTCAGTCTTTCCCTCTCTTCTAACTTTTATTTTTTCAACAATGTATTTGCCTAAGTAATTGAGAGAGTTATACTTAACACTTTTGTCTAACAGTTTAAGGTATTCTTTTTCTTTTGTAATAAAAGTACCCCCTGTGTGATAAAATGTATACTCTATAATTATTGTACCTTACACAATGAAATACCTGCCTCTGAGAATAGAACATAAGCACTGAGACAAATACAAGATAACCCCTAGTGCAGTACTTACTTCTAGATACCCATAGATATTTTTCCAAGTCTTTGTTCTTTGGGTTCTTTAAGGGGGAAATATGTATATATATATATATATATATATATATATATATATATATATAGAGAGAGAGAGAGAGAGAGAGAGAGAGAGAGAGAGGGTAAGGGTGTCCAGAAGGTTTGGATCACATTTGAGTAATCCAAAATTCCAATCCTGCATCATATTCACAGCCTCGTGTCTGTTCTCACAATCCTCTTGATACTTCAGCCATCAAACAAGAGCTAGAATTATCATCTCTTAAAAATATTTTTATTACTTCATGTTAAAGATCAAATTAAATCCTGCCCCCAAAGGTTCATGTGTTAAATGGGTTCATGTGTTTAACAATTCCTAACTCACAGTTAGAAATTGTGAACTTATTTGAAGATAGAGTATTTACCGAGGTTACACAGCTAAAATGAAGTCATTAGGCTGGACTCAAATTCAATACGATTGCCTTCCTTATAAGAAAGGTAAATTTAAAAGAGGAAAAATACCAAATCCCTGAATAGACCATGTTCTGAAATTGAGGCAGTAACAAATAACCTACCAAACAAAAAAAAACCAGGACCAGACAGATTCACAGCTGAATTCTACCACAGACACAAAGAAGACCTGGTACCATGTCTACTGAAACTATTCCAAAAAATTGAAGAGGAAGAACTCCTCCCTAATTCATTCTATGAGGCCAGCATCATCCTGATACCAAAACCTGCCAGAGACACAATAACAAAAAAAGAAAAATTCAGGCCAATATACTTAATGAATATTGATGCAAATATTTTCAATAAAATACTGTCAATCTGAATTTGGCAGCACATCAAAAAGCTTATCCACCATTATCAAGTTGTCTTCATCACTGGGATGCAAGGTTGGTTCAACATACACAAATCAATAAATGTGATACATCATATTAACAGCACTGAAGACAAAAACTACATGATTATCTCAGTAGATGCAGAAAAGAACTTTGATAAAATTCAACATCCCTTCATGTTTAAAATTCTCAGTAAATTAGACATTGAAGGAACATATCTCAAAATAATAACCATATATGACGAACTCACAGTCAATGTCATACTGAAGGGCCAAAGCCGGAAGGATTCCCCTTAAAAACTGGCACATGATGAGGATGACCTTTCTCACCACTCTTATTCAACATAGTATTGGAAGTTCTGTTCAGGGCAATCAAGCAAGAAGAAAAAATAAAGCGTATTTGAATAAAAAGAGAGGGAGTCAAATTATCCTTTTTGCAGATGACATGATCCTATATCTAGAAAACCCCATTGTCTCAGCCCAAAAGTTTGTCAGCTGATAACCAACTTCAGCAAAGTCTCAGAATATAAAATCATTGTGCAAAAATTGCTAGCATTCCTATACACCAACAAAAGGCAAGCAGAGAGCCAAATCATGAATGAACTCACATTCACAATTGCTACAAAAAGAATAAAATACCTAGAAATACAGCTAACAAGGGAAGTGAATGATCTCTTCAAGGAGAATTACAAACCACTGCTCTGAGAAATCAGAAACGATACAAACAAACAACTGGGAAGAATCAATATTGGGAAAATGGCCATATTGCCCAAAGTAATTTATAGATTCAATGCTATTCTATAATTGCCATTAAATTGCCATTGACATTCTTCACAGAATTAGAGAAAACATTTAAAAATTCATATAAAACCAAAGAAGAGCTTAAATAGCCAAGTCAATCCTAAGCAAAAAGAACAAAGCTAGAGACATCCCACTATCTGACTTAAACTATTCTACAAGGCTACAGTAACCAAAACAGCATGGTACTGGCATAAGAACAGACACATAGGCCAGTGGAAAAACATAGAGAACTCAGAATTAAGACTGCACACCTACAACCATCTGATCTTTGAAAAGCTTGATAAAAACAAGCAATGGGGAAAGGATTCCCTGTTTAATAAATTGTGCTGGGAGAACTGGCTAGCCATATGCAGAAAATTGAAAGTGGGCCCTTTTTCTTACACCATATACAAAAATTAACTCAAGATGGATTTTAAAAATGTAAAATCCCAAACTATAAAAGCCCTAGAAGAAAATCTAGGCAATACCATTCAGGAATTAGGCATGAGCCAAGATTTTATGACAAAAACACCAAAAGCAATTGCAACCAAAGCAAAAATTGACAAATGGGATCTAATTAAGTTAAAGAGCTTCTGCACAGCAAAAGCGGGGAGAGAGAGAGAACATTAGAACAGCTAACGGATGCTGGACTTAATACCTGGGTAGTGGGATGGTTTGTACAGGAAACCACCATGGCACACATTTACCTATGTCACAAACCTGGACATCCTGCATGTGTACCCCTGAACTTAAAATAAAAATTAAAAAATAAAGCAAGGTAAATTTGGACACGGGCATGCACACAGAGAGAATGCCATGAGAACATCAAGGCAGAGATTGGAGTGACATGTCTATAAGGAATGTCAGAGATTATTGGCAAGCCATAAGAAAAGGCAAGAGAGCAAAGCAGATTCTTCTTTATAGTTCCCAGAATACACCAACCACACCAACACCTCTATCTCAGACTTCTAGTCTCCAGAACAACACATATTCTGTTGTTTAAGCCACCTGGTTTGTGACTGTGTCACAGCGGCTCTAGCAAACTGGTACACTTCACCTTCACTTATAATATCCCTGCCTCTCCGTAAAAACTCCAAATCTCTGGAACAGGCTACATAGCCACGATTTCTGTATTTACTCAGTCTTCTGTCTCATCTCTCACCAGTTCCACCCTAAAGTCTAGCAACCTTGATTTTCCACAGTCTATTCCACACCTTTATTAAATAAGTGCAAGACATAAACTATGCTCTACCTGACCCTTTCCTTTGTTGACCTGGCAAAATCTTACCCCTCTTTCAGAATTTAAATCAAATGCTATCCATCTGAAGAATACCCAGTGTATCAGAGACCTACATATCAAAAATTCACTGTTGAAAGAAAAAAGCAAGATGTGAACAGTGCAAATAGCATTGTACTATGTAAATCAACTGAATAAACTACATAAAATAACATATGCTAGCTTTCTCTAGGGGTGTGTGTGTTTGTGTATGTGTGTATGTGTATGTATATATATATATATATATATATATATATATATATATGCATGTAAATACATATTTTAAACATTTGAAGTGTCCACAGCAAACTCAAAATAATGATTTCCTTGGGGCTTCGGGAGGAGAAGCTCTGGTTGAGGAAAAAGTGGGTGAGGAAACTTTAACTTTTCAATATTTTTAAAGAAGAAAAGTATATATGTTACTTTTATAATTCAAAAAAGACTAAAAGAAGGTATGCCAAATTTTTATGTACTTTAATTATACCTAGAAATATATCATGTTTATATATATATATACACACATATATATTTTTGTTAATACAATGCTAGTTATGTGTGTGTGTGTGTGTGTGTGTGTGTGTATCTCTTGTTTTATAGTTTTGTGAATTTTCTTATTACTTTTCAAAAAAGAAATGAAAGCAGAATGCTGAGTCCAGTCCCTAAACCTAGAGGAAAAGAAGAAGTGAGATTTAGGGAACCAACTATAGATCGAAAATAACTTGGGGAATATGACCAGTTGGAGATGTCATGTCCATGTGTCTCTACTGTTCTTCCTGAACACTCCATTAGAACTCTTTTCAAAAGGAGACGTAAGACCTCTTGTACCCCTACAGAAACTGTAATGACTTCCTGAACCTCTGTATCATGTGCAGTTCAGTGAACAACACTGAAAAAAAAAAAACAAAAAAACAAAACAAAACAAAAAAAAACTTAGTGCTCTCTTAAAGCTGGTTTTTATTCATACTCTACCTTTCCTTTCTGCTGGCATTGTAGTTCTGTGGAGAAATCTGAGAAAAACACCTGGGTTCTGCTCAGCCTGTGACATCATCTCCTTGTCTGACCAAATAATCCTCTCCCAGATGAAAAGGATTGACGATTATGAGTAATTGATTCATAGTTTAAGATGGCTCATGAGCTTATACAAACACAAATGATTTACCATTTAATTTTCAGGGATTCATCCTCACTTGCTTCAGTTTTATATGAAGGATCATACTTGCAGTGTGATGTAAACTTCTTCACACTTACTCGTTTTTATGAATACGCAGATACATAAAACAAGAAAACATGATATACCGGCTAAGATAAAATAATAAGATCACATGTATTCTCTTTTTTCTGTATCAATATTTTTATTTTTTTTTCAAGTCAATATACAAAAAGGACTTGCAATGCCAAAATGTTCAACAATTTTACTTGGTTCTTTAATGGTAAAACCTTAGAAGTTGTCTCTGTATCTTGAGCAAACATAAATAGGTTGCCAGTCCCTAAAACAGTGGCTTGCTCCTGATCTTTTTCTCTTTCCTCAGCTTGTTGTATTCAAAAATGACATAACTTTGTTCATGACACATCACTTTGTCACCACAGACATGCCTGTGATGATGTGGTGAAATATCTCTCAAATAATATTTCCTATGGTTTCTGAACTGCAAGAAGGTTTTGTTAATATAAAAAGTAAAATAATTGTCAATTCACTGTTTGCCTAACCTCCTCACCTTTAAAGGATAAGTGCATTTGGGCACCTTTCCTTTCAAGAATGTGTAAATTCTGAACAAAATAATTCAGTGTTCGGAAGCTGAGAGTTTAATTTGTCATTCAAACCAAAATCTATTCAATAGAAGCAAAAGCATATGCAAATATATATCCACAGTTGAATACACCAACACTGGGCTTCCTCATTTATCACAAAAATATAAAGATAAACTGCTAAAATTCACCTAAATTATCACCTATTTCTGCCCCCCCTTTCTTAAAATACTACTCTACAAATTATTGCCTTTAAGGGAGTAATTTCAGGTTGTTCACCTCAGAATTATTGCTGCCAATTGCTATTATAGTAAAACCGATTTTCCCTGCAAGAATTCACAAAACCCAGAAGCTCAGGGTTTTTGTTTTGTGTTTTATATTTTTCTCTTGCACGAAAAACAAAATTGAATAGAGACTGAGAAATAAAACACACGAGTGTTACAAACCCTTTGATTACACTAATTACACCTAAAAGGAAAACAAGACCCCTTTCTTAGTAGTAGAGGTATGAATAATTAATAGAAAAGGAAGGAAGACAGAAAAGCTATCAACCATTTTCAACTGATCTGCACAGGCACCAGAGAAGCATGCTATGTCCTGAGAAAAGTTAGTCATCATTTCTCATCCTCCCTCATCCCTAAGGAACAGACCTCTCCCTCCCTGCTTTTGCCCCTGCTGTAATAACTCATGTGAAGTTGTTTTCCAATGGACTAATACCATTCTGGGGGGCCTGAGTCAGGAAGGAAATTCCTGGAAACTTTGCTATTGTGCTGTATTTGGAAAAAGAGTGGATTGTGAATGTTCAAAGTCTTAAGGGCAGTCACAGAGAAAACTGGAACTTTGTAAACGTTTAATTACAATTTCCCTCATTGGCTTGAACCGATTGAGCACAGTGAAAGAAAAAAAGGGTGTAGGTGTGGAGGGAGGGACAAGCACGGGAGGGAAATTGGCAAAAGAGTTTAGCCTGGGCTCTGTAGAAATCAGCTGCTTGCTGCTCCAAGCGATGAAAATCCTCACATGTAATTAATTCCAGGGATCAAAAGCTTGCTTTGTTTTTGCAGGTAATGGAGAAGTGCAGCTCCTAATGGGGGCCCCTTGAAGACAACAAATAGTCAGTGGCTAAATCAAGCAATTTAAAAATTATGGATGTTTTACTAAATAAATGGACACGTTTCAGCAGTGACAAAGAGGATTTCCTAACAGCTTCCTACTTATTAACGTGTTCATGTGTTTCACCTCAGGACATACAAGCTCAGAAAGTAGAGCTGGAGTCTCTGGGTGAGGTGTGATAAATTAGGGCAGGTAAACTGAAACAATAGTAATTATTCTTTCTGCCCACTCTGGCATTAGGCCTTCTGCGTTAGTCCGTGGACATAAGGGATAGGGCCGGGATGGGGAGGGGCTCTCCTCATTCTTCTCTTAAGGTGAGGGTGTGAGTTGGGACAAGGACAACTTAACTTGTGGGTAACCCAGTTTGGTTAGCAATGACAAACCAAGGCAATCCTTGATGCCACAGACCTTGTCATGGGTGTTGGATGTGCTCAAAAGGCAGGCTGTGCCAGCTTCTACAATGCCAGGTCATTGTTGCACAGAATTCCACTACAGCTCTATTAAAGCCCAAACTCCCAAGCCACAGTCCTCCTTGCAAGTTTTGTTTTCAGTCTTGTCCCCTATGTTCCAGTCTCTATGGCTTCCCTCACTCACACCTTCATCACATTCCCTTGAGCCACGGGTGCTTTGCATGCCGTTCTCCATGACTGTGATACTTTTGCCTCCTCTTCCTCGTTAACTCTGCCTCTCCATCCTCTCTCTAGGCATGAATTTTCAGACAAGCTCTTCCTGAACTTCCTGATTCCATCAGATCTCTGTATCAGACAGCACCAAGGTCTACAGCTTTGAAGCATGCATCACTGCTACAAATGTACTTTTGTGAGAGTCCTCAATTCATATGTGTCTCTTCCTCTAGAATATATGTTTCATATGAACAAAGATGGGACTTCTTTTTATGCACTGTTGTGTCCCCAGCATTTAGCACATAGAAGATAGTTAATAAATTCTTACCAAATTAATAATTAATTAAGGAACTCCTTCTGACTGCAGATCATTTATCAATTTCTGGCTTCTGAAAGGACAGCCAGTTCTACATGTAAGCCACTAAGAAGATGCATGCCTGTCCATTATGAATTATCATGTCCCATGATAGACACTGGTACAGAGAAACCAACAGGGCTTGAACATGTCACACAGTGTTTGATATAATCAATTATCCACAGTGAGCACCAACTTAACCCAGGGTCCTCTGAGAGAAGGAACAGCTAGAGGAACTTCTCAACCCTACTCTAGTAGAGAAGTGATAGCAGTAACTATAACACAACATACTCATAGAGACACAAGGAAGGTTTTGAGAGAGGTTACATACAGATAGAAAAAAAAGAGGGAGGAATTTTCATCTTATTTTAAATCTATAAGAGAGATCTCATGATTCTAGTTTTACAGAAAGCTGAGACACAGAGCAGTTAAACAACTTACCCTCACAAAATTAGTAAGTTTTTGAGAACTCAGAAAAGGTTTTTTTTTTTTAATTATAAAACAAAATTCTTTCATCATATTGCTTTGGCTCCTTTTGATGGTGGGACTTCACATCACTTTATGCTAAAAAAAAAAAAAAAAAAGAAAGAGAGTATTTGGGCTACACATACAAAATAAGATAAGTCATTTACCATTCACCAATCATTGGAATAAAGATGGAGATGAAAAAGTGGCATCCTGACATTTGGCCAATTTCCATGGACATATAAGGAACATGTACCACAGGGCTGGAACTGTGCTAAGCTGGCAATATAATTAAAGAAGACACAACACTTATTCTCAAGAAGTATTCAAGTAAACATGGTCCGCTAGGAAAAGAAGCTTAAATGCAATGAAATCCAAGTTCCTAAAGACACTACTTGCTGTTGAATCTCTTGCTCTTAAGGCTACTTGGCTTTCCCTCTTGAGACCTCACTAAGGATTCTCTCCTTCAGTGAAGCATTGAATGGGTCTTTGTCCTATCAAAGACCCAAAGGTATGAAGAAGCATCCCAAGATGCACTAAAGCCCTGGCAGGATTTCAGACTTCCTGGTTCGACGGAGTCTGAGGCATATTTCAAATGTGTTGCTTAGTGCACTCGGCTGTCTCAACAGCAAGCTGTTCCTCAGAGTGAACTCTGTGGGTTCACTCAAAAAAATCCTGTTTGATGCCTGTGTTTTCCCAAATCTGCAAACCAAGGCCAGAGGCAAGTGAAATAGGTTTCCCGGTACTTGTATGGATACTGGGAAGTCCACTGAAGTGCTGTCTGACTTGAGAGACAGGACTCAGAAGAGGGAAGCATCTGGTGTTGATTCTCTCCCTCTGTTTATCTCAAGAGTAATAGGCTCTTTGCTCTCACTCTTTTGATTTCCCCTCTTCCTCATATTCACCTACCATCCAGTTGGGGTTATAAGAATTTACAAAAATGAAACAAAAGTATGGTTATCTTGTGACATGAGTCAGAAAAGCCAAAAAGCTGACTTGAGGGTGAAATTCATAGAAGCGGCAATAATAGGAGAGTAAATAACTGGGGACCTTGTGTGGACTCACAGAGAAGGAGGACAAGGATCTACCTAGACGTTTTATTAGTAGAGGGCCTGAAGGCAGCCTTCTTATTACAGATCAATGTCCTCATTGTTTTGATCTGCTAGTGATAAGAAGAATAAATAGAAGATGATACTACAACAGGAAGTGAGAAGTACAAGTGAGAAATGTCATCTAATCGATGAATTTCCTTGAGGCCAGTCCTGAGAGATACAGGTGAATACAGGACTTCCATTTTCATACACTTATTAGTTCATTTTCACACTGCTATAAAGATACTACCAGAAGCTGGGTAATTGATAAAGGAAAAAGGTTTAATTGACTCACAGATTCACGTGGCTGGGGATGCCTCAGGAAAGTTACAATCATAGCAGAAGGCAAACGGAAAGCAAGCTCGGACCTTCTCACGTGACGGCAGGAGAGAGAAGTATAAGCAGGGGAAATGCCATGTGTTTGTACAACCATCAGATCTTGTGAGAACTCACTATCATGAGAGCAGCATGGGGGGGAACCATGCTCATGATCCACTCGCCTCCCTCCCTCAACACTTGGGGAGATGAGATTTGGTGGGAACACAGCGCTAACCCGTATCACATACCATGACAATTATGACAACAGCATAGGAACTAGCTGTGTTTTCTCATGTCTAGAATCAAAGAATCTTGGGATTAGGAGGAACCTCAAAGATCACTCAGGTCAAAGTCCTACCCAGTGTAAGAGTCTCTTATTCTAATATTCAAGAAAAGTAATTATCTCAAGGATTCTCTTTGCTCTCAAAAAAACAGTTTTCTCCTAACTCCTTTTATGTTCTTCTCAAGCCTGTATTCCACTGTTTCTCTACTTCCTTATTGCTTGGCTTTTTCACTTTGACCTTCTGCTGAATTTGGTTTGTTATTCTCAAAACCTGGAGTAACACAGACCCTCTTTTTTCCCCTTCTTGCTCCTAGACTTCCTGATACTGTTGGAGAAATGCTCACAGCTATACTGATCATTACTGCTTAATGGTTTCCAACTGCAGTTTCAACCGCAGCAATCCTTTTAATCACCCCTGATAATTTCCCTACAGCAACTCTTCCAGACTTTTTTCTGTTTCTTTTTTTCCCCAGCCTATACCTCTCTCCTGAGCCCTTCCCTCATCTCCTACTTTAGAGAAAATACAGAGGCATTAGGCATAAGCTCCCTCAATTTTCCTATCTGTTACATCTGATGATTCACATTTTTACCTAACTGAAAGAAGAAAAATTCTCCATTGCTTTAACTCTGATCTCTCAATGGCATGCCTCACTCTATACCTTGCTTCATTATCACTCCTAATCTCAATATATTATACATTCTACTCCACTAGAAAAAAGCATAAAGCCTTTTTTCATTTAACCTCACCTCATCCTTGGAATGCCATCACATCTCTCCTTCCCTTTACTGCCAAACATGCCCAAGGAGCAGCTGGCAATCACTCCACTCCTGGATCTCCCATTCACTGCCCAGTGCACTGCAAACTGGATTCTTGGCAACTCTTCCCTTAGAATGCTCTCCCAGAGGTCACCAGAGGCTTCTACCTTTTAAACTCAATGGACTTGCCGTTTTTCAGTTACATAAAAGGTCCAAATCTGTCTTTCATCTTGAAGTTCTCTCCATCCTTGGTGTTGGTGATACGGCTGTAGCTCATTCTAAAGCCTACCGGTTTGGTTACATTCCCTCCTCATTCCTCATGCTGTGACTCTGGATTCCATCTTTGGAGGCTCCTGTTCTCTACACTGGTTCCTAAGTCATTTTGTTTATGGTGCCATTTTGACTGCTAGAATATGAAGTAGCACATTTATAGGGATTAAAAGGCTAAAAATAACACAAGCTAAATCCACATTAATTATGAAGGAAGCACTATCACACCAGAAAGCAATGTTTTCTGATATCTAAACATACCCACGATTATCACCTTAAGTACTTGATCACACCTTATGAACGCCCACATTTTCATTAGGCTTTAAATTAACACCATCTTTTTTATAGTTCTCTTTGCCTTTTGTGGCTTGCTTGCTAATGTGCTACATGACTTTCTCAGACATCACTATAGCAGCACGAATCCTCAGATGTGGAAATAGAAAGGTTTACATGTCAAATAAAATATGGTTACCCACCTGAGAAAGATTACCAGTGTATACATTCCAGTGGTCTACTCGTATGAGAAAATTTCACTCTTATTCACAGCTTCAACAATCATTTTATAACATACAAGGCAATCTGACAGCTTTTGGGCTACAGTTAGATCAAGGACATGCTGTGAGATACCATATTAACTAGAAGCATCACATAAATATCCAACCTTGTGTTTTTATTTAGAAACTGTGGAGATCAGAGAGTACAGGGCAATAATCTACTGGAGCTGAGTGACACTGGTGCCATTTGGAAGGGGCACCTGCTTGCCAATGTTCCATAGTCCCAGTAATTACTGTCTTATGCTTTGTCCATCTCACTTGTTTGTATTACTTGCTTATTCCTTGGAGACATTTGCTTTGATGATCTTTGCCTACACTGAAAACTCCCCAGTATAATTCTCTGACTATTTTCTAAGCTCCAGACTTGTAAGATCTAAATGTTCACTGGGCAACTCCATTTCTATATCCTGCAGACACCATAGAACTCTTCCCTCTAATCATCCCTTCTACCAGTTTCCACCATCTTTTAATTAATAACTCCTCTGAACCCCAGACAGAATTAATTTCCATAGCTCTTTGTTTATATTGATAGTATGTATTTCACTGATTTTAGTTAGCTGTTAAGTGTTATGTACACTGTTACCCAGTCCATAGAACAGGCAAATCATTTAAAAATGTAACTTGAATGAAAAAAAACGCACGGATACATTCAGATATAAATGGTAAGTTATGTTTTCAATTTTTGGAGCCCCATATTTTATTGAAGTTAAAATATGCTTCTCTCTGACTTTCTCCCATTAGTCCTTACTACGCCCTCTATAAATGCACAGAAAAAATAAATCATCTCTCTGTTTCACATGACAGCGTTCCAAATACTTTTCTAACTGTCAGCTATTCCTATGTACCCTTGCTTTCAGGTGTCTGTCAGACTAAAATCTTTCATATCTGTGTTTTTCTATCTATTCCTGCTGCCATTACCTTAAGGCTAACAATATTTGCCACCTGCATGACTGCAAAAAAAAAAAAAAACTCCTAATTTCTCCCCCCAGATCCACATGTATTTTCCATTTTGAATTCAAATGAAATCATGTAATTCTCCTTCTTTAACATTTCACTTCTGCAGTGCCATAAGATACAAAGTCCGTGACATTTCATGGCCTTTAATCTGCTTCCTACTCACTTCTCCAGCCCATGTCTTATTTCTCCCTAACCTGCACACTCTGCTTCTGTCACTCTAAATGGCCTGTGAGCTCCTAAACTGGCCTGCACTGTCTCCAAGCTCATGTGCATGTTGTTCACTGAGTTCAGAATACCCCCCACTCCAGCCCACCTTTCCCTAATTAAAATTTATTTATCCAGGACCTAAGTTACCATTTTCTTGGCTAGGTGTGATGATCCTTTCATTTATTCCCACAGCATCCTTTATATTTTTTCCCATTAAGATTAGAATGTTAATATATATATAGACTGCTCTCTCGCCCGTAATCAGCTGTGTGATTTTTCAAGCCTGTCATATCATATGAGAGAAATTTACATATGTATAATTAAATCACCTTGGATGTTTTCCTCTGACCAGTGTTTCTCTTAAAATGTGTTACATAGATCCTAACGGAATTCCCCTTAGTTGGTCACAATGAAGCAATTACATCACCTGATTCAATCACTACCAAGCTGAGATTAACTTCTATTTATTCATCTGTACGATGGGAGTAATATTATCTTTCTTTAAAGCTGCTGTGAGGACTAAATAAGATGGTATATGTAGTCACTTGCCCAATCCTGACAAACGGTAGGTGTTCAATGAATAACAACTGCTATAATGGAGTATACTATTACCATGATGCACCTGTCTCGGCATCCTTTAAAAAGTAGTCTGCTTATGACTGAGAGAGAAGATGAAAAAGTCATGAAGTTCTGATTTGGTGGAATGGAAACGCAGACACAGCTAACGCCCAAGGTGTCTTTATGTGTCCTGCAGGAATAGAAACAGAAGGAGCCCAGAAAGTCACAGTAGTAGGATTACGGTAGCAGAATCCCACATACTGATGGAACACAGTGCATTTGGGAATGCTTATTAGACACATCTGCACCTCCCAAGCTACCACTGTATTTACATACAACATCTACTTCAAGTGAACCCTGTAGCTCACAAATGGTAAACTAACATCTGTTTATATTTTCAGAAAATACTATATTTTCTCTTCTATCCCAATAGCCTTCAGCACATAGGAGGCTCTTTCAGAAAGGGACTAGTATAGTCTTGGCCCAGTCTAAACTGTTCTTGTCAGGTATCCATGGATAAAGAAATTAAGGAGATAAAAACTGTTGACAGTGGGTCCAGGGTTTTTAAAGGAGAGCTTCTAAGTGGCATTGGCTCTACAACCAAGTGTTCATATTAAATTCTTTATGCTATATACAGATAGAATCCCCAGTCTGTCTCTGCAGCTGGGGTTCACTCAGTCAGGGCCTTCAGTTCTCTGCATTCAAAGGCATCTTTTGTCTGGAAACCTGCTGGAGTAGGACTCGTTGCACAGAAAGCAAATCCCCAAATAAGATTTCACACAAATTTTTGTGAAAAGTTTTTATTTAGGTCAAAAATCCTCTTGTAAGGATAGGAAGTTGTAAGTACATGGAGTAGGAGATTGTCATCAAGAACGCTCTAGACTCTCACACCACACACAGAATCTTGCCATTCATCCAAGGACAAGCCTCCTTCATCTCTTGCCTGAACCACTGCAAAAGCCACTAATTCTTAAGACCTAGCAGCAAGAGGAATCTTTTAAAAATCTATGATAAATTAGGTAACTTTCCAGCTTAAAATCTTTTTGTGACTTTCCATTCCCGATGTGGCCCAGAAGACTTGGCATGATGTGTCCCTGATCCCATCCTATTCCAACTTCATATTTCTCTCCACTTCTACCATAACCATTATCCTGCTGGCTTTCCAGCTGTTTGTTGTCCAAGCCTCTCTCCCACTCTTTTCTCACTTTCACCCTCTTTTCCCTTACCAACACAGATGCTACTTCCTCTGCTAGGGAACTGTTTGGTTACTAGTCACTATTTGGTTACTGCTCTATCCCAACACAATACACATATACAACACACACATGAGGCAAACAGCACACACAGAACACACACAATGCTCACATACGAAATACACATGCACACTCACCTCATCTGAAAAACTTTTCTCCTCTTTCATATTTTAGCTCGAATAACCTTTCTGTTGACAATCACTTCCTGACCATCCAAGAAAAAGTAGCTATCTCCTGTTATTCAATGGATGATAGAATCATGGTTAAAAGCATGAGCTCTGGAGCCAGGGAGCCCTGGTTCAAATCTCAGCTCCGTCACTTCCTTGTTGTGTGACCCTGGGAAAGTTAACTAAAGTCTCTAGTCCTTCATTTTCTTAGTTCTAAAAGCAGTTAATAGCAGCTTATGTGTTACAGGCTTTTTAGAAGAATTAAATGAGTTAAGATACATCAAACTATAAAACTGCACTTGCCATGTCCTCAGTGCTGGGCAATGTTAGCTCTGATTCTCAGTGACTTTAGTTGATTTATTTTCATATCCACAATTAAATGTAATGCACATGAGAACAGCATCCTCGTTTGTCTTCTTCATCCACAGATCTCCAATGCTAGCACAGAACAGGCAAATAGTGGCAACATGATGAGTTTTAAATCAATGAATGAATGAATGAATATAATTAAATTGGTGATGAGTAAAACATGACACAAATACTATTTTTGGAAAAAGTAAAATTCATTACACTTTCCTTGCCATCTTTCACCAACTAGTACTTAAAGGCCAAGTGACTACTGCACATTCTTGTTAGGTAAGCACAATCACGCACACCAAAGAAGTGACAACAGGGTGTAAGAGCCAGTACAAAAAAGGAAGCCCAGAAAACACTGTGGATGTAGGCTCTCAACAGGCAGCCTCTGATCCCTAATGGGCAGGCAAGGGGAATCCTACCTTGTCTAATGGATTTTAGAACCTGTTCAGAAAGTGGCACTTACTTGAGATAATTCCTCATGAGATGACAGTCTGTGAGACAAGACCAGGGGAGAAGGAACTCTCTTTGTTTTTTCTTAAAGTTAGGAAAGCCCCATGCCATTTGGCAGTGAGCAAGCTCCCTACAGGAGAAACAAAGATCATCTCTAACGCTGGGGACATGGAGGCTCAGGCCGAGCTTCCTGTCTCAATCCATCAGGAAAAGGGCTAGTGCAGGATGTAACCCACCACTCTTTCCAAGTCAATAATCAGTCCAGTTTAACTATGAGGGGTTTTGGAGTCTGTAAATGAGATCAAAGCTCAGGTCCTCTGGGAAGCTGGTACTCTGCAAAATCAGCTTTAGTTCTTTGTAACAACGTGAACTACGAGTTTTCTAGCCCAAGGCTTATCTGAATTTTATCCTAGAAATCATTTCCTCTCTCTACTAAGAACTCAGAATCCCTAGAAACATTTCCCATAATTGTGAAGATCCCATAAATGTAGAAAATTCATTTTGGATGAGTAAAATCCAAGCTCTTCAAAATGTCTTAGGGCCACGAGCAGAACAGTCACAGGCTGGGCATGCGGCAGCTCTGCCTACCTCCATTTAAATGGATTTTCCTCAAACGTAGAAGTTCTTCAAAGACAAAACCTCATGCTGTCTTATGAAATGTTAAAAATTACATAAATGAAGAATTATGACACAACACAAATCAAAACCAAAACAACTTCAGAAAAAAAAATTAATCTTTTTGTTTCGTTTTGCTTTTCACTCCAACCACAAGATACCAGAGTAAATGCTGACTCTACTTGCCCCGACACAAATTTGTTCATCTTAGCCAGGGGAGATGAAAAAGAAAATCCTAGGTCAAATTTGAAATTCATCTTCCAGCACTGTTTTGTTTTCAGACTAAGCATTTGCTTCCCCTCTTCCAGGTACTGATACCTCCCTTAGCCGGGTGCTGCTCTCTCTCCAACCCCCACCCCCACTTCCTTGAGAATTACTAGTTTGAACAAAGAAATGCGTTAGGTTCTTCTGACCAGGGCTACCTTGGAGAAAAGCCAGTTCTTTCTAAAATCACTTTGATGCCAGCTCCATAAAAATGAAGGCAGTCTATATAAAACCAAAGGGACTTTCCAGCTCTGAAACAGCTAAGCATAAATGTTTCTCCAATGAAATTTTATTTACTGCCAACTCTGTTTAGTATCTCATCAATTAAAGCTGGACTGAACAAATACCATTTTATTACAACATTGCTGCAGTCCCTGGAGCCAGCCTGTCTGGGTTCATGCCCTTCCCAAATGTGTGGCTAAAGGCTCGTTCCTTTAACACTGCATGCCTCAGTTTCTTTATGTGTAAGAGAAGGATAAAAATAACTTTTTGTTGAGTTGTGATAATTCAAATGAGATAAGCCACTTTGCACAGTGACAACTGTCCATTTAATATTAGCTGTCATATACATGAGTCACTCACAGGTTTTCACCATGGATATTTTAGCTCTTTTTTTCAGAGGAAACAAAGCTTCTCTACTGGCTTTCCTACAGAGAGTAGACAGGTCAGAGCAATTACTGTGTGGCTGCTAGAACCAACCTTCAACATTCTGATTCTGGCCCTATCACTAGCAAACTGCATTATGTGGGGCAGGTTTTTAAGTCTCCCTATGCATCAGCATCCATAGCAATAAAATGAGGATAACAATAGTATCCCGTCATAGGATATTATGAAGATTAAATAAATTAATGTTATGTAAAACATTCAAAAGAGTACCAGGCACAGAGTGTTCACTCTATTACTATCAGCTATTATTAGACTCCTTGCAGTCTGAGAGAATTTATGTCATATTATTTATTTAAAATCCCATGCCCAAATAAAATGATGTATATAAGTACTTCTGTTATGCAAACTTAGGAGAATCCAGAGGATCAGGAAATCTCTTAGGGCATTCAGAGGACATAGTCTGCAGAGGCAGTGGCTTGAGGCTAGCAGTCAGGGGAACTGGGAGAGAACAAGCTATGTGACCTTGAACAAGTGTCTGCATTGATCTGGATTTCAATTAAGTCAATGACAAAATGACAGAGCTACAACTGGCCCTGAAATTCTAAGAATGAACGCATGGGTATTCTCGTGCAGGCATCCTTATGGCTATTTCAAAGCACGTGGTACATATCCTTCATCAGATTCTCGTCTAGTTCACGTTCACTTCTGTTTCCTTCTTCCTGTAGATCCATGTGTTAAGTACATGACATGCTCTATAGTATGAACTGAGGTTTTATTTCAGTTTCCACCACTGTGCTGCTATCAGTAGAAAAAAGAAATGGGTTGCATTAATTGGTGGTTCAAGTGTTTGCACTGACATTGATTTGATGTGTGACTAAAAGAAGATTATTTTAATTGGTGCCACCACCTCTCTTTTTCACAGGACATTACCATTTATGATAAAGTTAATGAATTAGAGTTTCTAACATGCTTTGAAAAAGTCTGAATGAAGAGTCCAGCCACAGTAGAAAGGTCTATCAATTCATTTGTACATAAGATATCTCAGGACAAGACAGGAACAGAAAGACGAAAGGGCAGAATCCCATAAATAAAGGGCAGATTGTAAGAGATTCCCCTGGAAAAGGCTTCACATGAAATAATTTAACCATAGTAGAAGGTACAGGCTTTTGAGAGATGTCCATAATTAAGTGGCTTCTGTTTACTGTTGTCATATTCTCATTTCTCAGTTTTCTAGATAATGGTGAGCTGCAGGAGAGAAATTCTGATGGAAGAAAAGAGTCTAACACATAGTGTCAGACTCTCCTGCAGAGAGACTGCCTAGACTCAAGAATAATTCAAAATTATTTTTACTATAATATTTAAATATATGTATGATGTACATTTTTAAAATTGGTACAATTTATATCGAGTGAAACACATGATTTTAGGTGTACGTATAGCTCATCTTACTGCTCTTCGTTTCACTGTGCTTTATATAGATTGTATTTTTTACAAACTGAAGGGATCAAGGAGTAATTTCAACAAGTCTTACGAAGAAATACATTTTGTAAGGCTACAGCTAATTTAGGTAGTTATTCCTCTATTGGATGTGAACAAAGTAAATTAAACATCTTCTGAAAAGGATTCATCATTTTAAATGCCATTAAGAGCATTCATGATACATGGGAGAAAGTCAGAATATCAACATTCACAGAGTTTGGAAGAAGTTGATGCTAACCCTTATAGATGGCTTTAAGGGGTTCAAGTTTTTGGCAGAGGACGTAACTGCAGATGTGGTGGAAATAGCAAAAGAACTAGAATCAGAAGTACAGTTACATGACTGAATTACTGTAATCTTGTGATAAAACATGAATGAATGAGGAGTTGCTTTGTATGATGAGCAAAGACAGTGGTTTCTTGAGATGGAATCTATTCCTGGTGAAGATTTGTTTAACACTTTAGAAATAACAAATAATTTAGAATAGTATATAAACTTAGTTGATACAACAGCTGCTGGGCTTAAGAGGATTAGCTTCAATTTTGAAAAGTTTACTTGGAGTAAACGCTATCATACAGCATCACATAGTACAGAGAAGTCTTTCTTTGTGAAGAATCAGTCAATGCAGCACACTACATTGTATTATTGTAAGAAATTGCCACAGCCACCCCAGCCTTCAGCAACCACCACCCTGATCAGTCAGCACCTATGAACATCAAAGCAAGACCCTCCACCAGCAAAAAAAAAAAAAAAAAAAAAAAAGACTCACTGAAGGCTCAGATAATCATTAGCATTTTTTTAAGCAATAAAGTACTTTTAAATTAAAGTGTGTATGTTACTTTTTTAGACATAATGCTATTGCACACTTAAAAGACTACAGAATAGTGTAAACATAACTTTTATATGGACTGGGAAATAAAGCTTTATGTCAATCAGTGTCAATCATTTTAATGAGATACTTTCTTTATTGTGGGGTCTGGAGCCAAGCTTGTAATCTCTCCAGAAAAGGTGTTATATTGATGTCATGTTGCTCCATTGCTTAAACTTAGATCTTATGGGTATTAGATGTACATATTTTCAGGCTACCTGGAATAATCGGATACATGCATATGATCACACCAGGTAATTAGAATATCTGTCACCTGAAATATTTATCTTTCCTTTACACTGGGAACATTTCTTTGAATTATTATTCTCTTCCAGCTGTTCTGCATCAGCATCACTTAGGAGTTTGTAAAATATGCAAATTCTCAGGCCCCACCTCAGGCCAAGTAAATTAGAAACTGAACAAGATCACTAGGTGGTCTTGAGGCATTATCAATCACTGGCCGATAATATACACACTAAGTAGCAACCAATCGAGGCAGATACTTTCCATGAAAAATGTGATCTTGTTCACTGAGTATTTCCTGTAGGAATATCATTCAGGTGGCATCTCATAATTCTCTGAGCATCAGTAAGCTGGAGTGATCTTTGCTATTTCACAAGGATCATAGAAAAAAAAAGCTGCTTCTATGGCTCAGAGAGTGGGTGAGGTCTTCTCAGTTGTGAGATGACTCCACAGAGAGAACATCCATGGGGACTCTGTTCTAGGTCGTTTAGGGGAAGCCCTGCCTCAGGGCTCTGAGTCACCTGCAGTCTCTGCAGCAGCCTTTGCTAGTCATTATCCTAGGACATGATTCATGGGGTTTCTGAGGATGCAGGCTTATTCTTTACAGTCCCATCAAGCTGTCTTACCTCTGGCAAACAGAAAGGTGCAGTGCCCAGGATCAGGATTGGCCTTCTCTGTTTATGGCTTGTTCCTGGTCATAAATTTGGAACAAGAGGGCAGAGTGATTGCCGACTGTTGAAGAGCTGAATGGGGAGCAGTAGATGAAGAAGGAGAGGTGTGCGTACTGAGCCAGTCCCCCCTCAAGGTCACTTCGCTTTGGCAGAAAAAAAAAAAAAAAAAAAAAGAAAAGAAAAAGAAAACGAGAATTGTGGGAGTAGGATTTTCTCCTTTCCTGTATTTCCATGACATTATGGTTTGATAAACTCTGGCCAAGCAAAAGTTGTTTTTGTTTTATATTTTCTTTTTAGAGATGCCATGGTTTCTATGACAAGGCCTAAGCAATGAACCATAAAACCAAAAGACACCATAGGCATTTTCTCATTGGGGCGTGGGCTGCAGATCAAAAAAATAATTTGTAGTTCACCTGGTGGTACTTCTAGAAGCAAAGAACTGAAAGAAAATACGAAGAATGGTAACAGCAGGAGTGGGAAAAAAAACTAGAGGTGATAATCAGAAAGCCCTGGATTTGGCCAAAGATATAATAGATGGAACCACTGAGCTATCAGATGATGTGGGTTGTACGTGTGTGTGTGTGTGTGTGTGTGTTCACTTGTGAGTCTATTTTCTGAGATAAAACATATGGAAAGTATTTGGTAAAGCAAAAGTAAATACTGGCTTAACTATAACAAGCCAACTATGTTTTCAAAAGTATCATCATCAACAGTAGTATTATCATCAAACATTCATTAAGCATTCAACACGGGCCAGCCACTGTGCCACGTGTTTTCACTACTCGACCTCATTTAACCATCACCAAAACCTATGTACCTACGAAAAAGGTACAATCATTATCTTCCCTCTTCTTATACATAAAAAAGGGAGACTTAAAACTGTAAAGGTCTAACTTTTAACTCGGCTGAGGTTTTATAGCTAGTTGGTAGCAAATCCTTAACTCAAACTCAGGGAACTTTGGCTCAAAAAATATGTGCATGTAACGACTGCCTTCTTCGACTTACTGTTTTACACTTGGAGATGATCGGTCACCAAAGGATGAAAATGCAAGGTTTTCTAAAAAAGAATCAGAGATAGATATTGAAAGTCTATCTCCAAAGACAGCCCTATCCTTCTGAGCATAATTAGGAGGAAGAAAAAAAGTCAGTGGTCTTATTTCAAAGAGTACAAGCTCTGTCTGTGGTTTTTAGCCAACGGGATTTTGCCCCACAGAAGACATGTGGCAACGTCTGGAGACATTTTTGTTTGTTACCATGGGAGAAAAGTGTTACTGACATCTAGTGGGTCATCCTCAGCGCACAGGTAGTTTCCCCACAACAACAAAGAATCCAGTCCCAAATGTCAAAACTGCCAAGCTTGAGAATCCTGATCTGCGGTAGCCAGGCTGTATTCAGGAAAGGATCTTCACACGGTAACTTCGGATTTCTCTCAGTGATGTCTCTCTCAAACATCCCGTTACGCAATCAGAGACAAAAACGGCCTTTAACTGACACTGGATAGAACTAGAATCCGGCAAGTCAGTCAGCCAGTGTACACTCACAAAGAACCACAAGCTGGACTGTCGCCTCCTCCTAGAGGATGGCCGCCTACCCAAGACCTGTACTGCAGAAGCTCTCCCAGGCTGCAGATCCCGAGATCCTAGGGGCCACATGAACCTCATGAAGTCTACTGCGGTACCTCTATGATTCAATAGTCTTCAGAAGTAAAGAATTTGGAAAAACTGGGTGAGTGTGCAATTTCAGGACCTCCAGTTGCTTTTCTAGCTGGAACGGACACCAGGCTTAACAGAATAAAGAGGCAGAGTGCAAACTAGCTTCACTTAAGCAAGCCATCTCCTACTAAAATCTTGGATCAGAATCCACCTCCACCCACACCCTTCTGGACTCTGGGCTCACGCTACAGGGTTGTTTTGTTCTCAAATCTAGTGGATACTCTCAGTATTTCAAACAGACTTTTGTCAGGAATTATAGGCAGGTGGTGTTGATGGGAGCAAACTGATGAACCAAAAAGCCGCCTGTGAAAAGAGGACTCAGAGGGCAATAAATTGTAAACGCTTATTAACCAATTCACTTGGTAGGGTTTTTGAAATAATTTAATATTTCTGTGAGAATTCCCACCATTTTCATTTTCTTTAATTCCTGCTTCATTGTCTGGCTGCTTGATTTAATACAGGATTATTCTAACAAATTCCTGATTAACTTTTTTAAGAAGTTGAGAAAAATGAAATGGCATTTGTTTGTGCTGTACGTTCTGAAGCTTTATTGGGCTGCTCACTGAGCGGAAACAAAAGATTTCTGACTTTGGCTAGCCATTCTACTGCAGTGATAATTAAGCAAAATCCTTTTGCTGCATTTTGATTGGTTTCTCTTGTGTTAGCTGCTCCCTTTCCAAGACAGCAGGACAGGCCATACCAATTTACGAGAATTTGCAGTAACCCAGATGGCAGAGCTTTACTCTTAAAGTGAGCAGTGTTAGCTACTCCCAGCATAAATACACAATTGCCATACTTTTGCTATTCTAATTTTCAAATCAACATTAAGGATCAGAAAGAATGAAAAGGATATTCTGTCTGAAAATATTTTAAAATTAACCTTTAATAATACATACTCCCATTCCTCTGATTATATATACATATTAATGTCTATAAAAGAAAGTCATGATGTAAAATCGCCCACCCAGGCCAGAGCAGTGTACTAGGGTGATTATGATTTATGGAGTCAGACAAAATGGAATTACAGAATTCAAATCCAGATTCATCATTAGCAAGACATGCAAACGTGGGTAAATTATTTAGCTAATCTGTTTTTTTTTTTTTTTTTTGAGACGGAGTTTCGCTCTTGTTACCCAGGCTGGAGTGCAATGGTGCGATCTCGGCTCACCACAACCTCCGCCTCCTGGGTTCAAGCAATTCTCCTGCCTCATCCTCCTGAGTAGCTGGGATTACAGGCACGCACCACCACGCCCAGCTAATTTTTTGTATTTTTAGTAGAAACGGGGTTTCAATACGTTGACCAGGATGGTCTCAATCTCTTGACCTTGTGATCCACCTGCCTCTGCCTCCCAAAGTGCTGGGATTACAGGCTTGAGCCACCGCGCCTGGCCTACTTAGCTAATCTTAGCCTCAGTTTTCTCATCTCTAAGGTAAGGATAACAGGTAAACCGTGTATTAAGTATTCATCCAATAAGTGCAATATTTTTTTCTCCTTGCAAGATGACCTCCTCCAGAACCTGGCTCAGGCTTGCTTCACATGTTTGCTGCTTAATGGAAAGAAAGCCATCAGCCATGCCTTACAGAACTGCAGGTACTCTTACAGAAAATAAAAGGAATCCTTGGAATATTTAGGGAACCAGCTGCATGTAAGGAAGATTGGCAGGTCCCTATCGCAGCTGCTTGTCTTTCAAAGAGCAGCTATGCCATCACTGAGGAGTGGAATGTTTGGTTAGATAAATGACAAGGCCAGATTTCCTTCTGCAACTATTCCCTCCCAGTGGCAGCTTTGGTTTCCTCTTGCTGTACAAATCTGTTTCTCCACTTTGTTTCTTCCTGCATTCCCGTCCCCTTTTGCTTTTCTCTCTAGGCTAGCTCTTACATTTTTTAGTTGCTCACTATTCCTCGAACATTCCCTCCCCTCCAATTCTTCTCTTTAAGTATGTACTTACTAAGTGACACCACAATTCATGATGACAAACCCTAGAACATTAGATCTGGCTAATCCCAGAAACATTATTTATATAAATCTCTGTATTAGAATTATGACTTACAGTAGCACCGATGCATTGTGAAATTGACAAAGCACCTCACTCTTCTTTTTACATTGCTTCCATTATAATATAATATTTCATGTGGCACCTTTCTGCTTAGGTATGATGTTCTAGAAAGAAGTGATCCTCACTTTCCTTACTGAAACTCTCAAGAAGAGGTTAAGTTCACATTCAGGTATTTTTATAATAATAATTTTAAGGACACAGATACTGAGACACTAATCAATTGAAAAAAATTTTAGCATATCCCAGAACCCAAGGCTATATTAAGACTTATAGTAAGAACTTATCTTCCCAGCCCCAGGCCCAGCACTTTATGAATAAAATTACATTTACTCAGAGTGTAGCCCATTTTCTGCAGATGTGATTATCCATTCTAATTATGGTGTTGTAATGGATCTGCTCCTTGACTTTAAATAATCCTTTCCCAAATTTAGCAGGTCACCTAGCTCAGCTACGATCTCTATGAATGAAAGTACCTGCTAAAAACCAAGCTCTTTGACATACATTATTTCACAAAAACTTCTGAACCATGGATTATAATCCTCATTTAGAAACCCAGGAAACTAAGGTCCAGGGAGAAATACTGACGATAATGTGCCAAGAATTTAGAAAGCTCTGCAAAAAATAAAAATAAAATAAAATAAAAAATTTAACCACGTAGTCCAAAATCAACAGCTGTTAAAAGGAAAAGTTAGGATTTGAACTCAGGTCTTTTTACTGTTACAGCATTATGAGAGAGGAGAAAGGAAGAAAGTGATCAGGCAGGCAGTGAGGGTGAGTCCTCCATTAAATTCTCTCAAATGAAAGAACAGCCTGCAGGCACAGATAAGGGAACTTGGAAAAGGGGGCTTGCCTAACTAGGACATGCCCACAGCCCACACAGATAAGGAAGGCTAAACAGGTGACTCGCTCAGACATGCCAGCAATGGAAAGTTCCATCCCGACACATGTGCAGTAAGGGAAACAAAGCAATATGGAGTAATTCAAGCTAAGGGTCCACATGTGCATCAGGAGGACAAAGTGGAGCTACCAGAAATTCACGCCTTTTGCAAATGAGACACCCAGCCCTCATCAGTTTCTTCTGCTTTCAACTGTAAAAATGGCAACCCTCTTCCAGGTCCTCTCTTCATGGCAGAAAGCTTTCTTTTTTCACTTATTAAACTTTTACTCCACTCTTACCCTTTTCTGTCCATGCTCCTTAATTCTCTTGGTTGTAAGACAAAGAACTCTGGGTAACACCTCACAGTGAGAGACTGTTACGTTATGGTGCATTGGCAAGACTATCACAATTATTTACCCTACACATTTTTATCTTGATGTGCTTGCTCATGCTGTTCTCTTTTCCAAGAATGCTTTCCCCACTGTATGTATGAAATGGTACCATGTACCAGACTCAGTTCATATATGACAGTGTTTTTCCAGGAACACTCTCACATTCCCCTAGTGTTTGTTTTTTCTTCTTCACCCATCATTTTCTTTGTAGGTACAACATTTTGCTTAAATCTTTGTTAGAACATGTAACGAACTTTTTCTAGGGTCAGAAGTATTTGTTTACATTTCTGTCTCTCAGGGAGCATTTATTCATTCAGGTATTCATTAATTTCTGGAGCAACTATTAGGGCTGCAATGTGCAGGACACTGACGATGTCCAGGCCAAAAAACTTAGGCAGGATTCCTGACCTTAGAGAGTTTACTTTTTGGTTGGAAGAAAGAAGAGAGACAGTCATTTAATAAGGCAACCAATATCCAAAACAGTAACAAAATGTGGTCATTGCTATAAAGGAAATTATCTGGGTAATGAGAGAGAGGGGAACTATGAAAGTCACTTCAGATTAACTGTACACTTCCAGGGAGTGACAAATAATTTAAGAACTGAAGAAAAATAATGAAGAGGTGTCTCAGGGCTGTACTCACAGGACTTTGGGAGGCTGAGCCAGGAAGATAATTTGAAGTCAGTAGTTTGAAACCAGCCTGGGCAACCTAGCAGAACCCTGTCTCTACAAAAAATACTATATATATATATATATATATATATATATATATATATAGCCAGGCATAGTGGCAGGCACCTATAGTCCTAGCTACTTGGTAGGCTGAGGTGAGAGGACTGCTTGAGCCCAGGAGTCTAGTTTGAGATTACAGTGAACTCTGACTGCACCATTGCATCTAGCCTGAGTGACAGAGCAAGATCCTGTCTCTATATAAATATATATATATATATATATATATATATATATATATATATATAAAAGCACATTACAGATAGGGGCTACATGACTCCTGGCCTGAGGAAAGAGAAGTCAAATGGGATGTGGTGAGACATTAGCCTGGAGAAGTGGATGGACAGGCAATGTTTTCTGTCTTATACAAAACAGAAAAAAATGGTGCGGTACAGAACATGTGTTTTAGAGGCAGGCAAAACTAGGTCCAAAAGCTGCCTTGTCCCTTACAAGCCATGTAAATTTCTTCATCTCTCCAATTCTCAACATTTTCACATGGAAAAAGAAAAGGAAATAAGGGGTGAAAAAGCAATACGATTGTTGAATGGAAACTGTTATATTAGTCGTCAGTTGGAAACCAATAGGGAAAACAGTTATGGGTTCCATTAACATAGAGAAAGAGAAATTACCTAGACTTAGACCTGAGCAAACGGATTTTTCTCAGTGAGTACATCATTCACAGTCAGTTAAAGCTGATAAAATGGCAGAAGGATATAGGCATGTTTTACTCTCAGAATCCACTCCAAGACAGGGAAATTTCTATCTTCCATAGACACGGTTCTAAGTTCTGTGATGATGCTGAGGCCTCTCCTCAGAATGAAGAGTTCTTTCTGAAACACCATTCCTCCCTGCTATGTTCACAGATGAGTACAGCACTTTTGAACGCCAACATTGGTTGTGTTTTGTTTTGGTTCTAAAAGTTGAACATATTCAACAACATTCTTCTCTAAACCCAATTTACCATCCTCCCTACGCTCATTAAAGATGGCATTCGAGGACTCTTAGCCTTTTGTTGAAATAAAGAAATCATACTATACAGCAAATGAAGATGGAAAATTTTCCAAGAGATCCAGATGGAACCAGGGAACAGAAGGCCCAGTAGTAAGGGATTCCTGCTCACCTGCAGGTCTGCTCACCAGTCAGCATCAGTGGAAAACTCTCCTTGGAATTCATTTTGATGTAAATAAGTCTCCTTGGTGCAAAGAAAAAGTATAAAGCTCAAAGAAATAACTGGTGTTTCGTAACACTTTTGGAAGATGAAGCCAGTCATTCATGTCCAACGATAAAAAACTATAAGCAGTCAACTATTATCTGGAGATAAAAATAGCAAGGAAAGCATACCCATTATTAGAAGTAAACTCAGAAATTTGGAAGCAATTTTAAGTGGAAAAACAGAAATCTGCTAAAAAAATTTTAATCCTACAAAAAAGTCTAAACACTATAATTTTTAACTGAATAGCCACATTCAAAAAAGAAGGTAGCAATATATGTTTTTTTTTTTTTGTAACAGAAAAAGTAATCCATTTAATCTTTGGTTTATAGACCTAACACAACCCCAATTTCACATAAAAATTCCTTCTCCACTACTAAGGGTAAATCTAGTAAATTTTGCCAGGAGAGAATAAACTGCTTATCTGTTCTCCATCTTTTCATTCCACATTTTTATGCCTTTAGGTCTCTGCTTGTTTACTCTGGGATGTGGAGAAAATATAATATTCTCAACAGTTTTTCCCAGATAAATACTCTATAAATTATAAGCCATCTTCACTGTATTCAATGGAGATTCAATATGTTATGTGTAAGAACAGGTCTGAGTTTTTACATGGTGATATTTATTGACATTAATAATTACATAGATTTACAAATATTCATACACACCCCTTTCACAGAGTGCCTTAATTAACTTGTCCAAAATTTGGAATCCCGACAGTCTACCAAGTCAGCAGGATCATTACACCCAATCATATTTGCAGCCTAACTTGATATTTCACTAGAGCCATTCAAATCAATTTACCCAACAGAGACATTTGTCCCTGGCCTGTCACCACAGCCCGTACCAAGCGTCCTACACTTCTTTATCTTTTGGCAGGGCCATCATAAGCGAGCGACACAGAGGGTGATATATGAGAACTCAAATAAGTCATAAATCCCACAACCCTTCATCTCCTGTCAGGCGGACAGAATTTACGCCCACTGGCCTTGGCAATGGCTCTTAGCTCAGCTCCAAGAAAGTCAACTTAAAATGACACACTCTTTTAGGAGTGAATCTCCTCTCAATGTGGGACGAGGGAGGGAGAATACCGAGGAAAAAGGAAGAAGGGAAGATGTCAGGGCACTCTATTCTCGAAGATGGGTAGAGGCCACTAATCTCTTTTTCCTCTAGAATTAAAATGCCTTTGTAAGACAATTTCCATCCTTGCTTCGCTCCGATTTTAAGTCACCAGAAATCATCCATTTTATTTTGCCTTCCAATTGGCATAAGTGGTGGAGAATTAGGAAGAAAGGAAGTTGTACTCATTTTATAAGTGGTTGTCATATACCACGATAACAAAGATTTGCCTGAAAAACACAGGGGAAATGGGCTGCCAGTGGTTTTTAAACAAGGGGAATAAGACTTGTAGCTGACAGCTTCCCACCTGTGTGTGTATATGAGCATGTGTGCACATGCACCTGCTTTTTATCACAGCTTTGGTTGAAAGCAAGGCACTCAACAGGAGATTTGTCAAGCTCAAAGGGTTGTAATCTTTAGGTGAATCTTCCCTGATATGTTATAGAATCTCCTGGGGGTTTTACCTAAGAGTATGTCTGTTTCTGGATGAAGAAGCTAGAGCACTCCTTTCTTCCTTCTTCATCTCAAAACAAAATATTATTTTTAACCCAGGTGAATTATAAACTAATGTGGTCTCATATAACAAGAAATTAGGACTTTAGGTAAATCAAAGGTACTAGAAATTAGGAAAAGGAATTGAAATAGTGGTTGGCAATTGTTTGAGACACTTTCAAATATTTCATACCTCTAAGAGAAGTCGGTGGAAATTATGTCATTCATAATATACATCAAAATTAACCCAAGTAATTCTACCTGGTCCCATCTTCTCTTCATTTTGGTAGTCAACAATACTATAAAAATAGTAATTATGCCTTTCCCAATACCCCTCATTATCTACCCTTCTTAGTATACATCTTGAGTAATGCAATTTACTTCAGTGTCACCAAGAAAGCCAAGTCCCTTTGGGATTGTCATTATCATAAACCACAATCTGCTACCAATTTATCTGTCCTTAGCTGCTCCTTGTTGTAACTTCCTTTAAAAACAAAAACAAAAACAAAAACAAAAACAACACAACAAAATAATGACAAAGCAGTTTAAGTCCTTGTTTCTATTCATTCCTGGGACTTTTCCATTTTAGTTGTTGTTTTGTTTTTGTCACAGTTTTCACCTGTAACTCATCTAGGAAATTAAAGTAGAAAGGAATGGAGAACACACCATACCATGTCCTCTCCCTCACACAAGTCTACACCAACACCATGGTGAACTATCTATCATAAATTGTGTTATAAGAAGTCGGAGGTGGGGCGAAGTATCTTGCTGAATGCTATATAAACAACCTATCGAATTCTGAATAATTACAGAATTATATTTCTCTTACATGTCCTAACGTGTTTAATGGTGTGGAGTAAAATGCAACTGTCCTCCAACATAGAAAAACCACAATGCAAAAACTATGGTGCTTTTCTAAGTTCAAGAAGAAAATGACAACATCAAGATGAATGATATCATGGATGATTAATTTTTCCTCCTGGAAAGATTTAAATTTAGACCAATAGGGTTATTAACTATACACTAAAATTCTACCGTTAGCATTTAAAAATATATACACATCCACATTTTATATTTGTTTATAAAGTAGCAGGGGAACAACTGGCTCCATGCAACTCCCACAAACAAAAATATATCGAGAAGGATACATTTTATATCCAATTAAAAGTAATACTTAGTTATATAAGTAGAGAGATAAAATGGTACAGAAAATCTCCAAGATTTATTTGGTCAAATGCCTCTGGGCTGGTGATTTCATTTCACACATATTTGTTTCCCTGTGTGGAAATGGAAATCATGTAATTTAGATTGAGTTAGATTCAGGATTTAGGAACCTTGACCATGTGTGTCTCTCAACATAGAGAAGGGCAAGATGGTACAGTTATGGATCTAAACCCTTTGGATTTCTGAGATTAAGATGCTTTATAAGTATGTAGTATATTTTACCCAAAAGTCTATGATTTCTATGAATACGTACATGTAGGCGATGGACAGAAATAGGACCTGTTCTTTTCACATGAATGGCTGTCAAAGGAGAGTATCAGATACATTTCATGAAAAGGCCAAATATGGCATGTTTTATATAATGAAAGGAATACATTAAGAACCTTATGAAAATGAAAAATGAGACAAGGCTGTAGAGTGGGGCCTATTAAAAGGACAGTCCTCACTTAAAATAATTTATCTTAGTATCTTCATGAATAAAACTTTGATTTTACCTATTTTCTGTCAAATTTATCTTGTCTGTTGGCATTTTTCAATTCACCCTTGATAGAATGAACTTAACAAATTAGCTTTCATTTAAAAAAGAGGTTTACATTTATAAGAGGAAAGGGTCTTATAAACGTGTAAAAGAACTAAAGTTGAAATTAAAGTTGATATCAGCATTTGTTAATGTAACCTGTTTATTTTAATGTGCTATGTAAGTCTGAGCTAAAATTCTTAAATGTAAGATGCTTCGATAATCCTACTCCACATGGCATCAGGCAAAAGTTAATTTGATACACGAATCTATTTGTTTTCCAGAGCATTTGCTTAGAATGTGGAATCATTTAAGAATAGTTTACAACAACGGTTCCTAACATTTAACTCTTGTTACAGTCAAAGAGAATGTTGTATAAAATTCAATTTTATACAATCCCAGGAGTTTCTGATACTCCTAACAATCACGTTTGATTTTTAATACATCTGAAATTATTGTTTGTTTTAAACTCTCAGTTAACAAAACATGCTCTTAAACCCACAGAAACATAAACCAAACTAGGCTACTCAGAAAAAAATGCTATTACGTGTGACAAGACTCCTATCTTGCCAAATGTGTATCAAGACAACCTAACACCTTGTTTTTCGTGGCCCTTTAGATTTTATGCTTGCTTTTCAGTCTTTCTCATCCGACTCTCCATTCCAAGTGCAGAGCAAGGGCAGATGCCACTTTTTCTATTTCCCAAATGGCGACTTTTCCCAAAATTTTTCTTCTCACAAAATAAAACAACTAATTAAGTTCTTAAACTTTTAAATGTCTTCTCATAACATATTTATTTTAAAAGACGAATCTATGTGTGTGTGTGTGTGTGTGTGTGTGTGTGTGTGTGTGAAATAAGAACCATAATTATAGTACTAATTCCAAATGGAATTGTTTATGACTTAACAGAATTGACCTTGTAAACCATAGAGCTATTTACAAGTTTCTGTTTTTGAAGTGGCCTCTACATGGGTAGAATCTTACACATGAGGGAGCATACGAATCACAGGAGAACTCAGTACAAATGTTGGCCATTAATTTCACCTTCAGAGATTGTCTGATCTAGAAGGCACATGTTGAGGCTCCAGGAATCAGTCATTTTAATTAAGTGACCCTGGGGTTTTTTAAGTAGGTGATAAGAAATCCTAAAGTCATATTATGTCCATATAACCCCTGAAATTCAGGGCTCTTCCTTTTAGGCCACTATGCCCCTATCTGCTCTGTTCAGAGAAAAGCACTGGAGAAGAGAAGTAAAAATACGTAGATGGAGCCAGGTTCTAACAGCTAAAAAAACATTCTCATCCCTGAATGGCTTCAACTTGCTGTGGTTGATGCCCATTCAAAGCTCCAGTTGAAACTAATCTACCTAGAACTGAAGGCCTCATTGGGTCTCTCACAACCTCCTCAAATAATCCTAGAATCAAGAGGAAAAAAGATATCTTGGTTATTACAGGTTTTACTAACTCAGGCTTGTATTTTCCTGACTGTGTTCCTTATTATAGTTCCTTACAGCACTATAATTGTGTTTTCCAATATATTACTAAAGGCAGGTTCCATAATCGGAACTGTCTGGAAAGCTCTAGGTTGTACCTGCTTGTCCACTGCAGTGAGAGTAGGGTTGATCAAAACATAACTCTTTAGGAGAGACATATTCCTGATTCCCTGTATTACTTGACCATACTCCTCATTCCAGATATGCCTATGAACATCTGGAAGATACCAGAGTTCCATAAAGACATCTGCCTACTCATAAACACATAAGCCTTTAACATTCAGATATTTGGTAATATGGGCTATGTTACATTGTTCGCTTCAGTGGGTGCTCACGTTAAGTTTCCTCATTCTACGGAGAGGTTTCCTGATTACCTCCTATGAACCAGGTACCATGCCAGGTGATAGAGCTGCAAAGACCAACAGAGCTGAGTTTCTGCACTCAAAGTGTATGCATTGAAGAAGGAAGAAGAGGGAAGCAAACAAGTAAATACAAGACCTGAAATGTACAGTAGAGTTTAAACCTGCATGCAAGAGGGGCATAAAACATGCTATGCAGGGGATGGGGTAGAACATGATTCCTGGAGGAGGAAAAAGTCTAAGTCCTGAAAGTCAAGCAGGAGTCAGCCTAGTGATAGGGACAAAGGGACCAGCATGTACAGGTTCTAGAAACTCAAAACAATCCAGGGAAGAATGAGAAAAGGGCAGTGTGAAGGGTGGTAGCCATAAAAACAGTTAACATTAACTGAAGGTTACTAGTCCTCTATAATTCATCTTACTGGCATGAACTAATTTTTCCTACTAGTAACCCTATAAAGTAAGTCATGTTATTATCCCCATTTCACAGATGAAATAACTGACCCATAGAGCAGTAAAATTACTTGCTCCAGGGCACAAAGAGAGATATGAGAGGAAAACAGGATTTAAATCCAAATTCTAGTGCTTAATTTCCTACCACTGCATACTATATTGCATTTTATCCTGAAGGAAATGAAAAGTCATTGACTAATTTTAATTGATGTATTGTTAGCAGAACTCACTAAATAGCTGTGAGATGGAGAATGAATTTGAGGGGAAGAAAGATGAATGCCTGGAAATCAGGTATGGTGTGGCTTAGTCCTAGTGAGTGGATATATTTAAGAAATATCGAAGTGGAATTAACAGAACAAGTAGACTGACAGATGTCACTCTCCTCTCTAAGGCTTAGGTGGGAGTACGCTCCCACATCATGCACTTTATTCACTTTTTGCCCCTGTGGGTCAGTTCTGTTTATGGTAGAAATATTGTTAGCTCAAACGGTGACATTTGACAATTTATGGGATTCCTAATCAGCTTTGTAAAGAGGAAGATCTTGCCTTAGTATTATTCCCAACCATAGCACAACGCCCACAGAGGTGAATATTTAATAATACCTTCATGCCTGGAACTTGATGGAATTTAATTGAATTCAATGTTTTTGCTATAAATTTTAATAAGCTTCAAGTTGTTGGAGGCATGTGTGATTTTTCAGAGAAAATAAATTTCCCACCTAAAATATCAAGCACCTTTAAATACTAATTGCTTAGTGTTGACTTTTTGATAGTGTATTATTAAGGTTAATGAGGTTCAGACAGGGTACTGATGAAATTTATCCCACACTAGAGAGAAGAGAATGCTTCTCTTCTCTTGTTTAGTTTCTACACTCTGTCACATTTCCATCCTGGTTTTCTCAGGTTTTAGTCTTCGTCTGGTTGGGTTACTTTTTGGATGGAGGGGAGGAATGCTCAGAAAACTTAACAGCCTTCTTCACAAAGCTCTGCAGTCTCAGGAGCCATTGCTCTTTCCCGTACCACATTTAAATAAACAGACAACAATAAAAATTGGAGATAATTTGATTAATTTACATATGGTCCAATGAAGATCCATGTTTTTAATGCGTTTATACTATAAAATAAATTTTACTGTTTACATTTCCCTCTTGTGTTGTTGAGCCAAAACGATTATAAATTGTAATTGATTAACTCTTGATACCGAGTTTGATTTTGGATACACAATATAAACAATCATTAAAGAAGGATTAATTTGGCTACACCAGATGGATTCCAATCTGTTTTGCAAGTATATTACAATTCTCACTTTCTTCCAAAAATGAGAAGATCAAATAGTTTTCAGTCTTGTGAACCTTATAGTGCCTTCATTCTTGGTTTCGAAATCCATCAGAAACCAAGGGAAAAGGCAAATACTTTGCAAATAGCCAAATCCTACTCTTACAGTTCCTTATTCCCAAGCATTACATAAAACATCTTCTCTGTCTCTAAAAATGATTGATTTTATTTCTCATAGCTTTAGAAACAAATTGATTTCAATAATGTATTACCTATTCATTTTCTAAGATAATTGCTTTATGACGACTCATTTAAGTTGTATTTTTAGTATACAAAGTTTATAACATGTTAAATATTTAACCTGGCTGGATTTAATATTCTAAGTGCATGTTTTATAAACGTTCGATTATATGAAGTAAAACAAATAATCGCCTCTGAGCAGTTAACTGAAAAGTCCATTCCCAGACCTCCCCTAAGGATTACCATTCAACAGAAGTAAAAGGTTTCCATTACATGCCTGAGGAACTTCCTACTTAAAGAAAGAGATCTTGATAGGAATGTAGTCCAGATGGGCCATTTTCAAAAGAAAGGCAGAAAGGGGAAGAGAAGTCAATAGAGAAAAAGGCAGTCACAAATCGAAATGTCATAAAAACATATCACTATTCTCCAAAAGTAGGATGAGACCATAAAAATAGCCAGAGAGATACAAACAAAGAGAGGCAGGCCAAAAGACAAGCTGCCGCATGAAAAAGGACTCAGAAACACAAACAGTCATTAAAAGGATGATAGAGATTGAGGAGATTAACACCAAAAGGCTAAACCATAAAATGAAATTGAGATCTAGGTAGTAAGATACTGATACAAGCAGAGAAAGACAGGTTCTACACCAAAATGAGATCAAGAAGACAGAGACACAAAAGCAATAAAAATGGAAAGAAAAAATAAAAAGTGGAACACTCTACAATGAAAAGTTTAAAAAAAGACCCAGGTAAATAGAGAAAGAGACAAAAAGTCATGTCTTTGAACCTTATAGTGCCTTCATTCTTGGTTTCAAAATCAAATCTTGGTTTTCGAAACCTGTGCAATTTGAGGTATTGGAAATCACTAAGACTCTTTTGAAAGCAGAAAAGTGCAAAGATACTTATAAAGAAAAAAGATTGAATTGCAGAAGTTACAGGCATCTGGGAAAAAGCTGTAGTGAAATTACACCTCACCCTTGAGGATGGAGAGAAGGTGTCTGTGAGCAGGTGTCAAGGCAGGGTGAGCGTTCCAAGTCTTTCTCTCAGACTCTGAATCAATGGTTTAACAACAGTCTATGCTGAAGAAGTGATTCTCAACTAGGGACAATTGTGGCCCTCTCCAAGAGACATTTGGCAATGTTTAGAGATATTATTGTGACAATTGGTGCTGGAGGGGCCTACTGCTGGCATCTACTATGTAGAGGCTATGGATGCTGCTAAATCTTCTATAATGAGCAGGGCATAGTGGCTCATGCCTGCAATCTTAGTTCTTTGGGAGGCTGAAGCAGGTGGGTCACTTGAGTTCAGGAGTTTGAGACCAGCCTGGGCAAGATGGTAAAACCCTATTTCTACAAAAAAAAAAAAAAAAAAAAAAAAAAAAAAAAGATGGGCACAGTGGCCATGCCTGTAGTCCCAGCTACTCGGAGGGCTGAGATAGTAGGATCAATTGAGCCTTGGAAGCAGAGGTTGCAGTGAACTGAGATCACACTACTGCACTCTAGCCTAGGTGACAAACAAGTCCCTGTTTGTTAAATAAATAAATAAATAATCCATAATGCACAGTACAATTGTCCCAAAGAATTATCTAGTCAAAAAATGGCATTCATAGCCTTCTTCAAGGGGCATTTGTGGGCCTCTCGAGGGGGCATTTGGAAATGTGTGGAGATATTTTTATTGTGATAATTAGTGCTGGGGAGACTACTATTGTCATCTGCTGTGTAGAGGCTAGGGAGGCTACTAAATATCCTATAATGCATAGTAGAATCCCCCCAAAGAATCATCCAGGAAAAAACGTCAGTGGCATGGCTATTGAGAAGTGTTGTCGTGCACTCTGTTCTCACAAGGAAGAAATCTTTTCCTTTCATCTCTAAACTGGAATTCACCATCCCTGAAACGGAATCAAGAATTTCCATGTCAAAGTCTTATAAAGGCTCACCTTCCACCCTCTTGACTTTTGGGTGTCAGAGCAAGAAACAAAAGATATCTGAGGCAGGAGACATATATCCTGCTTCCACTGACTGGCTGAGCAGTTCTGAACACATAACTGTTCCTGTCGGGATTCTGTTTTATCATCAGTAAGGGGAAGAGAACAGCTGTTTCCAACCTTTCTGAGTTTAAGTTTAAGGGTTCCTTTTTAAGGATTTGTTTTTAGGGCACGAACATTTGACAGCAATTACATTTTTAGTATCTGCTAATGGATAAAATACAGATGACTGAAATTTAGTAAGATTCAAGTATCTATTTATGCATTATAATTTGTAATTATTTTAGCCTTCTAAAATCACACACACACACACATATATAAACACACACTTACACTTATATATTCTAGGTATGCAAATAATATTATTAATTGAATTCATAGGCAATACCTGGGTTGCACTGGATTTACATAAAATAATTCTGAGATCTATGTCTCTGACTCAAATGGAAGTACGTTTGTGATTATTTCTAATCTCTCTCTCTAAGGTTAACTATATAAGAGAGAGCAGGGACAGGCAGGGAACAGAAATGACAACAGGGCCATTTAGGTAAAAGAGATGGGGAAATAAATTTAGGTTACACTATGAGGAATGGGAGAATTGTCCCCCTTCTACAGACAGCAATTGTTCCTCAGTTCCAGCTAACAATTGCCTTTTATGCGAATGTCTACTCTTTTTTTAAAGAAAATTTTGTTTTCAAACATATAAAGGAGCTACAATTTATTGCATTAAACAAAACTAATTGCTTTCTTCTATGGACTCAGTTTTCTTTTAAAATTTACTTTTTAATACATTATATAATATACATATATATGGAGTACATGTGAAATTTTGTTGCATGCATAGGATGTAGGATGATCAAGTCAGTGTATTTAGGGTGTGCATTACCCAAGTATTTATCATTTCTATGTGTTGGGCACATTTCAAGTCCTATCTTCTAGCTATTTTGAAGTATACAATACATTGTTGTTTATGAAGTCACCTTACTCTACTATCAAACATTAGGTAGGACTTACTGCTTCTATTTAAATGTATGCTTGTATCTATTAACCAACCTCTACTCTTTATTCAAAATTTTACAGTTTTGCAAAAGAATTCAGATATCTGGATTTTTATATAATGGCCTGAAGATTTAAAACATGAGGAGCCACATATAGTATGTCTGTAGGCTAATTTTGGTCCACAAAAGGAAGACTTCCTCTTACTAATGAGTCAGACGCCTAATCTTGCTCACAGTTTTGTCTTAGGCAAATTGGGTAGAGGGTGATGCAAAGCCAAAGCATGATTTCCCTTGATGACTCCTGGATAGATATAATTTATTAATAATTTGATTTAATTCAGCTTATCATTTTATATGATTGCCTCAAAGTCTAATGAGAAAAGCCTATGAAACAACTCAGAAATGATTAAGAAATAAACTTGAAAGACAAATTTGTTTTTAAACTTTTATTTTAAGTTCAGAGGTGCATGTATGAGTTTGTTACATAGGTAAACTTGTAAAATGGGAATTTGTTGTACAGTTTATTTCATCATCCAGATATTAAGCCTAGTACCCATTAGTTATCTTTCCATATATCATTACTGTATAAAATTTAATATTATGTCATATATAGTGTCTGCTATCTCCAATGTATATACAAGTTCTACGAGGGTAGGTATTTTTGTCTCTTCATGTGTGTAATCACAGTACCTAGAACTGGCACAAAGTAGATATTCAATTGATACTTTTAGAGAAATAAATGAATGCATGGACATAAAACCTCTGACAAAGCATGCGGCAAATACTAGTTACAATAGTAATATGCTTGCAATTAATACGTTTGACAACATGTCTTATATAATTAGAACCATTACTATTATTATGGAAACTAAGCAAATAGGTGCTAGATGGTTACAGTGGCTCCAAATTAATTGAGATCCCCTGGAGCAAGTAACACCACCACAAATTCAACTCAAACAAACCATGCAGATTAACTGACATACCAAATTCCCTCTCTCTTTCCTTTCTTCCTTTCTATTTCTTTTTCTCTCCTCCCTCCCAACCTCCTTCTCTTCATTTTCTTGTTCTTTCATTCTTTTTCTTTATTTTTTCCTCCTTGCTTGCTTCCTTGCCTTCTTTTAAACACATTTATTACTATTTTTTCCTATGTTGCTTTCCCCTAGAGATCTCCCAGATTGGCTGAGCATAGCCCTATCCCCATTGCAATGCTTTCGCTGTGGGAAGACTGCTGCCCTTGGACTGGAACAAGAGTTACATTTAGAATGAATCAGCCAGTGAGAAAGGAGCAAAGGAACTATACCTCTTCATAGTACTTTCTGTATGCAGCACAGAGGCTATGGTAACTCCTGGATCAATGGATGAATTCAAAAGTCCTCTCCATCCTCTTCTCATTTCCCTGAAGCTCCAACCAATGACTTCCCCCTTCCCTGACAACATCCTAACCAACCATGACTCTTCTCCACTGCAGAAAGCTGGAAATTATTTATGTCCACATTTGTGTTCTCTCTCAATCTGTCATTTCCCAAACACCAGTCATTTATACTGCAGTAAACAGTACATTAGCCACCAGACAGTTTCTAATCTGTCATCCCTTTTGTTTGATCCACTTTATCTATTCAACAGAGGAACTGCCTGAAAAGACTTCCTCTTGCTAATGAGTCAGACGCCTAACCTTGCTCACAGCTTTGTCTTGGGCAAGTTGGGTAGAGGGTGATGCAAAGCCAAAGCATGATTTCCCTTCTCTCTGTGATTTCACTTTCCAGACTGCACTGCAGATAAGATGTTTAAACAATTCTAATGAAGAGCTCAAGAATACAGTAGACTATTTGGCCATGCAATAGTAGAAGTAATTAATTGATTTCAGTGCCTTATGTTAGTTCTTGAGTCCTACCAAAACATGAAGGGTGTGACTAATAAGAAGAAGGACAGGGTCATCATGTTTTCCAGTGGCCAGTGAGTTGGGTATCAATGTTCTGTTCCTGTTTCTGACATTAACTCTGAGCATACCTCAACATAAGAGCCAATATTTATTGGATCCTTAGAATACGTTACAGTAAAAAGATTTACATATAATATTTCAAATATTTCTCATAAAACTTTATGAACTAGGATAGACAATAGTATCATCCCCATTGTATAAATTAGAAAAATAAGTCTTGTAGATGTTAAATAATGCCAAAAGCCACAGAGCTAGTAAGCGGTAAGCCAAAAGCTTATGTTCTAGACTACGCAACTCCAAAGATGAAGTGTAAAGCAAGTTGTTAACATTTTGTGGGGGAAGAGGGTAGGAGAGGACTGGTAGATCCACATTTTTTCCTTTGGATTTGACAGAAACTAAGCATCTTAGTTCTCAGACTGTAACACATGCAAAGAAAAGACACATAACATTCCCAGCAGTTCACAGACTGAACCTGGCAACCACATCCTTTCCAGAGCTGAAGTTCAATGACCCCTTGTCTATGTAGTTAATCTGGTCGCCTGGCCCTTAAGTAAAAAGCACATTATATTCTAGAGACCTCAATCCAGACAGTACTGTTTATGCTATGGTCATATTTCAGGCAAGTGACAGCTAACTGCTAGCACACAGCAGCAACCTTCAATTCGTATTAACCTGCACTGGCATTATAACCAGCAACTTGAAGTAACAGACTCTTTATTCTCGATCCAATTCTGCATCCCCAAGCCATCCAGTCCCCCAGCTGTTCCCTTTCCTATTTTGCTTTGCTTCATAAAGATAGTCATTTAACTTCCCGTCATCTTCAGCTACTAATTGCCACAACCAGATGGAATAACTCACTGCTGGGTGAATCTGAGACTATTTCATTCTGTGACATTGACCAAGAGAGTCTATGTCCCCATAGGAGAATTCTGATTGAATCACTTGCTTACTATTCCTCCCAACATCTGGTAGGGTGTTGCTTTTCCCTTTATCAAAAGAAAAAAAAAAGAATATATGGCTTTTTAACACATTTCAAATAAATATAAGTAAAGCTTTTAAAATATCTACAGATACAGGTTTCTGTGCCAACAATTAAAAAAAAAAAACACTTCAATAGAATATATAGAAAATGTTGTCCTGCTTTTTGGGATAGTGGGAGGTGGTAGGCTAAGAATGTGCTGTGCAATATATACATATGTGTGTGTGTGTGTGTGTATATATACATATATATATATATATATATATATATATATATATATATATTTTCTGGGATCACTCATGATTCTTGCACATGTGCCTCTTTTGCAGATCTTGCTAGCTGGATTTCGCTCTGCCATTCTCTCTCACCAAGTGTCACTTTTCAGAAGCAGGGTTCCTGTGTGTGATTTGAGGTGATGGGACTGCAGAGCTGACAGGCCCACAAATTGTTATTGATCCTCATTAAACACCTGAGATGTGTGAGTTATTTCCACATACCTCAGTATCCATGGGTCAGCACCTTCACAAGCATTCAGAGATTTCCTTTCCACTCAATTATAAGATAAATAAATCTCCTGCGGTTTTGTTACTGGGTGATATTTTTCCTTATTGAAATGAGTTTATGGGACTAGCTGGTGGCAGCTATTGTCTTGTTTGATTCAATTCTTCTGGTTTGTTTGTTTTATTGTTTTTAGGATTTTCTCCATACCCACCAGGGCCTCAGATGTAAGAGGGAAAAAGAATTGGCATGTTCTACATCATAGGCTGCAGGCTTCACCTCTTTTAATCATCACAGTAACTCTAAGAGGCAGTGTTATTATTAAGCCAAATATTTAGATGAGGAAATGTGTCTCAGAAAGAAAAGCAACTTATTCAAGACTACAGGAGGACAGTGCCAATATTCAGAAACAAGTGAATCTGACTCCAATATTCCATTTTCTTTAATGTCTTTCCCATCAAAAAAGAATGAAGCAATATATGAATATAGAAATCTATTCATTAATCTTTGCTGTGACTGATACTATAGTCTTGTTTATTTAAGATCAGTTATTGACCATATTTTTCCAGGCCTACTTTCTTTATAGAAGATTAAAAGTTTAAAACTCAATTTCCTAGCTTCCCTTGCAGCTAGGGGTAACATGTTACATAATTCTGACCAATGCGACCCACCTGGATTTCTGCTGTTTCATTCCTCCTGCCTGGAGGTGCAGCAACTATACTGTGTCTAAGAGGCAGCAAACTGGAAGCTGAAAGCACATACATCGAGGATGACGAAATGGAAAGATAAAGTGTGGCTCTCAAATGGTATCATTAAACAGCTGCCTTACCCTGGACTGCATACTTCTCGACTTTCTGTTACTTAAGGTCTTCAACCAATAACTGGTTAAGCCAAAATTTGTTGTGTTTTCTGTTAGTTGCAACTGAACACAGTCACGAATCACCAAGGAAAATAATCCAATTTCAGTAAGGGGCATCTTCTGTAAGATAAACAGTTTCTATTGAAAGACTATATAAAAAGGACCATTTTATAGACCTTTCAAGTTTAGAGAAAGTGTTCACAGGGAAAGATCAATATGCCAGGAGAAGGGAAAATAAATTTCATGGTAGAGGGAAAAATTGATCTGGACCTTTTAGAAAGTACAGAAAAGGAGGAGGCCCCTTTTAGTAGGGCATACAGTTTGAGACAAAGTGCCATGGGGAACACACCCAGTGAGTTCCACGGATAGTGACTTCAGCCATGCTGTGAAATAGGTTTGGATAAATAAGGTGGGGTAGATTATACAGGGCTGGGAAGCCAGTGTTCAGAGCCTGACAATTACTATAAGAGCAGTGGAGAATCCCAACAGTAAGATGGCAGTGTTGTGTCAAAGAGGTATTTAAGTACCTGATCACAGTGCATAAGACTCTCTGATGCTGGAAGGTATTTGGAGTCTGGAGGGCTTTCATAAAATGACAGCAGTCTAGCTTTGAAAGGATAAAGACTGGGGAAAAAAAAAGAATTAGGGCAGGAAAATAATGAATAGATTATCAGAACACTGCCAAGAAAGATTCTCCAGGACTTAGGGAGCAGAAGAATAAGAATCATAGAGAATGATGATGAACTCTCAAAGGAAAGAGAATAGTTGAATCGAGATGCTTCCAATTGAATGTTTTGAAAAATAGCAAAGAGTATGAGTGAAGAACTGGCTTTGCAGGCAGTCATAACGAGGGGCCATCCCAGCTTCTCATTTATATGTAGGACTTTATGCCTCTATGAGTCTCAATGTCTGTAAAGTAGAATAACTTAGGCCTGTCTTTTTGGACTGTTGTGTTAGAGGTGACATATTTAATAACTGCTCAATAAATATATTAATACTTGCCATTATTATTAGCAAGTGGAGAAAGGAGAAGAGGTACCTTGCACGTAGGAGCAATATTTTGCTGATGAGTATGATAACACTGATATTAGGGGCCCAAACATTTAAGGATAGCTTTGGAGATAATTGCATTATATAGATTACAATGTCCTTCCGAGCTCTGAAGAGGCATCATTATCATGTGTGTCTCTATGGATCCTAGCGAGAATGAGCAACACTCCTGAAGTAAAATGATGCTCTGAACTGCCAAATGCTCTAAATTCTCAGCTACCCACAAAACTTACACTCCACTCTAATACCTAATTAAGATACTCCCACTGTTCTGAATGCGGATGTACTGTTTAAGGATCAAGGCATGGACTATGTGGATGTGATATGATGTTATCATAGAGTCACCAGCTGTTCACTCCATGACCTGTGGATTAGTTATTTTATTTAAAAACCTGAATTTGATTTTATTGAATTCTATTTATTTAAAAACCTGAATTTGAGGCACTCTCTGCTCACCTGTTTCAGGACACAGGTGAGAAGAAAAAAATAGGGGAAAGAAAAGAGGGAAGAAAAAGGAAGATGCTTCCCATTGACAGTGTTTAGATAATAAAAGGTAGTCACCCTCTGAATGTAATAGTGGAGGTCAAGTCATTACCTTGAGTTGCAAATTGAAAAGCGGCAGCTCGCATTTTTTTTGATCGCCAATAATATGCCAGACGTGGTTCTAGTGGTTCACCTACTTCAGTTTGTTTAACATTGCTTGTTAAATGGAATGCATGGAATGGATTGATTCCATGGAATGATTCTTAGGAAATGCTAAAATATAAAATAAACAAAAGGAACACAAGCCACTTAAAGAATGAATTACTTACTAGCTGTCCCCTCTGCCCAGAAGGCCCTTCTTACAACCCTGGGACTCCCTCCAGGATAATGGTTTGGCTGTGTCCCCATCTAAATCTCATCTTGATTTCTAGTTCCCATAATCCCCATGTGTCATGGGAGGAATCTGGTGGGAGGTAACTGAATCATGGAGGCAGTTACCCCATGCTGTTCTTGTGATAGTGAGTGAGTTCTCAGGAGATCTTGTGATTTTCTAAGGGGCATTTTCCCTTTGCTCAGCACTTCTCCTTCCTGTTGTCTTGTGAAGAGGATGCCTTTCTTCCCCTTCACCTTCCACCATGACTGTAAGTTTCCTAAGGGTTTCCCAGCAATGCAGAACTGTGAGTCAATTAACCTTTTTTCTTTTTAAAATACTCAGTCCCAGGTATTTCTTGATAGCTGTGTGAGAATGAACTAACAAACTTCCGTTCACTTAACCTCAACGCAAATGTTTTTTCCTCGGGGAAGGCTTCCCTGATCAGTCCCTGTCCTGCTCTTTCTCTCCTTACCTGCTTTGCTTTTTTTCAAAAAGTGCTTATATTTTATTATATTCTATGTGTTTACTTGCTTATTACCTGTCTTTTCCATTCAATGTAAGCTTCATAATCCCGGGACGTGGTCTGTTGGGCTCATCTCTTAACCCCAGTACCCTGAATATTGCTAGGCATAGAGCAAGTTCAAAAACGCTATTTTAAGAGATACACCAAACTCCCAAAGATACTAAGAATCCATCTTCCGCTTTTAGAAGACAACATTTCCCAAACACTTTCAATCCCTAGACCCAGACAATGTCACCCAGGAAGCAAAGAAGAAGAAGAGAGGCAAAGGGCTGTTGCTGAGCGTCAATCCTGATGACCTCAAAGCCACCCACTGCCCTCCATCAACCAAAGTGTTTAGCAGGAGAAGTGCCCAGAAATACACGCCAGCTTTAATTCCTTCCCTATGGATTCTTGGCAACTGGGACCTCACTATTTTTCCTTTCCAAATAGACTTTATGCAATTGACATTTGCCCAAAAGGCCTTTGCCCGCTGTTCTATAATAAATAACTGATTACCTGTTCTGAGGTAATGAGGGCCCTGTTTAAGGCTAATGAAGATGTGGTGGCTGCAATCCTGTTTGCAATGCACAAAACCATTAGGGAAGATTAATCACCTTTTAACCAGCACTTTTGTATTTTGGCTTCAAGTAGCTGAAGAAGAGAGGGAAGCATCCATCACCTCATCCAAGCAACACCAAATGCTGCTGCAACCAATTCATCAAGGAGGCATGGACTGATCGCAGCAGGGGAGTGTAGCAAAGAAAATGCAAGGATGTTCAGATAAATGTGGAAGCAAACATCTATGGGGAGGTAGAACAGTATGAAGTGTTAAAAAATTTATGAAATTATGGATTTTTTGGCTAGGTGTGTGTTCTCAATAATATGACACTAGGAATCTTGCTTTTGACCTATCAACGGACCATTTCCCCAACCTTTCTATTTAGATATAAAATCTTAGAAGACAGAAACAATGTTTCTTTCAGCTTTGTATTTTGGAAGTGACTATTACAGAATCTAACACAACTAAGTGACCAATAAAAAAAAGAATCGAGAAGCATTTATTAAATTCCTATTTGCACATGGTACATTGTATTAGCTCATGTTCTCTCGCTCCTATTTCTTTCTTCCAAAGCTTGCAGTAAACCTGGAAAGGAATTTTATGGCAGTATCTATTGCCCTACTTTTAAATCTCCTTAAAAACATATTAAAACATTGTTTAGCCAGAACATATAGGACTTGACCTATTCTGAGTTCACAATATTTCTGAAGTTAACTCCAAAAAAGCACCCTATAATAATAAAAGAATAAAACCCAACAACTTCACGTAACATATATTTTTGTGCAATTGCAGTTCAATGTCTTGAACAGCTGTTGGTTGCCAAAACACACAAAGAACCAAGAAGAGATGCAGCTCATGCACCACCCCTGGGATTGTTTTGACTTTACTGTCTTGCCCTTGCGGTTTAAATCACCCAACTCGATGGTACAATCTGGGGTGACACTGCTTACTTTCACAGCCTGGCAGATGATGTCATCACCATCAATACATTCTCTACTCATTGCATGCCATGGATCTAAACAGATGCATGATGATGTTTGAAATAAAGACCCTTTCTATGAGTTCTATCGTGGGATGCTTCCGGTGTTCAGGCACTGCCAGGCCAATTTTCTAATTAGTCACATAACCTTGCATTTCAGAATTAAAAATCTATTGTTTGGGCCATTTCTGATGGTACTTAGTACATTCAATCTAGTATTAGAGCAAATTGCACACTCCCATCCTCTCCACTAGATTGTAAGCTCTTGAAGCAGGGTTGAATCACACTCATCCATAGATCCCCTGAAGTGCCTAGCACTCTTTAAGTGAGTAGAGGCACTTAATAAACATCAGTAGAATTGAATTTTTTTGAAGAGATCATACATCAAAAGAAGTAAAATGAAATTAATTTAATTGAAGCTTATTAAAATGCACTTTCTCCTCTCCCTTCACTGCACAGGAAATTCAAGCCAGCATGAGCTGAAGAGCATCCGCCATATCAAAATCACTGCTGAAGAGTATTGTTCTTCAGTCTCTTGCTGTAGCTAAGTGACATGATGGTTTTTAAGGTCCCAGACCTGCACTGCAACCTCAAAGTTTACATTAACAAGCCAGGTGACCCTGAGCAAATTCTTTAATATCAATACATTTCAGTTTCCCCATCAGTCAGCTTACAGTATGGTTGTAAGGATTTTCAATGCGATAACATAGGTATCAATAATCCAACATAGTCCCTGGATCACAATGAGTACATGTCTATAAAAGTTAACAACCACACCTCCTGCTAGAAGTAAGTTCCACTGTGGTATGACCTCAATCTAGTACTGCTAACGATCACATATCTAAACTGGAAACTCATTAATTAAAGAAAGAAAAGACTATCACCCTCCATAATTGAGGGAATCAGTTATAAATTAGCAAAGATGTAGAGTGGGGTGTGTGTGTGTGTGTGTGTGTGTGTCCAAAACGCAAGCACAGAGTGCATTTTTTAAACAGAGATCGGTTCATTGACGTGAACTTAGAAAACCCTGCAATACGGAGAATGTGGTTAGAAGTTGCTACTTGTACTGAAAGGAGCACATGGCTTACTTCACCCAAGATCAAAGAACATAAACTTTGTTTTTTAATTTGTTATACTTTGAGTTCTGGGTTATATGTGCAGACCAGGCAGGTTTGTTACGTAGGCATACACATGCCATGGTAGTGGTTTGCTGCATCTATCACCCCGTCATCTACATTAGGTATTTCTCCATTTGTTTTTTAAATGTTCCTTGATGGATTTCTTCTCTTATTCATTCTAACTTAAACCTCGACCCCTCTAATCAAGCTCACCACCCTGACACTCACTCTTAGCTGAAAACTCTGCCATATATTTAATTAGAAACCTCGAAGCCATTCTAACCTTATCCATACCCAATATTTCCCTCTTTACCCTGCATGTGGTGGTATCACTCCTCTTGTTAAGACCAAACCATCAGTTCCTGCCTCCTTCAAGACCATGCTATCAGTTATCATCTCTCTCCTAGATGTTTAAATTCTCTTTCTTCCTCTACCAGACACATAACCAAGTCTTTCAGGTAAAACTACAATTCCCCTTTCAATCTATTTCTCTCTCTGGTTACAGCCCTTGTTGGATGATTCAGGGCATCCCCGAGTCTGCTGTTCTCACCAATCTACTGACACTGGTCTTGCTCTTTTACTTACTTAATCCAAGAAGTATTCTCTGCTGTTGTCCTTCTAGCCCTCTCAGCTGCATTTGAAACTGAGGATTACTTTCCTCCTTGCAAAACTCGACTCCATGGCCTCTGTGTCCCTGGGATGCTCTCACACTTCTCTACCTTTTGGAGCTTCCTTTGCTAACCTATCAAGGGTGCTGCTTCCGTCCAAGCACAGACTCGGTGCCTTTCCTCACTTCATCCAATCTCTATTCAAATGTCCCTTTCTCCCAGAAGTCTTCCTCAATCACATCATCCCTGTTCCTTTTCTTCCTCTCCTTACCCTGCTGTGTTTGTCCTCATAGCACTTAACACTATCTTTCATGACATAATGTATTTCTTTATTGACTATCTCTCCCACCAAAAGCAAGAAAATTAGATGTTGCTATTTGGAAAGATAACTAATTCTTGAACTTACAATCTAGAGCATGGCATAAGATATATGCAAATAATAAGAGCAGTTGCCTTTAATGGAGCCCTCAATAAGCACCAGGTGTTGCAAGAGGCATATTCTGTGCATATCCTCATCTCACCCTGTGGACCAGTCAGCCCATCACAAGAGTTTATCAACGTCATGAGGAAACTCGGGGTCAAAGGGTCACTGACCATCACTGAGTAGCACAGCAGGACTTGAGCCAGGATACTATCTCCAAAGCACTTGTCCCTGTATCATCTCTGCTGAATGAATGGGAACAGTAATTAGTCTTACTAGATTTCAGAGAAGAAAAAATATTTTCCAGCTTTGGTAGACAGGGAAAGCCTTTACCAAGTAAGTAGATAAAAATTCAAGTAGTCTTGAAGGATGAATAAGGTTTTGATAAGCAAAGAAAAAGTGGGGAAACAGATGTTTAACAGCAGATATAGTTCCTTAAAGCCAGGGCAGGGTGCTCAGTAAGCTGGAAGTACCTGGATATCTTTTTTAACCTCAATTTACAGAAAGATAGTTTTGTTTCTTAAAACGACAATTTATTCTCTTGGAAGCAAATATTGAGACACTAGCAATAGGTTTATTGTACTTACTTTTAAAATCTTAAGACAGAAAAGAGAAAAAGAACCATAGAAGTCAGCATGAATTTATTTACTACCTATTAATTATTGATTCACTTATTCATTCTGCATGCATTTATTAGGGGCCTACTATAGGAAGATGAATAAAACACTGTCCAGAGGAGCCCATAATCCTGTAGCAATAAAACAGATGAGAATAAAAAGATCATAATGGTAGAATTCTTATCATAAAGATGCAAATTAAGCCCTCTAGGTTCCCAGAAAGTGGAGTAATCACTTCTGCCAATGCACATAGAGGTGGCAGGGCTGAGAGAAAGTAGTGAGGTCAGACAAAAACCCAGTTTTCCCATGAAAGATTCCTTTTGTTTCTTGGGGTTTTTTACAATTGTTCTTACTTCTAATTTTCAGTCTCCTATTTTTTTTTTTTGTTTTTTGTTTTTTTGTTTTTTGTTTTTTAAGACAGAGTTTCACTCTTATCACCCAGGCTGGAGTGCCGTGGCATGATCTCGGCTCACTGCAACCTCTGCCTCCCAGGTTCAAGCAATTGTCCTGCCTCAGCCTCCCAAGTAGCTGGAATTTCAGATACTCACCACCAAGCCCAACTAACTTTTTTAGTAGAGAAGGGTTTTCACCATGTTGGCCAGGCTAGTCTCGAATTCCTGACCTCAGGTGATCCTCTGGCCTCACCCTTTCAAAGTGCTGGGATTATAGGCATGAGCCACTGTGCCTAGACCCCTTTTCTCTCTTTTTATCAAACATTTTCACTATAAAAGGTGCCTACTGGAGGGTCATGAAAGTGTCCCCTTTTATAAGGACTCCTGATTTTCTCATTTTTTGTTACAGAAAAACATGCACAGATTTGCTGTGTGTGGTATCAAACTCATTTCATCAGATTCTGACAGGAAAGGCCCACAGATTGGGTTTCAGGTGCTCCTGTGGAGAGAGGGTTCAGTTCCTTGTATCTTTTCCCTGCAGACATCAATCTCCAAAGTCTTCACTCATTGTTAACAGAGAACCTTCCATGAAAACTGTATCTCCCTCCTCATATACATGGCATAGAATGTCTAAACTGTAACCAACCATGGTTACAGTTTGCTTCAATGATGCTTGGAGTATTGTGATTGACCTTAGTCCTAGGTAGAACCTGAATGTTTCTTGTCTAGAGTCACTTTCCCCATCTCCCCTCCAAGCCACTTGAATCATTTCCCTAATTCCAAAGCCTACAGACAGGATTAGCAGAGTCTGAGCTCCAGGATGGGACCCAACATATAAAGTAGATAACAGTATAGGAAGGAGGAGGGAATGGATGAGATGAAAAACTACGAGAGAGGGGTGGATGAGGCATCATCATTCTTATCTAGGAGGAGTCTTTCTAAGTGAATGGAGCCATTGCATATTATAAAGCAGCCACTCATGCTAGATAAGCAAGAAATCTTGAGGTTGTATAGAATTCACATTCTGCCAGAGAATCCAACAGAACCATAAGGAAATGTCTCCCTGCTGCAGGGTATCATTTACCGGTGCTGGACTACTGTGCTTAAATGTGCTTCAGCAGCCCACATCACCAGACAATGCCACACACCATTGCGTAGAAGACAGCGTCTCTCTCTGTCATAATTTCAAGTGTCACAGTATCATAAACAGAACCAGTTGCTTGGCAGAGCTAGGAAAGTTCTTGTGGAAAGAAATGGATGAACCCACAGCTGGTGGTCCAGGGGGGTGATCTGCAGCAGGGAGGCAGTGGTCACTGGATCCCCTCAATTCATACTTAGTTCATGTATGGGGTCATCTGCTCCTGCCTATATTCCCAAAGGGCTCACGCTACCCTTAAGAGTCAAGCAGTTGTAAACAGAAATTGACAGTGCTTTGCATTCTATTCATTCCACAAATATTTGAAGATCACCCGGCTAAGGGCCAGGTTTATTCTAACGGACAGATAGAATGTCTATCATGGAGTTAACTGTCTGCCCACAAGCCTTTTTTTTCCCCATTCTCTACTCCAAATGGTCTTGATACTCTGGAGTCTATTCTGTGCTTCCTAGGTCATTTACACCCCGTGTTTACTCTCTGAAGTCAGGCTTACTGTTGTTGACAGAATTCTCTCTTGTCATTACAGTTCATAGACCCAGGAGCCTTGGCTGGAGCAGGGAGAGCTTGGAGAGTAAGAGGAAATGCTATTAATTATAGAAAGGTTAAAACGTTTGCTCAGGGCCATTTCATTAGACAACAGCAGAGTTAAACGAAAACTCCCCAAATCCCTTAGATTAGGTTAAATCCTCCTGCTGTATGTACCTGCAGCACCTCGAATCTCTTCTTTTGTAACATTCGTCGCTCTTGTAGCTATTGATTTAGTGCCTGTGTTCTCCACCCGACCACAGGCTCTACTAGAACTGGGACATGTCTATCATTGTCACTGTGCCAGCCCTTGCATCTAGCACACTTTGGGCATAAACCAGGTGGACAATAATATTTGTGGTATATAAGTTTTCAGTCACCTTGAAAATTCAAATTTACTGTTTATTTTAAGTGGTTTCCTAAATCTAAAACGACTTCCCTTGCACAAGATGCCTTTCTGAGCCTGGTGATAAGGCATTCTGCATACAAAGGGCCTAGGACTTAAGGCAGATTTTAGGGAGAAGGAACCTTCTAACCCAAACCAAAAACAAATTGAGCCAGAAGTGCAGATAAAAATGTCCCAGGTGTACAATAAGAAGTGACCCTTGTGGACTCAGAGGTCCTGGCTATGTAATAATGTAAACATTTCCTTCACACTGCTTGTGGCAGGTCCTGTCACTTCACAGAAAGCCCTCTCAGCTTGTGGCTGCTGCATCTCGCAGAAAGAGCAAACAGAGGGCACAAGGGGCCATGGGTGAGGTGAGAAGCAAAAGACACTTGCTTTGGAAAGTCACCAGCAGCCAAGAAAAGCTGCCCTTCCAGTCTTGGTCCTACACACTGGGGAGGCACTTTAGAGTGCCCTTTAAGAGAAAAGAGTAGGGGGCCATTAGGATGTTGAAGACAAGGCAGCTGCTCATGCTAGATAAGCCAGAAATCTTGAAGATGGATACAATTCACATTCTGCCAGAGAATCCAACAGGGCCATAAGGAGACGTCTCCCTGCTGTAGGATATAACTTACCAATGCTAGACTACTGTGCTTAAATGTGCTTCAGCAGCCCACATCACCAGACAATGCCACAACCCCTTTGGGTAGAAGACAGGGTCTCTCCAAGTCATAATTTCAAGTGTCAATCTTCTTGGGATGAGCCAGATCTTTCAATAGAAATTAAGGACTAGGGAGTTGGGCCTTAGAATGGAAAGAGATAAGTCCTTCTCTGGATTTGGCTCTCTTTACTTTGGGTTCAGAGTTGTAGTCATCTCAAGAATATGAAGGCAAAGCCAGCCTCTGACTTTGAGGAAGCCTTGTAGAGACCCACCGGGGAGAACCAAGACAGATGGGCTCTATGTCTGAGCAGCCATCCCTAGTAGCCAACTTCCCTTCCTTCCACGATTCCTAATCTATCAGAGGAGGCTTACACACTGCCATCTTTCTCAGCTGTGGTTTGCAGTATTGAAGAAATGATCTGTCACCCACACCTGGATCAGAGGAGCAGGGAGGGCTTGGAAGTAAGAGGAAATCCTATTATTTATAGAAAGGTTAAACCCTTTTGCTTAGGGTCATTCGATTAGGCAATCATAGAGGTAAACGAACTGCCACCAAACACTGCAAAGATGGTGTCTTTTGCAGTTGGTGCAATGGTGACAACAGAGAAGGCAATTCTCAGAGATTGATTCAAGATGATGTGCCACCAAGAGATGGGGATGTTGGGAAGGCAGGTGCAGTCTGAGAAAATCTCAGAGGGAAGGCATTGACCGTGGATGCGGGAGGACACAGGTGCTGGGCTGATGGAGAGAAGGCTGGGAACTCTGCATGGGGTTAACCCGCACCAGGACTCATTCATGGTCCCCAGCGACTTCTGGGGAAGGGAACTGAAATGAGTTGACTGAACCCACTTTATACCACAATCAAACCCCCAAGGACATCAAAGAAGATAAAAGCAAAATAATCCACTGAAGGGATAGCAACTTCAAAGATTGAAGGAACAGCAAATGAGAAAGAACCTTTGCAAAAACTCTGGTAACTCGAGAAACCAGAGTATTTTCTTCCCTTCAAACAACCGCACTAGTTCCATGGCCATGGTTGCAGCAATTTCTCAAAGAACTTAAAACAGATTTACTATTAAACCCAGCAATCCCATTATAGGGTATGTACCCAGGGGAATATAAATTATTCTACCATAAAGACACATACACACATACATTCACTGCAGTACTATTCACAAATAGCAAAGACATGGAATCAACCTAAATGTCCATCAATGGTAGCCTGGATAAAGAAAGTGTGATACATATGTACCATGGAATACTATGCAGCCATGAAAAGAATGAGACAGTGTCTTTGCAGCAACACAAATGGAGTTGGAGGCTATTATCCTCAGTGAACTAATGCAGGAAACAAAAACCAAATACTGCATGTTCTCAATTAAAAGTGGGAGCTAAACACTGAGCACACAGAGACATAAAGGGAATGACAGGCACTACAGCCTACTTGAGGGTGGAGGCTGGGAGAAGAGTGAGGACTGAAAAGCTATCGGGTGCTGTGCTTATTACCTGGCTAACAAAATAATCGGTATACCAAACCCCTGCAACATACAATTTACCTATGTAACAAACCTGCATACGTACTCCTGAACCTAAAATAAAAGTTAAAAAAAAAAGAGACGTCCAGCTGATCCTTGCCATACGAAGGTATTTTACTTGTCAGGCCACTTTAGTGAATGATGGTATCAACCATCACTGATTCTAACTAAATGTGTTGTCATACAAAGTCTTAGAGAATAAGTTTTGATTCAACGACCTTTGAGAAGTCCAGGGGTTATAAATCCCATGACACTAGGGAAGATTTGTGTTTTGTTTCCCATTTCATCTCTGTTGCCAGATACAGGCAGCACTTACCATGCAATAGGAATTTTATAACTACTTGATGAACAAACCCATAAATGAAACTTATATTTTGCCTTATACATCAGTAAAAATAATAGTTATGAATGAATGTGTGAAAACCAACATTCGCTTTAGATCCATAAGCCACGTAAAGTGGCTACTTATAGATTGTCATAGGTTTGATGATTAACAAAGTGTTGATTTTGAAAAATAGGTAAATTATGTAAATATAATAATTACCTAAATTATTAAGGGGAAAACAAAGTCAGTTTAATAATGACCCCAAATTAGTATTTCATAATCAGCATGATCTAGTATGAAGAGAAATGCATACAGCATTGCAAAGATAAAAGCTTCTATGGGAGAATCACCCCTGGGAGGGCATCGTCTACCCACAGAAAGTAAAGTGAGCTGTTACTGGGGGGATTTTGTTTTTGCTGTAGCAGGTACTGAAAACCAACATGTGTAAGTAGTTTTAGTACACATAGAATTAGGCATAAAATTAGTCTGCTTTAAATCTTGTCACTCCAGCAAAGAAAACCAGACGTAGATACATAAAGAATAGAACAAATTCATAATGGTTACAGTCTAGGGTGTAAGTCATTATTATATTAATTAATATGAACATCCAAATGGCATGGTCTTAGTCACCTCCTGTGACTTGCCCTGCTCTGCAGGAGGAAAGACTATTATAAGTGTAGCCTGTTGAGATACGCTGAGAAGATAGCCTACTAGTTTCAATTATTGATGCCCTTTTCCAAAATAAGTGAATACAATTTATTGCAAGATGGTTAAACAAGGAGTGTCCAAAATTTCAAATGGGTTGAATTTTGACCTTCTGTGAGATAACATTTTAATTTGGAAATAATTCACATGCAGTGATGGGCTTTAAGCAATTCTGGAACCCTTTCTAAACTTGCTGGAATTTCACTTACATATTATTAGTAAGTGAATTTCATTCAGGCAAAGTTGAAGAGTCCCTAAGCTAACTGTGTAGCACCTCACCTCCTTCTTCATACATACACATACTCCCTGTGCTGCTCCACCACCTTCAAATACAGTAAGTCAGGCAGAGAATGCAGGACTCAGAGTTGGTGTCGAAAGCATTACTGTAAATTTCTGCTTGCAAAATGCTGAAGAAAATATCCTTAGCAAGGTTAAATACGTATGGTACCAGAACTAAACCCTTCCAATGACTGTCTGTCCATAATATGAGGGAAGAAATGTGGAAAATGACAAGCAATCCTTAAGTGATTACGCCAAGGATCTCATCTGCTGTTGTGTAACCACTTCTTCAGTAGTGTGGAAAGCTCCAGAAGGAAAGTCAAGACTTAAAGTTCCCACAGGGAAAGACGTAACAGATGGTCAGTCTGCACAGACTCTGGATCCAGGTGGTCTCCTGGGGCAACACACCTGTGCCTCCTGGGAAGTGGAGGTCAGGCCTTCTTAAAAAGTTACGTGAGGAGCCAGTGAGAGCCTTCTTCAAAGTCTCTCCTATGCCTTCTAGAAAATAGTTCATGCTCAAATTAGTACTCAAACTCCCTGATTCTGGCTTCTACCTCTGGCCCCAGCTTCCCACTCCTTTCCACATAGATGTTATTATGCTCTAGGTTACCGGACTTCCACAACTCTCCATCATCACCGTGGGCCTCAAGCTTTTCCACATTTCACTCTTTCTGTTTAGCTCTTTCCCTTCCTCTCTCCTCAGTCTAGGTGTACTCATTTTGCCCATGTCTTATTAGCTGTTCCATCTTAGACGTCCATTTAATGTTCTCCCAGGCCACCCCAGTCCAGTAATCTGTGCCAACAGGACCTTGGATGCACTATCTTTCACCCATCTCTTGAGCTTTGGCTTCTTAAGGGATTTAATATATATTTCACAACACCCTGCACCTGCTTAGCACACAGTAGATATTCAGAAGTAGGCATAAATACATATTATTCATAGACAAGCCATTTAGGGAACTTTTCTGATTCTATCACTCACTACTATCTCAGGTTATAATTTTAGAAAATTCCTTCTTGATGACAAGAATGCCTTCACAACTGTTAACAAATCCAATTCTTGCATGGTAATGGAATGAGTCAAATCAGTGTATATTTGTAGAATGACTCGTCAGTTTTATTGAGTTTGGCATAATGATAGTTATTCTCCCATCTAACTATGCCCTTCCGACCCCAGTCCCTTTGATGTCAACATGTTGAAAACATCGCTCCTTATGGTTTTTGTCCACACTGATTAACGTTAAAGTGTTAAAAAGAAAAAGACACGTTGGGCTGTGTATATGTCGCAAAGCAATCTCATAGTCAGTGCGCTTATAGGAATACCCAATGACATGGTCTTAGTCACTTCCTATGACTTGCCCCGCTCTGTAGGAGGAAAGACTATTCTAAGTGTAGCCTGTTGAGATACGCCGAGAAGATAACTCACTAGTTCCAATTACTGATGCTCTTTTCCAAAATAAGTGAATACAATGTATGGCAAGAAGGTTGAAAAAGGAATGTCCCAAATTTTCAAGCAGGTTTATCTTTGCTCTAAACACGCATAATGATAAAGAAAACCCAAACTGAGCAAACTCAACTAACACAGTCCTCTTAATGAGTCATGAATTGGTTTTTTTTTTTTCCTGGACCAACATCTAGATAGAGGGGGAATTAAAAAAAAAAAAAAAAAAAAAAAATCCAGCCTATTAAAATGAACCTGTGAGACCAAAGCACCACCTAGTGGGCAAAACGGAAAACAACCACTTTTACACCAGACTTAAAAAACCCAACAGACAAATGGGTTTTTTCGGATCTCCAGTCTCTCAGTGTCTAGTGAATTTATAAATTTCCCTTTTATATTTATACTAAAAATTAGCTTGAGACCTACAAAGAAAGAACAAACAAAAACTCCTTTTTTATTATCTTCCAAACCTGTTAAAACAAACACTTGAGGCCTCTACGTAAATAAGAGGCGTGTGGGTTTTGCACTACCTGTGTGCAATGCTGTTTGCCAAGTATCCTTTTACAGAGATCAGCATTGCCATGACCAGAGTTCCCGACCATCTAGATGTTCTCTGGACTTTGTCTAATCTCTCTCTGGGAAGATGGTATAGTCACAATCCTTTTATTGTGCCCTAGCAGATGGAAAGATAATATGGCAGAAAGGTCAAGTGGATGGGCTTCTGGCAGACAAAGCTGGATGTGAATTCCAGCTTCCTATTCTCTCGCTTTGTGGTGTGTGGGCTAGTTACCTCAATTCTTATATTCCAGTTTCTTTCACTGTTATCAAAGGGGCAATAGCATCTATTTGTTTGGGTAACGATAATAGCTGCTTAAAGATTGTTATAAAAATCAAACCACAGAATACAAGCAACCCTTCAGTGGAGCTAAAATTAGAAAATATTCTATAAGTATTTCTTATTAAATGTTGTTATTATACTTACTCTCTTTAATGTCTAACTGTGTCAGTAAATGCAGAACAAAATCCAAGAAACTGAATTCCACTAAGGTGGACACACCCTCCCCTTTTGAACTGAAATTCTTTAGTAATCTGATATATTTCAATGAAAAACCTTTCATTTTTTTATCAGTCTAAGAATGAGTTACAGTGGTATGGATGCTGGATTAACTCCTGCAAAGATATAAGGTATGATATGCAGATATTGCCTAAATAATGGTTATTTGGGTGGGTAGGTAGATTGGTGGTTAGATGGTTGGTTTTAATGGCACAAAATTCACCCCTGAGCTAAAACAGAAAGAGATAGTAGTTATATACCCAAGTCATTGTACCAAAATCTACAGTGATGTGCTCCCTGAATTTCATTTTCTCTAGTTGGATTTAGAGACTACCTTGAACCAATCAAGCAATCTACCACAACACAGGCTAAAAATGAAATATTTAAATGGATCTAGCTAAATGAAGTATTGAAGGAGCTGATATAAATTCTGAAGTCTTACTTTTTTGTTTGCTAAACTGCGTAACACTGATAATAGTTGCTCTATTTTGTTTCAATGAGAGGTATGTATCAGAGCCCTTACTCATTCATTCTGCAAGCACAAGGAATCTATGTATTTGAATTACAGAAAGAAAAACATATTCTCCCCATTCTTCAAAAGAAAAGGTGACAGCACAGGAATATCTTACAGTCCCAAAGCATTTGCTGAATTGTATCATGATCTTGCAAAAGTCTTTATTTTACTCCAAGGCCAAAGGGAGTGGACCAACCACAGGCATTTGTAACAAAGAGACAGATGGTTGACCTGGTCACCTGTCTGCAGAAATTATTCATAGAGGAGAAAATGGGCAACAGAGACTGAAGGATTCTTATTTTTTAAAAAATAACCTCAAACTACCCTTACTGTTTACAAGATGAATTTCAATCACAGCAGCCAAAAATAGGAAAAAGGACAGAATTTTACCACTGTCCCCACTGGAAATGGATGACATAAAATACTCCTGTCTGATTATGATGGATGGTCCTTGTTCTGTATACTCTGGAAAATGAGAAAACTCTCCCACAGGACCTACTGTAGACTTTTCAAAGAAAAGAGGGCCCTCTTCTGCCCAAACCTGACAACTGGATTTCATTTGTGCATGGAAGTAAGGATTTCCTGTGGTTTAGCATCACAGTGACTCTCAACCATCAGTACCGATGGCAAATGATTTCAGCTTGATCCCTGGATTCTCAGTAAAGCTAATCAAGAAGCAAAATACCTTGTTTTTAAATACACCTTTGACCACCTTTGTCATCCAGGTCTACATGCCAGAATACCATTTCTTTTTCCCGCAATGTATTTCTCTCCCCATACAGCTCTCAAAACCAGTATCATGAAGAATGGTGTTCTTCTGGATATTGATGATTCTCCCTTAAGTTTTAGAAGAGTTATATCAGTATTTAATAAGCACTTAAAACACTCATGCTCAGTCAGTGTTTAAAACATGGAGAAAAGAATGCTTTCCCAGGAATAAGCCGGAAAGGCGAATGACGAAACAGGAGAGCTGAACAAGGCAAAGGCAGGGCAGGACTACCTAATGGTTAGGTCCTCAAATTTCTCTCTGGCAAGCATCATCACTTATAACATCTAACTTGAAGAACAACAGAAAAAAATTCAGGCTGAGTGCGGTGACTCATGCGTATAATCCTAGCACTTTGGGAGGCCAAGGCAGGTGGATCTCAAGGTCAGGATTTCAAGACCAGCCTGGCCAAGATGGTAAAACCCTGTCTCTACCAAAAATACAAAAATTAGTCAGGTGTGGTGGCAGGTGCCTATAATCCCAGCTACTCGGGAGGCTGAGGCAGGAGAATCGGTTTAAGTTGGCGGGCGGAGGTTGCGGTGAGCCAAGATGATACCACTTTTCTCCTGCCTGGGCAAAAGAGCAAAATTCTGTCAAAAAAAAAAAAAAAGGAAAAAAATAAAGAAAGAAAAAGAAGAGAAAAAAAATGATTCAACAGGGGTCATCTGACTGTCAACCCCAGGGATTTTATTTTGAACACCCTTTTTTTTTTTTTTTTTTTTTTTGCAGGGAGAGAGTAGGAGGAAACAACGCTGGCCAGATCAAATTATAATTTTTTCTTTTATAAAAAAAGAAACCTATAATTCTTAAGTTGAGTAGTAGACATATGACTACGTTATCATTCTTGTACATTGCACATATTAATATACAGTACTTGTCAGTGTTCAGTAATAAAAAGTTTAGAAAGCAAAATGGTAAATTATGGTATTCAGCAAATGTGGCAAAATGTTTTCACTCGTTAACAAGAGTGGTGAGTACAAGGATGTTTAACATTTTCCGTCCTTTGCATATGCTTGAAATTTTTCAAAATTTTAAAATTGAATTGGGCTTTTAAAAATTGCTGCTTTTTGATCTAAATTAATTCGGGTGACAAAGTTTAACAGAGTTGATCTGTAGAAATTATTTTCTAATTTCCAAATGGAGATAGTGTTTATCTTGAGCTCCCCTCCCATCAAAACACTGAATAACCCCTTCTTACGTGGCTATCTAAACAATTTACAACACAGGGGTAGGATTTATTTCCCACATGGGAAAATGAAGTCACAGGGAACTGGAGTCACCTTGGCTTGTCCTGCTTGAGCCACTTGACAGAGCTTAAACTTTAGCTTAAACTTTCTAGGCCACAGAACCAGAAAATCATAGGATTAAGAGGTAAATAGTAACCAGTCTTGTATCTACCTTCTCCACGGTGGTAAATGACCATGATTTATAAGTTTCTCCCCCTTAACCCTATAATCAAGACACCTTTCTGTTTTTGTTTGTTTGATTGCTTTCTGTTGTCCTTAAAAAAAAAGTCCAAGGTCCAAGGGTTTTTTGTTGTTGTTTTTTGTTTGTTTGTTTGTTTGTTTTTTTGAGAGACAATTCCAGGTATATGACATGGCTGAACTGTACCTAACATCATTATACATGAGGCTTCTCTTCAATACTAACAGCTGACAGAAAAGACAACCTTCATCAACTGTAATCAATGACACAGCAAAGAATGGGAGCTACACATTTTAATGTGTGTAGCATGAACAAAAGCATTAGAATACACCAGAGGTGTATGTATTATAGATGTTTTGGTAATTCTCACACCAAAAACAAAACCACTGAAATAGTTGATACACATGATTTCTTTGCTACATGAACTTCTTTGACAATAATTCTGTAAGATTTACAAAAATAAAAGCATCCAAAGATTCTTCTGGGGTGTGTGTGTGTGTGTGTGTGCGCGCGCGCGTGTGTGTGTGTGTGTGTGTGTTGGGGGTTGGATAGTGATCTTCACACTCTAAACATTCAGAACATGTCCTTTTAAAAAAAGAAAAGCTGGTCCTGGCATAGTGGCTTATGCACTGTGATCCCAGCATTTTGGGAGCCCGAGGCAGGTAGATAACCTGAGTGGTCAGAAGTTTGAGACCAGTCTGGCCAACAAGGTGAAACCCAGTCTCTACTAAAAACTACAGAAAGTAGCCAGGTGTGGTGATGGGTGCCTGTAGTTCCAGCTATTCAGGAGGCTGAGGCAGGAGAATTGCTTGAACCTGGGAGATGGAGGTTTCAATGAGCTGACACGGTGTCATGGCACTCCAGCCTGAGTGACAGAATGAGACTCCATCTCAAAAACAACAACAACAACAACAAAAACCAAGCTACACACAAGTCAAACTGAGGCAGAAATTAACAGTTTTGAATATCTCAAGCATTTCCATTTAGCAGTAGTGAGTTTGAGGAAGAATCAGAGCCCTCTGGTATTTCTTTTAGCTAGAAGCCTGGAGATGGCACAGTAGCAGAACTTAGCTGATGGAATTTCGTCTACATCAGGGAAAAAAAAAAACAAACTTGGAATGAATTTGTTTTTAGCCACACACAACCAATATTATTAAAATTATAATCAACCAGAGAGACCATAACAGTTCATTCCATTGGAAATCATGCAATAAATATTATATTTTTAAGCTATTCTAGCCATTTTTAATGATGGTATTTTTTAATGGCTAGAATAATATGTACTGTCTGGAAAATAGGAAAATAGGCTTTAATGTAAGTGGATTATTTTAATTAAAAAACATCTTTAATTATAAAAACAAAAATAGTTAAGGCTATAAAGGAATAATAATCACATCTTATAAAGTTAAAAATGGAGTAAATTTCTTAAATGTTTGCCATTTCACCAACTCTTTGACTACTACACTTTGACAACTATAACTGGCTGTGCCCATGTGCATGTGGCAGCTTATATTCTATTTTAAAAGTTGAGGCTCAGCCGGGCTTGGTGGCTCACACCTGTAATCCCAGCTCTTTGGGAAGCCAAGGCAGATCACCTGAGGTCAGGAGTTTGGAACTGCCTCACCAACACGGAGAAGCCCCATCTCTATTAAAAATACGAAATTAGCTAGGCGAGGTGGCTCATGCCTGTTATCCTAGCTACTTCAGAGGCTCACGGAGAAGAATCACTTGAACTCGGGAGGTGGAGGTTGCAGTGAGCCGAGTTTGCGCCACTGCACTCCAGCCTGGGCGAAAGAGTGAGATTGTCTCAAAAAAAAAAAAAAAAAGTATATATATAATAGAAAATAAACAAAGTTGAGGCTAACCCTAAAATTCTCAGTGCTAACACTTTAATTCATGCCTTATTATTATTATTTTGCCATTTACCTCACCTCTTTCAAGAGCCTCCTAATAGCTTTCTCGCTTTTGCTCATTCTTCCCCAAAACATTCATTGAATCTTCACTATGTATCAGGCATCGCAGTAGGGTCTGTTTAGGCAGACACATGGTGCCTGCTCTCAGCAAGGCTTACAATTTTCTCTCAACAAAGCTTGCTATTTACTCTCAACCTACTTCTCATACTCTGCCAGGAGGAATCTTCCTAAGGCATAGCTTTGTATATATCACACACTTGCTCAAAAACTCCCAGTGATTCCCTCCCTGCAAAACCTATGCAGTTTCTATATAGAGACTGGGAATATAAAGATAAATAGTGCATTATATCTACCCTAGAGGACTCACAGTTGACAGTGAGCCAGAATAATTAACAAATATGTGTAAGGTCAGTGCTACAATAGAGAAATATTTAGTGAAAGAAAGGAAAGAGAGTAGGAAAGCCACTCTTTTTTCTTTGAGAACTGATACTGTTCTAAGTGATAGACAAGAAAAATAATCACATAGTTCTGATTCCAATTAGAAAAAAAAAAGTCACACACACATAAACATGTATAAACATCGAAACTCCAAGCAAATATTCATTCAGTGCAAGGCCCATTGAACATTTGCAGATGAACAAGGTAAGGAAGATAAGCCCTAGTGAATAAAGTTTAGGGCACATCGGGGAAGAGAGTTTTCCCACAGGTGCATGGGTTTATGAAAGTGAGTCCTAGGCCTAAATGGAATGTTATGTTTGGAGAAAAGTCCTAAAATATCTTAATTGCCAGGCTGTAGAGACTGGAGATGTTTACACACGAAGATGCATTTTGACCTGAAGAAATATGAAGAAAGGCTCTCATCAGATAACTTCTACTGGGTAAGTACTAACTACCAAAATAGAAAATGAGATATTATTGAATAGAAAAGAAAATGGTCACACTTCAGGGACAAAGCTTGAATGGCCACAAAAAAGAACATACTGAAGGCATTGCTAAGGTAAGAGGATATGGATTTGTAGGAACTAATTGCCAAGTATATGACTTTTTCTAGCTGTAAGGCAGGGGCCAAGAAACCAAACAGGGGAAGTCCTTGGAATTTGGAGAGTGAGTCTCAGGTCACGAGGCCAGGGCTCCAGCGTGTTAGTGGGAATACCATTCATATTCTAGACTAGAAACTCCAACGGGTACATGGAGGCTAGTGAAACATTTGAGATTATTGAGATATAAAGTAGTGTCCGAGCCGGGCGTGGTGGCTCAAGCCTGTAATCCCAGCACTTTGGGAGGCCGAGGCGGGTGGATCATGAGGTCGAGAGATCGAGACTATCCTGGTCAATGTGGTGAAACCCCGTCTCTACTAAAAATACAAAAAATTAGCTGGGCATGGTGGCGCGTGCCTGTAATCCCAGCTACTCAGGAGGCTGAGGCAGGAGAATTGCCTGAACCCAGGAGGCGGAGGTTGCGGTGAGCCGAGATCGTGCCATTGCACTCCAGCCTGGGTAACAAGAGCGACACTCTGTCTCAAAAAAAAAAAAAAAAAAAAAAGAAAGTAGTGTCCGGAGGTTAAGTTAGGGGAGAAGTGAAAACTTAGGAAGCGGTACCAGCAATAGAAACTCTCTTTGTTGTATGGCCAGGTACTTGAGGAAATCAGGTTATTAGGAAAAAATATAACATGAAAATTTAAGTCACTAAGGACAATGCAAAGGATGGAATGAGGAGGTGACTATAACAGAGTAACTCAGAGTATTTTTTACATCCTGAAGGTCAATAGATGATGAAGATGGGGGGTTGTCGCATAAATAACATGTGACTTTAAAAAAAGAAACATCACTGAACAATAATTGTGGAATCAAAGTCTGATCAGGAATTTAAAAAATTAGGAAAAAAGCATCCTTCACTATAGGAGACTTCCAGAGATGCTCTCTCAATGCAGCATGCCCAGATTTTAGTCAAGGCATAGATGTTGAAGTTATAAGAGAGTTTGTTCACATGAAAAATATACCCTCAAACAACAGTGTGCCCCTCTGTTGGTGATTACTTAATCATTCCTGGTCTGCTATTTGTTTAGCATAAAATATTTGTCATCAGAAATTTATAAACAATATTGGCTGGGCCTGGTGGCTCACACCTGTAGTCCCAGCACTTTGAGAGGCCAAGACAGGCAGATCACTTGAGTCTAAGGGTTTGAGACCTGCCTGGGAAATATGGTGAAACTCATCTCTACCAAAAATACACAAATTAGCTGGGTATGGTGGCATGCATGTGTAGTTCCAGCTGCTTGGGAGGTTGAGATGAGAGAATCAGTTGAGCCCAGGAGGTGGAGGTTGCAGTGAGTGGAGATGGTGCCATTGCATTCTAGTCTGCACGACAAAGTGAGACGCTGTCTCAAAAATAAATAAATAATCAACACTATTTATATAAACACCATGCAAATGCTCAGGAGCAAATAAATCAATCACACTTTTCTCAAATTAATAAATTAACTATTAAAGAAAAATCATTCCTGTGTGAGGACCCTTGGCAATGAGTTTAAATTTTTATCATCTAAATATTCTAACTAAATTTTTAAGACATGTTTGTTCTCACAATGAGAACACATGGACACAGGGAGGGGAGCACTACACACTGGGGTCCGTTGGGGGGAAATGGGGGAGGGGCAGGGGGTGGGGAGGTGGGAAGAGATAGCATGGGGAGAAATGACAGATACAGGTGAGGGGACGGAAGGCAGCAAACCACACTGCCATGTATGTACCTATGCAACAATCTTGCATGTTCATCACATGTACCCCCAAACCTAAAATGCAATAAAAAAAAAGACATGTTTGTTCTCAGAAACACCTAGGGTCTGCAAGTGCAAATCACCTACATAATTATTCTCAGAAGTGCCAGTTCTTAAGATGGCTAAATTTTCTTTTTCGAATCCTCTCTCCACCAGTCCTCCTTTGGCCTGTCAAGCAATCACTCATCATAGTTCATTTATTTCAATATTATCAGCTTCACAGGTTTCACAGAGCTAACAGCATTCTGCTCATTGGAACTGATGATCAAAATCACCATGATTAAGGTTTTGGTTGAATCCCCTAGTGTTCAGCAGCTGAGTCCATCCTGGAGCACCCCGGTAACAGGGACGGTGAGGAATAATGTTCCTGAGACCTGCAACGTGTCTTCTTTTTCAGTCACACTCCACTGGAGAGCGATCTGCAGCCATCTTCCCATGGCAGGCAATAATTAGTACATTAGACTGCTCAGATAATAAACCAGAAACCCCATGGTTCCCTAGTTTCTTCTGTCAAGAAATAAGCTGTGAATAAAAATGAGAGGTTGGCTATGGGTCTTCCACTGCCTGGTCTCATGTTTCATGGTAATGCAGATCAGTATCAGACTCAAGTTTGCCTGGCCTTAGAGCTTCAGGCTAAAAGTGTTTTGAATTAGGGAGCATTGACTGTGAAATTATCTATTGTAAATACTCCATTTTAAAGACTAAATTAGATTACATTTCATGGCTTTAAATGAGTAGATTTAAAAATAAGTTCATATCTACAAAGTTAAGATTCTATATTGAAAGTTCTGGTCATAACAGAGGCTGCAATGATTACAGCTCTGTTCCCTTGGTCTTACAAGTGACAAGAGCCAAAGATTCATAGACCAGTAATTTTCTTCACTCTTGGCAAGAACCAAAATTAGGATATATGATTACTAAAGACACCAGAACACCTCAGAATGTTCTTGGAAGCCTGCCTTAAAAATTCAGGATATGTTGGGTACTATGATGCATTCCTGTAGTTCCAGCTACTTGGGAAGTTGAGGCAGAAGGATTGCTTGAGCCCAGGAGTTTGAGGCTGTAATACACTATGATTACAACTGTGAATAGCCACTGCCTCCAGTCTTGTTGACAGAGCAAGATCCCACCTCTAAAACAAAATAATAAATAAAATTCAGGATATTTACAGTAAAGGTTGTAGGTCATCTAAAACCTACTTGGGTTTCAAATCCTACAGACTTATCAAAAAAACAACAGATGCTGGCAAGGTTGCAGAGATATAGGAACATGCTTGTATTGTTGGTGGGAATGTAAATCGTATAACCATTGTGGAAGATGGTGTGGTGGTTCTTCAAAGACCTACAACCAGGAATGAGATCATGTCCTTTACAGGGACATAGACGAAGCTGGAATCCATTATCCCCAGCAAACTAACACAGGAACAGTGAAGCAAACGCCACATATTCTCACTCATAAGTGGGAGTTGAACAAAGAGAACACATGGACACAGAGAGAGGAACAACACACACTGGGGCCTGTCAGGGGGTGGAGTCAGAGGAGGGAGAGCATTAGGAAAAATAGCTAATGGATGCTGGGCTTATACGTGATGGGCTGATAGGTGCAGCAAACCACCATAGCATACGTTTACCTATATAACAAACCTGCACATCCTGCACAAGTATCCCATAAATAAAAATTTAAAAAGACTTATAATCAGGAATATGTTTGTATTTGAAATCAGAATATACAGAACATCTGTGCTATTTGAATAGTCTAATCCCAGTAACCCTTCTATTCACACAACCTCTACTACACAGTTAGCAGCTACTCTAGAGGAAACTAGGCAGCACAAAGCAGGAAAATTGATTCTCTAGGAAACAGAGTGAATATACAACCAAAGTGATTATCTCCCCAAAGCCCTCCTTGCCTTATTTACTGGTAACATTTTTCTTTAGAAGAGGTTTTACATTTCTAGTATCAGCTGCTACCTGAAGCTTTCCAAAAACTCTCTCCCAGGTCCAATACTCTGCTTTACCTCCGTTAGTTCTAATCTTTGTTAACAAAGCTGGGACTTATGCAAGAATTCCACAGTGAGATTGTCTTGTATTAATTGGCAAATGTCATGAGTTAGAAAGAAAAGAAACCAGGACTTGAACTTACATTTTACTCTCAGGTCCAAACTCATCCCCTTTAAATGCTAAGCCAGACTGTCTCTCAGCACTGAATATAAATGCAATGGGATTTGGGATAAGACATGAGTATGGACTTAAATGGTCAAAGAAGACTCAAGAAATAAGGTGAGACTTGAGCTGAACCCCAAAGGTGTACAGATCCAGAGAAGAGAGACTTCCAGGGAGAAAGTACAGCTACAAGAGCATGGAGCATCACGATGACAGGATGTGCTAATGACAGTGAGAAACCTGACCTTATTAGAATAAAGAAAGCCATGAATATTCAAGAAAATGTGGTTCAAGTGACAGCTTTTGAAAAACAGATTCTGAAAGACCTTGAAAGCCAAGTGTAGGGTTTGGACTCCATTGAGAAGATGTCAATCAAGGTTCATCAGCAGAGGAATAAAATAATAAAAATAGTATAGACTAATTGGGAGAGATTAATCTAGAACTAGAATGTATGGTAGATTTGAGAACTACAAGCCTGGAGACCAAGAGTGAAGAGCTCAAAGACTGTCAAGGGACTGAAAAGTCTTCTTCACTATCATGGCTTTAGGGTTTTCAAAGCAACTTACTCCTTCCTGGCTTCCTCTCGGTCTGCTGAATCCGCCACCAAAAGATTGTCTGTGACAAGAGATGCAGCTTCAGGAAATATAGCCACAATCAAATATTACCTAGGAAACCAAATATTACTAAATGCAGAATGTTACCCCACACTGAGAAATAGCTGTGAAATTTGGTTATAGCTGTGTTTATTGTTCATTAAGCTTTATATAATAGGAAAATATGCTAAAGTAATCCAAATGCAAATTAAATAAGTTAGATGTTGAGAATACATGTGGTGTGTTGAAGGGACTGGAATAAAGCCTCTAACAATACTGAGATTTTGTTTGGCTAAACTTACGTATTTTAATATATTCTTTTCGATTTCCCTGTTCTCATGAAAAATCTCAGGATTTTTCATGAGTTGGGACAACAGGATCGTGTCCACGACATGTATGTTGAACTGAAGGCCCTTTTCTAAAGCTCACCTCCCCCAACCCCCACCAGCAGCCAGGCACTGATGTGAGCTCTAACCAGATGACACACTTCAGTGCCAGCATGAAGGAGTCACATGGACATCTTAGATAGGGAGGGGAGAAAGAACACTTACTCTTAAGGATAGATAAATCTCAGATGACATCTCCCTGCCTAAATCCTTTTTTTACAGAGACAAAATCATATCCCAAATATTGAGAATTCAGGTGGAATAACGGGGCTTTCTGCCAAGCATCCACAAAAGCAGACAGATACCTCATCTGTGGCCCAGGTAGGCACATTATACCTTTACAATTACAGATATACAAGCTTTGCCAATGGACTAAAACACAACCGAAAGCTCATGTATGAGTCTGTAAGACACAAAAACAAAGGTGTTTGGATAGCAAAATCACCTCAGAACAATTCGGAGAAATCCTAAAGGTCATTTATAGTTGTTTATATTATGTATGTATGCACATGCATGCATTTATTTTCACACATATAAGCATATCTGAGTAAAATGACAGTTTTAGATTTAGTTGAGGGCTGATTTCAAAGAGCATGTTGTTAATTTACTGGGAAATAATGCCTGAAGTTAGATGCTATTGTTTCCTACCAATGCTCCTGAGAGTTGTTACAGAGAGTTTATAAGGTTGACTGAATTCTTCTGCAGAGAAAGACAAATTTTGCAATCCAGGGTGTGAAAAAAATCAAGGGAATTTCGTGTTTTACATTTTCAGCATATAATGTGTCCAACTTCCTTAATTATATAGTACTGATTTTGGTCAACATAAAACTCTGAGGCAATTGATGACTGACGATAAAATTCTACTGTCTCACTCGATCTCTAGAGTACTAGACTGTTACAAGAAATCTCATCTTGTGAAATAAACCACAACATCACTTTGGAAGTGAGTGCCACAGAAGACACTGAGACCAAGGGGCTCTTTTCCCATACCGTACTATAGCGGTCTATTACCTACAACCACAACCCACTGTAAAACCATCTTCCTTTTATATTAAGTGTATATATGAATGATTGCTCAGAAATGGCAAAGCTTTCTTTGAGAAAGGAGAAGGGCAAGAGTGAAAAGAAATGGAAACATCTTGACATTTTCATTTTTTATCTGAAGAAGGAAATTGCATACTGGGACACTCATTATAATTCCCATATGCCTAAAAGAATTTCTTCTGGCAAGAAAATACCTAGTCCTAGTAAAACTGTTAGTGTTCTTATCATGAAAAGAACGCTAAGATCTCTGCACAACTCAGATGCTGAATATTTGCAAGGCTCAGTCATTCAATCAACAAATATATTTTGAATGTCTGTTATGTGCCTGACACCAGGCATATTCTAAAACAAGTTCATATTAACATTTGATAACATTATGAATGTTTTCTTCCTACTGCCTTATACTTTTATGTGTTTTCCACATTTTCAACAGTGAGTTTTATAATTTTCATATTAAAAAAACTCAGTTAAAACAAAGGTATTAATAATGCAAAGTTCCTTCATTTCTTCTGTAGTAATGCAGCAAAATTCTAAATGCAGACCCGTGCCTCGCGATCAAAATAAGGACAGTCAATGGCTAAAACACCACAAGGTATAGAAATACCTCCAGTTTTCTGAAGTCTCCAAATTCTGTTTGAAAACATTTGTTAATTTCATTTTGCAAAGAGACATGAATCAGTGGGCAAAGATCCACAAGAAAGGAGTAAGTGAGTAAATAAATCATAATTCTAAGTAAAGAAAATAATAAGAACCAGCTGGGTGCGGTGGCTCATGCCTTTAATCCCAGTACTTTGGGAGGACAAGGTGGGTGGATTACTTCAGGTCAGGAGTTCGAGACCAGCCTGGCCAACAGGCTGGTCTTTTTTTTTCTCTACTAGAAAAAAAAAATAGCTGCACAGGGTAACTGGTGTCCATAATCCCAGCTATTCAGGAGGGTGAGGCAAGAGAATTGCTTGAACTTGTTAGGCAGATGTTGCAGTGAGCCAAGATGATGCCACTGCACTCCAGTCTGGGGGACAGAGAAAGACTCCTGCTCATATATATATATATATATATATATATATATATATATATAAATGTAGACCTCCTAACAGAAACTCAAAGTAAGAAATGCTTGATAGAGACATATTTGCAAGTCTTTAGTTTTGCGCAGCTTTTTGCAACATTTTCTTTGGTTAAGAAGGTTCTTTGACTGCAAAAGGACTATCACTGGAGTTGAAGGCTTTTCCCTGAAATAAATGAATAAATAAAACAGTTGTAGAATATTCCATACTGCCAGATCACTCTGAGACTGATGTAAAGCCTCAGAAAACCTTTATAATTTGTGCCTTGAAGCACAACCCATTATGTGTTATGTCTTCCCTCGCTACCTTCCCTCTAATCTCTCAGTGCAAAGGTGAAGTCAGGTAAAAAAGAAATAGGTTGGGATCAATTTTCACCCTAAATGAAATAACAAAGACTGGAACTGCAATTGACCTGATATAACCAGGAAAATGACAGCACATGAAACAATGGCTGGTAAGGCACTAGACATCAGGCAAAGAAGGGCAGTGGTTTTTGAAACAGAGAAGATAAACTAAGTGAGATTTAAGACTGTCCCAGCTTACTGCCTGGAGAGAATTTCTGCACCATGGAGCATGCCAGAAGATTCCAGATTGAATCCAGCCAACTCCTGCAGTTACGCAGATGGAGCTGAGACTCAGGAGAGACTCTCAGCTAGCTAGAATGCAGAGCCGACATGGAGCTGGAGAAAACAGACCTAAAAGATTACATATCGTATGATCCATTCAAATATATTCCAGAAGACATAAAAATAATGAATGCTGATACAAATTCAAACAGCAATGACCTTAAAGAGAAGGACTAAGTGGAAGAAGGGGAACAAGAAAAGTTTCTGGGAAGATGAACTATGATTTATCTTAACTGGGGTGTTGATTACATGGCTATGAGCATTTGTGATCATGCACATAAGATCTATGCATTTTGCTGGATGTAAATTTTACCACCTTCAAAAAATGATCTCTTCCCTCCCTGAAAAGCAAGTAAAGGAGAAAAATGAAGGAGGAGAACAAAATTACATTTATTATTTCTAATTTACAAGACAAGGTAAAGTAGTTTAGATCTTTTTTGTGCCTTTAGATGTGGAAATAACTATAGGAAATCATGTCTATATTGAAAAATGTATTGACATTTCACTTGTTTGTAACTAACATGGTAATATAAAGGTTGTCTTTTGTGAACCAATAGGCTCTAAGTGGATTATTGCCATCACCATAAGTAAGTAACTAGCTAAGCATACCAGAAATGAATGGGCTATAACTAAACACAGCAGTAAAAATGGTCTACAAATATAGCATGTAGAAGATGGCTGAAATGAAATTACTGAGGCCACAAACTCCAACAACTTAGGATAATCCCAGATAAGCTATATGTCCTTCAATTATGGAGACTGTTTTTCCTTGATCCATAGGACCAAGTGTCTCCTGGGGTTTGTAGAAACCAACGTAACACCTCTGAGGTCCCGCTTATTTTCAGGGACGGCTATGAAAATCAAAGCTGCAAGTAGTCCTGGCTCTTGCTGAATCGGTTTAGTATTGCACGAATAATAATATCAGCCCTGGTATAGCCTGAGGATACTCCAAATCATCCCTTCTTAAGACTGGAGGAACCTAAAAGCAAGTGTGATTCCCATGGGCAACAAGCTAAAACCCACATGTATAGAACCGTTCCTGAGAGTACCACTAGTTTCATCCTGCTCTTAGAAGACCCTGGATTTCATTGCTGTCTTCTGACTTTCCTTTGGCTACATGGAATATCTGTGGATCCGAGAATAAAACCAGATGCAGAGAAATAACCTTGGGCATTTCCTTTGGTGCTACCACTCCTGACTTCTTTTTGTGTCTGTCTCACCTTCTGAGTCCTGCCTATGACAGAACTATGCTGCCCCTTGGTGCACCTGACTTCTCTGGACTCAGCCTCTTGCCTGCTTAGATGTAGCAAACTTGCAAAATGCCACTTGTTTGATGGAACTTCTGATCTTGTTCCTTGAGCAAATCAGTCCTACTTTAAATGTCCTTATTTAAAGTGAATAAAATGTGAAAAATATAGCATCCCCCCAAAAGAACAATGCAGACACTAGAAATTAAGTATTATTGATGCTAACACAAGCAGGTAAGCTCTGTGGCTAATGTGAATCTAAATCCCTATGACTTCAGACGAATTTTCATCCAGAAACTTTCCTTGAGGCATTAAGAAGACATTGGTAGTCAAGAGTCCAGACTTTGCAGTCAGGCAAATGTTACTCTGAATCTTTGTTCTCCAACTTAATAGTTTTGTCACCTTAAGCAAATCACTTGACTTTTCTGTCTCAGTTCTCTCATCTACAAAACTGGCATCACAATAGTATTTTAGGGCCACGGGGTTTAAATGACAATGAATTCAGAACATTGGAGCACACTGTTAAGGGGTTAAAAACAAGGTGACTGTATAAAAGAGGCATTCAAGGTTTAAAAAAAATGAAACTGAATATAAATTAATAAAAATTATCCAAAACTTAGGGCAAAATTTAGGGGGAAAAATTGTGTGTCTTTTCAACATCATATAAGGACATTGTTTAACAGGCCCACCCAAGAAACATTCAGCTCTGTGGGAGAAGTACCTGTGGCTGGTACTGACGCTGTTAGCAGGAGCCCAGGGTACAGAAGATGACCTCTGAACCTGTATATTTTTGTTCAGCACAGATGTACACCTTCAGTAGAAAAGGTAACACCAAAGGTGAAGAGATTTTTGCTTTGTATGACATTTACCAGTTTTAAATCTAACCTAAATTTGTATTTTAATATTCTTAAGGTCTATAAATATCCAGTTCTTCAAATAGTCTTCCGTCATCTTGTTTACACTGTTTCCATCTTGTTGATTCTCTTGTTATGGAGTTAAACAAATTTGACACACATTCGGTCTATTATTGCATGAGTGTTTTGTTTCTAACTTTATGATAATTATATTTGTATGAGTCACATTTTTAACTTTTTGAAAATGATATCGAAGAGTAGCCAACAGTTCGGTAGGGCCATGATGTGCCATATCCTAAACTCCACAGTTACACATTCAAGTTATTATTATTCAATTTATGTTTGTTAAATTTATTCTGATAAGATAGGACCTGTATCTGTGTTTTAGAAGCACAATACTTATCATATCCAAGTTAACATACATACTAAGGGACAGAGTTAATATATGAACATGGGCTACTCCATTATACATTAGTGGTCTTGTCCACCGTGCTATATGATATACATTGGGATTGAAATAAAAAAACCAAACATCAGAAGATGTAGGTCAATAGAGAATGAAAACATAAATAGTTGGGAGTATGGGCAAGATACTCTAATTCTATAATGGCTAAAGATATTATAATTCTAAATGGCCTCATCTGAGTGTTAAGAAGGCACACCTGAAATGTTCAGAATTCCACAATAGGACACCATTCATAGCCAAAAACACAATTTCCCTTTTCCAGTTTATGTTTTTATGCCATTTGATTGTCTGTGAAGACATGCTCACATGGAATTAAGCACTCTAATATTAGTATAAACGTTAAACTGTTATTTCTAACAGTGACTAAGTAGTAGCAAATCTAATAAGAATGTCAACTTTTATGTCAGACAAACCTGGGATCAAATCCTCAATCAGCTATATTCTAATGGTGTGATCTCAGTTTTGATATAATTAAAATTAGGAATATCACACTATAATATTTTCTTAAGAATCTGGGGATGATTAAAGGGATAATATCCTTATAAAAGTCCTAGTAGATCTCTCTACTAGGACTTTTATAAGGATATAAAAGTCCTAGTAGAGTGTCAGGACCACGATAAAAACTTAACAGCTGTCAAATATTATAATTATCTACAATAAAAACTACCACTAATCCTATTTACCAAGTACCTGTTACACTCCTTATGCTATACCAAAGCTTCAGGAAGCTAATGAACAATTCAACTTCACAGATAGAAAGATTCAGGACTGGCATTTAATGCAGTTTGATTCTAGAACCAATTAAATTAATGACTATGTCTTGATGTCTTTTATCACTTGGTAAGTTACACACATTACAAATCAGCCTTATAAAAACTGGTTTCTTTATAAATAAATTTTCAAGATTGATCTCCACAAATGATTCAGTGAAATAAACCAGGATTTGAACCCTATGAGGCCTACATTTAGGACCCAGCAATGATTTTAACATAGGGGAGTTTCTCCCCAGGAGCTGGCACTGTAACACGCATTCTACGGAAGGAAGTTAGAAAATCTAATATTTCTATTTTTTTTTTTTGTATTTTGAAAAATGCATAGCATACAGTGTTAAACCAAACAAAGCAGAGTAAAAATGTCAAACAGAATGTGATCTTAACCATGCCAATGCTTAGAATAAAGACTGGAAGGAAATACTCAGAATGTCAACAGTGGCTGCAGCATATTTCTCCCTACTTGCCTGCTGGAATGCTACCTTTTCTTTCCAACCCTCTTCCATACCATATTTGCTTTGAATGTACTTATACATTTTTCAAAGTGGTCAGATGTGGTGGCTCACATCTGTAATACCAGCACTTTGGGAGGCCGAGGCAGGTGGATCACAAGGTCAGGAGTTCCAGATCAGCCTGGTCAACATAGTGAAACCCTGCCTGTACTAAAAAAATATACAAAAATTCGCCAGACATGGTAGCACGTGCCCCTGTAATCCTAACTACTCAGGAGGCTGAGGCAAGAGAATCCCTTGAACCTAGGAGGCAGAGGGTGCAGTGAGCTGAGATCATGCCATTGCACTACAGCCTGGGCAATAGAGAGAGAGACTATGTCTCAGGAAGAAAAAAAAAAAAAATCAGTGAAAACTGTCCTAAAAGCAGCTGTCCTTCACAGAGTCTCAACCCTGGGGACTTTACAACTCCTCACAATACACCATTCGTGCTTCTACTGAAGCACCTTCATATGAAACACCTTCTAGTCTTTCCCCATTAGACTAGAAGGTCTTTGAGAACAAAACTCTATGTTACTCATGATTATATTTGCAAATAAGAAATGTTTGGTGAGTGAATGAATAAATAACGATAAAGTCCATTCTAAGTAGCAAACAATTGTCTTACAAGTGAACTTCTCACATATGCCCTATTTGCTGGACAGGCAGAATCTGAAAAAAAGTGGGGAAATGAACACATAACCAAAAACATGAATGTGCTATACTCTGATATCCTTAAAAATTACTGCTATACTGACAGGTCTAGAACAACATAGGCTTATAACCACACAGATTCTTAACCTAATGTGTGTGTATCTATACGAACCCAAGAGACAGTACACACGTCTGTCCCTTTGTTTGCATGCTAAGTAATGCATACATTGCTTATTTTTTCTGAAGCTTGAGTGGGAAATGTGTTTTTAACATATTTAATCAATACGCTAACCTACATTAAAAACATAAATAAACTCACACAACAAATAAAAAGCAAAAGGTCAATCAATAGCCAACACTGCAGCTTAACAGCCACTCCTGCAGAAAACTGTCTGAAAAAGGCGCTTTAAACTCCACTATCTGCACGATCCACAGCTGCTTGCTATTGATTTGTTGCAAGCAAAGAACATCTATTATAACATGCCAGTGTGAACCTAGCAATTTCTCCAACGGGCAGTCCACAATGTGTGACTAGCAGTGTAGCACAAGGTTGCTGGCTCCTAAGGGTAGGCTGAGGACCCATGTCCATTCCCTTTGCTTCACCCCACAAAGCCATGATGAGCACCCACTTCCTAAACTCAGACTTGATGTGTGTTAAGGACTTGTGTGCCAAACACAGTCCTATATGTGCTTCTTCAGGGCACAAGAAGCAATAACCAGACCCCCAAATTATATACCATTCAATTGTCATGTACATGATAAAAGGCAACAATGTTGTTAAGGTTAGGTATGAGATGTTTAAAACTGCTATTTTCATAAAGTCCATAAAAATGACAACCCTTTTGTACATGTGCAGGTGCGTGTAGGAGGGTTCTATTCTACACAACATTTTTTGATGTTGTGTAAGAGAGAAGCACTCAACAGCAGGCTGACGATGACAGTGGCATGAGCACACAAGACGGGAAGGAGATTCTGGATTTGCCTGGGTGCTGCAATGGCTGCAACATGCTAGAATTTCCCAGGCTCTCAGTCCTGATTTAAAATACTAATAAGAACCCAATTTCAAAAAAGAATATCCCTATAAGGACATTTATAAGGTTCCATTTATTTTGCTGTTCCTAAAATGTAGCCCAAGACAGCTTTCATTAAGTTGATTTTTCAGGTGGTGCTCACCCTCTGAATAGCCAACTCCTTCAATTATAAATGTGTCACAAGAACTCAAGATTATCTTGGAGGATGTAACTTATGTGTTCTCCCATAGATCATACTGATTTCTACATTAACTCAAAATTTCTTCTGGGATGATTAGATTGCAGAATCAAAACAGCCCTAAAAGTCAATGTAAAAGAAAATCCCCATGAGTTTACCATTACATAAAATTGTAGAAGGTCATATCTAAAACTATGTAAGACAATTAGCAAATCAATTACACCTGAGTTTCCAATCAGAGAATTTTTGTTTCCTATCCCCATACGAGTCACTCTTATACAAGACAATCAGCTCTAAAGAATATCGGCTTTGCATAGCTATAACATTGAAACTGAAATTCACCCCACTGCCTCCATCAACCCACCAGACTCTCACAAAGAATAAATAAATAAAGTAAAAAATCCAAGCTTGGCCTATTCACACTAGCTGAGACTAAGTTTTAAAATGTATGCTCTACTTACAGAGGAAACATCTAGGTAACAGCACATTAAAATTGTCAGATAAACATATTTGGTAAATAGGCAAGAAAAACACAAAGGTCATAAGTAAAAGAACCAATGCTAAAAAAAGGAATACCCTAAAATGCAGACATTTTTAGAGCCTTAGGAGTCATGCCTAGATATAATTAACTATGTTACACATGATGAATTAAGTAACTTATTTTGGAAAATGTAAGACCTAGCTATTTCCCTGTTGAATAAATTTCAGTCTTTGGATATGCAGTAATAAACTGAGGTGTTTTCATGTTCATTAATTGAGGATCAATCTGTTGCCCTGAGAAACAGCTCCTGGAAAATGAGATATCCATAACCTTTCTTTTCCCCTACAAAATGCTTTTTGCAATTAAATTTCATCTCTAACCTATTTGCATGTCCTATGATAACATTTAAAAGGATACAATTTATTTGAGATATATGCAACATTCTATAGAACATTCTCTTTGCAGGAATTAATTAGGTAAAGACCAGGTTTCCTTGATGGCATTCTACTTTTAATGTCGTGACCCATTTCTGTTATTTAGGTCAAAGGCAGGCCATTTGTTGCAGGCATGTTACCAAAGCAATTGCTAATGACCTCAGTGCTCTTCCATATAAGACCCACTCTCTGGTTTCCTCTATATTCCTTCACATTATCATTCTTCCTTCTCCATGAACTTATCTCTTCTTTCTTTGTAATTTTCCCCACTGCTTTTGCTGACGATAAGCATGAACCTATTCAAGTCTGCTGGTGACAATGAAGATTAACACTTGACTCCTGATACAGGCTACAGCCCCAAAAACTTATCAACAAAGGTAAGTACACAGAATATCATATAGGTAACTTCATTTTGAAGATGTTTGTTAAAGAAATAGCAAATCATAACTCGAAAGGTCAAGGCTGATATAGAAAATAATACCCTATGATTTTTGAGCTGTTTTTTCTAGGTAGAACATACTGGCTTTGACTCTAGTTCCAAAAGAGAAGGTCTTCCAAATACCTTGAATATCAATTATTGGAAACAGAAACACTAATGTAATAATTTTAAGCAACCTACCATTCTGCTATATTTGGTTGGGTTTCATTAAAAGTTTATCATCAAACTTTACAGTCACATCCTATATGTCTTAACTCTATATTTATCACATTCCACAATTAAGATGTATAATTCATCATTTCTGTATGTCTATCCAATCACAGAAGCCTCTGTCCAATCTCCAGGTGGGGGACTAGGCAAGTAGGTTCTGTTAGAAATTCAGGTTCCCAAGTTCACTACAACAAAAAGGTACAACTGCATTGTTACAGAATAAAAGTCAAAATGTATGGCCAGGCACGGTGGCTCACACCTGTAATCCCAGCACTTTGGGAGGCCGAGGCAGGTGGATCATGAGGTTAGGAGATTAAGACCATCCTGGCCAACATGGTGAAACCCCATCTCTATTTAAAAATAAAAATTAAAAAACTAGTTGGATGTAGTGGTGCACGCTTGTAATCCCAGCTACTTGGGAGGCTGAAGCAGGAGACTCACTTGAACCAGGGAATCAGAGGTTGTGTGAGCCGAGACTGCACCACTGCACTCCAGCCTCGTGACAGAGACTCCATCTCAACAACAACAAAAAATGTCTTGCCTTCAACCTAGATTTGTTAGAAATATTTTTGAACTACGAGACGCTCTTGTCACAAAGGAAAGCTGTAATTTTTCCAATTTAAGTGCCAGTGCTTCATTATATCCCAACAAATTGCCCAAGTCAGACAATGTGATACTCCCCATCTCTGACTGAGACACAATCTGCTCTTGATAAAACCGCAGAAAGCTAGAAAGAATCCATCCTGATTTTTGCCAGAAAATAATGCCTGGCACTCGGTGACAGGCAGGAACTTGTCAAAGATAGAAAAAAGACATACATACCTTCTGAAGATCGTGCATATTCACCACAGTTAGGAAAACTTACCTTTATACCTTTTCTGTGTAGAGAGTCTCTTCCTGACCATTTTCTACCCAGAGTGGGATGTATGTGTGACAAGAAATAAACTTGTGAGGATAAAGAAGCATTATGCCACCATTTAGAGAAAAAAAAGCCTTTCTAGCGAGTGCTATACAGACAAATTGGAGGAAAAATAAATAGCATGTACTACAATTTCTCAGGTTCTCTTGCTGGGTTTATAACTACCTGTTTCAGAGTGAAACACTATTTCCAAATCATAAATATGGAAACATGACTTTCAGTAATACCAAAAGACTTGATAAGAGCAATCTTAGGCCCAAACTTTCTGCAGACATCGTATTCACATGACAGAGACAGAGGCATATGCTTATGTAATTAGATGAATGGGTATTACATAACTCTCTCTATATATTGCCAACTTCTCCACTTGTTTCTCCTCCATGTACTTAAGAGAATGAAAGAGCATATGGAGACAAAGTGACTGAGAAAAATGGGAAAAAGAACAACAGACAACTGTACACACATAAAAAGTTGAGAAATAAGAAAGCAAGAAAAACCACATAGACCTGAGGGGGCGGAGCATTGTAATTGGCATCTGCTTTCACGTAACCATTTCTCAGATAATGTCACGCATCATTTTTCCAAAACCAAGATGTCAAATTAGTCTGGATTATAAAACAAAGGCTGCACTTAGAAAGGTTAGCAGGACCCACTAAGTCAGGGATTTTCAACAAATCTCTTTGCCACAGGTATTCAGAAATTTCAAGTGCATGTTCATCTTTGCTATGGCCACATCAAGAAAATAACATGAGAACAAAGTAGAGACACAGGTTACAGATGCCCACAGCATTGAAATGTCTCCACCATCCGTGCTAGAATCGTCTTCATGAAGTCAGTCCTATATTAGAACTAAATCCATGAGCCAGAAGCATCATGAGTGGACACAATTAACAATCACAAGACTCTTGAAAACCAAAAATACAATACATACATATAAGATATACTCACAAAAATAGGAAATACACACACACACACACACACACACACACACACACATATGTACACAATACATACAGAATAGCTATGTGTATATAAACCAACCAGAGATCAATACATTTAGTAAGAGAGAATTTCTGCCCTGTACCTGAAATATGCCCAAGAATGTTTAAGCTTTGCTAATTGTAAAAAAATAATCTCTTGAATGTCTTTGTCATTTGCAAGGCCTAAGAAATTCAGAGAACTCAAACTTTTTGAGAAAGCAGCTATCCCCTTTAAATATCCTCAAAATTCTAGGCCATGCAACACAAGAGCGTCTCAAAATTATTAACCAATTTGAAGTTAAATTCAGTAAGATAAGGTCATTTAATTCATGAAGAACTGAACCCATTACCACAAAAATATTGCCTGAATTGGTTTTGCTGCTGTTGTTACTATTTCTCAGTTGCCATTCTAATCTAAATAAAAAACATGGGAAGTAAGCAAGTGGGAGAATATTCAGTGTTGTTAAGCAAGACACATCTCCTCGCTCTTCTCGTAAGAGCACCAGTCATTTATTTTCCAAGTTCCTGGAGGAGAGAATTACTTATGAATCTTTCAGAAGAGCCATCCTTTTATATATTGTCCCTTAAGAGTCTCCAAATCTCCAAACATCTTGACACAGTTCCAGTATGAAAGGTTGTTGTACTTACGGTCATTGCACTGGTTTCCAGAATAAGAGGTCATAGAACAATCACAGGTGAAGCCCTCCCATTGTTGCATGCAGACCCCCTGGTTGGCACACGAATCTTCCTGGCAGGTGGTACTGGGTCCTAGCAATGCACAAGAAGAGGGGGGAAAAAGAATAAGAGAGAGAAGAAACATTAAAAATTAGTCAAAGAAATCACCTGAATTTACTATTCTCATGCCCCCAAACATTCAAAGACACATCACCAAAATTGTCAACTCAATCTCATGCAACAAAAAGTCAGTATATACAAAAGATGACAGAAATACACACTTAGCCACAAACTATCAACAGTTACACACAGAAGGGAGAGGGCTGAACACACTGTTCTCCTTTGGGCTGACTTTGCAAAAAAGCTTCATCTTTACCATTCAACTAGAAAGATATCTCATTTGGGTTATAGTCTTTTTTAATGTAGAATGCTAATGCAAAACAAAAATCATTCCCATGATGCTTATAAATTAAGGTACAATGTTTTTTTAATCCTGAAACCAAAAGTCCCTATGTCTACTTTGTGACATAAAAGATGTTTAATGACATTGATAATAATTAAGAGAAGGAAGAGAATGAGAAGGAGGATTTAGCAACCAACATGGATTGATGTTTTGTGGGAGACAGTACTGGGTACTAAGCAATGTGTTTACAGTACCTCACTGAGCTCTCCAGGTACTCTAAGCGGTAAGTAATTACGATTACCTCCACTTTACAGATTTTAAGACACTGAGCTCAAAAAGGCACAATAATTTACTCAAGGTCACACATTTGGTAATTGAAGGATGCTGATGTCCAGCTTATGTAAACCAACTCTAAGACCCATGCTCTTGAGTATACCAGTGGTTCCCAGTGTGTAGTTCTCAGACCACCACCAAGTGGGAATGTGTCAGAAATGCAAGTGCTTGGGGCTTACCCCAGACCCACTGAATTAGAAATTTTGGGGGGAGGCATAAACCTGTTTTATAGGACATTCTAATGCAGTCTGAAGTTTGAGAGCCATTGCACTGCAGCACACTGCTGCTCTGGGTAGCCTAAAAATGGATTCTCTTAAATGAAGTGTGCACGCACAGGAGCATACGAAAGAGAGTCATTTGTGCTACAGAAAGAAAATATTAGACATTGTGTTTATTTTAATTAATTCTAAATTATTTCTATTTCTGTGTGTCTCTCATATGCTAATAATATATAAGAATAATAGTCATGTCTATAACATAAATAAGTCTACCCATTTTGAAGGTATTCTCAAAATCTTTTACTCATATGAGAGGGAATTAAACATTTTTTGGATGATCTCTCTTTAACAGACTGCCATGAAGCTCTCCCTTTAGGTCAGCCTGGCACTTCTTTTCAACCATTCTCTCTGTTTTACTGTTATTTTCTGCCTTAACTTTGGGATTAAAGATAAATCCATACCTTCGGGATTATCTGAACAGGAAATATCTTAATATTTAGGATAACTCCATGAATTTCTCAGAGAATCTCAGCAAAGGGATGAGCCCTTTGACTCACCAAATGGATTAGTCAGGAACTAATGCATAAAAGCACTTGGCAGAGTAAAACGTAGAACCATTGCAATAACAGCATATTTCACAATTTCTAACCTAAGCCTCACAAAAGCAAGAATATTGAAATGAAAGAACACAGGGTCCTAAAGATGCATGTTTAAAAGAGATGCAGGACTACAAAGGCTTTGTCTTCTGGGTGGCAAGACATTTTGTATTTATTCATAAAGGCTGGAAGCAGGACAGGCCATCACTCATAAGACAATGCTATTAGGACATGACATAAGGAAGTTCAAAACAATTACTAACACTGGGTTACAGTACTGCTGCTGGGTTTCTGAAGCTCCTATTGGCCATGTGGTTCCCCCATGTAGAGATAAAAGGAGGTACGTGGTCATGTTCTCAGTGGGTCTTAAACTTGAGCATTGTGTTATACAAGTTTTATTAACAATGGTAAATCAGGACAGCTTCTTTCAAAGGATAAAAGCTTCTGAGAAGTCCACAGGAGCTCCCTGGCCAACAGCTCTCACCAGACAATTGGCTAGTAATTCAATTGTACTCAAGAATCAGAAACACATGGAAGGTTTTACTGTAAAAGGCAGCAAAACAGCAAAAACTCTGGGAAAACACAGTAATTCTTTGAATACTGATTGAATCTAAAGACAAAGGCTTTTCTATGTCTTTTGCCTTCCCTCTAGCTGCCAAATTTTCACCATTTTCTAAGGACCAGCCTCAATGCCTTCTTCAAATGAAACATTAGTCAATAACTTCAAACAATTAATTCTCTGGCTTCCCTGTGTCTAGAGCAATTATTATCTGCATCATTAATTTTTGCATATAATATTCAACTTAGCACTTTATTATACATTGCACTGTCTTCTGCTTATATAATCCTCTAATTGCTTTACATTTTTACTCTTTTATCATCAAAAATTTGAAAGCTACTTGCTGTTAGAAATCAAGTAATATTCTCTGGTTAGGTCCTTGTGGCACTAAGTCTATCGTGCAGATGCAGAAACAGTGTTGCCGTAAATGTTGGGGTGATTTGAACTGTGACCACTTTTGATTTGCTATGTCTCATACTTCCAGAACCTGAGTGGAGGAACACATCTGCACTCTGCAAAGTGAGCAGTCTTTTCCATTTGTCAAAAGATTGTCAGGGATCAAATACAGGGGGAGAGGGTTATAGGTTATTTATCAATTTCACTGAATTTGCTTCACTTGCATTAAGGGGCAAATACCACATACAACGCAATAGTACTGGAAGACTGACTACATTGTAACATCCAAGAACAACAATATTGTCAGTAAGAACTTAATAGAACTTTCAACTTCTCATCAATCTGGAACTAACCTTGAACCTCCTTTCAAGACTGAGCTCCTACAAGCCTCTGCCTCCTCCCCCAGCCTCATTTCTTATCACATGTCCCTAGCTCACAGTGCTACAGCCCTCTTCCCCTGCTTTTAGTTCCACTCTAACACAATGATTCTCACAGTGTTGCTCCCAAACCAACAGCATCTGCATCTCCTGGAAGCTTCTGAGAAAAGCACACTTTAAGACCCCACCCAGACCTACTGACTGGGGGCAGAATTGAGGAATCTGAGTTGTAACAAGCCCTCCAGGTGGGTCGGATGCCTGCTCATATTCCTGCACTACTGCCCTAACACTTCATGCACATCTTCAAGTTTCCTTGTTCTTCCGGCTGGACCCATGGTCTTAATTGTGTTTTCTCCAGATTCATTTTTATTCTCTGAGTTTCAGCTCCAAATGAGCTTTCTTCAAGCTATGCTGCTTAAGGAAGTCCCCATCAGCTTTACATTTGCTCTTGATCATGTCTTCCTATTTAACTCATAACAATTACGAGACTTGTAATTAAATTAAGTTCTTTTTAAATTGAAAGATAATTGTTTATATTTATCAGATACAATGTTATGTTTTAATGTATGTTTACAATAAAGAATGGTTAAATCAGGCTAATTAACAAATCAATCATCTGACATACTTAGCACATTTTGTGGTGAAAACATTTAACATCTATTCTTCTAACAATTTTGAAATTTAAAATACATTTTTTGAGACAGTCTCGCTCTGTCACCCAGTAAAATACATTATTGTTTGTTGTAGTCACCATTCTATGCAATAGATTACCAAAGCCTATTCCTCTTGTCTAATAGAAACTTTTTATCCATTGATCAACATCTCTTATTTTTCCATCCATCCCCTCCCCCAGCCTCTGATCACCACTATTCTATTCTCTACTTCTATGAGTTCAAATTTCTTAGATTCCACATATGAGTGAGATCATGTGGTATTTGTCTCTCTGTGCCTGGCTTATTTCATTTAGTATAATGTCCTCCAGGTTCATCCATTTTGTTGTAAATGAGAGGATTTCCCGCTTTTTTAAAGGCTGAATAAAACAATCTGTTATGGGCCTAATGTCTAATATATATACAAGAAACTCAAACAACTCAACAGAAAGAAAAAAAAAAAAAAAAAACACCCCAATCAAAAAACGAGCAAACGTATTGCACCATGTACATATACCATGTTTTCTTTATCCACTCATCTGATGATGAATACCCAGGTTCCTTCTAATTCTGAGCTATTGTAAACAATGCTACAATGAGCATGGGAATGCAGATACCTCTTTGGTGTACTGCTTTCAATTCTTTTGGATTGAAACCCAGAAGCGGGATTGCTGGATCATATAGTAATTAATTCTATTTTTAGTCTTCTGAGGAACCTCTATTCTGTTTTCCATAATAGTTATATTAATTTACATTCCCACCACCAACAAACACACAAGTGTTCCCTTTTCTCCATGCCTTTGCCAATACTTTTTTTTTTGTCTTTTTGATAATAGCTATTCTAATAGGTGTGAGGTAATATCTCATTGTAGTTTTAATTTGCATTTTCCCAGTGATTAGTGATGTTGAGTATTTTTTTCACATATCTGTTGGCCATTTGCATGTCTTCTTTAAGAAGTGTCTAGTTAGACTCTTTGCTCATTTTTTGATTAGGGTATTTGTTTTTCATTTTTTGATTAGGGTATTTGTTTTTTCCTACTATTGAATTGTTTCTTACATATTTTAGATAATAGCCCCTTATCAGATATATACTTAATAAATATTTTCTCCCAAACTATGGGTTATTTTTTCACTCGGTTGTTTTCTTTATGTTCCATGCAATCTCATTTGTTTATGTTGCCTGTGCTTTTGAAGTCATATCCAAGAAATCTTTGCCCAGACACAACGTCATAGAGTACTTCCTCTATGTTTTCTTCTAGTAGTTTTATAATTTCAGGTCTAACATTTAAATTTGTAATAGATTTTGAGTTGACTTTTGTATATGGTATAAAAAAAGGGTCCACTTTTATTTTTCTTCATATAAATATCCATTTTGTCTAACACCATTTGTTGAAGAGACCATCCTTTCTCCATTATACACTTGTGGCGCCTTTGTTAAAAAATCAATTAACCATAATGCCTAGGTTTATTCTGGGAGTCTCTATGCTGTTCCGATGGTCAGTGTGTCTGGTTTCTGTCAGTACTATTAAGTTCTTCACTGTCTTCCAATGTTACTGGAGGACTGTAAGCCTCTTAAGGACAGAAGCCTAGGTCGGTCTTAGTTGCCTTTGTATCTCTAATTCCTGAGATTGTATTTGGTGTAGTGTGAGGACTCTATTCAAAATATTCAAAACATTATTGAATAAAAGAATTAAATAACAAAAGAAAGAAAGAAATTAAGTCACTCATTTAAAATTTAAAGCAAAATGGTTTTTGTAACAATTTATCCCTATAATTTACCAATAAGAGCTCATGTAAGTAATCTCTTACTTGAAACTGTATAAACACAGCTTTTGTAATAAAATTTATATTATTTTCTTAGGTTGGGTGGGGTGGTGGGATTTAATTGGTCATGTGTCCTCTGATTTAACCGTTAGTCACATTCAATCTCACCAGATGTTGACAACAACTCCTTAGTATTCCCAAGCCCAGGTACAGTATGTAATAACTGTTGAATGAATGAGAGTCTGGGTGAGACTCTACAGCAATTTCTGGATGATCATTTTATAAGCTCTTATTCTTACTTCAACCTATTTAAGTATATCCTTTCCTAAACAGAGGCTATTTTATGTCAGTGTATTTATGTATGCATTTCACATAGTAGTGTGTCAAAAAAAAAAAAAAATAGACACAACACGTCTTTGAGGAAAAAAACCAGAAGCTTCAACAGTGCTTCCCACTGAACATCTATTGATATAAAATAATCTTGTACAAATCAGAAAGAGGATATAACAATGGATACAGCTTACATAGCACTTATTATGAGCCAGATGCTATAATAAATCTTTTAAGATATTAATTTGTCTTCATAAGCATATGATGAAGCAAATATTTAAAAGGATTAAAGAATCAGAGAAACAAATTATTTTCTCATAGGAGATATCCATAATTTCAAATTTAAATAATGTTTAAACTGCTGATTGAATCAAAATGCAAAGATTTCAGAAAAGTAAACTGAGGTACTGAAAAGTTAGGTAATTTTCCCCAAATTCCATAGGTGGAAGTGAGAGAGTGAGGTTTCAAACCCAAGCTCACTAATTATGCAGCCCACTCACCTAACCTCTTATGGATGTGGGTAAGCCAGAGTGGGGAATGTGAATGTGTAGCATCGTTGGACTAATAAGAGTAACTTAAGGTATTTCTGACCTACAGCTGGGAAAAGATGACATCTTGATGTAAAAATTTGTTAACATTTTTGTTTTTTACAAGGAAATTTTCAAATACCATTTCAATTCAATTAAAAATAAACAGGAAGATATACTTTTGTACAATTTTATGAACAGAAACCTGTATCAAATATGTATGTTTATAAGCATAAGAGACAATCCTAGGGACTTAATAATCCTATTTTTTTCCTAAAACACTCTTCCAAATCAACATATAATTCCAGACATTCTAAAATAGCAGAAATGTTTATAATTACATATTTACGAAGTCTTTATCATTATTATTATTAATTATTAATATCTCAAAACATCCAAAGGCCTTAGGAAGCTCCTGTATAAGAACGGTATAAATTACTTTTGCTCTTGATATGTGATTAACTCTCACTAAAATAGTGACATATCCTTTTGATAAAAGATGGTGACTTTCTTTGTATACTATAGAAAGTGACAAGACAACAGAAAAGTGTCTGGAAATACTAAGTAAGATGTCAACGGCATTAGTACTTCGGTTTCTAATTTCTATCTCTGTTTTTAGTTCACTTAAAAACATGGAATTTCATCTCATTCTCTTATTTCTCAGATAACAGTGACAGCTGCCACAAGTTTCCTATCATTTTTCTTGAATGTTAAGAATTGTTCTTCTCATTAAGAATTGTCCCATGCAATCATGTTATGCCTGCTACCGCTCAAATCCACCTCTGCAGCAAATATACACTGATTTAGTCAATTCCTTTTCATGTCCTAGAAAATACAAAGGTGATAGAGTGCCCTTGATTATTTGTAGGTCCTTGAAATATAACTTTTTTCCTAAAGCTCACAACACTAGTATCAGAAGGCACTTTCCTTCTGTTACTTGTCTCTCTTATTATTTTCCATAAAAAAAATCATTTTGAAGAACTTATATTACATCACCTACTACATTTTATAACATAAAATAAAATGGAGAATATGATACAATCTTTAGCTTGGGAGAAAATGAGGCTGAGGACAATATTCAGTATAGTAAAGACAGTTGGGGAATTAAAATTTCCTTTACCTACTAAAGGTGTTTGGCTAATTCTAACTCTGTTCTAAAATGCTTTTAAAGAATCTTGAGATTTCCAAGGCATCTGAATCTAATACATTGATTGACTTTCTCAAAATAGACAGCCCTTAGCACCCAGATCCAATGGATCCTGAATCCCCTAACTACCTGTTCACCATCTGGGCAGAGGGGCACCTTACATTTCTAGGGGGAAAAAAGCCATTAAGCTTCAGAAATAAAACCTGCTAAGAGAACTTATAATTAAAGGTGGAATAGGAATATTCTAATTAATCACCTAATACAATAAAGACTTACTCTCTTATTTCTCATCGTTTATGTCATCTGCCTCACAACCAACAGGCCAATCTTAATATTTCTTTTATAGTTCTTCAGTTCCCTTCTTCCATGAATAGGACTTCAGGGAATCTTTTAGGGAATCACCTAATACAGGAAGATACACAGGTATAGCTGAACTTACGCCTGTGTATCAGGGACTGGGCACTAGAGATACTAGGATACTGCAGATGAGATGAACAACACACTCACTGGAGAAGTTAAAAAATTTTAAAGAAGAAACAAGCCACTACACACAAGAACAAGAAAACTTCAGCTGTTGACTCACCTAGACTCCTTTCGTCACTTCTTACACCTCATTGTTATATTTCCTTCCGAACACATTTCTATCTATGCTTCAGACGACCATATTTCCTTGTCGTCTCACTACCCTTCATACTTTATGGTCATTAGCACTATCTGTACTCACAGGTTATAGCTGAAAAAGCCAGTTTGTAAGAGTCCATATCCCAATCTCAGGAAACAAAAAAACTCAAACTTTTCCTATAAAATAGGGAAAGAATAAGATGACCCAAAATAATAAAAAAAACAATAGCCGCTCCTGCCACAAATGAAGAGGCTGTCAAGTCATTATAAGAATGGAGGAAAGTCTCTGCCAATGGAGTAATAATGTTAAAACCATACTGATGACCAGACTGCTTCTACTAAAGGAAAAATCAAGATATTTCAAACTACTGGTCCATAAATCTTTACCTACTTTCTGGCAAACAATTTACTTTCAGCATGGAAATCAACCACTCATTTCTCCCTACAAGCCATTATTCCTTTGGATGATAACTTTCAGATTATTTTGCCATGTATGGGTTCTCTAAATGAGAGACTATGCTAAGCTCTGGGGCTTCAAAATCTATGTAGCTCTTACTGTGAGGAATAGTAAAGGCAGGGAGATGTAGTCGTCTGGCTTAATCTGCTAAATCTGGTCGGAAAGAGCTTCACCCTCCCTGGATTGTCCTGTATTGTAGATCAAATCCTGCCCTCTTCTCTTTCCCTGCCCTTTACAGAGTAATATAGAGTGGATCTTTCTTGACAATTAAACATAATGTCCAAAAACAACAGTATTGTCACCAGGGCCCTATATGCTTTGAAATTGAAAGTTATCATAAAGCTTCCTCTGACTTTAAGTTTTAATTAGTGTATATTCTTTTATTTAATTTTCATATATTTTAAAGTATATGTGAACCTGCTAAGAGGTGACAAAGAAAAACAAAGTTATGGTAAAATAGTGAGAGAGTATTGGCTTTATTGGTGGATGTCTTCTGGAGAGAAAGACATTTGTACTGGTTAGCTATACGGCATATAACAAGTAAGTCACCATGGAGTCTATGATCGTTTTAGATGAAAAGTACTTTTTTGAAAGTTACCTTTGCCTTAAGCACTTCTAACAATTTGGGCTGATTGCAAACTCTCCAGGGGTCATGAGGCTCAGACTCCTCCCTGACAATCAACCAAAATACACCTAAAATGCTTGTTCCTCCTTTGTTATTCTGAGTCATAGCAGCCTGGCACCATAGGACCAGTGGGCCATTACTGGCTTTGTAAATGCCTCTTTGAATAGTAGAAGAACCAGTTTCTGCAATAGATATTCACTAACATCTTGCATGCAGGTATTTTATAGAGTATTCAGGATTAAAATGACAGATCATCTTCTTCCCCAAGAGTATTTTTCCCCGAGATCACAAAACAGGAAATTAAAGTGCTCAATCAAAATCCCCAATAGAAAATATAAATTTCTGAAACATTTTAATGGCATAAATGTCTCCCAAGTGCCTAGAAATATTCTTTAAAATTAGTTAAGAGAAAATGACACTGTCTTTTATAAAGCCCAAGCACTTAAATGTCCTGCTCTAGGAAATGACCTCCTTGACCCAGAAAATAAATTAAAGACTCAACTGGCCTTTTTTTTTTTTTTTTCCTTCCAAGTTCTTTCTTCTATCTATGGTGAATAAATTAACAGGAGCCAACCCCTCCATGGCAACTACTTGGAGAAGTATTAATCATTTCCAGAGTGAATTAATGTGCTTGTGGGTAGTCACAGTATTGGATGCTGTCAAACCTCTTTGATACCCCCCAAAATGGAATCATGTTTCTAGCCCCATGAGGTCTCCTCTTGATAGCTGTTTTTCATGCATTGATCTAGATTATCTGTCACCCTTTCAGAAGAACACAGGGTTCAGCCACCTCCCAATAATTATTGCTGTCCAAGAGGTGTGACAGCTTGAAGATCTCTAAAGAAAAGATACCAAGGGTTACACAGGGCATCTTTCAGTCCAAAGTGGTAATGGGAACAAGAACCTTCTCTACCTTGCAGGTCAGCTTTGGTCAACGCAACTTTGTTAGCAAAAGAACAGAAAAAGCGAAAACAATAACCAGAGGTTAGTAAGAGGTAGAATAAACCAGAACACTACAGAAATGAAAATGCAATCTGCATAACCAGCATCACTCAGACGGACAATTGAAATGCTCTACAGGTTCACCAGAGACAGCAAAGATGGGACTGGGGGGCAGGGCAGAGGGGGAAAGGTAGACCAGAGGCAGAGCTGGCCTCCTCAGAGCCAAGTCAGCAGAGCAGGGCAGGGGCGCATCAGACTGGACATAGCACAAGCAACGTGCAACAAGAGCCTTCTCACATCCACACAGCCAACCCCAAGGCATATGGTCCAGAAATCAGGGGAGTGCACGGTCAGACTGAAAGACACATGTGTGCAATCAGATGGAGCCCACAGAAATAATTCTAAACATTAGGAGTTGAGCCCTCTTGCAAATGCCATAGGAATATGGCACTAGAATTGGACATTTGGATCATGATGATTTGGGAACACTAAAAAGCTCAATTTGTTTAATTTTAAAAATATATCCAAACCCAAATAGTTGTGGGCAAATGGGTACCAGACTAACATCATTTTTATTTGCTCATGTCAATTTCAAAACAAAAGCACGTGTATTTCTCTCAGATGTTTATCACCTGCAATTGTGAAATCCCATTTCTAGCTGATCATGCGTTGGCTTTTGCAGCAAAGCTGGCCTCAATATTGGAAGATATGTTACCAGACAAATATTAAATCAGGCATGATTTTTTTTCAACCCCTAGCTTAATTTGAGAGGTAGCAAGTTACAGCTAAATGTTGGCCAGCAATTGTACTTAGTATCTAAATTATATACTTTGCATCTATGAGAGACATAAAATAAAAAACTAGTTTTAAGATTTTTTCTTTATTGCCAGTAATACTTGAGAGCCAAAGAGTAGTAAATTAGTATGCTTTTAAATAATTTTGCCAGCACTTTGGGAGGCCAAGGCGGGCGAGATCACCTGAGGTCAAGAGTTCAAGACCAGCCTGGCCAACATGGTGAAACCCCATCTCTACTAAAAACACAAAAATTTGCCGGGTATGGTGGTGGGCACCTGTAATCTCAGCTACTCAGGAGGCTGAGGCAGGAGAATCACTTGAAGCTAGGAGATGGAGGTTGCATGAGCCGAGATCACACCACTGCACTCTAGCCTGGGCAATAAGAGCAAAACTACATCTCAAAAAGTAAGTAAATAAATAAAATTAAATAAGTTTAGACTCTTCTGCCTTTTATTTTATCTGCTGTCATGGGTCTGATATAAAAGGGAAGGTAATACATTTACTACCTGGGAATCTTAAAGTGTCATTGTCAGTGACTTTGACAGAAACTTATATTAAGTGTAGATAGACATAAATATTTATCTGTGTGTGTGTGTGTGTGTGTGTGTGTGTGTGTGTGTGTATCAGTATATTCTAGATTTGCTTGAATAAAACATATCTTGAATTCTGGCCTTAGTTTTTAGCTATAAAATCTCATCCCCTACTTTTTTACTATTCTATACAAAAGAAATGATACATTAAGAAATGTGTTCTGTTGTATGTGGTCCTCACACTACCTAGTGCTCAAAGGCTTCTTGAGGCTCACATGCTCTACACAAGAGATTCAGCATAAAAATAATGCCTTTTTGCAGTCTCTCCAAAGTTTTGTGCTCTCCCTTTACCTCGCCACCGTCTTACACAGAACCCTAAAATGCTCCTGGGATCTCCTGCAAGGGCTTATTCACAATGGTACAAACTTCCAATGACAGTAATTTGTGCCAGAACCCACTTTTGGTCATTTTTCCTGGCCACTTAGGCTAATTATCCAAGTCATTTGTGTACAATCAACAAGGACTTTCTTCTCTCAGCACTCATCCTCTACTTTATCCCACCCAGCAGGGGCGGGGCAGGGGCAGACATAATGCTCAGTGGGTAACCATTGTAATTATCTCCATGGCAATAGAGTGCAGTGCTATTAGGCCCATGGGACTCACCATAGATTCAGATGGTAGAGCCATCAAGCCACAATATCCGGCTTTGAACAATCAACCACACTCAGAGGAAGGTAGGAACCTTCTGTAATGCATGTGATGAGTAATGTCAAACTGCACACAGAGCTGTAGGTAGGGAGAGGGACATTTCCCCCAATGCGTTACGTAATTTCTTTTTGCTGATGCTCTCACTGCTTCTCTTAAAACTTTCTTAAGTGAGGTCATTCCCCCTCTGTGTTATACACTCTAGTACACTTTTATAAAGGTTAGTTTAGAGCTCCTTTTAATCCAATATTATAGTTTTATACCTTATTTTTCTTTTCTGTATACCTTATTTTTTCTTTACGCCTTATTTTTCTTTTCTATATACCTTTGCTACCAATACAGTAACCACTGACATGTGTACTAAGTACTTTAAATGCATGTAGCCTCCGTTGAGGTGTGCTGCAAGTATAAAAGACACACTCAAGTTTAGAGTCTTAATATGAGCAAAGTGTAAAATATTGATAATTTTATCTCGATTACATTCTGAAATGATAATATTTTAGATCTATGTAGTTAAGTTGAATAAAATACAAAATTAAAAGAAATTTGACCTGTTACTCTATACCTTTTTAAAAGGTAGCTACTAGGAAATTTATAATTACATGTGTTACAGCATGTATCTATTGGGCAACATTACTATAGAGTAAATAGATGATTCCCGTTAACTTTTAAATATGAGGAACTGATAGCATGATTAAAAACTATGTAACATTTGACCAGTATCTTATGCTTTTTAATATGTGTTCTTATATTGTGATTTAACTTCATGTGATTAATTATTCTAAGATAACTGGAATTACTACCATTCCACAATCTTCTAACCTAATGTATTCAATTTAATTCCAAATGCTATACCTATCCCAGGGTTGCTTTTTAATACATGAAAGAACTAAAAGCAAGCCAAGGAGACAAAAATCCCTGATTAAATGAAATTGTTCATTTCTAAGAGCAAAGTGGCTGCTTTAGGGGCTTAGTGATTCTCAACCTCCTGTTCCTTCATACACACACACACCCACACCCACACACCCACAACCACGCACCCACAACCACACACCCACACCTACACCCACACACACTACATACTACACATACCATATGTGGCCGAGAAAATTTAAGAAATATTTCTGGATAAAGGAAAAATGGAGTGGGTTATAGGAATGAACATTCCTATTACTAGCGCAAAATATAAAATTAACTCTTAGGCAAAGGGGAGCAATTTCCATAACTCCAACTCCGCCTGATAAGCTGATGGGAAGCTTTTATAATAATGTGCTTTACAACGGCGAGTGAACCCAGATGGAAGCTGTTTAAGAGCAGAAGCGATACATGAAGTTGAACACAGAAGATGAATGAATAGATTTGATGTGGTAAATTAACAACTGATACAAGAAAACACAATATATTGCACAAACAAAGAACCATAAGGCTCAACCAAAAGGCTCAACCAAAAAAAAAGAAAGAAAGAAAATAATTACATAGATCCTTGGTCAGGCAAATTTGCTTTTCAAGTTAAGTAAGAGTCACCTTTTCAGCCAACCCAAGGCTACTAGGAAAGGCTGAATGTGTTCACTGCTGCCATCTGCTGGTTAAAACTTGGTTGTTTACATGGCAAAGAATTGTTAGATTCAGGAACACCTGTAAACTTCATTTAATATCTCAAGAGACAGTGGATCATCAGGAACAGGCTGAGCATGGTTTGTTGTGCTGCACGGGTAGGCAAGCAGTATTATTAGATGTCTGGCATAAAATAATATTTGTAAACGATCATCCTACCATTTATCGAGTACCTACTACATATCAGGCATTTTACGTGTACTGCTGATTTCCTTATATCCAAGGTAAGTTTTATTGCCCTGTTATACAGGTAAGGAAGATATAGCTTAGAGAGGTAATATCACTTTTCAGATGTCACATAGCTAACAAGAGCTACTACCTGGAGCTGAATCCAGGTCTTTCTGGATTCAGAAATCCACAATGTTCCATTATACCCACTATGTTCCATTATTTAGGCACACTAAAGAACTGCCTAACAATGCCTGCTATCTGGTAAGTACTTAATAAATGTTAGCTCCCTTCCGTAATCATGGCATTTGAACATCGTTTTCCTATCACCTGGTAGATTTTCATCAAATAATGCAGTCACTATCAGCCCAAATAAGAAACATTTTATTAACAGTGACATCTACATAAAATCTCTGGTTTCCCCCTCATCATGTATTAAAGTGTAAATAAAAGTCTCCAGTGCTCTTTCAGCCATTCTGGAAGCCAAGGCACACACTGGAAGAAGCCTGATGTCAATGCCAGGGAAGTTTTTTTTTTTTTAATTGGTAAGTATGTGATACTCAGAAAACATCTGCCAACATGCATTCCTGGAGCCTGTGGCACACGTCTTGACATACTAAACCAGTGACAAGAGGACACCAATGGTGATGCAATGTCATGTGGAAAATGAGAATGAGACAGGACTGGTCAACTGAGGAAGGAGGCACTGGCAGAGGCAGCAAAGAGGTTTGGTTCTTGCAACAAGGCTGTAGCTTAACAAGAGGAAAAATAAATTGTACCTTCACAGCCACGCTCAATCTGCCCACTCCGATGAAGAGCGTCATTGATGAGGTCTGGCAGGCGTCCATTCAAGTCCACTGATGCCAGACAGCCCTGAAAGCCATCTCGAGAGGCCACGAGCTTTGGGAGATTGCTGTACATGCCTTGGGCCAGACCAGCCATGTAGAGATCACCTGGAAAGGAAAGTAAGAAGCAAAAGAGAATGAGTAAAGGACATGGTGACCATGTCAACTAGAGCTGATACCCTTCAGATAATTCATCAGATAAGGGATAAAATAGCTGAGGTTGGCGGGTGGGGTGGGGGAGGGAGACAACATATATAAGTACCAGAGTTTCTACTCTGCAAAAAAATGAGACCAATATTTCTTATGTGCCATTCATTTTATATACATCATCATCAAAATTTAATCATTATAGGTGGAGTAAAGATTAACAATATAGTCAACAAAGCAAGTATTTATTGAGTGTTTTTTATGTGCTTGTTACCAATAATATGCTGAGGGTTTTACAGACATTCCATCAAAGCTTTTAACAACCCATACAGAAACTAACAATTATTACCCTCAGTTTGCAAAGAAAAGTAAATGTAAGCTGAACAAGGCTAAGACATTTTACCAGTGACACCAGACATTAAATGATTCAGTTGAAATTTCAAAGCCTACATTCCTTCCTCTGTATCACGGCCCCTCCCACATTTTGACATTTATCATGTCATCACTCAGCCCCCGCATCATGACATTCCCGAAGTAATCAGAGAAAATGAACCTCTTTGATGGGTTGTCTAAGTAAAAACGGAACAAATGACATTACAAGATAGCTCAACATTGTTAAAACAGGATATGCATGATGTATCAAAAATGCATGGCACTCTGAACCTGCGGTTTGCCTCTGGAAACAGTCTATCTACTGTAAGAAACGCTCTATTAAAAACGAAACTTCTTTGCAAGGTTTACCTTTCAAATCCAGGTTTTTGGCACCATTGATAACCTGAGTGACCACTCTGGTGTCCACCTTCAGGCTGTGCGTGTTACTATTGTCCCGAGTGATGACGACATTGTGCCACTGGTTGTCATTCAGGGGGCGGTCACTGTTGCCTTTGATCACATTGGGACCATTTCCGAGGTCAAAAACATAGTGTATATACCTAGGAGAAGAAAGAAAGAAAACCACACCCAATAGTTGGAAATTCCCTGAAGTGGTTTAATGGCTATATGTGTGTAATTGACATAGGGGGCTTCAAATCCCTCATGCTAGACTGGCAGAATGCAGAAATAATTTAAATCTGGATATAAGGTTACAAGAATAGTCAGATTTTATTCCATCAGGCTTCACTTTAATTCTATACTCGTGAGTCCATAACACTACCTAGCAATACTCTCCAGAATCAAAGTAGCACAAGTTGTAAGCTATAAAACTCTAGGGGTGACTTTTAAATTCACAGTCAACCATGAATCCGTTTGAGTTTTGGTTTTCCGTTTTGATTATTTTCCAATACACGATAGTAAAATGTCTTGAAGAAAGGGTAGCTCCTAAAAACTTGCCTATATGGGCTAATGGTAGGATTAAAAATATCTATGTTTCGTTTTTTGGTATAAATTGGGTGGCTGTAGTTAGTAATACTCAAGAATTAGACGCAACACAAACCACCTTCTTTTGCAAAAATAAGCTTTTCTTCTATAGTTTTAAAGGGCTACATTCCATAGCAAAATGTCTGCGATTGTTGAGTTAATGGAAGACCTTTAAATTAAATCATGAGCCTCTCTCCTTTTCAGACCTAATAATTTTATGGATCTATTGAATCAAGGAGGATGCTAGAATGTGTCAGGAACGGAGGGTAGGGAGTAGAATACACCATTTATTTATTTATTTATTATTATTTTTATTTCTTTTCTTTTCTTTTCTTTTCTTTTTTTTTTTTTTTTAAAGATGGGGTTTCACCATGATGGTCAGGCTGGTCTTGAACTCCTGACCTCAGGTGATCCACCCATCTTGGCCTCCCAAAGTGCTAGGATTACAGGTGTAAGCCACCAAGCCCAGCCTAGACCACTTATTTTTATGTCCATATTTTATTTAGGGCTTCAGCACATTGAAGACATCCAACATAAGTCGTGATCCCTTCTACTTACCCCTTTACAAGCTCGACTGCAATGAAGTCATTGCCATCACCGCTGTTGAAGAGAATAAAGCCATCTGGTGAGGTGGTCTTGAACTGGAAGAAGAGGTGCATGGAGGTATAAGCCTGGAGGGTGGCAAGGCTCAGGTAGCTGCTCTTGGTCTTGAAGGTGACGGGGTCAGCGATGATGTTCCTCAGTCCAAAACGAGCCTTCAGCTCACAATAATCAATGTCACCATTTTTGCACAAGTCAATGTAGAGAAGGCCATTAAACATGAGGCTCTGCAGATGGCCAATGAAGCTGGAGGGGACGACGGAGATGTAACGTTTCTCAGTCATGATTCCCGTTTCAATGTTGTGGAACTCCAGACGGGTGTGGTCTCCCACCATGGTACCTGTGAACATTGCAAATGAGGTACACACAGGAAAGGTTACCATTATTTATCACAGCACTCATAAGTATGTTTTGAGGCTGTAACTTGTTTCCACACAGAATATTCAGTTTTCCTGCATGAGTTCCAGAAAACCAAATATTTAATATGGTAGACACCTTACTTGACCTCAGTCAGGGCACTGAGGACTAGCCTTGCGCAAATTACATGTCCTGAATCCCACGCTCTCACGCAGCTGCTCAGCATGGCTCATCATACAAGGAGAAATGTGAGGTCCTGAGTAACTCAGGCTAAAAGATAAAACCAAAGGTATTCTCCACTCAGGAGAATAACTGGACAGTAATACACAGCATAAGAAGGAATGTCTTTGTTGCTCTGACCCTTGTAAAGATACAACAAACAAGTCCTGGGCATTTACTACCAAATATTTCTTCTCACAATACCTCACCACCTAGTACTTGTGGGAAGGGTTCTATTACAGAGGATCAGTTGACTTTACCTGCCCAGTGACTATTACTTTATTTTAATAATAACACGTAATTTTTTTTTTTAGGAAGGTACCCACCTCTCTTGACCTTTCAACCACCTGGACTGGATAAAGTTGACTCTAATCAAGCTGTTCAGTCTGGACCACTCAATGTATTTTATCCCCCTAACTGTCACATACTTTGGACTACAGACTAAAAAAAGTGCTTATTAAATGTCAGCGTGCATCAGAACCACCTAGAGGGGTTAGGTCCTCAGAGTTTAGAATTCAAAAGTCTGGGATGAGGCCTGAGAACCTGCATTTCTAACAAGTTCCAAAGTGATCCTCTTGTGGCTGATTTAGGAACCACTTTCAGTACTGGCAACAGCCCAAGCCAGCCCAGCCACACTCAGCTCCAGGGCTCTGGCTGGTACACTTAGGAAAGAGGCATTCTTTGTAAGCAAGGACTGCTGGAGAGGTAAGAAGAAAGCTTAGAGTTCCTGGAGGCTGTAAGATAATCAGAAGGATCAGAGGACTAGCAACCCAAAGACATTACAACACGAAGAGACTCAGCACAAATAACACTTGTTCTGTCTTTTGAGGCTCTCTATCCAGCCAGGCACCTCTGGGCTTTTTCAGACTGTGTGGCAATAGACTCCCTTTCATGCTTTAAGCAGCTGAGTTGGGTTTCTGACATTTACAATGGAAATATCTTTAGCTGATACAAACAAACCATTTACAAATTTCATTACCGATTTTCCCTAGAAGTGGCGCGTGACCAGGGCAGAGGGGATAAGGAGAGCTTGAAATAAATGAAAGAGACTGGAAATTTTAACAGCAAAATAAAGAAAAACATCATTAATGTAGCTAGAGTAGAAATCGGCTTCTTCAACACTGATATAAAAAAATCATGTTAAACAGAACAAACCGTGTTCTACTGCCAAGCGTTAGAAGGAAGGGAGGGGAAATTCTTCCTTTCCTTTCTCATTGTTGCCTTCTACATTGAAGACACTCTACTAGCAAGACACTGATAGCATCTCTTTATTTCCTCTTCAGCAACTTTCCTGAAGAAGTGACATAATCAGAAATATTAAGATAATCTACAAAGAGAAGCTGTGTGTGCTTAGCTCAGCCCCTGACAGCTCCTGTTCCTCTTTGCTGGAGCACCTTCAGAAATGTCCATCTACTGCATATAGTGACAGAATGGGTGTTACAGGAGCAAGCCTTACTTCCATGAAGGATGCCTGCCCCAGTTCTGAACTACTATTCAAGTGGGCAATTCTAATTCTGAAGTTCAGTAGGTAAAAGCAATATTAAATACGTGTTATTGCTAATAAAAAAGATATTTGCCTTCCATCTGCATTGCAATTTTTTTTCTCTATTGGCTCAGAATTCCAGTGACAAAAAAAAGGGAGAATTGCATTTTCTTAGGTCTCTTAAACTTCAATATCTGGGAGACTAAACCTGATCACACCCTTAAGCACTCAATATTGATTTTATCTCTTTGGGAACAAACTCAGATCTAATTTAAAGAATGGGCTGGGGACAGTGGCTCATGCCTGTAATCCCAGCATTTTTGGGTAGAGACAGAAAGATTGTTTGAGGCTATGTGTTCAATGCCAGCCTGGGTAACATAGCAAGACCCAGTCTCTACAAAAATTTTTAAAATATTAGCCAAACATGAAGATGTATACCTATAGTGCAAGCTACCTAGCTACTCAGGAGGCTAAGGTAGGCAGATCACTGGAACCCAGGAGTTTGAGGCTGTACTCCAGCCTAGGTAACAGAGTGAGACATTGTCTCTAAATCAATAAAAATTTCTCATATTCCCTATAAGCACAAAAATCAGACTTACATGTTATGAGTTTCTATGTGATGTTTTGACAATCAGTGACAAATCACTCTCTTAATATAAGAAAAAATATGTTGGTTAACTTAAATATAAAAATCAAAATGCAACATAAATCTAACAAATAACTAGGAAATAAAATTACTTCATGTTAAAAATCATACTGGTTGTGAAAATAAAAAGCAACTTAAAAATTAAGCCTCCCAAATTCTCATGTTCTAAAATAATGAAGTGACCGAAAGAAGCATCCAATGTCAAATTTGATATAGCTACTCCTACCAGGAAGGGGAGCTGGGCTGGAAAATGATGGGGAGGGGGAGTCATAGTCAATTTCCATGGAAACAGAGAAACTGAACTATGATGCTGCTGCTAGTCACGCTAATTCTTATTTTACAAAGAAAACAATCTAAGATTAGAGCTAAGAGGTGAGAATGGGGAATCTCTGGTGAAGACTGGGGTTCCAAAAGGAATCTGAAGAGACAATATTAAAGTCAAGTGGGAGCTTTCAGAGAAGTTCTGGATAAAGTGACCTCCAGGATTGAGGGGTTAGGAAATTCTGCTCATTAGAAACTCAACTTTTTACAGAAAAAAAAAAAAGTATTGATTGAGATAGTAGAGAGACTGAGCATGGACGTGGATAAGTACAAGAAGCGAAGTTAATGATGGAATTTAAGAGCTTAGCCCAGGAACACAAACTGAGAATTCAAGGTGACTCACATAGAAGCCTCAACTAAAAGTTGGTGACAGAAAGGGAAGAAGGCCATGTGGGATCCAATCAGAAAAGGTATTGGCTTGGGGGGCTGAGGCAGGGGAATCACGAGATCAGGAGATCGAGACCATGCTAACTAACATGGTGAAACTCCATCTCTACTAAAAATAAAAAATATTAGCCAGGCATAGTGGCACATGCCTGTAGTCCCAGCTACCCAGGAGGCTGAGGCAGAAGAATTGCTTGAACCCTGGAGATGAAGATTGCAATGAGCTGAGATCACGCCACTGCACTCCAGCCTGAGCAACAGAGTGAGACACCATCTCAACAAACAAAAAAGAAAAGAAAAGAAAAGAAATTGGCCTCCCTGTGAGCTAAAAGAACTTACTCCTTTGTGGATGGAGACCTAAAAAAAAAAAAAGTATATTATTGCACCTGGGAAAAGCATGAAAGATTGGTGAAAGTTTGAAACCTGTGCCTAACCAAATAATTTTTTTTTTAATCTGTGTGTCATTTGTTCAATAGCAGTGATGGAAACATTTCACTCATCTCCTCTGAATGCTGTCTGCGAAGTGAACCTCTTTTCCAGGTAAGAGGCAAATATATTCATACCTCACAGAAGTTTCTTTCAAACTTCAGAGGAAAGAGAAGTAACTGGGGAGAAAGATAACAAGGCAAAACCAAGACTACTGAAAATTCCATATAAGGCAGGCACTGTCCTAAATACTGCATAATCACTAAGAAATGTCGTTATCACAATAAAATTGTAGATTGGTATCTTTCTCTTGCTTTAGAGGTTAGGACATTTAGCTTGCAGAGTTTAAGCCGTTTGATCAAGATTCATAGAGGTGGTAAATGGTAGACCCCTACACTGAACTCAAGTGTGCTAATTCCAAAGCCTATATCTTTACTAGTACAATAAACTGTCTTTGGAAAAAAGGTCTGACTTATTCCTCACATCATTGTCCAAGAAAAGCAGTAGGTAGAATTTAACTGGTGAAATGTCCATGCAGAAGCTGTTGAAAGGAGCTTGTACTTCTTCCCTATGGCCCAGTATCAGAATGTCATTCCATCTAATTCATGGGTAATATATTCAGCACTTCCCCTAAAGCAGCTCTGTTGCCTTGCCTCCTCGTTCACTTCTATATTTCACTGAGGGCCAAAAAGGAGTCTCCACACCAGCTCTCAGAGTGATGAACGACATGTACTCGTGGAAAATTCTGGCCAGGTTCAAGCTATAACTTCCTATTCCTATGCAGCAATAGCATCAAGTGGTTGAGCAGGGAGAGTCCAGGGCTGAACTGCCTGACTTTGCATTCTGCCTCCAAGACTTCTTCACTGGGTTAGCTTGAAGGAGTTACTGGATTTTTCTATGCCTCAGATTCCCATCTGTAAAGCAGGGATGATGTTAGCAGGGTTAAATGTATCAACACATGTAAAGTACTTAATAGAATCCCCATGGCTTCAACTGTGTGCCATTACTAATTATGATGCATTCATTTTCCTCTGAAATGACTGAATCATGTTCTGGTCATTTCATTTATTGATTTTCTCTTTTTCGTGTGTGAGAATATGGGCTTTTTCTTTTTTTTTTTTTTTTTCTTGAGACAGAGTCTCTCTCTGTCACCCAGGCTCGAGTGCGGTGGTGTGATCTCAGCTCACTGCAACCTCCTCCTCCCAGGTTCAACTGATTCTCTTGCCTCAGCCTCCCAAGCAGCTGAGACTACAGGCGCATGCCACCACATCCAACTAATTTTTGTATTTTTTTTTTTTTAGTAGAGACAGGGTTTCACTGTGTTAGCCAGGATGGTCTCGGTCTCCTGACCTTGTGATCCGTGAGAATGTGAGCTCTGTTTTAAGTAGAGGTCACCTCTTCTGTCTTCTATATGTCCCACAGTGGCTACCAGAGGGGTCTGAGCATAGCCAGCATTCCTCACTTTGCGGGGAGGGCCTTGTATTTGAGACATTTGCTTTAGGGTCAAGGCTTGGGTCCTCATCATTTCTACATATAAGTTTCCTGGCCAAAACTAAGAGCTCAGCAAAAAGAATAATAATGGGAAAGGCTGAAAGGAAGCAAATGGACCTTTCATGGTTCTTAGACTTGGGGAGAGAAGTTAAGAAAATGAAGACTTATAGGGTACCAGTAAAGAATCTTCATATTTTACCCATAATTCCCTAGCTCTACTGGTCCCACATCCGTTTCTCCATAATATCAGCATTTTTTTAAAGTGTGTAAGTGTGTGGTATAAAATGCTTTATTAAAAAGTTTCTAGAACAAAAACAAAATAGCAAATACTTATCAATGACTTACAATGTACATTAGCTTATTAAAGTCTCCTAATAAGCCTTGCGATAAAGAACCCCATTTCATTTTGTTTGACATAACATTCCTCAATCCTAGTTTATCAAGTTTTTAAAATTACTATGAGAAATAAATTTTAATTTTGCAAAATGACTTTTTACAGAAAATTCAGCATGAACCAGGATAGTCACGTTTTTGTACTAGCAAGGATGAATTTAGGTACTAGCAAGAAGTTCTAGGTAGAGGAGGCAGTTCATGTAGCATTAGGCCCCAATTCTGAAGAGCATAACTCAAGTTTATACTTGGTATAGTAATATATTTTTAATAACAGAAACATAGCTTAATCAATTCTTATTGTCAACCAAAGTTAATGCTTTTCAAATAAATAATACAGTCACATTACAATAAATGATAAACACCAGGATGTGGAATATTTCTAACGTTGCTTTTGATTTCTTGTGAGTCGGACCTATTCTCTTCATAATTTCTATAAAGTAGCTGAAAACTGGACACACCGGGGGACTTTTAAGAATAGTAAAAGGATTACTAAATAAGTCAGAGACACTACTTAGTAACTTGAGGACTGTGGGTATTTTAGTTTCATTGCCTGATTTTATGACTTCTATGAACTAAAATTAAAATTTCCCAACCCCTTATCACTGTAAAAAGCAATCCAAGACTGTAGCTCATAAGCAAAACAGCTCTTATCCTCTCCCACATTTCTTTATCCTTCTGGCTGCTTTCTTCCATCAGTAAAGAAGTTCAGGGGTGTGGGGGGCACGTCTGAAAATGAAAGAGCTTCATTAATTTCAAAAGTCAAATTACTGGGTACCGGCATTTCGTGACTTAGCCCTGCGTTTTTAATTAATAGCGGTAAAAGAAAGTGCAATTTACAAATATCTTTATTCCAAAGTTTTCATAGAGGAATATTGACTGAGAGAGAGAATACACATTATAGTTCCCTCAGTTCCGTAATTCTTCATGACTAAACTTTTGGAGCATTTATTTTCCAGGGAAAGTGAAAGGAACTCACTGCGAGGAGAGTCAGGGTGATGCCGCCATCTAGTGGCTGCTTTTCAGAAGATGCTGTGAATCCCACCACCCCTTTCAGGGACAAGCCCGGAGGAGTGAGCCAGAGATGTGTGACTTATCACCGGGGCCTTTGCAAGCTCTGGATGCACCAACAGTTAATACAGTTCTTGAAAAATGACTTCAGATTGGCTGTGGGCTCTACATAATGTAAGCATTTGTACATCTCTTTTAAAACGTTCATTTCAGAACGTGAATTTACTCTTCAGGCATGTAGGCCAGTAACTTTACTTCCCATTTCTTTTCTTTTCTTTTTTTTTTTTAATTTCTTTTTTCATTTTATTTATTTATTTTTTTAAAGACGGGGTGTCACCATGTTGTTCAGGCTGGTCTTGAACTCCCGACCTCAGGTGATCCACCTGCCTTGGCCTCCAAAGTGCTTGGATTACAGGCGTGAGCCACCGCATCTAAGTGATGCCTGTGTGTAATCCAAGTGTTTTGGGTAAGTGTTGTGGTGGTTCTGCTTGTCTTTGCTTTTGTGAGGGAGAGGTGGCGTGTTCTCATCTACCTCCTATAAGTTTCTTAGGAGACGTTAATAAGCTAATGCATTCCCTATCTCACTCCAATCCATTCCATTAGATTTTTTCCATACTGTAAGATAAATTATTTTCTTGTGATAGATTTTTAAGTACACCAAGCAGAATGATCTTATGGAATTACACTGGCATGGGTCTGTAGCTTAATTATATAACTACCTCAAAGTTTCACGCTTTCTTTCCGTAAAATGACATTAAGAACACTTACTTTTAAAGGGTACCAGTGAATGACAGAAGATTAAAGGAGCTGATATGCTTAAAACAACTAACAGTTTCTAAGGCCTACTGGCCACTAAATATGTGCCTAGATGCTCTTCTTTAATCCACAGGCTGCCCTTCCCTACACACACACACACACACACACACACACACACACACACACATACACACACAAACTGCTCATGCACATACATGTCTTACTGTATTTCCTGATTCCAGAAGCATAGAAATTCAGGCTCACAAATATAAAATTAAATTATAAGATCCCAAATTCCACAACATTCATACTGGAAAAGGCCATAGAAATAATAGAATTTCAATTTTTAAAATGAAGAAATTAAGAAAAAGAGAAGCATTTTAATGGCAATGATTGTATTAGACCGCAGGGCTCCTGAGTGTCTTACTCACAGAAGAAACGACAGAGATGGCTTAGACCACTGACTGCATTTGATAAGCCCCAGGAATGTTAACTTTCCTCACATCCTGCAAGTGAACATCAGGGCCCAGATCTGATGCCAGCAGTGTTACATGTAATACCCGCTGCGGCCTCAAGTCTCCTTTTCCCATGGACAAGAATTCTGCTTCACAGATGTGTTTTGCTCTATATCATCAGAAAGGGCAGACTTATAAGTGAGATCATGTAAAATAGCGCTTGATGACACCCTCTCTCTTGTACCTCAGCCTTCATCAATTACATCCACCATCAAATTCGGGCTGAAGATGCACCTTTACAAACCACTCCGGATTTCTCCAGCCCACATGGGTAATTCTCTTTTCTGATTAACAAAGTGTAATCTCACTCACCAAAATTAGAATCTTATTCTATATTTTTATCCTATTTCCAAATACCAGAGTCCTATCTAATCTGCTTGATTGGTTCATTATTTGAGGAAACAGGCAATCTCACCCATTTCTGTTTTATCTTCCACAATTCTAGCATGCTGCTGACATAGAACAGACTCTTAGGAAATACTTGTTGATTGTGTGGAGCTCTGAATGTGTGTTTCCAAATGAATGGATTCATTAATTTATTCTTCACCCTTCTAAATGTAAATTCCGCCAGGCCAAAAATGTGCTTGTTTGTTCACCATTGCAGTCTCAGTGCCTTCTAAAATAGTGGGTGGTACAGAATAGATAATTAATAATGATTAAATAAGTAATTAATTAAACCAAACCTTATTCAGCACCTCGTAAGTATCGTGCACTGTTTTAGTACTTACTTTTACCTGTAATGTTCCGAATTTCTGGTTTGTCCATCTCTTTTACTAGAGAGTGATTCACTCACTGATGGAAGAAACTGGCATATGGGAGGATGATTGACAACTGATTTTTGAATGATTGAGTAATAAAAGGATCTGTAGAGCCCTACATCTGTTCTCCAGACACATACTCTACGCCTAAGGAGAGAGACCCATAAATATGTAGTTATAGTTAGTCGGTAATTTCCATAAGACACATTGATGAAAAGGGATTGTAAAACACAGAGGAAGACCTTAGCCTTGCTTGAGTTTGTCAACAGAAAACATGACTTGTGACTTAAACTATGCAAAATAAACAGTTCTGCAAAACACTGTTTGCTCATTGAACGACAGAGGACTATGAGAGAAAAGAGAGGCGAGTTTCACTAGAGTTATACTCACCCTCCGCCACATCGTCATCCACGGTTAACTTAAGGCTTTTTCCTCTCCGCACCACCCGAACGGTGTGCCACTCATTGTCATTGAGCTTCTGCCCTGCATACAGGGTCTCTGGTCCTTTGCCTAAGGGTGGTAGTAAGTGCCAAAGTTAGAATCAATTCTCAAAGTAGTGCTCATCCATCAGGGCTGTCAAAACCACACTGGTGCACATGACCCAGCAGCATTCAAGGAATTATCTTCTACTCAAAGTCTAGTCTAATTTTACTGAGCCAACAGGATTCTCTATAGGAGTCCCCAAATGCAAAAGTCTCAATTCAAACATAAAGGATAATGGCACAGTAATGAAGGAAAAAAGTGCCTTCCTTTATCTTACATATAAGGATTGCAAATGCCAATGGCAGTAAGCAATCATTGACAGGAAGCTGTAGTTGGCGGTCATTCATCTCTCAAAGTCTTCGAATTCAGATGACTTTCTTGAAGACGTAGGAAATTTACCACGATTTTTTTTTCCTTTAGAATAATTTGGCCATTTAGGCATTATACACCAGTCTGGTTTTTAGAGAGTATCCACCAATAGGATGAGAAAAGAACTGTGCAACACATACTGCCTTAACTTGACATTTCCATTAACACAGGGTCCTATGAGAAGTTACAACCATAGAAATCACAGTAGTAAGCATTACAACAATAATAATGTCACGTCTTAAAACCCATCATAAATAATGCTCCTGAAGGGAATGTGAGGGCTCCCAGACTTTGCCCATGGTTCATCAATTTCCCATCGTTCATCAATTTCCCATTGTTCATCATCCTCCAAAAGGATCCAAAGACCTAAAAGCGGAAATAATGGAAAGTTCCAAACTTAAAAGTTTTTAGGACAAAAACATGACTAATAGAAAGTGCCACTAACTAGAGGACTAAACCAAGTTGTCTCAAGAGCTTCATCCTCCAGATTCTCAAGCTAAAGGTCAAGTGAACTCTATAAAGAATCAGGGGTAACAGGAATTGTACTTAGGGGCAAACGATGGCAAGATAGAGACGCAGGGACGCATTAAAACAACCAGCAAACAAAGGGAGAACATATCACATTATCTTAGGACATATATCATTACTGATCTGAAATGCAAATTTAAAAGACAAAGAAGACTGCATAGAAGAAGATGGGCAAAGTTTGCTCTTTCTAGGAGGATAGCTGAGCTCATGAAGAAAGAGACTGATTAAATATTTTTGGATTAGTCAATCTATATGTGAAAAGCTTCATTCCTGAAAAAGGCTAGGAAAAAATATAATCCAGCATACAAGTGACTAATATATCCCTATGGATATTATGCATGTGAAATAGTTTGGAAAACCATATACTTGGCTCCAACATATGCTGAGCACAGGACCAAGTGCACAGGGGCTTTAATGAATGCTTGAATAATCAATATCTACATAGGTCTGTTTCTATGTAGGGTCAAAATATTTTTATCTAAATAATTTTGTAAGCTTTATCACTTAACTGTCACTAGCCACTCTTCTCCCTCCTCTACATCCAAGACCGAAGATATTTTATATAGGGGAACATAAGTCTCTGGGTAATTTCAAACTACACCTTTTAATTTTGAGTAATTAGTATTTCTATTTCCTGCTGGTTATATGAGTTATGGTAGTAGTTCGAGTTTAGAGGAATTCTCCTCTTGAATAATAAACAGACTTTCAAAGGGAAAAATGTTTCTTTTATTTATGATGTGCACAGCAAATAACTTATATTTAATAATTTTAAGAATGTACCCAATGCCCAAGTGCAACCCAAATTGACAAGAATCTTGAACATTTAGTAAAGAAACCTAAAGGCCCAAATGCACTGAAAATTAGGTCGTGATGCCATGAGAACAATGAACCTTAGGAATAAAATAATTCTACAATTAACCATCTTATTTTCAATCTCAGCTTCTCTTACTTTGTATGTTTGTCTCAATATTACATAAAATGTATGTATTATAACAGAATTTCCCTACATTTTCAAGTCATTAGATGCCACTATTCATTATCTTATTAAGTTCAGGCCTAAGATTGACCCAACAGTTGCCTTCACAACAACAAACAGTGAGGGCAAAGAAAGTGGAAAGAAGGTAGATCACGTCATGTGGATACTTTACAGCACGAACAGATGTTCTCAGAAAAAACACATCTGTCTTTGTTTTTTTATGTTTTTATCCTCTTTATTCTACATGCAAATGCTTCAATAAGAAAGAAAGAAGTAAAGAAAGATGTGGAGACTATTAGCTATGAAGGCAGAACTGCTATAAGTATGGGCTATTTAAAACATCTTCTGTAAAATGGCATCTGTTCTGTAGGCAATTTTTGTACATCGCTTAATTTTTATGATTGGGGACGAGATAAGGGGAAAACGACTAACACAAACATAGTAGTTTGGGAACACTGTGTCATTTGTGTCACAGTACCTATAGAGATGTAAAAACGAGCCTTCTCTCAGTCCAGTGATGCTAATGTTTGGAGGTATATCACATCTTATGATATCATTGAGATATTCACATTTGGTCAGATTCAAACAGAAATACTTAACTGTCCATTTGATTGTGAAACTTTGGAATGTGATGGTCCATGAATAAAAATGCATTTTAAAAAACCTGAAACTTCTTACGCCCTACTATTTATTACATTTGGTACCTCCAACACTAACAATTCTTATTCTTAGAGTAGAAAAAAAAATTCACACCTATCTCACTAAAATGACATGGAATTGTATTTGATATTCATTTTCAAACAATAAATAAATAAGTCACAGTGGGATTTTGTAAAACTCTTGGCCTCTAGAAGCAGAGAGTCAATGGCATTTATCCTTAAATCAAAAGGTCAACTCATTCTACTAGATGATAAGTGATGTTTAAACTCAGCAGGAAATCTAGGCAAAGAGAGAGGAGAAGCAAACCTGATCAGTAGCCCAGGCATAAAAGTGAATTGAGAAGTAATGCAACAGGCAGACACAAGCTGAAGGTGGAAACATACACACTGTTCTGTTTTCAAACCGGATGATCTAGTCTAGGGATGACATTTTCTGGCCATTTAAGCAAAAACCCAGTGAAGTAGCATCAGCGAAACAATGAATGTAAAGAGTTCTTCACCTAAGTAAAGGATGGTTCAGACAGAAAGAAGAAAACACCGAAATCTGAAATGAAAGTAGTGGGAACTTAAAAAAGAAATCTCAAAACCATCAGCTTTCCTGCATTTTCATAACTAGGAAAATTATAATCTGCAACTGGGTACCTATTAGATGTATGTATTACATGTCTTTTTCCCTCTTTCCTAGTTTAAGTAATAAATTTTGATCACAAAAAAAAATTCTTTGATTCTCTTGAGGCTGCTTAAACTGTCACTGACGGATCTAAGTAGAGAATACTAATAAATTACCTAACATTCCTTAGTTGAATTTCCCAGGTAATGATACCCAGGCCTGGAATAAAGAAGCAAAAGATTTCTGGGATGCAGAACTTCATAAAAATAGAGTATTGAATTGTTTATTATTGTAGAGCAGAGAGCCTTTAATGAATCCCTTGGGTAATAACACCCAAATGCTCATACAAGCTATCCTCACTGAAAACTCATTTAGCACCATTTCTTTAGGGTAAGGCTTTGTTTCACAGAAGACGGCCTAATTCTCCGCTGAATGAGGGATAAAGAACAAGATATCATGGATGAAATACATGGACTAGATTGTTTTTCTTGACCTATTCTAAAGTAATCCTATGGGAGCCTTCTTTCTTTAAGAAGCCAGAACCAGTAATGACATCAAACTGAAACATTAGGAGATAACACATTGCTGATTGCTTGGAGGAAGATGACACTCAGATATTACTGGATTTTTCCCCTTTTGGCAGACAAGAAATTGGAGCGTATGTTAAAAATCTATGTGTGAACATTACTAAAGGCACACACCTTCACAAGGTAAACTTTGGATTTTAATTATTTTTAATTTATTTCAGTTGTCTTAAAAACTAGACTGTTCATATTACATGAATTTGTTATTCCCCCCAGGAGCAATATAAGCAGGAAGCCTACAAGTTACCCCTGATATACATGTGTTTGTCAGTCTATTTCTAGGACCTGACCAAACCAACTAAACCAGATGGTTTTGCTCATACACAGGGAGTAGAAGTTCCTTCCATATGCCACAAAGCTCTGTTTCCAAAAGTGTATGAGGAACCATTGGAAACTTTTTTGCTTGGGTGGAGGTGGGGGAGGGAGGGAGTGATATCTGTATCATAATCACTTTGCTTTACCTGAACATCTTTCTATTTTTCAAGGAGGGAAATGAAACAGCGACTTGATCTCCCTTCAAACTATGCTTTACATGAACCAAAATTTCTACAATGCATAAAATATATGAAATTTACCCTCTTAGAAAGGCAGTGAAAGATGCATACATCTAATGATATGGTTAATAAATGCTCAAAAGGGCAAACTGTGTTAGATTTGAAGGACATCGAAGACGTGTAAAGAAAGAAAACTTACCTTTGCTTCCACCAGCACCTTTGGCTAGGCTAGCTGAGCTGTGACAAGCATTGTACTAAGCCCATAACACCACACATTGTATTTTACATCCTCCCCAGACAAAACAGATTAGGCAAGTAAAAGCAGGGATGATAAGGAAAAAGAAAACGACAGAAGGAAGAAGAAAAGGACAGAGAAGTAGGAAAAAGGTATTTTATGTTCTGTCCACAAAATTTCAGGTTCTCGTTGTTTTCTTTGGGTGTATAACCCAACAGAGATGGAGGAGGTGTTTTGTTTTGTTTTTACGAACTTAATTTTAAAGTATTTGTTTTCACTGGGAAAAAAGGACACTGTAAATCATAATTATTTTTAGAGCCACTTTGGCAGAACACCTCAAATAGATCATTTCATTCTTACTGGAGTTTATAAGCTTCAGGAATAGCTGTCATACCTCCTCCAACAGGTGTGGAAGGAGCAGGGAGCTTTCTTGAAGTCTTCTACTGAGAAGTCTCCCAGGGAGGTGTGAGAAGGACAAGCGACTCAGCTATTCAGACTGAGCACCCTCCAGGAGCCCCTGCTTCTAGTTAAAACCTACTAAAACACCACCAACATTTATCAGGCTTCAATAGGCAAACAGCATTGAGACTGCCACATGTAAAAGTTCAACTACAGACTACTCACCCCTTTCTCTGCAGCTCATCTTCTACTTCAGCCTCCCAGGATATTAATACAGTACTGTTACTCACCTCTGCCAGGGTTTTGCAGAGACTATCTATTCACATCTTTCACAAATGTTAATTGAGCATCAGAATTCCGATGCTCTTTCTGATCCTCATTGTGAAGGATAAAAAGATAAACAAGACAGAAGGGGTCCTGCTTACAGTTTACAGTCTACTTTGGGGTGAGAAAATCTGCAAGACAATACACAAATGAGGTAACATGAGATAATTGTAGATTCTGTCAACCCTATCTAAAACAAGACAGGGTAATATGGTGAAAAGTAGTTAAGGTGGGGAGCAAGGATTGAGGATTGGCTACTATATGGAGTGAGGATTGAGGACTGGCTACTTTATCAAATGTTCCAGGAAGGCCTCCTTGAGGTAACTTCTCTATTCTTGTCCTGAGCACCTGACTGGGTAGAAAGCTACTAAATGTGATGGTCAGAGAAGGCTTTTCCAAGAAGACACATTTAAGAAGGAGCTAACTGTGCAAAGCTGGTGATGTAGGCAGAGGCCAGATCACGTGACATCCTGATGACATGGTACAGAACCTGAAAGCTGTTCAAAATGTCCTGGAAGCTCTTAGAAGGTTTTAAGCAAGGAGATTATATAATCTCAAATACATTTTGAAAATCACTCTGGTTGCTATAGGTATATTCTATCAAGTAATAGAAATAAGGAGATCTATTAGGAAGCTGTTAAAAGACAAGAGCTGACAATAATTTAGGCTAAAACTAGGAGACAGTAGTAATGAAAGGTTGTAAAATTTGGGATATATTTTAGAGGTGGAATCAACAGGACTTGGAGATTGGTTCAGGAGGTGAATTGGTAGTAGAAGTAGAGAGATAAATCAGTGTCGATTCCTAGGTTTTGATCTGACAACCCACGTAGATGAAAACAGCCTCACTGAAAAGGGAAAGATTCCAGAAAAAAAAGTAAGACATGATTGATCCTACTAGCCAGAGAAGGTTACTTCTGGTATTGTGTCTTTCCTATGAGTCACACTTGATAACAAGCTCCTGGCAGCTTCCTGCTGCCAAGACGTGTGAATCCAAGTTCACTGCTTGCCTGATTTTTTATAGAATAGTGTTCATTTGTACGTACCTTAGGTCACCACTATCTATTGATGATGCAGGATTGTTGAGTGTTGCTATTTGCCCACTCGCCTCCCTCCTTCCCTTCCTTCCTTCCTTTTTTCCTTCCTTCCTTCCTTCCTTCCCTCTCTCTCTTTCTTCTTTTTGTCTTTCCTACGTGGTTTCCATTACGTACTCTAGCACATGTCTTAAGACTAGAACAAAGAGTGCCCCTAACATTACAAAGCAAACACTGGCAGCCCATTCAACAGCACCTCTACATGGTGATCACAGTGTAAAATGAACTGTTCATCTTGGCTAAGAGAATGGAGTATCTCAATTTTGAAATGGAATGAATCTGGGGCAGATACATCTCCAAAGAAACAAATGGCTCCTCAAAAGATGAGATAGAATATTGTCCCCAGTGCACTGCCGAACCTCTACCTTAAGCCGTAAATTTACAGCAGTGTTCAACTGTGGTAAGCTGAAGACAGGTTCAAGATTTCTTGTGATAATCTCTCTCCATGAAATCACTTTTCAAGAGATAAGGCAATTTTCTTAGGGATGAGCAGGAAGATCCTTTTGTGGATATTCATTCTACTTTTGTTTTTTAAAAAAGTTTAGAAAATATACTGGAACTTGCTCCATTTTTCTAATAGTATGATTAATACAAATTAGATTTCTTACAATGATTTTATGTTATAGTGCTTTTGAGTCTGATTTTATGATCTTACTGTTTAGCACTAAAGTCACAGATTTTGAAGCTGAAGGTGATTAAGCTAAAGAGATTCTAACCAGGATTCACCATAAGACCTGCGCCCTTGACACCCCACAATAAATTTCCAATTTAAGTCTTTTCTTGTGAGTTCACCTTTTTGCCCTAGCATGCAGAAAAAAAAAATCTATATATCTATATCTATATCTATATATATATATATATATATATATATATATATATATCCAATAGCAAATTGACAGGTCTAGTACGTTAATATTAATTAATATTTTGCTTTAAATAGAAATTAAGGAAGGCAAAATACAGCTAACATTTGTCTCCTTTTATTACTTTTATAACCTTTCCATCTGCAGCCATCCTTCCTCAGCCTTCCCTGACCCTCCCAGCTTAGAGTTCACTGCTTCAGTAATTCAATAGAGATTTTATTTTGTAAATGACCACTCTATTCCTTGTGTTGTGGTTTTCTTTTTAAAAAATTCACTTCTATAACCTTTGAGGTAGGATTTGCTACCTTGGTAATTCCCAACAACTAAGCATGGTATCTTGCACCAAGAAGTGCTCAATGTACTGGAAAAAAACTTGGCTGGGCACAGTGGCTCATGCTTATAATCCCAGCACTTTAGGAGGCCAAGACAGGTGGGTCACAAGGTCAGGAGTTCAAGACCACCATGGCCAACATGGTGAAACCCCGTCTCTACTAAGTGGTGTGGTGGAGGGCTCCTGTAATTCCAGCTACTAAGGAGGCTGAGTCAGGAGAATCTCTTGAACCTGGGAGGTGGAGGCTGCAGTGAGCCGAGACCACACCATCGCACTCCAGCCTGGGTAACAGAGCAATACTCCGTCTCAAAACATAAAAATAAAAGATAAAATAAAAAATACAAAAAAACTAGTGAGCAAATAAATAAAACTGAATAAATAAAACGAATGCGTAGATGGGTTGAGGGGAAGAGAAGAAATGGAAGGAGAGCTGAAAAAAAATATTGTATTTTAGCAATAGAACTGATTGAACCAATTCAGGAAAGCAGTCCATAGAATACTAAATATATATAATTGAATAGATATAATGCAAATTATGTAATTCAAATATATATAACCGAATTATATATATTTACTACTATATAAGTGAATATTATATTTTAGCAACAGGACAGACTGAACCAATTCAAGAAAGTAGCCCATATATAGTAGTAAATATATATAATTGAATTATATAGATTTGAAATATAATTTAATATATACATATATAATTCAAATATATAATTCAATTATATATATTTACTACCACATAAATAAGTGAATACATAGAAATGAATGAATAAAATAAAAAGAGTAAATCTATGGAGGATAGAGGGGGAGAAGGAAGGGGAGCAGGAAGATCTTGGCAGTAGAGTAAATTAGACAAATTTGAAGCTGAAAGATACCAGGAAGCAGATATGAATAAAGTCACTACTTTTCTTTACAATATATATTTTTCCTGGCCAGAAGAAAATACAGCTTTCTGGGGAAGTGATAGGGGAACAAAACTGACATGTATAAAGCGGTACCAGTTGCTCTGCACACGTCATCTCATTTAGTGTTGTAGCATGCAGCTGATATATTATACCCCAGCTTCACAAATCAAGAGGCAGAGCAAAGCTCAGTGACCTGCCAAGGTCATGCAGCTGTGGGACTCAACCCCTAGTTGGTCTGTCTGCAAAAGCCTTCCACTGTGGTTTGGTCTCATAGCTTCTCCACGTTTATATCACTGAGTTGTTCTGTCTCAGGTTTGAAAGAGGAGCAGGGTGAGACTGGGTAAAGGGCATGGAAGACATGGGAGACTACTGCTAAATACGAAATAGAAAACCTAATGCTAGGAGGATAATCGAGAGTATAATCTGGCCTTTGTTTAAAGTATTTGCAAGACCAGGGTACAGGCCTAGCATACAGAACCTATTAACAACAACAAAAAGTTAAATGTGTATATTGTAAACCAGGCATCCCCAAACTTTTTACACAGGGGGCCAGTTCACTGTCCCTCAGAGCGTTGGAGGGTCACCACATACTGTGCTCCTCTCACTGACCACCAATGAAAGAGGTGCCCCTTCCTGAAGTGCGGCGGGGGGCCAGATAAATGGCCTCAGGGGTCCGCATGCGGCCCGCGGGCCGTAGTTTGGGGATGCCTGTTGTAAACGAAAGTAAATATGAAAAATATCATCATATTTGTATGCACTTGCAGCAGACTCTGAATCACAGGCTTCCTGGCATTATTTTCTCCCAGCCAACGTCAGATTTCAGCCACTGCAGCAGGTGACGCTCACCGTGAGCTTAAAGTTTGATGGTTCCCCATGTCAAGTATGGCCAGCCCTTGGGCCTTCTCTAAAGCTAGGGTGCCTGCCCTGCCTGCAAGAAACAGCAACCAAGAAATGGGAGTGGGGGCGAGAATATCTTAGGGGTAGCTGCCAAAGAGTGAGGAGTGGGAGGGAGCTAATGGATAAATACTCCAACCTCCTACGTTTTAAGCAGACAATCCTGAGAGGCATTCACTGCAACGCCTTCATCTCTCTCGCCTACACAGTGCTCACAGCAGGAATCTTGACAGTGGACACTCAAACTGGTGTTTCTTTCTGCACTGCTTACTCTCCCTGCTCCTTCACTCCTGTTTTGGGGGACAATATATACAGTATACTCCCAAACAAACTATCTCACCCAAGTCTTTGCCTCAGGCTTTGCTCTCAACGGAACTCAAACTAAAATAACATCTACGCAGCACTCAATCATGTCCCATGCAGTAACTCAAATGCAGTTACAGCAACTGCATGAGGTAGGTAACGTCAATTACCTAGGATGAGATTAAGAGGTTAAGTGACCTGCCCAAGGTCACAAGCTATTGAATTGTGAAATTAAATAAAGAATCCAGTCCTTCTGATTCCACAGATTGCTTCCCATTAACCTAGATAGCTGCCTGTCCTGACTCTACAGATAGCTCACTTCCCATTAACCTAGATAGCTGCCTGGAGTCCATGAAGTCCACAGAGTACAGGAGGCAGTAGGCTGCTGTCAGCACTCAGGGCAGACTGAGGGACCATGGTTGTAAATTACCGAAAATTGACCAGACTCCTGGGGTTGGTGAGGAAGTGGCATAGGTCTCTAAGTGCAATCACACAGCTTTTCATTCGGAGCCATGGAGGACTTTTGGGAACTTTAATTTGTTAATTTGTCTAATTCACACTACTGCCAAGAATATGGTTACCATCATTCTTTTTTTTTTTTTTTTTTTGAGACGGAGTTTCCTTCTTGTTGCCCAGGCTGGAGTGCAATGGCGCGATCTCGGCTCACCGCAACCTCCGCCTTCTGGGTTCAGGCAATTCTCCTGTCTCAGCCTCCTGAGTAGCTGGGATTACAGGCATGTGCCACCACGCCCAGCTAATTTTTTTTGTATTTTTAGTTGAGACAGAGTTTCACCATGTTGACCAGGATGGTCTTGATCTCGACCTCGACCTCGTGATCCACCGGCCTCGGCCTCCCAAAGTGCTGGGATTACGGGTGTGAGTCTTAAATAGAAATGCTCTTGATATCCAAAGATCCTTCAGGCTCTACCTACCATATTCTGGACAAATATCCAGTCTGGATGGGTCTTTATACTTATGTATAGATATAAATATACAGTCATTGGATTTTAGAAGTATTCTAAGATAAAGAGTTCTGGGAATATGGCATTTTCAGACCAACCTCCATGGTGTTTGCAGCACCTCCTTCCTTCAGTAGAAAGTACTAAATATAAGGTAAAAATGGGAGAAGAGGGATATCTGCAGCCTCTTTGGCACGATAATTACAAGGCTTATTGGCTTATGAGCTTGATAGCATTAGCTGATGTGGGGAACATTCCCATGTGAGACCCCCAAAAGGCGTGGTTCTCACTATACGGTGAGTTTGATCCCAAACACAGTTTCCTACTGGAGGCAGTCGAGCTATCAGAAAGAAGGGACTGAAAGATGGATGATCAGTTTCTAATATCAACCACGATATCATTTGGGCCTAAAACTATGTGGTGCTGCTAGACCGAGTGACTCCCTACCAGCAACCAGTTTCTGCTTTTAATCTTTATGACTCTTTCTTTAAGAATAGCTTTAACCTTTTCTTTACTTGCCTGACTACCTTGTAGCCTAGTTAATGGTTTAACTCTGGAGATAACTGCAAAGCAAATGACACCATAGGGGATGGCTTTGATCCCTGACTCAGAGACTCCTGAATGGGGGAGTTAAGATAAGTTGAGTCAGAAGCAGACAAAGGAGAATCTGGTTAAAAGATATTCTGATGAGCAAAACCAGAAAACCTTTTCACATCTCAGTTCTAAAACAAGATCAAACCAGAAATACCTGCAGCCGTGAGGAATAATGTCTGGATATAAACAAGCTTTGTGATCACAGGAAATTCTGTTACTTTTTACAACCACTGATTGTGTATCTGACTTCTCTATTGTATAGGCCATGTAAGGTATAGATTTGCATTTCCTCTTGCAATGACGTAAACCAGAGCAAAGAAAGCGTATTTATTCCTGGCCTTTGAAAAATAAAATTCGCTGTTTAGGCACAGCCTATCCAGCCCTACAGACACCTCGCTTTCTGTCTCCCTTTCTTCTGCGCACTCTCTCTTCCAGGTATTGGGACCCTCTTGCAGGTTGAGAGAACCCCAGCAGACGTGCCTACCCTGCACGATCACTAACAAGCTGATCACCCACTGGAGACAGAGGTAGTTGCCACACAGAATGGGCTTACTCCTGAATAGCCTCTCTTATCCTCTTAACATTTTGTGTATGCAACTGCAAGACCCAGGAGGCTGGACCAGCAGAACTATCACTCTATTCTGGTTCTTGTTAACTAAGATGATGAGATTTGTCCTTCCTAAAATAACATACATGTAGGTTTGAAAAGTTGAGAAATTATAGCTCTCCATCTCACTAGAATTATCATCTCCTTATAGTCCCCACATAAATAAAACTTGCAAGACATGCACATAGAGAAAATAATTAAAACCAGAACCTCAACAAAAATAAATCAAGTGTTTCAATTCAAATGTGTTCATTTCTCCTTAAGTAAGACTTAAATACAACTGTCTCCTAATGCAGCAAGCGTGGCCATGTATGATGCATGCAAAACCAACTCTGTTAGCAAACAGGACTAATTTCCATGCGCTGTTTTCACACTTTTGTGCAACAGTTTGGGCACAGCAAGGATGTAAACTTCAGACGGCCGACTGCCTCCTCCATGCACCCTGAGTTCCTGATTGACTTCAGGCACCAAGCAGAAGAAACCTGTTCCTACCAAAGAGAGTGAGATCGCCATCCCACTCTCAGACTGTATAAAGAAGGAGGAGTTTAATTTAACAGTTGATGACCTACTAGACAGGCATTATGAAAGTTTCTGGGGTGCCAAGATGAAAAAGACACACTCACTGTTTTAAAGGAGCTCACAGTCTACTGGGAGAGTTGAACAAATAAAAACCAATCATGTGGGAGAAAAGGTACAGAGATGTCCACAAGGTACCCTGCTGGTGGGACACTCAGGCCATCTGGAAGTCATCAACTATCTGTTCCTCTCATATTCTTCATGCAGGATTATGCAGATTCCAAAAGGCGCAAACTAAGACTTTTATTTCTGTATATTCCTCAACACTAAATAGTACTGTTCTTGGCAGGCACATTGGAGTCTCAAATAAAAAATTAATGTGTTCACATACTTACACAAGACCCTGTTAATAACAGACACCAGACACTAGTCACCAGACACTATTTTAAGTGAGTTACCTATACTAACTTATTTAATACTCACATCAATCCCATAAAGTTTACTATGGTTGATTATATTATTTTTGACAGTATTTGCTGTCCTTTCCTATCAGCCTCTTCCTAACAGGTCTACCCTTTCAGGAGGGTTATATTTCCTGCCTCTTATGTCAGATATTTTGCATGGCTTGCTTCACAGCCAAGAAAATGTGAGCAGAAATAGTGTGAACCACTTAGGTCTGAGAGCCACCACATGGCCCTGCTAGCTCTCTTTCGTTGGCTGTAAATCCAGGATGTGACAAATTAGAGCTGTGTCTTCAGGCAGGGTCCAGAAATGAAGAGGCATGAAAAAGCACTGCAGCAGAACTAGGATGGATATTAATGCCGGTGGGAAATAAAGCTCTGCTCATTTAAGTCACTAGGATTCCAGGGAGGCATCTGTTACTGCAGCGCAACTGAGCAGAGCTGACTAACACATGGATCCCATTACAAATACATTTTACCCTTGAGAAAACTGACACAGAAGGAAGTTCAGTCAATTGCTAATGTCGCATAACTTGATTGCTGAGAACGAAACCCAGACAGCCTCGTTCCATTTCATCCTTAACTACTACACTAAACAGCCTCCATTAGCTAAGGAATGCATGACAGATAGCTAAGAGCTGCAAAAACTAATCCTCATAGTGAAATATTTTCCACAGGCCCTACAGGATAAAGAATACAAAACAATTTTAAAAATACATACAATGGATATGCCTTTACTTTCAAAGTGCACAGAAAATGAATTAAAGCAGAGGAAAAACAAGGGCAGATAAAATGAGGTAAGAAAGAAACATATACCAAAAATGATGAGAGAAAACAGATTAAGAGAAATTTTAACATTTGTCAAACTGCTCAGAGACAAACACCTCCCCTGGAAAAAATAAAGCCCTTAATATTTTTATCTTTAAAATGCTGCCAGAATGCAAAACCTATGAAAGTGTTTAGACACATGTAGTTTGGAAGTAATCTGCTTATTTTTGTCATTAATAAAATAAAGACTTCTGTTTGTGATACCTATAGGATGGGAAGTAACACACTTCACCCAGGGGGATGTCATCATATACATAAAATAGTTCTGTGATTTTAACTTTCAGATTTTTCAGAGCTGTTAAGGCCTAATCTAGGCTACTGGTTCTCACATTAAAAACTACATAAGAAACAACTGAATGATGTGAATAGTTTCAATTTCAGGGCTCTAGTCTCAGTATTTCTGATTCAGAAGATCTGGGATGGATTCTATGAAATGGCATTTTAACAAGATTCCTGATATTCGTGATGCAGGTGGTATTATTTTCCTAGGGATGCTGTAGCAAATTATCACACATCTAGTGGCTTATATCAAAAATATGTTCTCTTTCAGTTCTGGTCAGAAGTCTAAAATCAAGATATGAGCAGGTCCTAAAGGCTACAGGGGAGAATCATTTTTGCCCCTTCCTAGTTCCTGGGGGGTTTCTGCCATCCTTGATATTCCTTGGCTTAGAAGCATCACCTCAGTCTCTCTGTCTTCACGTGGCCTTCTTCTGTGTGTACTCTCTTCTGATAAGGACACTATCATAGGAATCAGGGACCACCATAATCCAGTAGGACCTCATCTTAACCAACTGCATGTGTGAAGACCCTATTTACAAATGAAGTCACAATTCCGAGGTTCTGGGTAGACACTTTATTCTTAGGAAACAATAGTTAACCCACCATAAGGTGTTTCTCAGACCACCTTTCTGAGAACAATAAAGAATAATCCTTCATTTTACTAAAGAAAATCCTGGCTGGGTATAGTGGCTCATGCCTGTAATCCCAGCACTTTGGGAGGCCGAGGTGGGCAGATCACCTGAGGTTGGGAGTTCAAGACCAGCCCGACCAACATGGAGAAATCCCATCTCTACTAAAAATATAAAATTAGCTGGATGTGATGGTGCATGCCTGTAATCCCAGCTACTCGAGAGGCTGAGGCAGTAGAATAGCTTGAACCCAGGAGGCAGAGGGTGAATTGCTTGAACTCAGGAGGTAGAGGGTAAACTACTTGAACCCAGGAGGCAGAGTGAATCTCTTGAACCCAGGATGTAGTGAGACAAGATCGTGCCATTGCACTTCAGCCTGGGCACCAAGAGCAAAACAACTCTGTTTAAAAAAAAAAAAAATCCTGAATCCCTGCACCTAGAGGAAGGAATTTCCCATTTCCCGTGACTGCATAAGTACAACCCATATCTGACTCCCAATCCAGTGCTTTCTGCACTGTAAACTGGTGCCTATAGTTCTACCAGTGGCTTGAGTTTTTGTAGCCAGAAGTGAAAATATCATTTAGTCTGCATCCCAAAAGAAATTAAGTGAAGAACTGCATCAGGCTCCACCCCATTAGCAAATTCAGTTTCCCAAAGTTGATGCTTCTGAAATTCCAAAGATTTGACCAATCTTTATCTTCTTCAGTTAGCTCTGCTTCCCTCCTAACCCAACCTGTAACTCACAGGGAAACTGAAATGTCTCTGTCACCATCTGCCATCCTCTCAGCCTTCCACACCCCTGTCAGCATTCCCATGGTTTATTTCATGTTGCTGTAAACTAATTCTTCAATTATCCACACCCCCAAACAGATTGGAGGCATCTTGAAAACCAGGTCTAAAATGTCCATATCTGTATTTATATACTCAGATGTTTGCTTAGTAAATAAATGAAATCTCTTCTTTATAAGCTTAACCCAAAGTTTTGCTTCTGTTAGCAGAGTAGGAACCAAGAACCCTGCCACCTGTCCAAGACTAAACTCTACTCTGACTCCACTTTCCAACCTTTTTCCATCATATATATATATATATATATATATATATGTGTGTGTGTGTGTGTGTGTGTGTGTGTGTGTGTGTGTATATATATATATATATTTTTTTTTTTGACAGAGTCTCACTCTGTCACCCAGGCTGGAATGAATGCAGTGGTACAATCTTGTGATCTTGGCTCACTGTGCAACCTCCATCTCCCAGGTTCAAGCCATTCTCCTGCCTCAGCCTCCCAAGTAACTGGAACTATAACTACAGGCACATGCCACCACGCCTGGCTAATTTTTTGTATTTTTAGTAGAGACAGGTTTCACTGTGTAAGCCAGGTGGTCTGGATCTGCTGACATCGTGATCCACCTGCCTCGGCCTCCCAAAGTGCTGGGATTACAAGTGTGAGCCACCTGACCCAGTGGAGATACTTCTTTTTTTCTTTTTCTTTTTCTTTTTCTTTCTTTCTTTCTTTTTTTTTTTTTTTTTTTTTTTTTTTTTAGCAGTGATCTTGCTTCTTTTCTTCAGGCTTTTCCTGTTAGCTTTCTTTAGGCACCTTCAAATTTCACCCCACTCACTGAACCCCTCCTCAGGATCCTGCCTCTTTCCCTTGCTTTCTCCTTTCATCTTGACACTTTAGAGTGTCCTACCAGGGTGGTCCTCCCCGCTACCCTGACTTCAAAGAACACCGCCATTACTGCTGCTGAGCCCAGGTTCCTCTGCCCCCCCAGCCCTCCCCACCAACCTTTTAGCAGCTCGTTATTTTCCCTGCTGTTCTATCTGGTTAATAATCTGCAAACTGCTGAGAATGAGGAACTCTTTCCAATCCTCTTTATCACCATTAAGCTTCAGCAGCCACTCCCATCTTCAGTGTCTCATGGCTGTCTCACGGTTTTCCCACATGTATGAACTTTCATGAGCAACCTCTCCTCACTGCCTCTTCCCCTGTCTACTACTTAATTCTGGGGTTCCCCAAAGTTCCAGCATCTCATTTCCTTCTCTACACATCTGTTGCTCCCTGAAATATCATCATATGACTTCAATTTAATTTTTGATCTGTCTTTCTTTCTTTCCTCAGCTCTGTTTCTCTATTTCAAATTTCTTCTAGGGTATCTCTCAGACATCTCCTATTTTCCCAGCCCTCCCTCTCTTCCAATCTCTCCCTTAAGGTCATCCCCTCAGAATATTAAATGTTTTTGTTTCTTTCCCTTTTTTAACTGCCATAAAATAATTGCACCTCTTTACAGGGTACACAAAGATGTTTTGATACATATAATATATATTGATCAGATCAGGGTGATTAGCATGTTCATCATCTCAAATATTCATCATTTATTTGTTTGGGGAACATTTAATATGTAACATTCCTTCTAGCCATTTGTAACTGTATTTTTTGTTAACTATAATCATCCTGCAGCTCGCTAGAGCACCAGCACTTATTTTTTCTATCTAGCTGTAATTTTCTATCTTTTATCAAAATCTCTCCCTGCCCCCATTCCCCCCTCCCCTTTCCAGCCTCTAGTATCCTCTGTTCTGTGTTTTATTTCTATGAGGTCAACTTTTCTGTTCCTTTCTATATGTTCCTAGTACTAATCCCCCATTATGATGTATTAGGCAAATTTTTAGGTCCCAACCCTACTTGAATAAATCATTTCAAATACATATTTCAATGAACTTTTTTGTTTCTGTTTTTCCAAATCTTTCATGTCTGACATATGGGCTCTAGATATTCTTCAGCTCTGAAACACTCACTGTGGCTCTCAAAGCTGAAGGTAAAGCCTCAGTGTCAAGATAGGAAGAGCTAAGAGTCGGACACAGGGCTTCTGAAGGTTATAGGTAAGACTATGGTGAATCAAGAACTGGACTTTGAAAGGTTGGTAAGAAGCAGGTTGGTGGAGAGGAAGAAACGGAAGTACTTGGGAGGTTTGAAGGATGTATGGTGAATCCGTACTTTAAGGGAAGAACTCTGTGGTCTATATTCTGCTAGGGTAACTCTTCTTAGGTTGGTTCCAGAGCCTACACTCTGAGCTACTATGCCAAATTAGCTCCTCACCACACTTTCTAATAAGATGACCTATCAGCTCCAACCCAACATTGGTCTACTGGGGTCAGCACACAGTCTCACAGTTCTCCCTACTCTCTGGCCTAGAAGCAAGCAAGATCTTCTAAGATTCTAAATGATGAGTCTTCTCTACACCCCTTGTGCTGATGGTGGTTCTTTTTAAATACAAGCACTGAAATAGGGTCCTTCCCACTTCAGGGGTTATCTGGACAATCCCAAAGATGGCACAGGGGTGCTACAGAGAATGGCTGTGGAAGAACAGTGGAGATAATGAGGCATAAAGTCATTGCTATATTTTGTACTGGGGCTTAAGATTTCATCTCCAGAATACTGGGAAGTAAGCATTGTTATCCCATTTTACAGAATGATGGCAGAAAGAAACAGGGATGTGAAGTTATCTTGGCCTAGGGTAAATAGCTAATAAGTAGAGCCAAAGCCAGACTTATCTGATTTATAAAACCTGCCTTCTGGATGGATGATGAATGTGTGAGTGATGGGCAGGACTCCAGGTCAGACTCCCATAACCAGTGGTGCTTCTGAGGGAGTAGGAGTGAAGGTTTGGGGAAAACAAACTTGTAGAAGAAATAGAAGTGCTTCTTGAAACTGATACTTAAGACTGGGTAAGAATGGAGGTGGCTGGCTGAGGCAGCAGGGGAATTTCAAGAAGCCCCATGAGTAAGGACAGGTGAATCCCTGCTGGTCCTAGATCATGCCACTGGAGGAGGGGACATTTGTATATGGGGGTAGTTGATTATGCACTGAGCTTATACTGACTGGGATCAGCCTGTAATGTCTGTAAGAATTCATTGTTCCCCACTTAGATGCAGTGTGGGTCATCCTGGTCTCAATAACCTGACTTTCTACTTCTCATTGATTTGGAGGTGATGCTGGTTATGAACTCCACAAGCCCAGGGATTGTGTCTATTTTTTTTTTTTTTTTTTCAGAATCAAGTCCAAGGCCTAGACATGGTAGTTACTTGACATGCATTTATATGAATGTATTTAAATGCAGCTTATGGATATTAAAATTCAAGTTGTGAATTGACCGCCATCCCCTAAGAGAGAAACAGGGAGAAAATGTGGTTATGTGGTTATTACAACTAATTATCCTGTTTGACGCTATATATGCTCCTACTGAATCATAATCTTAGCTACCATTTATGCATGATTGTGGTCTGATCCAGTTCTCTTGGGACCAGTGGAAGACAAGTTTGAATTCACAGCTTGATACACATTAGGTACCCAACAGATCAGCAGTGCTTGCTGCTATTAATAATTTACAAAAACATAGTTAAGTGATTTATAAAAATCTAATAATAGGAGTATATGGTAGTTGGGGGAAAATATTCAAGGGAAGAAATGAGGGGAAAATATCCCATATAAACTGAATGTTATTATTTTTTTCTTTTTTTGAGATGAAGTTTCACTCACATTGCCCAGGCTGGAGTTCAATGGCACAATTTTGGCTCACTGCAACCTCCACCTCCCAGTTCCAGCAACTCTCCTGCCTCGGCCTCCTAAATAGCTGGTATTACAGGCATGCACTACCACGCCTGGATAATTGTTTGTATTTAGTAAAGACAGGGTTTCACCATGTTAGTCAGGTTGGTCTGGAACTCCTGACCTCAGGTGATCCACCCGCCTTGGCCTCCCAAAGTGCTGGGATTACAGGAGTGAGTCACCATGCCCGGCCATAAACTGAATTTCTAAATGACAATTACAAAAGTCATTCTATTCAAGGAACAAATGTCTGCCAAATTGTTATACAATAACATTTATTTGTTATTAAATACTCATTAACTCAACAACTCATCATTTACTGCTTATTTACAACACACTGGAGATAAAAGGAAAAATTTATTATGATCCCTGGATCAAAGTTACTTACAGTCTAATGAAGTAGGAAGTGATATAAAAATGTAAGACACAGTTTTAAGTGCTTTAAAACTAGTATGCATTCTTTACATTATACCTCAGGAACACAGTGAAATAGAGAAGATATTTGGGAGTATATGTGTGTATGTACACATGCACATTTTGGTCTGAGTTTGGGGTTAGGAAGATAGAGGTATATAGATATCTATACCCTGTATAGATACTAAGAGAGCATACAAGTTCAGTGAATGTTGAGTAGTTTCATGTTGTAGAGAAGTAGAGGGCATTTTTACGAGAGGTAGGGAATGAGTCTAAAAAAGGTAGCCAGGAGATTGTAAGAACCTGCTTATAAGAACCTGCTGTGCTGAAAACTTTATATTTTATATTCTAGAGCAAAAAGAACTCTTAAAATATCTTAAACAGGCTGCAATATGTGTTTGCTGCATTATTTAAGATTATTTGATTTTGTTATAGCAAGCAACAAAAAGTTGGATACAACTTATAGAATGGGTTAAAGTATAGGGAGCAAACTGATCATCTCTGAGACCTGTGAGACATGCAGAAAATAAAAAGAGCACATGTGTGTTGAACACAGATAAAAAGGATGAAACAAGAGAGTCACCTGACCATGGAAAGGGATGAAAGTACAGAGTAAATCTTAAATATTTGTAAAGCTCAGACCATGTCTGGTTGACACCTGTCATCCTAAAAATTGGTCAACCCATTCATTGGTGACATCCATTTTGGTCCCATCCTGGCCTCACATTTGCTCTGGTTGATACCTAGAGATAAAACATGTATCTGGTCGGCAGGCTAATTGGCAAGTGATAGTTATGGCTAGATGTACTTGCCCTTGTGTCTCTCCAGTAGGGCAGTGGTGTAATAGTACCAGTGTTGCCAAGCTGTTGTATCACTGTCTTAATCTCAACTCTGGCTCTTGCAACTACTTCATCAGCAGGGAAGGCTGACATGGCAGAGAGCCAACCAAGGTAGATGAACATTGTATAATCCAGGATTCAGATATGGTAGTCTTTCTATCCCACTTGCACACTCTCCTGTGCTCATTGACCCAATCTCTTTCCCCTTAATTTATGCTTAAAGTGTACTTTAAGTTGATTTAATAAACAATTTCTAATTTCACATCTTAGCTTGGTCTGTGAACTTTTTCTTTCCATGACCTCTGGGGCAGCCCACTTGAATGTACCTGGAGTGTCAAGTTGATTTTCTGTATGCTGCTGTGAATGACAGGGTCAGATTACTGTCTTAGAAAAATCACTCTGGACCTTTAAATATCAAGTCTATATGGCTGGAGAGTGGATCTGGAAGTAGAAGGACCAATTCCTGACTTCCTCTTACAGTTGAAGATATGCAACATATATTTCAAAAAGAAGGTTTACACAAGATTTAGAAGCTCCAAGCACAAAGAAGAGAAAATGTCCTGAAGAACCAACCAAATTCTTGATTGTTAAACTAAGATAAACTCAACTTTTAAAGGTTTACAAAGTCAGTACAAAAACTGCCTAGAGGGAAAAAAAAATCCTAATGTCAAATAAGAAAAAGATTAAGATTTCGCCACATCCACGTAGGATTATCCAACCTTCGTGGTGCATTGATGGTGTCAGGAGAGTTCGCAGAGATAACAGCCCACCATGATCACAACATAATTCTATAATCTCTCATGTGGCCCAATAGGGTGCCCCTAAGACTGAAGCCAGCAAACTAAAAACACCAGGTAAAGAAAATAGCTGAATGATCATGCAAATGCCTCACAATAAGTAGAGAGCCAGCAGGGTGCAAGAAAGGACATAGGATTTTGAGTAAGCCAGACATGGCTTCAAATTTCTGCTCCAGTAGGTACTAGTGGTGTGACCTTGGACAGTCACCTAAATATATCTCAGCCTCAGTCTTTCCAAGTAACAAAATGGAAAGACTAATAATCACTTTAATCAAGGCGATATGGTGAGGAATAAACGAGCTAACATAGAGAACGTGTCAAGCACAGGCTCTCCGCTTATTCATCCTTTCTGTATTTAATTCCATGAGGATTAATAAATGAATGATTAGCAACTCACATCATGGCTATTCCAACAGCCTACCTGGATGCCAACAAGAATTACTTGTTTAAATGTAACTGTTTTCTCTGTTTCTTCTGTTTCTGGCTTATACCAATGTTAAAGACATATTCCTTTAAGCAACTTAATGCTAGTAGGTTGCTAAGGCAACTTCCCTAGAAATAAGCAAGGCCAGCATTGGGTCACTTGGATTTTAAGCAGTCAGGTTTTTGAGAAGCACCAGTAAATATTCCTTTCAAGGGAACAGTGCAACCATAAGTTGTGAAATGTTTTAAGCAGCCTACATATTCCTGTAACAGTAAACTCAACCTTAAAACCACTGTGTGAAGTCAACGTCACTTACACAGTACTAAGAAATGGAGAACTTCCTGGTGATAGCTTCCATTTCAAAGTCTATCATATTATCATTAAACATCCTCTAATTTTTTCCTGCATTTCTTTTTAAAAATGATGATTTTGAACCTAACTAAATACGCTCTATTACTGTTAGATATTTGAAATGGAGAACACAAATTTGGGAAGGCAAATTATATAATGTTCAATTTAGAAGGGGAATTTACCCAAAACAAGAACACTGCCAATAACAATTACTTGTCAAAAAAAATTAAATAAAAAAAGGTTGAGATTTCTCCACTTCCACAAAGGATTATCCAACCTTTCTGGTGCACTGATGGTGTATATTCCATTTTTTTTTCAGAAATTGAAAAAGATGTATTAAAATATTCACAAAAATACAACTGAAGAACAAAAAATAATAACGAGCTTGATGGTTTTTCCCTAGCTGATACATTTCCACTGAAAAACGACAGAGTTTGTAATTTCAATCTCTAAGTAACGCCTTTTGTGTGCTCCCATACAGAATGAGCGCGTAACTTTACGAGGACTCGTTTTGTCAGGACGAAGACATGGAGCGGGCAGAGCTGCCCTTTGGGTAACCCTAGTTCGTTATCTGCAGCCAGGCAAGGAGCGCTGAGGCACAGGAAAAAGGGTGGGGGGGCAAAAGGGTCGCAGGAGGGGGTGTGCAGGGAATGGGAAGAGGCCCGTCTCAGTGTGAGCAGCTTCCTTCAGGGAAACCTGTCCTGGCAGACCGCCATCCTGGTAGAGTGCCATGCTGGCAGCTGCCCTTGCCTAAGGAGAAGGTTGGTGAGAACTGGTGAGGATTCTCTGCCAGAATGCCAGGGTGCTGACAGAGTTTGAGGTGTCTGGTTGGGCAGGAGACCAAGAAGTCAGGCTGGGGAAGGAGGGGGTGAGGGAGGAAAAGGCCTCCAGGTGTCATTCAAGTGAGTGGCCCCTATAGCACCAGCATCACCAACACATGGTCCCAGCACCACAAGAAGTAGTAGTGAGGGCTCTTGCTCTCGAGGAGCACAATTTCTCCACTCCTGCTTATGGGACTGTTTGACCAGGGGAGCCTCTACTGCTTCAAAGAGAGATGCAATACTTAGAAAAGCAACGTATTTTAGCACCAGAGGCATCGCCTACAGTAAGGATGGGATATGTAAATTTATATACCACTAACATACTGCCTGAATAAGTTTAGGTACCACCAAAATATTTATAGACTGAGCCTGTAAAATGGAGATCAGAGAGACTCTATACATTTTTTAATCTTTTTTCTTTTTTGAGACAGAGCCTCACTCTGTTGCACAGGCTGGAGTGCAATGGCACAATCTTGGCTCACTACAACCTCCACCTCTTGGGTTCAAGAGATTCTCCTGCCTCACCCTCCCAAGTAGCTGGGATTACGGATGCCTGCCATCACACCCAACTAATTTTTGTATTTTTAGTAGAGACGGGGTTTCACCGTGTTGGCCAGGCTGGTCTCAAACCCCTGACCTAAGCCTCCTAAAGTGCTAAGATTACAGGCATGAGCCACCATGCCCAGCCAAGAAATTCTAGTAATTTAAACGGTGCCTTGAACATGATTAAATCCAGCCATGCTGTCTTTGATGAGAGAACAAAGGCACGAAAAGGTTAAGATTCTTAGAACTAGCAGCGGAGTGAGAACCCTGAACTGTGGAATTTACTTCAATGATCTCTATCAAGACACAAACAACTCTTCAGGCTAACTGTTGCTAAGACTATGGGAACACCTGACGCTCAATGTTTTCCATGTGTTCTTTTAAATTGAAGTACAACTGACATCTGATAAACTGCACATATTTAAGGTGTACAATTTTATAAGCTTTGACACATGAGTAGACCCATTAAAACATCAACAGAATCAAGACAAGCAACATACACATTATTCTCATAAGTTTTCTCGTGGCTCTTTGTAATTCCCTTCCTTTCCCTGTTCCTCAAGCAGCCAGAGATCCGTTTTCTGTCACTGGAGATTAGTTTGCACTTTTTAGATTTACATAAATGAAACCATATAATACATACTCTTTTTTTTTTCTGGCATCTTTTATTGTGAAAATCATCCTTGTTTTTCTATAGTTCCTTGGTGAGTTCCAATAAATGGTTATTTATGAAAAGAGGTGGTGGGGAATATTTCTCCTGCCTACTGTAGTTTGCAGGTCCCTACTTTAGTTCTAGGGCCCCTATGCATTACTCCTGTGCTATTCCACATGCAGCAGACATAACTGAAGACAAATTATAACCAATACTCAGAAGACGAACCACAGTGGGACGGTGTGTGTGTTTGTGTGCATTGGGGAGGAGAGGGATTATGAGCTGTGAAATGAGAGCTAAGGTAGGAAACACAGATGGACTCTATGTAATGCTAAGGAATTGGACCTCGTCCTGTGAGCAATGATGAATCTTTGGAAAACTGAATTTAAAGAACATGAAGTAGATTCGATTACATGAAGACCAGAACAGAAAAAGTATAGAAAGTCCATTGAACTTAAGAAAGAGGCAAATCAATCCTGGATTCAAAATGCTCTATAGCAGAGAGAAATGAATGAAAGGTATGAATAAAAGAGATGGTTGAGGAGACCCCCTGAATGATGGGAATGGAGGGTGGAGGGACAGAGTTGAGGATCACTTAGTTTTCCAGGCTGGAGAACTTAGTGTTGCTACTTAATTTAAATAAAACGAAGAAAAGAAAAGCTGGGTTAGAGAAAGAAACACCTATTACCTCTATTTTAAACATCCTGAGTTTGAGGTGGTAGGAGAATCCTTCGTATCTGACAGGTCCACATCTGTGGATTCAACCAGCTCTGGATTTAAAATATTCCCAAACGCTTGCCTCTGTACTAAACACATGCAGAATTTTTCCCTTGTCATTATTCCCTTAACAGTAACAACTATGTACATAGCATTTTCATTGTATTATGTATTATAAGTAATCTAGAGATGATTTTACAGCATGTGAGAGGATGGGCATAGTTTATATGCAAATACTACATCATTTTGTCAGGGACTTGAGCAACCTCAAATTTTGGTCCCTTTGAAGTCCTGGAACCAATCCCCGGAGATACCAAGGGATGGCTGTATACAAGGAAATGGCTAGCAGATACTCAGAAATGTGGACCTAGAATTCCAGAGCCAGACCCAGCAGGTTGAGGCTGCATAATACATCTTCACATATATATATCCACAGCCCTCTGAATCAAATAAATAGGGTTTTCATTGATCACTGTCATCTAAAAACTTCTACAACCTCCCAGTGACATAATGAGCTGAGACTATGATGTCATGGAAGCTATGTTTGATGTTTTTCAAATTCTAGTCATAATTCAGTGCCAGAAATTGATAAGGCACTGTAGCCCCTAAGCCACAATGACCTATTCAACCTCTCCCACATGCCTGGGAGCCATTTCCATTGGCCCAGGGAGGTGAGTGAGCACATAAGCCCATTGTCTTTTTCTTTTTTCTTTAGATGGAGTTTCACTCTTGTTGCCCAGGCTGGAGTGCAATGGCATGGCCTTGGCTTACCACAACCTCTGCCTCCCAGATTCAAGTGATTCTCCTGCCTCAGCCTCCTGAGTAGCAGGGATTACAGGTATGCGCCACCACACCTGGTTAATTTTTTTGTATTTTTAGTAGAGACGGGGTTTCTTCATATTGGTCAGGCTGGTCTTGAACTCCTGACCTTATGATCTGCCCGTCTCAGCCTCCCAAAGTGCTGGGATTACAGGCATGAGCCACTATGCCTGGCCTGTCTTTTTCTTCTTAAACAGCACCCTTGGGTATCACTAACAGGGAGGCCTGTTGCTTCTGGCTGAGGCGCCTGGAATAAAGGCATCAGTACAAGCGTTGGAGCTGCCATGGTTTGTGAATCTGTCCAGCAATCTGCCTTCCTCCTGGGAAATAACACACTCTTGCTGGCCCGTAGGGGAGACCTGAAAATGCTTTAGAGCATCATGTGTGCCAGGATGTCCCCTGGGTTCTCTGCATCCATGTCTCCTTCTGGTCATGCTTAGACGTCTGACTGAGCTGGAGGCATTGCCTGGGAAATTGACAGTGCCCTTTAATGAAAGTTTGGAAAGCTCTCGTGTTTAAAAATCCCTCATGGCACATAAAGAATAAGACTTAATAGAAATAGACTGCTGAGAGATGATAAATTTAGCAGGATCTCTATTCTAGAGCCAGAAGTTCAGCATTTTGGTTTTGTTTTGTTGTTGTGGTTGTTGTTGTTTTCTTGTTCTCTGGTGCCCTCCTGTGTTCTGTTCTCAAATAACACTCAATTTACAAAACCCAACTAAGGTAAGCTCAAAGAACAGTAACTCTTTGATAGCAATAAAGGACGATATTACAATAACCCACAACCTTTAGTATATTTCAACAAATGCATTTTCATATCAACAGTAGGTATTTACAAACAGCTGAAGATGGGTGGGTACCAGAAGCTGGGGTGGTTGGGTGTAAGGAACGGAGATGTTGGTCAAGGGACATGTATTTGCAGTTAGATAGGAGAAATAATTTCAAGAGCTCCATTATACAGCCTGGAGACTACAGTTAATGATGATATACTGTATTTTTGAAAAATGCTCAGAGTAGATGTTAAATGTTCTCACGGCAAAGACGGTAACTGTGAGGTAATGCACTTGTTAATTAGCTAAATTTAACGATTTCATTATGTGTGTTTGTGTGTTTTGAAGTGTCGATAACAAAATGGTTAAATCTAGCTTTGTAAGTTATGCTTAAATTAGCTAGATTTAACCACTTCGTTATCGACACTTCAAAGCATCATGTTGTATAGTATAAATACATGCAAGCTTATGTCAATGAAAAACTAAATTTGAAATAAAAGAGAAACTTTACCATTAAAAGCAGTTGCAGACAACCCCCATTGTTTAGCACATTGCTTGCCAGAAGGCAGATGTTCAGAAAAATATCTATCAAATAACTAAAGATCAGTTAGCCACAGTGTTAAAGTAGGAACTATATTGTGCTTACTGAAATATTCTATTACAGAAAATTCATAGGGAATTGCCAAATTGCTATGTTACCTTGGGTTATATTTACATATACTTCATAAGTTAAAACAATAACCATAAGAGTCTAACATTTATATTTTCATGCATTCTTCTATTCAAATATTTATTGACCTCCAACTATAAGCCATATTCTGTTTCAAGTGCCAGAAAATAAAAAAGGATGAATTTGCTCCTGCCTTCGGGAAACACACGATCTAGTGTTGGAGGCAGAGAAGTAATCCCCTTATTTCAGTAATAAGTGAAACCTGCCATGTGAGACACGCATCGGGTGTCATAAACTCATGAAGGAGGGACAGATGATGTAAATGGTGTTTCATGCAAAATTTCAACTGCAAACATTGGAATTGCCTATGAGCTGTCTACTTGCCCGACACCTAGATTTTGATCCCTACAGTGTATGTTGTTATGTCATATTTGCATACTTCAACAACTCCAAGAACTCTGACTAGAACATAGAAGTTACCCTGGATTTTTAATAGATTCCCTGAAGTCCTCTTTACATTGGGTTCTAGCTCATTGAACAATCACAAATATATATATAGGGTTGAAAGTGATATATGAAAAATACCCCCTTCCTTCTCTTAACTATTAGAAAGGTATTCCTCAAGGCTAAGAATTAATGGCATCCACTCTATGCTTGCCTCCATCCTATAGCACAAATACATTGTGAAGTCCACACCCCACTGCTCTGCAACATTTCACCAGTGTGCCCACTCCTTTTTCCTACCCTTAAGACATTTGTCTAATTCCCTGTGGCTTTATGTTTAGATTGTCACAGCATTCTTTTTGCAGGAGCTGTGTCATTCAATGATTTGGAATATTATAATACAATGCAATTAGACCCTGATCCCATGGCCACTATTTCAACTGTGATTATTAAGCCTCATTCTGGAGAATTTCTTCTAGATTAAACACAAAAATTGGACCACTTGCCAACAGGTCCTCCAGCTAACTAAAATCTAAGGCCTTACTCACTTGTGCTTGCTAGCACATGACACAGAAAAATGAGAGTTCAAAAATATTATTGAGTTTGACATGATCTAAGTGCGGATTACAAACTTTCCACCAGCCACTGCCACATAGCCGAACTCCCCCCGACCCGCTTCTATCAAATTCTCAAGCTCACATTCTCTAGTCTAGCCAAATGGTTTCCTTGGCTTTAGCAGCGTAATTCATCATTGCTTCCAAATATTGGCTAGTGTCATTCAGTGTTCCTAAGACAATCTCCTGTCATCTAATTGCAATATTACATTCCTTGCCCCTCTGGTACTATAACTCAACCCCAGATCTTCTGGGATATTTTCACTAAGACAGCATGATCTGTGGCAAAGAGAACAGCTTTTTTGCTGAGTTAAGCATTGAATTTTTGTTCTAGTTCTACTTCTGCCCTTTTAGGTAAGGCACTTGACACTAAGTATATGATTCTCAGGGTCCTCATCTGTAAAATGGGATGATTAGTACCCATGGCACAGAAGCCTGCAGCAAGCATTCAATAAATGCTAGTTTCTTTTCCTCACTTCATCTCTCGTAAAAGCCACCTATTTTTTTAAATATGGTATCACGAAGTCCTATCATTATTGCATAGAAATTAAGTCCTTGTTTTTATTTTTTATTATTTTTTAATCTCTTATTTCATCATTAAGGGCAGAGAACACTATTGCTGGTAGGATATTTTAGGCCCTCAAATGCTGTTGATTCTTTAGACCACCATCCGCCCCAACCAACCTGCTCCCCAAATCCCAGGCTATAACCCCAAGGTCTTGACTTGTTTGAACAAAAATATCATTAGTTCTGTATCCAAATAATCTGATAAATTACAAGAGTTGATTAATGCCACTGTATAGTAAAGGATATTTAGAAAAAAAATAGACAAATTATGTATGATGTGAATCAATGAAAGGATAAAAGCCAAAACTCTGAATACATGATTCTTGATCACAAATTATTCATTGTATATCATTGATCTTGCTCAGGAAAACATTTTCCTTTTACTATTTTAAATATCAGGTCATCCAGACGCCTCTACCCTTTTCTTCTTCATAGTCAGAGTATGTGTGTATGAATTACTTCGGTTTCATACCATTTGCTGTGCAATGAGCAAAAAGAAAATTCTAAGTACTACACACCCTGGGGCTCTGTGACTATATACAGAGAGAACCACCAGGACTTCTTGCTCTCAGAGGTAGATAAACCTAGAAGAGGGCTCACTACACCTTTCTACCTGTCACCACTACAGCCTGGCACGATGGAAACAGCCTTGGGGAAAGAAAGTTGGATTCAAATGCCGGCTCCCCACTTAGCAGCTGCATGCCTTCGTGAATTGACATACATTCTTTGAGCTCCAGGTTCCTCATCTGTAAAGCCACCTTCAGTGCAGATAAAAGTATATAAAAATTCCCTTCCTTCTTTCTTCCCTGCCTTAGCTGAAGTGAATTATTTGCCTGTCTTGGTGCAGCAATAGCACTTTGTGCTGTAATTCATCTGTTTATGTATCTATCTCTCCCACCAGACTTGAGAGTAGAAACCAAATCATATTTGTCTTAATCATAACAGACACTTAACAAATGCTTGTCAGAATACTCCTTCTTAACATACCATATTATATTTAGGCAACAATGCTCCTAACTGAATTTTTTTAAATTTTAGCAAAGCCACAGAAAACCATTTACTTGTCACCTTGGTGTGCCAGGAATATGAATTTTCTTGTTAATCCACTTCACTTCTGTTTCATGATACTCTCTCTCAGCATCCTCATCAGACCATTTGCTGAGGCATAGGAAGCCTGGCTTTTTACCTTACAAACTTCATTCTTAACATAGACACATCTCCTCCACTCACATGGGTCTATTACTTACAGGCCAGCAGGGAACTTGAAGAGCTTTAAGCTCAAAGAGTTTTAACAGGTATAAAAAAAGCTGCCAGAATTTTTACACCCTGCAGTTATCTACAGCTGTTCATGGCATCTATTTAAAGAAGTTTTAAGGTAGGCTGACATTAATAATAACAATGAAAGCTAACATTTCTTGAAAACTTACAATGGTCTAGGAGCACTTGACAGGTGCTATTTCAGTTAAGCTTCACAAAAAATAACATGTTTTATCATCATACCTCCCTTAGACATGAGAAAATTAAAGTAACAAAATGTGTAATCATTTCCTTAAATTTAAAAACTGTATGTAATGGTCTTTTCTTTCCATATTTAGTGCTTCCTTCAGTAGCCCTTGTAAGGAAGGTCTGGTGAGAACAAATTCCCTCTGCATTTGCTCGTCTAAATACTATTTGATCCAGCAATCCTATTACTGGATATATACCCGAAGAAATATAAATCATCCTATTATAAAGACACATGCATGTTTATGTTCATTGCAGTACTGTAAAATAGTAAAGTCATGGAATCAACCCAAATGCCCATTATTGATAGACTTGATAAAGTAGATGTGGTACATATACACAATTGAATACTATGCAGCCATAAAAAAGAATGAGATCATGTCCTTTACAGGAACATGGATAGAGCTGGAGGCCATTATCCTTAGCAAACTAATGCAGGAACAGAAAACTGAATACTGCATGTTCTTACTTATAAGTGGGAGCTAAGTGATGAGAACAAGTGAATAAATGGAGGGGAACATCACACACTGGGGCCTTCTGAAGAGTAGAGGGTGAGAGGAAGAAGAGGATCACGAAAAATAATTAATGAGTACTAGGCTTAATTCTCGGATGATGACATAATCTGTATAACAAACCCCCAAGACACAAATTTACCTATATAAAAAACCTGCACATGTACCCCTGAACTCAAAATAAAAATTAAATTAAAAAATAATCCCTATAAGTAATGAAGTCAGAATTTGCTGGAGGAAGTCCTGCTGTGAAACCTGTAACTATCTTTGCCTGGGATTCCTCCTAAAGGAAGACCCTGAGACAAAGATTTGGGAGCAGGTCATTGATTTGGGAGAAGATCCCAGAGAGTAGGTTGAGGAAGTGGGGCAGTGAGACAGAGAAGGGAGGAAACCTGGTTACTGATCCCACTATTGCTGTGGATGACTGGGATTTGGTACTACCAGGGAGCCTCCAAGAGAGTGTGGAACACATCTGAGAATCATCTCCAAGGGGCAAGGAAGCTGTACTATTTATCTCCGAATTCCAGCCCTCATGCCTTGAGCATAGCCAGATAAGCTCCCCCAGGCAGAGGACTCCCTCAGGTATAGACTCAAGCAGGCATTCATTTGCAAACTGTCCACAGGGGACCTTGAGATAGGCTGAGATGTATGGAAATGACACTAATCATGGTGCCTTAACCACCACACTGTCCTTTGTTGGGGAACAACCCACAAAGATGGGCCAAGGCAAGCAAGTTTGCCTGCATCAAAGAAATAACTCAAGTTTTCTCTCATATAGGTAATCCTGTCTACGAAGTACCTATGAAATCAATATTATAATGATCTTGATCTTACAGAGGAGGTAGAGAAAGCTTAAATAACTCACACAGGATCATAAAATGCATGAGCAGCATAGATGAAATACAGACCCAGAAACTCTACTCAAGAGCCAAAACCCTCAACACTGTATGAAGTAACGGTGAGTACCATGTAGTGAAACATTTGCTGCAGACACCAGCGCTGTTTTGGCCGAGGTCAGCACATTCACTTTTTTTTTTTGAGATGGAGTTTCGCTGTTGTTACCCAGGCTGGAGTGCAATGGCGCGATCTCGGCTCACCACAACCTCCGCCTCCTGGGTTCAGGCAATTCTCCTGCCTCAGCCTCCTGAGTAGCTGGGATTACAGGCACGCGCCACCATGCCCAGCTAGTTTTTTGTATTTTTAGTAGAGACGGGGTTTCACCATGTTGACCAGGATGGTCTCGATCTCTCGACCTCGTGATCCACCCGCCTCGGCCTCCCAAAGTGCTGGGATTACAGGCTTGAGCCACCGCGCCCGGCAGCCTCAGGATTTCTAAGTTACAGAATGCTCTGTAGCACCAGGAATCGTGATCTTGAGTGCCATGTGGAAAAGCACTGTCAGAGGCAGCTGGAATGTGGGCTCCATAAGGAAAGACTTAGTCTACCTTGTTGATCAGCACCCAACAGAGTACTTGGCACAGTCAGAATTCTGAAGGAAAAAAAAAAAAAAATTTTTTTTTTTTTTGAGGTAGGGTCTCACTCCAACACTCAGGCTGGAGTGTAGTGGCACAATCATGCCTCACTGCAGTCTCAACCTCCTGGGCTCAAGAGATCCTCCCACTTCAGCCTCCAGAGTAGCTGGGACTACAGGCATGCATCACTATGCTTGGTTACTATATACATATATATATTAACCACTACACCATTGTGTGGGGAAAAAAATCCACAAAGATGATCGAGGACAAGCAAGTTTGCCTACATCAAAGAAATAACTCAAGTTTCTCTCATATAGGTAATCCTGTCTGCAAAATACCTATGAAATCAATATTATATTGATCTCAATCTTATAGAAGACTCACAGAAAGCTTAAATATATATATTTATTTAAGAGACAGGGTTTCGCTATGTTGCCCAGGCTGGTCTTGAACTCTTAGACTCAAGTGATGAGCACACTCTGGCTTCCCAAAGTGCTGGCATTACAGGTGTGAGCCACTGCATTTGGCCAAAATTATGTTTTCAATGAAACTAATTATAGTAGTATCCCTTTATTTCCTGTTTTGTTTTCCAGAGTTTCAGTTCAAAAATATTAAATGGAATATTCCAGAAATATACCAGAGAGAGAAAAAGACATTCACATAACTGTTACTACAGGATATTTTTACAGTTGTTCCATTTTTAATTACTGTTTAACTATTATTCTGCCCAATTTATAAATTAAACTTTATCATACGTATATGTAGGAAAAACACAGTGTATATAGGGTCTGGTGCCGTCTGTGGTTCCAGGCACCCACTGGGGGTCTTGGAAAGTGTCTCTCATGCATAGGTGAGAACTACTGTACCTCTTTTAAAGAACATGTAATTTGGAGTCAAAAAGAGGTAGGTTCCAATTTCAACCTTTCCACTCACTCTGTGGTCTGGAGAGTTCCCTCAGCTATAAAAGGGGAATTATAATAAATGTAATAATTATAATTTTTATTTTTATTAAATACTCCCTATGTAAACAAAATACTTAAATGAGTTTTGCATAATAAAATTAGCCCATTAATCCTCTCTACAATGAGTGACTAATTATCATGCCCTTTTCAGAGATGAAGCAGCCGATTTCTGGAGTGTATATTTCTCCTTAAGGTCACACAGCTAGGAAATGGAGGCATCTGTGCAGATAACAGTGGTGCTACTGACCTCCTTGGAGGGCTTCATGAGGACTGGCTTCCTACTTAGCATATAGAGATAGCTCCACGTGGAAGCTGTGAATCATCTCATTGGTTTAGCCCCTTTCAAAGACTATAAATTCTGGAGGTCATTTAAGGTCATTTCCCAGGATTCAGCATACCCAGTCCCTTTGTCAACTCTAATTGGCAAGTTCCTTTCAGAGGGGTCACCTGTGTTGACATAGGGAAGGTGTGGCAAAAACACCAATCCAGAATAGAAGTAAAAGAGCTGCACCATCACATTTAACTATTATGTTTGCACATTATTTTCCTCATTTCACATATGTGTAAATAATCTCCCTATGCACGTGTGAATCTTGAAGTATACCATGGCAAACGCAGTCATATAAGTCAAAAGCTGAGCTTTTATTTTCTTTGTATCCATGTTCATACAAGAAGAACGTAATAAATGTTCTCAATAGCCCATTGCACCTAGGGAATACATTGTTTCTCACTAGAAACCACTGCAAAAATTTACTTCATTTTGAAGCTATTTCTGCTCTAAATTCTATAGGTCGTTTAACAACTGATTCCTAGACAGATTTTTCACAGCTTGTGGGAATATTATCTGCTTGTTGAAATATTTCCTCATTTAAGAGACAACCTAACGGATCCAGATATGACTGATACCTTGTCAGAATGCTCAAAGGAGTCAGCTGATTGTAAACACAGCTCTCTGTCTAATGAAGTCTGAAGTTAAACGCTGAGTCTTCTTGTTTGCCATTTTTACTGGAATTATAAAGATGAAGCTGTGCCAGAGTTTCATGCTTATGAATACTCACACCCAGCTCTGAACTCTTTGGGAAGGGTGCTTCTGTTCCTCTGCAGAAGGTTGACAAAAACAATCAGAACACTGTGACTCAGTCCCCCCTATTTCTGAGACTCAATTTATTTGAAGCTTCTAGGGTCTGAAGAATCTCTTTTGGATTGCCTATCAGTAGCATCTGATTTTAACAAGAGTTATTTCACTTCTAGAAATTACATTAAGTTCTATTCTCTAGCCTGAAAACTTTTAAAATCCAAACCTTTAGACTTTATGGGATGACATATTTTACTGCGTTACTCTTTTTTTTTAATTACTAGGCTAAAATTTTTTAGGTAAGACTGCTAAGGAAGGGAAGGGTTTGTTATCACCAAGAAGATGAAGTAATAATTTTTTTAACACAGCTCGTGTACACTGGAAACATTCCTTCTATTCTGACAATAGGCCATGAAGAAAACTGGAAGAGTGGAGGCTCTGTAATAAGATGGGCCTGGTTCAAATCCTGGCATCTGTATTTTCATTTAGTGGGAGCTTGGGGATGTCTCTTATCATCTCTTCTCCATTTAAAAAAAAAGGGCTGATAATACTTATATGGTTGTTTGGGGGTTATCGGATTTGCATCTAAACTACTTAGCATAAAACCTGGCATTCATTAAGTCCATAATAATTGCTTGCTACTATACTCACACGTATTACAGGTCTTTTTTTTTTTTTTTTTTTTTTTTTTTGAGATGGAGTTTCGCCCTTGTGGCCCAAGCTGGAGTGCAGTGGCACAATTTTGGCTCACTGTAACCTCTGCCTCCCAGGTTCAAGCGATTCTCCTGCCTCAGCCTCCTAAGTAGCTGGGAATACAGGCATATGCCACCATGCCCAGGTAATTTCTTGTATTTAGTAGAGACGGTGTGTCACCACATTGGTCAGGCTGGTCTCAAACTCCTGACCTAAGGTGATCCACCCGCCTCAGCCTCCCAAAGTGCTGAGATTACAAGTATGAGCCACCACACCTGGCCGTATTAAAGATCTTAATAAGGAATCTCAAAAACATACCTTACAATAGCTTTACAGAAATATGGGACAATTAGATAGATTAGCAAAGGGTTAACGAAGAAAAGTCAAAAAGAGCAGGTTAAGGAATGACTATCAACCCAGCTGGAAGATTATAGTAGCATTCGTACTCTAATGGTAATTTCTGCCCAAGGCTGCCATGAACATTAAGCAATACAAAGCTTATAAAAGCCTTAGCACAGTATCTGGTAAACAATAAATGCTTAGGCACATTCACAGATCAAATAACTTGAAGGAAGGAAACGTAGCAAAGCAAGATCTCCACTAAAGATCCCGGATGTTCTTCTACCTCTTGGCATTTCCTTAATACCTCAATTCTCTTCTGTGTTGCGGGAGGAGGAGCACTCGTTAGAAAATGGCATCCTTGTGCACCTGTTCACTAATATACAAAATAGCACATCAAAGCCTTTCTCTCTAAGTGAAATCTCAGCCTCTGTGGGATGCCACTAAAAGGTGAAACAGCCCAAATCCTTCAAAAGCCTTAAAAGAAGATCAGAGGGCAGTTTGCCAACCTCCTTTTTTCATTTCTATGCTGTTACATTTACTGCATCTAACGTACTCAAACCTTCAAAGCAGCTCTTCAGAAGATAAACTGCCTCATTCAACATCAAGAACAGGAAATATAAAAATGTATTATTTCTCTCTCTCTCTTTCTCTTTCTGTAGCTAGTCTGAGGGCAAAGAGATGTACACCAAAGGTGTTAGCAGGATGTTCAACGTCTTTCACTGGGTCAAGCAATAGAGTGTGCTTGACCTTGAGAAGGTGCTTGTTGGCTGGAGGCAGCACTCAAGGTTAAGACTATTCCTTGGAGGAGGTTTTCAGAGAAAGAGGGGTCCAGACAAACCTGACCCCCTGGCCCTGGAAAGTCACATACTACTTAGGCAGCAATCACCACATCAACAGTAAATGAAGCAGATGGGAGCAAGACTGAGATCTCTTTCCCACCAGATGAAGATACCACGTAGTGAAAGCCCCCAGGCAAAAATGCTGCTGTGACAATGTCTGCAAAACTTCCATTCACATAAAAGACACTAAATAACACTATTATTGGCTTAGCGCAATGGTTCACGCCTGTAATCCCAGCACGTTGGGAAGCGAAGGCAGGTGGATCATGAGGTCAGGAGTTCGAGACCAGCCTGGTCAACATGGTGAAACCCCGTCTCTACAAAAACTACAAAAATTAGCTGGGCCATGGTGGCGTGTACCTGTAATCCCAGCTACTCAGGAGGTTGAGGCAGGAGAATCGCTTGAACCCAGGAAGTGGAGGTTGCAGTAAGTCAAGATTGCACCACTGCACTCCGGCCTGGGCAACAGACCAAGACTCCATTAAAAAAAAAAAAAAAAAAAAAAAGAATGCTATTATTTTAAAATTTTTATTTTAGGGTCTGGGATACATATGCAGGATGTGCAGGTTGGTTATGTAGGTAAATATGTGCTGTGGTTTGCTACACCCACCTATCCACCTATCACCTAGATATTAAGCCCCCCATGCATTAGCTGTTTATTCTGATGCTCTCCCTTCCCCTATCTCCACCACAGGCCCCACTGTGTGATGTTCCGCATCCCTGCGTCCATGTGTTCTCATTGTTCAGCTCCCACTGATGAGTGAGAACATGTGGTGTTTGGTTTTCTGTTCCTGAAGAGCACTATCATTTACTGAAGAAGTCAGCTGAATCATAATAGAGCATATACAAAGTCCCTTACACCATCTGCATCTAAATTGAATGAAGGTCCATGAGCAACATAAACTTGATCTGACAAGCACAGGCATCTTTCACATATTCTGATACACATTTTTTTTTTCTGTTTTGTGACCTTACCGTCAAAATAGGAAAGATATTTTAGAAACTATAACAATAATTCAATAAGTTCTCAAAGAAAGATTTTAAGATAAGAACCGTATTCTATGCTAATTATATTCTGGGAAGTTCAAAATGCTTGAATCACAGATTGGAGGATCTTTTTACTGGACTGAATCTCATTATGACAGTTAATGTTTTAACAGAGGAAAGTGTTCACTCAAAAGGTATAGAATATCCATATAGGACAGTAAAATATTCTAGATGCACTCTTCCTTAGAGAAAAGAAAACCTCATGTTCTTACATGCTGTCATCATATGGAAAGTAAGTTATTTGTAACTTAATTTAAGAGAAATCTCCAGGGTTACAACTTCAGCAGCACTAAATAGCTTCCTACTTAAAGATGTGGAGAACTCAAAGAGGATGAGATAAATGAGAACAAAAGGAATATGATGTGGACATTTCTGACAAATGTTTGTTCAAGGATTTTTTAAGGAAGTGGTTAAGGAGATTTTAAGATTTCTGCAAGAAAATCAGACCACAAATCTCCTAAATGCAAAATTCCAAGAACAAAGTAAGCCATATCAAATAGTCCCTTATATAATTAGTGTAAACTTAATAATTCATTGATGTATATGTTTGTCTAGGAATTTAAAACTTCATATATCCATTAACCCATGTGGGCATCATTTTATGCATATATTTTTGGTTCTTCCACCTAGCACCCTATCCTGTGCTTTGATAAGAAAAATATTCCAACCTTTGACCATCACCATGTCAAAAAGATGAGATTTAAAGTGATTTAGGGCATTAAAAATTCAAGGTTGACTTCTCCAGTTTTCCTGTCCATTCTACACCCAGCACCTTCTTCCTCCTCCCAGTTATTTCACTAACTGATGTTATTCACATGTGGAGATAAATGCTTCTGTGAATAAAGCCCATGTTTTATTTATCTTTGTTTCAGTTTTATGAAATTCTCTAGACTCTTTCTTTCAATGAGGTTGCCTAACTTGAAGTTGCGTGAGGACAAGAACTGTGTCTACTCCATTCACCACGGTATCCCCTGTGCCTTGCACCAAGCTTAGCACGTGGCTGTGTGTAGTATAATGGAAAAAAAAAAATCTTTCTCCCAAGTTCCTGGCACAAAGCTCCTACAATTTTCCAAATGTATGGTCTTTTGAGATCCCTAATGAAATAACTCATTGGGGAGAAAAGGGTAGCTTTTTACTTTAGGATGGGGACTGGTTATAGGAAAAACTACTGAATTAGAGGAACGGAACTTCTAGTCCCAGTGCCTGACCTCTGGGTTGGAGAGAGGGGCTGGACACTGAGTTCAACCACCAATGGGCAATCAATAATCAATCATGTCTACTTTAATGAAGTCTGGACACAAAACTCTAGAAGATGGGGTCTGAAGATCTTCCAGGTTGGTGAACGTATCAGTATGCTGGCAGGACAGTGTGCCCAGGGAGGGCATCTAAGCTCTGGACCCTCTTTCTAATGTTTTGTCTAATACATCTCTTCAATTTGGCTGTTCTAAGTTGAATCCTTTATAATAAACCAATAATTGCAAATAGAGAAGATATCTTGGTTCTGTGAGTGGTTCTCCTGAATTATGGAAACTGAGAGATAGAGGAGGTCATGAGAACCCCTAATATGTAGACAGCTGCATGAAACTGTGGGTAGCCTGGGCACTCCTTGTACTGCTGGTGTCTGGAATAGCAGAAGTCTTGTAAGACTGAGCTCTTACCCTGTGGAATCTGCGTAACTCCAAGTAGTATCAGGACTGAATGAAATTGTTGGGCACCCAGTTGGTATCAGAGAATTGAAAAAGTGTTTGTCAGAAAAAAACAGTGTTCAATGCTTTTTGTTGAATAAATTACTGATTAAGTGACTGAATACAGAAAATCAAATTTACACCTTTTTAGATTAAAAATGACATAAAAATTTCCAGTATTTTCGGGATGTTGTAAGATTTTCCTCCCTACTGTTTTGGTATTTGGTGTAGTCACTGACTCGCTTTGATCAATATGACTGGCATCACCTCTGGACAGAAGTGTTATGTCTTTTCCTCTACCACATGGCCAGCCAGGTTCTAGATTGTGGCTGCTCCGGAAGTGTGAGTCTCTGAGTGAGACAGAGCTCCAGGTACACCGAAGATAGAATGTAAGGTGGATGAGAAGTAACCTTTGTTGTTTTAAGCTATAAGACATGCTAGTTGTTACCACAAAAGATCCTAAGCTATGCTAATTGGTACAGAAAATTTCAACTTCTTTATTTCATCTTTTCAGTGTAGAATGCTATGCTGCAAATAATTATAAGTGTGCATTTCCATTTTCAATGAATAGCATAACTTCAAATTGAGTAAATTAGATGATGACTGTGACGTACTTAGCACCATGACTGAAATGTAGTAAGTGCTTAATATTATGTAGTATGTGCTTATTATTATTACTAACAGTGATGATTTTGAAAGCTTCAAATAAAAATTGTGTAGTATGTCAATTGATAGAAAAATATATTTTTACAGAGATTCTAATGAGCATTACAGTGATAAGGTCAAATAAGTTATGTTCAATATGTGCTCACATATACGACCTTGAACAAGTCACTTGACCTCTGCAATTTGTTTGGTTATCTATAAAACATACACTAGAAAATCTCCATTGTGAAAATCAAATGAGATATGTAGAAGTAGTAAACTCTGAAACATGTTTTGACTGTGATGAAAATAGAGGAACAAGGTTGCTGTCATTTACGGCAAATTTTTCCATCCAGTAGAATTCACAGGGATTGTTTTCTTCCAAATCAGCTTAAATGTCCATTTGACAGTTGAGAACAAAATATTTACCCCAACTCCAATTCTTCTCCACTTGTGAAATCTGATAATAACCACTCATCTCTTTCCTTGGAAAATAGATACTGAAAATAATTGCCAAGGTTAGGTAAATTGACACATGATCAATATGAGATGTTTAGTGTTTTGGTGCCATATTTCAACAACTACATCCTAAAAGGTATAAACCATTATAAATTGAAAAAAAGTAACACCATACTCAGTTAATTAGCCAATTATCTGTAATACACAGAATTACAGATCTTAGCACTGGTTGGAAATTAAGAAGTCATCTATTTCAATAGATGTCATCTATTTCAAATAGGCCAAAAATTTTAGAAAAATGTTCTAGTGATGGAAAACAAATAGTTCATCTGTTCTGCTGTATGTGAAACAAGTGTTCTCATATAGCAGATACTGAGACATTTAAAATAATTTTAATAGAAATTTACCAATTATATTTGGAATTACATACTTTCCCTTGATGGAACTTATGTGCATTCATAGTCTCAGTGCTTATACAGTCATGCTTCACGTAATGACGAGGAAATATTGTAAGAAATGCATCATTGAGTGATTTCATCTTTGTGTGAACATTGTGGAGTGTGCTTACACAAACCTGGATGATGTAATCTTCTAGACACCTACACTATATGGTACGCCCTTATTGCTCTTAGGCTACAAACCTGTGCAGCATAGTATTGTACTGAATACTGTGGGCAACTGTCACACAATGACAAATATTTGTGTATCTATTCATAGAAGATATACAGTAAAAATATAGTATTGTAATCTTTGGGACCTTCATCACATATGTGGCCTGTTGAGAACTGAGTTTTTAAGTAGAAAATGAAATCAAGAGAAATAATATGGATCAGCTCAACTCTGAAGGAAGAACCTTTTTATGGTACTTGTATGCTCAGCAATTCATTTTATACTCTTTAGTCATAATATTCTATCTTTGCCTTAAACTGATCTCAGACAATCTAAAGTTTAAGGCGTATGTCTCAGTGTTTGTTACTTAGACAAACTCCAATGTGTCATGGATACTACTGCCCAAGGTCTCTGTTCTGTTCTTCCACATGAAATATTTTTCTGTTTGTTTCATTACTCATTTTATCCTGGAATGACTAGGATTTAGCTTTCAAGAGGCTTTTTGTAAATTAAAGCTAGCCAAACGTGTCCTAACTTTTGTCCTAACACACAGATTTATTTTCTTTCCTTTCCTTTTTTTCTCTTTTTTTTTTTTCAAAATCACATATCCAGAATATATTCAAGTAGTTTAAGATAACTATCACTTTGTAATGTATATTAGGAAAATATCTCCTGTAAAGAGCATCCCACCAATTCAAGTGGATGTCCTTAAGGCTGCTTTTCACACTCAGGTTTCTGGATTTCTGAAGAGCGGAGGAGCCTTCCTTATGTGCCTCTGCATTTGATCCCTCATTCCCTCTGTTTTGTCTATCACCTGTGCACAAAGGACACTCATCCCTGGGTGTTCCCAGTCAGGATCCTACCACTCCACTACAGATCTTGGCACCAAGACACTTCTACACCTTCTTTCATCAGCAGCTCAAGACTGTTACACACAGACTCCATTTGAATGTCTACAGATGCCTGAGGCCTAAATAATGACTTCTCATAAGAACCCTTAATATAGTCCTTTATATAAAGCTATATATAGTCTTCTGTAGAAAGCTCCTTTCTCTTTTTTTAACTTTTATTTTATGTTCAAGGGTACATGTGTAGATTTGTTATATAGGTAAACTCATATCATGGGAGCTTGTTGCACAGATTATTTCATCACTGAGGTACTAATCCTAGTATCCGATAGTTATTTTTTCTGCTCCTCTTCTTCCTCCTACCCTCCATCCTCAAGTAAGCCCCAGTGTCTTTTGTTCCCTTCTATAAAGCTTCTTTCTGTTTTATACCATGACCTTCACACTATACCTAGAAATCATATAACTTTTCATTCCTCTTTTCTTAAAAATTGGGTTTAAGTGCTTCTCATCCAGTTAACTAAATATTCCTACAGTCCCTTCCAGGCTTAATGACATGTTTTGGGTTGAATTCTGTCCCTCCAAACACTCCTGTGTTGACATTTTAACCCCCAATACCACAGAGGTTTACCATATCTGAAGATAGTGTCTTTAAGGAGTAATTCAATTAAAATCATGGCATCAGGGCAGACCCTAATTCAACATGACTGGCGTCCTTATGAGAAGAGGAAATTTGGACACAGACATGTACAGTAGAAAGACAATGTAAAGAAACAGGGAGAAGACCATCATCTAAAAGCCAGGCAGAAAGTTCTAAAACAGATCCTCCTCTCACAGCCCTCAAAAGGCACCAACTTAACCAGACTTTAATTTGGGAGGTCAACCCTTCACAACTGCAAGGAAACAACTTTCTATTGTTTAGTCACCCCGTCCAGGGTACTTTGTTAAGGCAGCCTTTGTAACCTAGCACAAGAGGCATGCTCACCATGCTTTCACCAATTAGAATAAACCCAAATTCCCCACCATACACACATGGCTGAACATGAACTAGCCTCTCCTTATATCTCAGACCTCATCTTTCAAGCTCCCCTGACTTTGTATTTTCCATCCAAAAGGTCTTTTCTAACAGAAAGACTCCCATGAAGGGCTTTTAGGATTCCCTCTCCCTGAAGCACTCCTGCCATGGAACTTCCCATAGCTGGCTATTTGTATTCAAGTTCCAGCTCAAAGTCCTCACCTCTGACAAGCCTTCTTTGACTTAACATCTAAAAGTAGTTATCCCTTCTACCAAAACTCTGCATTAACTCTCTTGGTTCATTTGTTTGGGACATTTTGTTATCAGGGAAACTCAACACTACCTTTAGCACTCAGTTTGCGCCAACAGTTTGTACAATTAAAACCACTTTATATGCAAAAAACAGGTATCATTAGGTTGACCATATGGTTCAGTTTTCCAGGACTTCCTTAATTTATATCCATTCCAGTATAGTTATTAATAGTACCCCTTTTCATGGTGAATACTGTCTCAGTTTGGACAATAAGCAATATAAAACATATTCTCAAGGTTATTACAATTGTTGAGCTCTTTTCTATACTAGATGATTTACCTTGACAAGACATGCAAGACTAGAATGTCTCCCAAGACATGTGTGTCTTGGCTTGGGAGTCTTGAGTACTTCTTATAAGGACGTTCTCTCCTTATAAGGATGCCAGTCATATTGAATTACAGCCTGCCCTAATGCCATAATTTTAATTGAATTACTCCTTAAATACCCTATCTTCAAGTCACTCTCCTGACGGTCTCATCTTGGGAGTCTTGAGTATCTTGTCAATGTATATCATCTAAGTTCTGTGAATCACTGCTTTCATAAACTGAAAAGGCCACATAATTTCAATCCTCTGTATCATGGTACATGGAATTTCTTCCCTGAGACCGACCTTTCTGCTCTCTGCCCCCAGCTGCTGGCCCTCCCTGTCATCCCTCAAAGATGCTGCACAGAGGATAATGCTTATCTGAATCTTTCAGTGAGAATTAGGCAATCCTCTTCTATCACATTACAGTACTATTTATTTCTATATGTTTTCCATTTGACTTTGGGCTTCTTAAGGGCAAGAACTCTGTTTCATTTATATTTAGATATCCAGTAACTAGAATATTTCTCATAACATCATGGTCACTGAATACTGAATAAATGATACTAAACAGAAAATTGAATATTATCTCTGTGTTCTCTAAACTCTTGTTCTCTCTCTCTCTCTCTCTCTCTCTCTCTCTCTTTCTCTCTCTTTCTTTTTTTCACATGTAGAAAGATGTTTGGGTAAGGTAGTTCATTCATTTATATAGTAATAAGATACATTAAATAGCAGTGTTTTATACACCACACTGTACTCCACATGTAGAAAGCGTCAAACTGAAAACTCGATCCTGACTTTTCCCTCTATTTTTATTCTCACGTCTTTAATTACGTACACTTACACATACCACTGACAATGGAAGGGTATTTACTCAGCCTCAGGGTCATCCTTCACAACTGGCTCTTGGACAAAAACATCTCTTTCCAAGATTTTCTTTTCCATTAGTTAAATTACCACTCATTTACTATCTCAATACCTTTGACATTTTATTGTCTTTCTCCTCTATTCGTGGACGTTCTGCTAAGTCCTACCCTTTGTTCCTATCAAATGGAACAAAGGGAGAGACTTCCTTGAACAAGTTATACCCCCTCCTGCCCCTTACTGTTCTCCTGTTTTGTGTCAAACACTCCCAAACGATGTTCCTACACCTGTCTTTGTCCGCTTCTTTCTATTTTCCACACAAGAGCCAGGCTCATCTTTCCAAAATTGAAGACAGATCATGACACTCTTCTTCCCAGTCATTCCTGAGAGTAGAAGCCAAAGTCCTCAAAATGGCCTAAAGCATCATGCAAGATCTGGTCCTCAGCCACTTTTCTAGTATCGTCTCTTACTTTGTTTTAGACACACTGACCCCTTTGTTGTTTCTTAAACATACCAGGCTCCTAACTAGGCTCCATTATGCTTGCTGCTTCCTCTGTTTGCAATCCTTTTCTCACAGACGTCTGTATCACTCATTCCCTTCCCATCTTTCCTCAAATGTCACCTTCTCAGTGAGGCAATCTTTTACCTCATTCTTTAAAAGAGTAAACCTTGGGCCTCCTCACCGTGGCATATCTTCTCCTTTTTCTTTGGTTATTTTCTCCCCAAAGAACTTATCACCACCTGTTATATAATCTTAATTTCTTACATATTTGTTTATTGTCTATATCCTCCATTAGAATGTATGCTCCAAAAGTGCAGGCGTTTTTGTTTCTTTTGTTCGTTGTTGTACCCTCAGCTTCTTTGGACAATGCTTAGCACACACTTGGAGTCCAGAATACATTGATTCAATTGATGGATGCAATCACCTTCCTTTTCCTCTAATTTCCCTCGCCAATCCATGCACACACAGCAGAAGGACTAATAAATGGGGTGGTGGTTGGAGACCTGGGTAGGAAGTAAAGTGTGAACTGTAATCATCGGTGGGAAAGAAGAGGGTCCAGTTTGGGTTTCTCAAATCCAAAGATTCCCCAGTTTCTTTCTTGGATCAGATTGGTTCAAGAACTATTCAGAGACTCCAGCACAGAACTGGAAATAGGACTGGGATTTGTCAGTACAGGCAGAGTCTTCAGGGCTGCCAGGGTGCCAATACATAAATACCTGATAATAATGAGACTTCTAGAATAGTGGTTTCCAAACCAGCACCATGGGGGCGAAGAAAAGATGATCCTGTGATTGCCATGTGTAGGGAAAGCTAGAGCACCTGCCTCCCCATGAAGCATCTCCGAAAGAAGCAGTCCAGATTTTATCTGTTTTCTATTTATGGACTTCAAGTATGTTTTATTTATTTTAAACAAAAGATTTTCACTGCTACAAACAAAGGAACAAGCAGAAACTTTAAACCTCATCGTTGTATTCCCATGCCAATGCAAACGAACATTTGTAAAGATAACAAGAGGAACATGGGATTTAGTGGTTAGAAGGCTGTTAATATCTTAGAGGTAACATTGTCTATAATGCTAGGAAGCTGTAAAAAAAGGAATTTTCTCATGTATGCACTTACTTTGCAACCCGTACTTGTCTTCGGTAGATCCTATGAAAACTGTAACTGTGTAATTAGTATCTTGTTTAATGTCTGCCTTCCCTCTTAAAATGTATACTCTATTGAAGAAGAGACCATATCTGTCTTATCTGCTGCTACAGCTTAGGTATCTATGGCATAGTAGGTGCTCAATAAGTATGCGTTGAAAGAATAAATGAAGGAACAATGAATGAATAAACACTAGAGACATCCAAAAAAGAAAGTTTTTCTCTTATAGACAGATAAGAAAGGGGCCTTTTAAATTTAAAAAAAAAAAAAAGGTTAGGTCCTTAATTTCTAAAAAAGGCTACAATTCTCTATGTCTTCTGATTCATTTTCTAAAACAAATGGATCCCACAGCAAACCAGTCAGAAACTCCAAACACTTTCCAAAGAATCTTACTTGGAATGGTCTACTGGCCACATTTATTCAAAATCCGAGGCACTGTATGCATTTACGGAGGACCTAAGAAGAAGAGAGGCGCCTCTAAGTTCTGTCTACCTTTTGACCATACCCTCTGTGTTTTTCCTCCTTTACAGATTTTCTTTCCTTGAATCATGTTTTAGTGTCCTACTGTCAGCTTTTACCAAAGGACAATATGAGAAACAGTGACATGAAACTAAGCAGTTCATTGTAGGTATGCTACAGAGGATATTATATCACTGAAGACATCTTACAAACTATGCAGTTCATTGTAGGTGTGCTATAGAGGAAATTGTATCACTGAATACATCTTACAAAAAGGCCTATGGAAACATATATTATCAAGTTATACTTGTGCTTCTTGAAAAACTAGTATAGCTTTTCCTAAATGATAGTAAGAACTTACTGCTTCTCTATTCATTTGTTAGCTACAAGGAAGCTTTAGAAAATACAAATTTGTGGTTTAACCAAGGCAATTGTGTGTGGTTCCTTAAGGCCTACATATTTCTCTCTCTCAGACCATCCTACCCCGCAGGATCTTGTGTTTAACTCTAATTTTCTCCAGATCACATTTTTTATTCTTACTTAGGTATCAGGCCATTATTTTAGTATGTGTTACTGTGGCAAGTTGCTGTACATACTCTGGGAAATAAGGTGAAAAGTGAGCATGCAGCAAAGAACCCGCTTTCAAATGACAGGAAAATAGGTTTGGTAAAACAAAATTCTGCTGAAAATACAAATTAGTGCGTCACAGAAATGCCACATAGCCTTTTAATAAGCACTTACCACCTTCTTCACAGCAGCCTTATGTGCAGAGCTCTGTGGATAGTGAACTCACTGACAATATGACTAAAATATAGTACAGGCTGTGCTCGACGTACGACCACGGTGGGGACTGCGGAATGGTCGTAACACGATTTGGTCATAAGTTGAGTAGGCTATATGTACAGTTGAAATGGTGCACGCGGAGATGGTAGTGCTGCCAGAAGCTGGTCCGTACTGTTGTACGCCCAGCTGGGCAACATTTGCGATGCCAGCCGCGGAGCAGTCGTGGCTAGCGATTGTGGTCGTAAAGTCGAATGGCCGTAAGTTGCATAGGTCGTAAGTCGATCAATACGTGTAATTGCTGCTTCAGTAGTAAGCAGAATAAAAATTACCGGAGTATCACCAGAGGCTTGGTATTATTATGAGGTCTCTTATCATGACATGACTATAGATACAGATAAAACATCATAAATTCTCAAGCAATACAAAGCTCAGAAAATTCCTTATGATACTAATGAATTATTCAGTTGATGATATCAGACTGCCTGGGTTCAAATCCCAACTCTATGACTTACTAGACGTGAGACTTTGCCCCATTACTAGCCCTCATTGTGCCACAGCTTTCTCATTTATAAAATGGGAATAAAAATGTTACGTATTTCACAGGTTTGTTTTAAAAATTAAATGAGATATGTAAAAATTTATAAGTGCTTCATATGTATCAAGCACTCAATGCATGCATAATATTATTGTTACCATAAAATGATCTTGATTATGATAAAGTCCAGCGTTAAATTCAAAACAATATAGAAGTACCAGAACTCTGGATAGAATATGAGAAGTCAGATTTAGTGAGGATAAAGTCAAGTTCTGGATTTAAGTTTTAAGTATCTACTGCATGGATATGGGATGGAGGGGATCTAATTTAAAAAGTCATCTACAATGTGTCTGGAAGTTTCATAGACCCAAAGATTTTTTTCAACAAAGTTTCTAGCATGCTTGCTATCTGCCAGGCACAATTCTGGCTGTTGTTAACATTGGTAAATGGGATTAAAGAGACTCTGGCTTCACTTGTGTTACATTTCAGCAGAGAGGGAAAGCTAATAATCGAGCAAATTAATAAAAAATTGCAGACAGTGAAAGGATCCATAAAGAAAACGAAATAAAGCCCAGGGCTAGAGAGTGACCAGGGCAAGGCAGAAATGGCAGTCAGGGAGGCTTTTTAAAGGAATGACATTCAAGCTGCTAAAAGATGAGGTTGCCAGCCCTGTGACTGTCTGGTGGGAACAGGCCCTAGGTGGGAAGAGCAGCAACTTTAAAGACCCAGAAATGATAACAAATAGTCAAGATTTGGTGGTTAAAATAACAACGAAAGTTAAGTTATAAAGACAGCAGGAAATATGCATGACAGAGGGCACATTATTGACCAAGGAAGTGCTCCTCCATGCAACCCTTCAAGATAGCTACCAGTGACACTGCACCCCACAGATGAAGAACCTATATACAGAGGGATATGTGACTTGCCCAAAGCCATGTTGCCAGTGAGAGGTGGAGGCAGAGCATAAATCCAAGCAGCCAGGATCTGGGTCACTGGGCTCTTCCTGCCATATCCATAATGGAAGTAAAAGTCACACCACAGCATGGAAAGGCCCAGTGAACTTTCTCCTACAGAAAGAACAGTGGGTTAACTTTGGATAGCATAGTTTTAAAATAACCTGAACACACTAAAAAATAAAACATGAATGGACAGCAGTAAGAAAACTACCATACTACGAATGACTCAAAGATCTAAGTGTAGTTAGCAACACATAAAGAGAAGGCAAGAGGAAGATATAATCATTTTTCCAGGTGTTTAAATATATATATATATATATATATATATATATATATATATATATATATAAATGATGGTAGGAAGGTGGATAGTGGACAGATGGGTGGGTAAAAAGGCAGAAAGACAGATCCAAACAGGCAGACAGACAGAAAGACAGAAATATATAAAAAGCACTCCAAGAACTTCATGGGTAAGTAGATAAAAATAAAAAATATACGCTTTATTTCTCAATGTAAGCTCCATCAAATAAAAGACACTTTTGTCAGAGAGATGATACCAGCCATTTAGTCCATCCCTGAAGAATTGAGGGTCCTGGAAATTTAACCATGTCAATGTAACCTCTTCTACATTATTAATTGAAAGAAAATCTATTCCCTTTAAAGATTTTTTTAAGGCAAGGAAACAAAAAAAAATCAAGAGGAGTCGAATCAGGATGGCAAGGTTAATGCTTAATGATTTCCCATCAAAACTCTCACATAATTGCCCTTATTTGATGAGAAGAACAAGAAGGAACATTGTCATAATGAAAAAGGTCTCAGTATTGAAGCTTTTCTGGGCATTTTTCTGCTATAGCTTTGGCTAACTTTCTCAAAACATGGTCATAATAACCAGATGTTATTCTTATTTGGCCCTGCAGAAAATCAATATGCAAAATGCCTTGAGCATCCCAAAAGACTCTTGCCGTGACCTTTGCTCTTGACTAGCCTGCTTTTGCTTTCATTGGACCACTTTCTTCTCTTGGTAGCCATTGCTTTGATTGTGCTTTGTCTTCAGGATGGTACATACCAGTAAAGCCATGTTTCGTCTCCTGTCACAACTCTTCTAAGAAATGCTTCAGGATTTTGATCCCACTTGTTCAAAATTTTCATTCAAAGTTCTGCTCTTGTCTGCAGCTGATCTAGTTATGATGGCTTGGGCACATACTTACTAGAAAGTTTGCTCAACTTAAATTTTTCAGTAAGAATTGCATAAGCTGACCAACTGAGATGTCTATGGTGTTAGCTATTGTTTCTGCTGTTAATTATCAAGGCTTTTCAATTAGGAAATGAACAAGATGAATTTTTTCTTCACAAATGTATGTGGATGGTCTGCCCTACTGGGTGTCATCTTTAAGATCATCTTGTCCTTCCTTAAAATGAGGTTTCTATTTATAAACTGCTCTGCATAAAGAATCAATGATTTCACCATTTGTCTACCCAAGCTTCACCATAAATTTGATGTTTATTCTTGCCACAATTTTAATAGAATTCATGCTGCTCTGATAGGGTCTCTTATCCTTCTTAATGTCTCAAACTAGATCCTGCTCAGACATGTTTTAAGAAGCTGTAAGAAGTTAGTACAAGTTTATCTCGATGAAAACAATTTTAAAGTTATGCCTTTTTCCCATAATGCACATTTTCCGGGAACTTTTTGAAGACCTCTCATAAATGTGAACATTTTTAAAAAGTATACTTCAAAAATAAAAATTGTAATTAATATGAGAACCGATATGACAGTAGATTCTGAAGAAGACTGGTGGGAGAAGGAAGTCCCAACAGTCAGAAATACCTAACAATGGAAAAAGCTGACTGTGAGACAGGAAGTTCCCCATAGCAAGATGAAGGTAGAATCAGATGTATTTAAGCCAAAGTGTCATGACTAACTAGATGAGTGTGTAAAAGAAACCTCTGCAAGGCTTGAAACATTGGACTAGATAAATTCAGGAGTCTCATACAACTGTACACTCTTTTTTCTCTAACAGGAGAGATATAAGAAGATTTAATTTAATCAGAAATATTAGTAAAGATGTTACACCACAAAGAGTGTTCACAAAGAAATGCTAGTAGCTGTTTGCATGTATGATTTTATTTCTTATCAAAAGACAGATGCACACGTATGTGCATTGTAGTGCTACTCACCACAGCAAAGACATGGAATCAATCCATCAGTGACAGAATGGATAAGGAAAATGTGGTACATATGCCATGGAATACTATGCAGCCATAAAAGAGAACAAGATCATGTCCTTTGCAAGGACATGGATAGAGCTGGAGGTCATTATCCTTAGCAACCTAATGCAGGAACAGAAAACCAAATACTTCATGTTCTCACTTACAAGTGAGAGTTAAACGATGAAGATGCAGGGACACACAGAGAGGAACAAAGCACACTGAGCCTTTTGGAGGGTAGAGGGTGGGAGGAGGAAGAGAATCAAGAAAAATAATGCATACTAGGCTTAATATCTGGGTAATGAAATAATCTGTACAACAAACCCCTATGACACAAGTTTACCTACATAACAAACCTACACTTGTACCCCTTAACTTAAAATAAAAGTTAAGAAATATGTGCTTCCTATTATGTAGACATAGCCTACATTCTTAAGGCATGTATTATAGGCTTTTTACTTTTTATCTTAAATCTATTTACCGGAAAGCAATCTGTAAATAGTCACATTTTGAACTCTATGTGGCATGGGAAACAGTCATACAAGGTTGAAAGTGTACCCACAAAAATCCACTCTAGAAAATAACAATTTTAAACATTGGTTAATATTACATAATTCAAAGCTCACAGGATATTTCATTTCCCCTTTAGACTCTGTCCCCACTCTGACTAGCTAAAAAAAATAGGTGTGATGGAGACAGAAAAGTGGCGTCATGTGATGTAAAGTCAAATCTGTTTCTTGGTGATATCTCTTCAGGAGGTACAATTCCAAGGCACCCCATATGTTTACGAAAAGCACCACATGTGGTAAGAAGAATGTAAGAGATTATGGAACAAAGCTGACTATAATGATAAGAAAACTAGCCGGGCATGGTGGCTCACGCCTGTAATCCCAGCACTTTGAGAGGCCGAGGTGGTTGGATCACAAGGTCAAGAGATCGAGACCATCCTGGTCAACATGGTGAAACCCCATCTCTACTAAAAACACAAAAAATTAGCTGGGCACGGTGGCACATGCCTATAATCCCAGCTGCTCAGGAGGCTGAGGCAGGAGAATTGCCTGAACCCAGGAGGCAGAGGTTGCAGTGAGCCGAGATCACGCCATTGCACTCCAGCCTGGGTAACAAGAGCGAAACTCCGTCTCAGAAAAAAAAAAAAAAAAAAAAAAAAAAAAAAGATAAGAAAACTAAATCCAAAATTTAATATGCAGTCCAATTCAACAATAAATAAACTAAATAGAAACGAGAATTAAAGAAAATGCCAAAGACTGTGTGTGGGGAGCCTCGAAAGGTATCTTCTTTCTACTTTTATGGGGTACTAGCTACGTCTGCCCAGCACTGTTTTCCCTTCTTCTGGAACAAACAAGAATCCTTGACTTTAAGGTGGGTGTCTCAACCCAGATCGATCATATTGTGTTGGCTGCAGTTACTGTTCCAGAAATGAACACATGTCCCAAGTCACAGTTAACAAAGCCCTTCCCTATTTTTCTAAAATAAAAAAGTTCTGACAGAAAAAACTTTCCTTTCCTTTCTGTTCATATGGCTAAATGTAAACCTGAATCTACCTAGACTCCCCTCCGGCCGTGTGAGGATAGCGAATTTGAAAGAAGAAACCTAACAGAGAATATAAATTCAAGTTTCTGAATCTGGTCATTGAGACCAGCTCAATTTCTTGCCATTTGTGCAGCAATTTTAATGGCCTTGCTTGCCTAGAATCAGGGAAACAAGGAAAACTGAAGACAAATCTTTCCCCAAATAAATATTGTTTGGTAGAAAAGTTATGTCATCGGCCTGCATGGTGGCTCACGCCTGTAATCCCAGCACTTTGGGAGACCGAAGTGGGAGGATCATCCAAGGTCAGGAGTTTGAGATCAGCCTGACCAACATGGAGAAACCCCATTTCTACTAAAAATACAAAATTAGCCAGGTGTTGCAGTGCATGCCTCTGCGTGTGTGTGTGTGTGTGTGTGTGTGACAGAGAGAGAGAGAGAGAAAAGAAGTTATGTCATGTCCATTCATACAGATGAGACATGGTAGTGAAATAAGTGCCACGAAATAATAATAAATGGTTAAAGGTGTTCAGAAAAGGGTCTGATTATAAAAGGCAAGTTGGTGGTGGAGATGATATTTGAGTGGTGTCAGAAAGTGGTATAGACAGGAAGAAAACTATTGGAAAAGACAGTCCAGGTGGAAGAAATAACAGAGGCAGTTGATACAGGAAATCATGGGAAGAAAGGAGCTGTAGTTCGTTCAGTCTGGTTGGAGTGCAAGGCACAGTGTAAAGGGAAATTTTGGAAAATAAAACTGGAAAATTTAAATGGAGTAAATAGCCTTTGATGAATGTGCAGTTGATTCATTGAAATTATAATTATATAACAGAGAAATCTCTGCTCCATTTTTACTCAGTATCATAAATATTTTACCTTCTAAGAGAAAATATGATTGATAATCAAATGTAACAGATTAGTCTAAATAATGACCCATGAACCAATTTTTATGGGTAAATTTTCTATCGATAACATTAAAAATGTGTTTTTAATTGTATTTAGCCATTCTTCTTACAGAACATAAATTATTCATTTTAGCCACTGCCTTTAAAATTTACAATTTTCTATTCCACCAAATCATATGTTCTTTAAATTTGTTTATCGTAGTTTAAGTAACTATTTTAGTAATATCCTAATATTGAATCTGAATATAATACTCACATAAACTCTCTCCACTTTAGTTTTAGTATTTTCACATACTCTCTGGAACCTTTATAGATTATCTTTCAAATTGAGAAAATATTAATATGCTTCATAGACAAGTAACGTAAGTTTTTATCATTTTATACATTATAAACTATCAAAATGATTACACGTTACAAAGATCAAACAGATTTTTATTTTAAAAAGCTATGATATTAGGCACTGAGAAAGAAAATGAAAAATGCATTAGTTCTCCTTTGCAAATTGGGAAAATATTAGTATGCTTTGTAGAACAGTAACGTAATATTTTTTTAATCATTTTATACATGACGAGCTCTCAAAATGATTACATTTTACCAAGATCAAACAGTTAGGCTTTTATTCAAAAAAGCTATGATATCAAGTGTTGGGAAAGAAAATCAAAAATGTATTAGTTCTCCTTTGCGAATACTAGCTTTCCACTTTGGAATGACAAAGTATGTATGATGATAAAATATTTAAATAAAAATATAATGAAAGAACATATGATTTAGGACCAGGGTGAGTGGTACCAATAAGAGGAAGAACTAAAGAGAAAGTAAATGGTCAATATTAGGTCTTAAGAATGTGATATTTTGGTCTGGGTACAGTGGCTCATGCCTATAATCCTAGCACTTTGGGAGGTAAAGGCGGACAGATCACGAGGTCAGGAGTTCGAGACCAGCCTGGCCAACACAATGAAATCCCGTCTCCACTAAAAGTACAAAAAATTAGCTAGGCGTGACGGTGGGCACCTGTAATCCCATCTACTTAGGAGGCTGAGGCAGGAGAACCGCTTGGACCCGGGAGGTGGAGGTTGCAGCGAGCCGAGAATGCACCACTGTACCCCAGCCCGGGCAACAGTGCGAGACTCTGTCTAAAAAAAAGCTATTTTTGTGCAAGTGTGGCACAACTAGGGTGATCCTCGCTAGAACACAGGCTGGGCAAAAGAAAGGAGGCAGAAATGGGCACAATACATTTGAGAGAAGGCAAGGAGTTGGTTCAAGTGAAGATGACGCGGTGCAGGCCAAATCCTGAAGATTAAATGCAAGAAACAATCCACACTGAACTCAATGGCAGAAGGGCACTGCAGAGGACACATGGCAAAAGACTTAGTTTAGGAAGATTAACTGGGTGTTCGTGCAGGATCATGTTGAAAGAGGCAAATAACAGAGTCAGGAGGATTCGCTGGAACACAATTACAGTAGTACCACACGGTAGGTGAAAAAGACGCGGGTCAGCATTGTGGCAGGGAAAATAGGCATAAATTATAAAAACACATGTAGGGAAAGGTCGTTCATATTCAATAACTGGTTGGAGACAAGGAAGTCAGGGGAACTATGGAAAAGAGAAGAGAAAATAAATCAGAGTTTCAATCCTGGCTAACAAAAAGAATAACAATGTCTAGGATAAAAAGGACAAAGCCCCAGAGGGAAAAATTAGGAGCAACAGGTACTTTGAACTTACTGGAACTGTCAGCAAATCATTCAAATAAAAATGGCCTCCTGAGAGTTGAAAAGAAGCAGCTAGAATTCAAGGAAAGGGTCAGGATTCTCTTTAGAAATCATCTATATCTGATTTTTGAAAATAATCTCTATAGGGTTAACAGTCCAAGCCATGAAAATAAATGACCCTTAAAGAAATACAACAGGCTGAAAACAGCAAAAGCTAAGGACTGGTTGGTGTATAAACTCAATTACCATGAATTTCTACCTGGTTTATTACCATGAAACAGGCCTTTCAACCTCGGCATGATTGACACGTTGGACTGGATAATTCTTAGTTGTGGTGACTCTCTTGTGTACTCTGAGACATTTAGCAGCATCCTTGGACTCTACCACTAGATGCCAGCAACACCCTCTCTTCCAGTTGTGACAATCAAAAAAAAAAAGGTCTTTAGATATTACCAAATATCCCCTTAGAAGCAAAAATTTTGCCCCTGGTTGAGAACCACTGTCCTAAAAAAATGGCCAGGCTCTGTAACCAGACCACCTGGTTTTGAACCCCAGCCTGTCTTTTATTATCTGAATAATCTTGAATATCACTTCATCTCTCTGAGTCATAGTTTCATCTGTAAATAGACATAATAATTGTCCCAATGTCATGCTGTGATGGTGAGGATTAGGTGTGGCAGTGTGTGTAAAGTACCTGGCATCAAGTGAGTGTGCTGTAAATGTGAACTATTGATATATCCTATCAATGGGTAACATCACACAGACTTTGTCTCTCAATGGTCATTCCCTACACATTTACACATGCAGAGAGTCAATGACTATTAACAAAGCAAGAAATGCATGATTCTTTAAACAGCACTTCATTTGAGGCCTAATATAAAATTAGGCCACTGGACAAATTGCTCCCGGCATGTTGTTTTACCTATTAGTCACGTGTCACCGGGAACCAAAAAGCCATATGAATATGACATGAATTTCTTCTGTAAAGTCAATAATAAATAGTAACTTAGTTTAAGAGGAAAGACTAATGTGTGTAATGATTTAAAAGGCAAAGTTCTAATAAAAAGTTACTTTTTCAGTGAGTTACAAATATCTGTATCTCCTGAAAAAAATTATTTAACTTTTGTTTCCTTTATGTCAGTTCCATTCAGGAAATGGGAAATATGCAATTTAACGCATATGTCTTATACATCTGCACCAGGTATTGTGCTAAGCCAAACTAGAAAGATGGAACTTCAGTCAGGCACAGTGGCTCACACCTGTAATCCCAGCACTTTGGGAGGCTGAGGCAGGCAGATCGCTTGAGCCCAGGCATTTGAGACCAGCCTGGGCAACATGGTGAAACACCATCTCTACAAAGAAAATGATCAGTTGTGATGGCATGAGCCCGTAGTCCCGGCTACTCAGGAGGTGGCAGTGAGAGGATATCTTGAGTCCAGGACGTCAGGGCTGCAGTGACCTATAATCACACTGCTGCAATCCAGTGTGGGTCACAGCAAGACTCTGTCTCAAAAAAAAAAAAAAAAAAAAAAAAAAAAAAAAAAAGATGAAACTTTGTTGTTCTTTCCTCAGAAGTAGGTAGGGAGAGGAGAAAGAGTATGCCCAAGGCAATGTAAGAGCTCAGTACAAAGTGGAAACTTGTAGAGAGCCAGAGTTGAGGGACACCAAGGCCAGGCTTCACAGAGAGAATAACATTTTATCTGAAATGAAACAATGATCCTGAAATGAATGAGTTTTGCAGGAGGATAAGAGGCAGTACGTACTTTCCAGACAAAGGGAAATATGGTGTGCACAGTCACAGACCGGTGAGCAATATAGTTACATATTATATACATTTATTATATGTAATAGATAAATTTCCTGAGTATAACTATGTTCTATTTAGGTAATTGTAATCATTTAGTATTTCAAGAGCACAAAATTCAAGGTGGGCAGCTGTAGGGTTGGTTCTGGACTCAGGTAGGCAAGGATAGAGCTTTAAGAACCTTGTGCATCAGGCTAAAATACTAAATTTCATCCTATAATCAATGGGAAGCCATTAAATAATTTAGAGTTCATTGTTCATATATTTACATTAAGAAAAAATGTTTTAGAATTAGGAGCTAATCTTCATTTATAACTTCTCTTCCTACCCTTTCATCTTTTATTCCTCCTCCTGCTTTTATTTCTCCTCAAGCACTCTACTACTTTGAATCCCTCCAAGAAAACATTAAATGACATTTTTAAATAACATATTTTAAAACAGCTTCCTAAAATGCATTTCATAATCTAATATTGTTTTCACCGATAACTAGAAATCAAATAAACATGAAAAACAATACATAAGTGGTGACCAAACACATCTCAGGTTAAAACATAAATTAGAAATAAGGTCTTAAAGTCAAATACAGAAACTATTCCTTTCACAGAGTAACGTGGCCACACAAACTGAGGTGTGTCTACTTGTCGCCATCAGAGGGCGCTCGGGTGTGAGATTCTGCACAAGGCCGGCCTCATTGAGATGCCTGTGCCAGAAAGCAGAATTCTTTTGCAAATCCCTTTGCTTACTTGTCTATTTCGATCAAAATACTTCAGTCTTGCAGAAATAATTTAGCTGATGCCAAAGTCTATTTAACACACTACAAGGTAGATCGGTACTGACGTCCGGCCTTCATGCTGAAATCAAATTCTCAGTCCCTATTTCTAGCCCCCTTGCGTAGCAGACAACCTTCAAATAGGTTTCAAGTAAGATGGATTGCTGGCTCAGCCTGGCGTTTCTCCTCCGTCCTGAATATTTGAGGGAGGAAAGGAAAAAGATGAAGCAACAGAGTAAGAAAGGAAATTCTTGCTCAGACTTTTAAGAGTTGCTGAGGATCCAGAAATTCACTGGAGTTAAGAGGCACCCCAGGACAGTCATGGCTGCAAGTAACTCAAACCCAGACAGAGATAGCAGCCTGTTTCCCATCCAGCTCACCTTGAACCTGGGTCTGAAGCAGGGAGGGGAGGTGGCCAGGAGCTCCCTTACCTGTCTTTAACAAAATTAATTTGTTTGGCATGTGAGGTATTATAGAAGAAGGCATGAAACTCTGAATTATCATCAAATATAAAAATAACAGCAGAATGAACTGCAGTTAACAATAACTTTGATAGAGATCATATCGTTATGTCTCAAAATGATTATGTTTTACCCAGGTCACATACTTATAGATTTTCAGTTCATAAGCTATGACATCAGAAAGATGTCTGATGTCATCTTGGAAAGAAATGAAAAATTCTTAAGTTCTCCCTTGAAAACACTGTCTAATTGGGGTAATACAGACATGTAAAATATTAAAAGAGAAACACAAAAGGAAAGCAGGTAAGTTAGAGCCAAGGTATGTGCTAGAGAAAAAAGAAAGAATAAGAGAATTTAAATGGTCAAGGAAATCATGAGGTTGGATCCATAGAAATGGACACATGGAGAAAGTGGTTCAACAAATACAGAGAAAATTAGATACAAATCCCCTTCAAGGGTTACCTGAGTCTGAAATGGGGAATGAACTGATGAAGAAGGCATTTTAAAAGTATCATTAGCAGACAGAAAAAAATATTTTATGTCCTTTGTTTTTGCTGGGAGGTAGGTGAGAAAAGGCATAGAATATTATTTCTAGTTTACAAAGAAAAGTACTAGGGCTTTCGACATGACCAGGCTAGACATTCCCATTCAGCCCACATGTCTAGTGACGTGGGGTGAGTCTGATCTCCTTGGACTTTTGCATCTGTCAAATGGGCTCAACAAACCTACCAGGCTGACTTATTTTGAGGAATAATGAGATGATGTATGAAGAGACCCTAGTAAGGTCAAGCACTCAAAAAGTAGTACACTTTATTCAATTTAGTGACGTCATAGTAAATTTACCCTTCTCTTTCTCAGTCCTTCTCCCTTCTCCTTGAACTAATCCAAACTTGAGATCATGCTATTTTTGTGTTTAGTTGTCAGGAAAACTTTCTTTAAAGTAAAGGGTATCTGTAAGGTATGAAAACATTGATAATACTAATTTTTTACAGATTTGTATAACATTTAATGACATTACATATATTTGTCTGTACCCCAGACTTTATGGACACTCTGCAGAAAAAGACAGAGAAAAGGATTTCCAGGCACATCATGTTTTAAGTTCAAAATTTGAAGCCCCAATTGGCACCAAAACACAGTCACAACAGATAGTAAGAAAAACAAAAAGAAAAAAAATGAAGGAGCATGCAGCCTTCAAAACCAGACAAACCTCTCCGTAAATGAGAAACAGTACCTAAAGGAGAAACAACCTAAAGAGAGCCTGAAGCCATGAGCTCGCCAGGCTCAGAAGCTGCTGAAGGCTCCAGAGGCCAAATTCCCAGGGGTTTCAAATGCAGACATTCTGGTTCTGAGACACCAGTCACATGCTAAGGGCTTAGGCCTCAGTTTACTCATCTATAACAAGAGGGGAAAAAAAAAATAGAAGAATCCACTGTCAGGAGTGTTGTGATGTTTTTTAAAAATGGTGTCAGAACATTCTTAGAACTAAAAATGAAAATAGGCATAGACAGGTTCAAAAAGGTTAGTGTCAGTCACTGTAGTTTGTTTTAGATGGAGAAAGACAAAATATCTCATCAATTAAGTTGGAGAAAACTACAGTGAAAATAAAAAGTGCCAATTGTTGAGGAAACAAAGTTCCTAGGTTGGATTCCTGTAGCTCTTTGAGGACCAGAAGGAAGAGGAAACAAACGTCTGAACACAGAAAATTATAGAGAAAAGCTCCACCTGATCTCATTCAAAGGAATATCACATCTTTAAAAATGAAAAAGAAAATTAAAGTTATATCGTTCTAAGTCAAAATAGAAAAGAACTTGAGGTATTTTCTTTAAAGTATAAACTTCAAGGAGTACTTTTATAGAAACATTTAAAAGTTTTTTTTTAAGTCCACAAAAATGTTTGTACTGAGCAGAATGCATTATATGACATGCAAAATGGTACTGTGTCAGCTAAAAGTTTCTTCCTTTTTCTCATAAATGTGAAAATTTTGCATTCATTCTGTAAAGATTGTATATTAGCTGAAAATGACGGGTATACATAATAACCCTTCAGTTCCCAATGCTTAAAGGTTGCAAAGCTCATTAAGAAGAATATTGAAGAATACCAGGTTATGATCACCTCTGGCAACGATGCAGGCAAACCAACACAATCTAGTAGGAATCGACACGGTGCCCATGTGGCAGATATCAGCCTTCACGTCTCATAAATGGGACACAGAGATGAGTAAAATCTTCCCAGGTGAAAGTGTCTACAGCATAAGGAGTAACAAAATCTTGGGCTTAGGGTTGGATAAAAACAGAGCATAAGTCTCCCAATTACATGTGACAGATTCTATAATTTGTCTTGATTTTGGGGGAGAGGGCAAATCCTTGCGAAGGGTTTTCCTTCAGTTTTAGGTCCCTCCCTCTCCTCCCTCTTCTTTTTCTCTCTTCCTTGCTTTCCCAAAGCAGAGAATTAGAGAAACTGATACAAAGGGATGTTTTTCTATGTGTCTCCAATTCTGCTTCATTCTATTCGCCTATGGGGATTGCATTTCCTAGAGAAAAAAGTCCCACTGCTTTTCTCTGGCTCACAGGTGACAAATGATGCTTACAGGCAGAATGTGCTCTTCAGTCAAAGCCAGGGTTCTGGCCAGCCAGTGCTGTCTCTTTCTCCTGGGAAGCATGCTGGAACACAGAGCATGAGGCTATGATGAACCTATTCTAATTTTTAAAAATTATTTCCAAACAGTGCTATCATGCTCCATAACTTTTTCAACATGATGGCTGAGAATGCCTATCCTAAACCAAGATGTCCCCTAAAATTCTATGGTAAATGAGTAGGCCACACATTTAAGTTTCTTATATAATTATCAAGCATTCCATTTATTTCTAATTGAGGTAATTTGCTTAAAAGATAGATGGGCAAAGTGAACAGCTCGGTATAAAAAAAAAGTAGAGATGGAATATAGAGAGAAGAGGAAAATACTGTGGATCTATGGAATATAATCTACAGCATATCACACACACACACACACACACACACACACACACACACACACACACGAGAAACCTAGCTGTACCCTGGATCGCACCATTTAAGAAACTTATGCATCTCTGCTTAATGTAAAGAGTCTCTGTTCCCTTCCTTTTCTCATTCTTGTGGCTTGAAGATAAAATTCAAGAAGTCCAACATAATTCCTATCATCCCTGTACCTGGGGAATTCACATTGCTGGAATTGTAGGTTCTCCGGAGAAATTTAACATTTGAGTCATCCTTCAAAGTCCTTGTTTAAAATATATTTCAAAAGGCTAGATATTAAAACACCCACTGAATTCTCTAGGTTAAAAGTCCCCAGTTCTGAACAAGGGGTACTAATTAGCTTGGAAGCTCTCTGGAAGTTTAATGTCTATGGACTTAATAAATATGTCAGCTTTTTCCTTTGCCATGCTGACTCCATTTAGAAACCCTGTGGTTATTCCAGCTATTATTACTAGATTTATCAAAAAGAAGGAAGGAAGCTCAGGTGCTCATTTTTAGTCCTTTTTCATATTAGCAAGGCATAGATCTTATACAAGATGTCCTGGTCACATCACACTGCTACATAAAAGAAAGGCAGAATACGTTCTCTAACATCAAAACTGACAAAACTGCATGATGTGCGATAAATGCCATTCTGTTTCAGTGAGTTAAGCATGTAGAAATTATTTTTAAAAGATTGCTAAGCATAAGCTAATAAGCTATATGCCATTCATGTAAAGTCAAGGCAGCTCTTGATGATGAAACAAAACCAAGCAAGGGATTTATACATGTGAAATAATTCTGGATTTAATTATGTTTTCCGCTTTTCACCCCAACCTGCAACTATTGAATAGCAAGACAGGATGCTCCCTATGCATTACTTGGGATAAATGTGTAATGCTTGATAAGTGGGTGCTGGCTAGGACAGTGTAGAGGTGGAGGAATCTGTGAAAATAGAAATAGGACTGCCGTAAATATTTGAGAAGTGCCATGGCCAGAATCCTTCAAGATCCTCTCACTCCCAGTGCCACCCCATTCTGTGACTCACTGGACATCTTATCCAACATTTCTCCAAAGTGGCCTTTCTCATAACTGTAGCTTGTCCTCTGAATCAATTCTGGGGATAAACTTTCCTGATGTTTTTTGATGTCTCTTCCCTGAAGAATAGGATGTGGTCCAAACAGAACACCCCTCTCTGATTATTTTCACATCAGTCTTTTGTCAAAAAAAAAAAAAAAAAAAAAAAAAAAAAAGCAATACCTCCTACTGTTACCATGATGTCTTAACAGAAATATGAATTCTTGCATCCATTCAAATATTTGTGCCATTCAAGATGCTGCTCTATAAGAATCTTTGTTTCCAGTGACTGCCCATTACAATCTTGGATGGTCCATCATGGTGCAAAAGAACACTGCACTTTATTAAAGTGAATCCTGATGTCAGCAAAATTTCTGTAAAAAGTCAGATGACAAATATTTCAGCTTGTTGGCCAGGTGGTCTCTGTCCCCACTATTCAATGTTGCCATTGTAGCATGAAAGCCACCACAGACAATACCTAAGTGAATGAGTATGACTGTACTTAAATAAAATTTTATTTACAAGATCAGACAATGGGCTGGATTTGGTACACAAATCATAGTTTGCCAAACTCTGCTCAAAGCCATAATGGTTACCCACTGCTTACCAAATTGAATTCCTTACCACCAATTCTACCCAATTTACCTTTCCAACTATGTTCTACTACTTCCCATCATTTCTAGTCCCTCTAAACTATGCAGTGCTCACAAACAGTTCATGTAGTCTTCTATTTCTACGCCATTTGCTCTGCCCAGAATGTCCCTTTCCTCTTTCCAACTTATTGATAAACATTCAGTTGTTCATACTTCCTTTAGGTGTGGCTTCCACAGATTTTAGCAAGTGGAATTAGGCTCTCTCTTCCCTTTTCTACCAAGGCATTTTGGGCATCTATAAAAGCTACATTTACTTTCTGTCATATGAAATATATAATGTTGATCTCTTTCCTCCCTCAAATCTCAAGCAATCTCTGGAAGCTGGTAATCAGATCTCCATTTGCCTTTGTTAGCTTCACAGCATTCAGCACGAAACCCTGGGCATTGCTGTTGAGCTGAATAAACTAGGAAACATGCAAGATAGTGGCTTTGCTTGAATTATCAAAATTATAAAGTACTGTAATAATAATCACCACATTTTAACTGATTCTATTATTATTTTACAAAATGGAAGAGATAAGCTTCTTATCTTGAAATAAAAAAATATGTTTTACAATCTCTAGTGAACATCAAATGCCCTGTTGAGAGCTTATATAATTTCATATTAATTTAAAATGATTTTACTAGGCAATACCATGCAATCGATTCTATTTTAAAAGCCTCTTCAAAGAATAGGAGAGAAACCTATCACAAGCATAGCTAGTGTTTTGTGCTTCACTTCTTTGCACTTCACAACTACTGCGTTTTTAAAAACAAATTGATGATTTGTGGCAAACCTTGGTCGAGCAAGTCAATCCACACCATTCTTCCAACTGCACGTGCCTCGTTCATGTCTCTGCATCACATTTTGGTAATTCTCTCCATACCCAAAATCTCTTTCATTATTATTATATCTGAGATGGAGATCTGTGACGAGTGATCTTTGATGAGTGATGTTTGATGTTATTATTGTAATTGTTTGGGGGGCACCACAAATCACATCCACATAAGATGGCAAACGTAACAATTGTTGTGTGCCTTTTGTCTGCTCAAATCACTGGCCATTCTCACATTTTTCTTTCTCTCCTTGGGCCTCCCTGTTCCCTGAGACACAATAATACTGAAATTAGGCCAATTAATACCCCCACAAAGGCCTAAGTATTCATATAAAAGCAAGAGTCTCATATCTCTAACTTTAAATCAAAAGCCAGAAATGATTAAGTTTAGTGAGGCATGTTGAAAACTGACTTAGGTAAGAGCTGGGCATCTTGTGCCAAATGGTTAGCCTAGCTGTGAATGCAAAGGAAAAGCTCCTGAAGGAAATTAAAAGTGCTACTCCAGTGAACACAGATGATAAGAAAGTGAAACAAGCTTATTGCTTATATGGAGAAAGTTTTAGTGGTCTGGATTGAAGATCAAACCAGCCACAACATTCCCTTAAGCCAAAGCCTAACCCAGAGCAAGGCCCCAACTACTATTTCCAATTCTATTAAGGCTAAGAGAGGTGAGGAAGCTGCAGAAAAAAAATAAAAATAAAAATAAAAACTTTAAAGCTAGAAGAGATTGGTCCATAAGGTTTAGGGAAAGAAAATATTTCTATAACATGAAAGTACAAGGTGAAGCATCAGTGCTTATGTAAACACTACAGCAAGTTATCCATTAGATGCAGCTGAGATAATTGATGAAGATGACTACACCAAACAAGAGATTTTTTTTTTTACTGTAGATGAAACAGCTTTATATAGGAAAAAGATGCCACCTAATACATTTATAGCTACAGAGGAAACATCAATACCTGGCTTCAAAGAACAGGCTGACTCTCTTGTTAGGGCCTAAGGCAGTTGGTGACTTTAAGTTGAAGCCAATGCTTATATACCATTCAAAAAACCCTAGGGCCCCAGAATTTAGCAAAATCTACTCTGCCTTGCTCCATACATGGAACAACAAAGCCTAGATGATAGTACATTTGTTTTGTTTACAAAATGGTTTACCGAATACTACATCTACTATTGAGACCTACTGCTCAGGAAAAAAAAAAAAAAAAAAAAATTTTTTTTTTCAAAATATTATTGTTCATTGCCTACACACCAGAACTTTGATGGTGAGTACAAGATTAATGTTGTTTCCATGCCTGTTAACATCCATTTTCTAGCCTGTGAATCAAGGAATAATTTCAACTTTCAAGTCTTGTTATTTAAGAAATACATCTTGTAAGGCTAGAGCTGGCATGTTGATTCCTCTGACAGATATGGATAAATGGAAAACTTTTTGAAAATGATTTAACATTGTAAATGCCATAAACTACATTTGTGATTCATGGAAAGAGTTCAAAATATCAACATTAACAGAAGTTTGGAAAAGTTGATTCCAACACTTATGGATGGCTGAGGGATTCAAGCATCAGTGGATAAAGTAGATGCAGATGTGGTGGAAGGAGCAAGAGAACTAGAACCAGAGGTGGAAACTGAGGCTGTGGCTGAATTGCTGCCATCTCGTAATAAAACTGGAAGGTATGAGGAGTTGCTTCTATAGATGAGCAAAGAAAGTAGTTTCTTGAGATGGAATTTACTCCTGGTAAAGATGCTGTGAACATTAATGAAATGACAACAAAGGATTTAAAATATTCCGTAAACTCAGTTGCTGCAAGAATTTGAGAAAATTCACTCCAATTTTGAAAGAAATTCTACTGTGGGTAAAATGCTATCAAACAGCATCATATGCTACAAAGATATCGTTCGTAAAAAGAAGAGTTAATTGATATCGCAAACTTCATTATTGTCTTATTTTAGGAAACTGCCACAGCCACCCTAACCACCTTCAGGAACCAGTAAGCATCCTTCAATATCAAGGCAAGACCCAACCCCAGTAAACAGACTATGACCCACTGAATGCTCAGCTGATCATCATCAATTTTTAGCAATACGATATTTGTAACTAAGGTATGTACATTGTATTTTAGACATCATTCTATTGCATACTTTATAAAATAGAGTAAAAATAACTATTATATGCACTGGGAAACTGAACAATATATATGACTTGCTTTATTGTGGCATCTGTTTTATTGTGGTGGTCTGATACTGGACCCACAACATCTCTGAGGTATGCTTCTATTTGGACACTTGATACTAGACCTAATAAAGGACTTTCAAACTTCTCAGCTAAGTAAATTCACACCCTCAAAAAGCCCAAAATTGAGAAAAGTAAAAATAAATGTGTAACAAAGATTTTGGATTGTTAGATATGCTCAAGAAGGCTTAATTGTTTTACTGTTAATTCTACAATTCCATTAGGATGTGGGGAAGATAAATGACGTTGTTTCATTAAGGCCTAATGGAGCCTTTCAGCAGATAAGCTAAATGATAATCGGTACTTCTGGTCTTCATGACTCAATCCCTCCCCAGTTTGAACATTATGAATCACAGGGACTTTATTAATTGGCTTTCACCTTTTTCACCCAACAGGAGATTTGGCTTGGACTCTCCTACCACCGTTATGAAAGCTACAGAGAGAGATTAGTCAACAGAAGGAGAATAAACTGGCTGAACTAAAGATTGACAAAGATCAGTGCAATAAAAGAGGAAAGATGGTGAATTTTTAAAGCAATAAAACAACTCATCCACCTGCTCTTGCAAAGCAGGGAATCAATTATGCCAACAAAAGGAAACACAGTGAAAATTGCAGAGAGAAAGCCCATGAATGAATAAGCTGGTGCAGTGTGTGGATAGACTGAAATATACAGGCTGACCCAGGGAAAGAGAAAGATGACGCAAGTGGATGGCAAAGAAAAGGAAGGTGGGTGGCCAAGCAGGTGCCCACAATGCTGGACAAATAGGAGCAATCAGGGGTAGGGAGAGAATTATTTCCCTTCCAGAGAACTCCCTTTTGATGCTGAACTAGTTGAGACGCTGGAATTAGTATCAGAAGAGGCCACCTGCACCACTTCAGAACACAGTCATCCTTCTGATTGCCGCATAACAAAGAATGCACTAGCAAGCAGCAACATTTTTTCTTTGTTTTTATGCGGCTTCCTAAAGCCCAGCTGAATTCGAAGCAGCCATGTGACTCCTTCTTCGCAAACACCACACACACATGCGTATACTCACACACACACACACACACACACACACACACGGAAGATGTGGGCATTACCGAGTTGTTGAAATTAAGTTGCATGCTGTGTCAGAACAGTCAAGAAAGAGCAGAGATAACATGATTCCAGTCATAACCTATAGATAATTCTTAACGTTGAGGTGTTTTTAATGAGGAAGAAAAAGACTGATTTACAATTCTCAAGATCTGTTGATATGAACTCAGTACAAGTGCTGAATTACATTCGCTGGGCATGAAAAGAAATGGAAGGTGGTTTTGATCATACTTCTACCCCACTCAGAAACCTGCAATGACTCCCAGTTTCTTTCAGAGCAATGTCTAAACTCACAAGCATGTTGTTCAGCGATTTTCTCTGCTTGACCTTAACCCAGGTTTTCAGCCACAGGCAGCCTATATGCCAACTCAGACAAGCTAAGTTTGACTTCCTCTCTTCTCTTTGATTTTATTCCCCTTCTCTGTTTCTATCAACCAAAATCTACTTGTCCTCCAAGATCCTGCTCAAATACAATCTCTTTCTTCAAGCCTTCAGATGTGCCCACGCGAAAGTAATCTTTAGCATCCTTTAGCACATTAAAGCTTTCCTGTGCCCAGTGGTTCTTGTACTTTAATGTGTACCAAAATCCTCTGGAGGACTTCTAAAACTGCGAATTACTAGACCCCAGTCACAGATTCTGATTTAGCTGTGTAAGGTGGGGCTCAAGAATTTGCATTTCTAACAAGTCTCCAGTGATGCCAACACTGCTGAGCCAGAGACCACAGTTTGAGAACTACCACCAGAACGAGAGTGAGCATGTCTTCCCCTTATAAAGCTCCTTGGGGACAGAAAGGAATTCTGTCTTTGTATTTCCATAAATCTTCAGTCCAAGTTTATACTCAGTAGATACTCAACAAATATTTGTCAAATTAAATGTGTGTGCGCCTGTTGCTTCATGCATGTTTGTGTATATACATTCATATTCATTCAACAAATATTTATTGCAGACACATACATTTGAAAAATGCATGTGTATGGTAAGAATATTTAAAGTTTAAGCAGCTTTCTTAATTATCTCGCATTTGGCAAGCTAAAGGAAAATATGAATATGCTATGATCCATTTTGCAAATGTGTTCTGCAGGAAAGCACTATTAAAATTCAATAGGAAGCTTTATTTGAAGAGTGTCCATCTGTGTTCATTTGTGGGAAGTGTAATGAATCTCTCATTCTGCCTGAATTTTCAGTTAACCCATGTAATATATTGCCTCAGCTTCAAGAAAGAGAAGCGTGGAAATTTGATTTCTCACGTCATGGATATACAGTAAGCTCGCTGACATCACTATAGATATTACCAACAGTCTAGATACTAAGTCACCAGTATACCACCCATCCCTCTAGTAGCACGTAAAAACACAGATGCTATAGTCATCACATCAGAGTTCAGATCCTGGCATTGCTCACTTCTAGAGCATGACCTCAGACAAACTGCTTATCTTAAGTTTTAGTTGCTTCATTAGTAAAATAAGGACAATAATTACTGTTTCCTGATTGTTATAAAGACTGTAGGAGTAAATACGTTGAGAAGGCTTACGTGGCTCACTGTATTACGTGGCTTACTGTATTAATATTAGACAGACAAAGCACCCTTCCAGAAAGAACACACCACCTTGCCTTATCTGGGGTTTCAAAATCTTATTTTACCCAGTTACCTTCGGAAGTCACCACCAACTAAGCCAGAAAAAAATCTAACAAATGTAAATGTTAATATTGTAAACTTTTACCATACTTAAAAATTACCTATACTACTCACTACTGTTGGTACCTTACTTTTAGCATATTTTGAGAACAAAATGGTACGATGGCAGTAATTTGATTAAAAAGAGCAATGCTGCTTCAGTGGCTTCTATTATTGAATGATTGCTATCACCACTCAAATCCCATAGCCAGAAACTCATTTTGCCCCCAAACACCTTAACCCATGACACTAAAATTATGGATGCCTGAAGATAATTTTGGTTTTTCAACTTGTAAAACCAGATACCACTTCTTCCAAATTCTTTGATTTACTCTATTATCATCAGTGAGATCTCAAGGATTGGGCTTTCCCTTTTGTAAGGTTTTAATATTTTTAGTTATAATATCGCATTATTATTTGTGTTTGTAACTGGAAAATATCAAGTTTATAAGCATTTACTACTGGATGAGATAAGAAGAGGCTATGGACATGCACACCTCCTTACTGTTTGTAATTTTAGTGATGATGTAGCCAGTGTGGGTAGGGAGATCAATTTCTTCTGTTTGAAGAACACTGCTCCAAGAGAAATTGTAATTTGTTTCATGAAATGGCCACCTACATTTAAACCCTAACATGGGATGTGGGAGTAAAACTAAAATTATAGGACATAATGTGTGCCTAGATTATTTACAACTATATTATTATAAACATATCTGATACACATCAGGCAATAATATTTTCATAATTCAGTGCCTCTGGACTGATTAGTGACAATCATACTTTCAATAAAAGGTGATTTTTTTTAATACTAAACTTCCACAAATTTCTGATGCTCCTGTATAATTCGTGTATTGTGTAGATTATCCTGCTCCTTGTTGTATTAGTTTCTTACGACTACCATTAAAAAATGATCACAAACTCGTTGGTTTAAAACAACAGATTTTTTTTTCCTCTCCCTCAGTTTTAAAGGCCAGAGTCTGAAATCCAAATGCTGAAGGGTTTCACTGCTACTGAAGTCTTCAGGGAACAAGCCAATCCTTACTTCTTCCAATTTCTGCTGCTATGGACATTCTTAGCGGGCATATCCCTCCCTCCAGTCTCTGTCTCTGTCTTCATGTGGCCTTCTCTTTCACATGTCTCTGTCTTCTCCTCATCTGTCTCTTGCAGACAGTTTTCACTGGATTAGGGCCCACCTGGACCATCCAGGATGGTCTCATCACAAGATCACTAACTTAAACATCTGCAAAGACCCTTGTTCCAAATAAGGTCACATCACAGGTCCTGGGAACACATCTTTTTAGGGGGTGTCCATCTATGCTCCACACTTTCGGTACACAAGTGTCATATGTGTGTTTTACTTCCTTGCTGCTGTGCTGTAGAATCCTTGAGGCTAGAGTTTTGTGTTCTGTATTAATGATTCTACCAGGTACTCAGTGCCCAGTACTCAGAGTACCAGCTCTTACCAGGTACTCTTTACATTTGTGTTAAGTAAATGTACATATAATTTAAAAACGTTATTGCAATTTCTACATTGTAACAGCAAGATACTAGAAAATATTCAGAAAACTGAGAGGTAGCCATTCCCAAAATCATAAAAGGAGCTAGCCACAGATTACGTCAGAATCAGGGATGCAGTTGGTGAAGTAAAGCAATAAAGTGCAAAGGAAATAAGGTCATGATCCCAAACTCAAATGAAATGCTTCTCTGAAAGCAAAACTGCTCTCAGCAAGTCAATAGACATTTACAGAAAGACGGAACCACTTAGGAAAATGTATCTAGACATTTCCCCAGTGAAGAGATGGATAATAAAATTTTAAAGGATTTATAGAAAATTAATCTTATTTGTTCTTTCCTTTTGAACAAGATCTTACTCTTGTCATATTAAATATCATAAGAAATGGAATGATGATGAGAAAATCGGATTCTAAAAGTGACAATTAAACTAGTCCTGCATCTTGCTATGTATGATTTAGAAAATAAAAGTCAATATTTTTACCACACTTTACAATTTCTAAGGTATTTTCTCAGATGAGATTCCATCTGATATAACCAATAGCCTTAGGATATAAGATATTTCCCATCTTATAGACGAGAAAATATATTGAGAAATTGACTTGCCCAAGGTCACACGAGTATAAACAAAATAGGCAGATACTGACTTCAACATTGTTCTTCTCATGCCAAATCTGGGGTGTGTGTGTGTGTGTGTGTGTGTGTGTGTGCGTGTGTGTGTTTGAGTTTGAGTGATTACTCTCCCAACTAGACTGTAAGTCCCTATGGGTATCTGTCATCTGCATTAGTGAAGCTACCAGGTATTTTCTTATGCCTGGCTGTAAGGGTACATGACAAGCATCTTAAAAATCTAACTCATAAAAATTGAATTTTCTTCACAAAAGGGAAGAAATCAATAATAAATTTGAATAAACTTTGTGGATTCCAATAAAGACCAATATGAGGAAAAACTGACATCTGTGGGGGAGGCAGCAGGGAATAGAGGAAAAGTAACACACTGCTCAGCACTTCAAAGAAGTGGAAAGAAGAGGAAAACTTAGTTTCCCTGACAGTAGGAAATTTTTTGTTTTAAAAGATTGTAAACTGAAATTGTACTAACCCAGAGTTCTATTCATCATTTCGTAACAAACTGTCTTATATTGATTCTGGGGCACTACCCCCAACAAACTATAAGTTTGTAAGGTACAGGCATTACGTTTTAAATAAGCAGTTAATGACTGCCCTTCACACGTCTTACTCCCCAAACTCATGCTAGATAATCAGAATTGAATAATTTGCTGTCAACTTAACAAACAGAACAGATTCTCTTAATTGTTAGGATTCTCCAGAAAACCTCCTTCAGGGGACGTGGATATCCTGCATCTGTCATGTTGAAGATCATGATCCCATTGTTCACCAACATTTCCTAAATAAATCAAAGCCTGAAGGCCTTCAATATAAAGCTGACTGAAGAACTATAACTTGGCAGCTGGAAATTAGGCACGATGTTCTCTCTGAAATGTCAGTGCATAGCTGGCTTTTAGAGGCATCTTTTTAAAGGACTATTGTTACTTGAGCTTGGTCTGCCACTCCTGAATGCCAAAATATCAGAGCCAGATCATACCCAGATGATTTAATGAGTAAAGAGGGCCCAGAGGCCACTTCCAGGAAGTCAGAGGCAACAGGACGAGAATCCAATCTCAGGCACTCTGTATGCACAGACACTTCAACAGAAGAGCTCCAGCCCACCCCAGTGAGAAGCTGTTTTCAGTTTCCTTAAGGATACAGAGACATAAAAACTACTGCTATTGCTACCCATGCCCCTTCCTCCTTCAATGAGCCTGAATTAGAAAAGAGCTGCAAATCCTCCCCTCCTTTTTGTTAGAGGACATTCTTTTCTTCTTTCCAAAATCTGTAGAGAAGTTGCCAGTAAATCTTGGGTTTAAAAAACATTTACTCATATTTTAGAAAATCTGATAAAACCTATGAACCTAATCTTCATAATAATGCAATGCTCAAAACATAGGAGGTCCCTGGAATATCTATAGCACATTCAGGAAAACGCTGGGGTTCTTGAATACTAGGGAAAAAATCAGACAGGCATCCACGCACTTACGTTTTGGCCTCACCATGTATTTTGAAAAGAGTTGTAAGTTTGGTGCAAAAGTAACTGCTGTTTTTGTCATTGAAAGCAATGGCAAAATCCTACTACTGAAAGATCTGTGTATACCACTCTGTCCAGAAAAAAAAAAAAAAAAAAAAGAAAGATAAAATAATCTTTCTCTCTCAATAGCCTAAACAAATAATCATCAGCCTAAGTAGTGATGACACAATTTTTGAGGTCAGTCAAATCTCTATTTGAATTCTAGCTCAGCCTTTTCCTAATGTGTCTGACCTTATGCAAGTTACCAAGTCTATCTAAACATAGTTTTCCAAATCTCTAAATATCTAATAGGGCCGATGTGATGAGCAAAATAACTATCTCTGTTACTGGTACAGTGTTGAGCACACAGTTGCTGGTGCTAAATAAATCATTGGTACCATCATCACCATTGCCATCAGAAAAAACATAGTTGGGATGCAGGCAGGATGGGAGCATATTAATATCCAAAGACTGAAGATCCTTATAGGAAAACTCCTTGAAACTCCATGAAACACAAAGCAAAGTGGTAGATGTCCTCTACCACTACAGTATCTAGTTTGCTATAACATAGATCTTAGGTTATAGTATGATTCCCAGCAAAACATGAGAGAATTTTCACCATGAAGTGGTCTCACCTGTGCAGAATCTCAGAATCTGGGCCATGAGGGCAGCATTCTGTCAAGGCTGGGATAACACTAGCACAGGTTAAACCCCAAGGCACAAAGAAAGAGATTAATCTAAACCTGCTACAATGGCTTGTCCCTGCCTCGTAGATGAACTCAAAATGATTCTTTAGTCTTTTTAAGACTGTTAAATATTTTAATGAATTCAGTAATTTGGAAATGTTTACTAATACTTTATGTTAATTTTTTTCTTTCTTCTGGTTATGACTTTTCCCAAGTTTAAACGTGTCTTTGATTCTTCAATCACTTGTCATAGCATCTAGCTGAAAACAAAGCCTCTGAAGTATTTGAGATCAGAAAAAATGAGAGAGATATACAAGGGAAGCAAGGAAAAAAGAAAAAAGGAAGGGAGGAAGAGAAGGTAGCAGTGAATATGTGTTCATTTGATCACTCATGATATTTCTTGAATAGCTAATGTATACTACACTCTGCATCAAGCACTACATACAATAATGGATGAGACCAATGAACACATATAGTTCAGTGTTTATTTGTTTGCTTCTTTATAGGAATTAGAAAAGGAGAGAAAAGTAGACATTATTACTATGGATCCAAGTAATAAGGATATGACACAGATAATTCATTGTCCACCAAATATTTCTGCTCCTTTTCCATAGGACTAAGTTGCTGCAGCAAAGCAATGCCAGCCAGAATACATTTCCAAGTTCCCCTTACAACTAGGTACCCTATGACTAACTTCTGACCAATGACATGTGGCCAAAAGTGATGCCTGTCATTTCCAGAGATGTTAGCTAGCTGGATTTTGATACCTAGAACCATCTTGAAAGCCCTTTGTTGAAGATGACAGAGCCTCTGCCACCTGGGGTCCTGAATGACTCTATAGAGCAAACCCTCACATCCCTTCCTCTTCTCCTCGTTGCTTGGAATTTATGTGAGTAATACTAATATTAAAACTAAACTCTTTTCTTGGGCTAGCTAACATAAAAAGTAGAAATCTTATTATAAATTCATTTTTAAAATAGCCTAAGATTTATCTTATGTGAACTAATAATAAGATCAAACCAACTGTTTAAGTTGTCAAGATTCTTTGCTTTTGGATTACAGTTTTACAAAGTCAGCATAGTTATGCTCATACATTCTCATCTAATGCTCTATTAGCCTGCTGATGACATCATAGAAATTTGGAAAGATAATTGGTAGACTGTTACTGCAACTAGATGTAGACTGGTCAAAGAAGGTGTTATTTGCCTAAAAACATTGTTTTAATGGGAGAATAAAGTAATTATTATGTATTAAATGCATTTTGGTGGTTAAAATCATTTCAAAACATCATTAATATAGTTTCATTTGCAGATTTTAATCTAAGACTTTTAAATCAGCACTCCCTTATACAACATGAAACTCTTTCCTCTACCCTTTTTTGTAGGTCTTATTACTGATAATGTCTTCTAAAAATTATAACTCCATTTAATGAATGCTAAGAGTCAAAATGTGGCTATATGCTTTTTACATACATATGACACAGATAATTCACAAGTACTTTATATTTACTTTTTTAACATATAATAGACTTCACATTATGGCCCATGTAAACTCACTGCATTATATTTTATAATCCCTATTTTAGAAGTATGATCACTGATGTTTATTAAAGTCAAATAATCTGATTAAGTTCACCTACCTAATACGTGTAGGAGCTTTAATAATAGCAGACAATATATACTGAATGTTTGCTATGTGTCAGGTATGCTTTTATACATTATCACTTTGTTAACTTCATCTTCCTAACTCTAAGTAATAGGCACTATTATTGTTCTTTTAATAGAAATGAAAAAACTGAGACCCAGAGAGCTTCAGTAGCTTGTCCAAGATTGCATAGCTAGTTAGTGACTTGGCTAGAATTAAAATATAGGCTGTTTGACTTCAACTTTCCCTTCACCACTTCACTAACTTCACTTCCTACAATGGGGCATGTGAATTTTACCATTGATTAATGAGAATGTATTAATATAAACTCAATTTTGGTTTAGAATAATGCAAGGTGTGAGTCAAGTCATGTTTTATCACTATTTACATATCTTTTTTAAATCCTGAATTTAAAATTCATAAGAAAATAAAGTGCCACAGATTCAAGTTGAAGAGTTAGATAGTCTTATCACATCTAGAAATCTAAACAAAATATATAGCAATCCCATCAGAATCAGAAAGGTGAACAGCTGTGGGAATGTCAATTAGTTTGTCCTTAGAAAGAAGTTGGAAGGGTTACAAAAAGCTGATGGGGGCAGGAGTGTAAACAAAGTTCACAGATCATATACCCAGAAGGTATTTTCTTGGTGGTGATTCCTATCCACCTACACTGCTGTTTTCTTTAACCTATCTTCCATAGCCCAGGAATAAAACTCAGTGTTATTTATTTTTTTTAAAAAATAAGCAAAAATACCCAAACAATAAATGTTTTCTGCTTATAAAAGGCGGTAAATTAGAGAAAGTAAGGGTAGGTAACTGGTGACCTATAACAAAAAGATTTGTTCTAGGATTCAAACAAGGTTTTAAGAGCAATTAGAAACCATTAGGAGAATAACATTCTTACAGTAACAATGCCATGATTAAATGCACTGAAGAAAAATAAATGCAGTTCTTATTTTAAGGGATACACTGGCATTATACAAAAAGTAAAAGAAACAAGATTTAATCATGGAACTATTCATCTGAATCACTCAATGACACTTAACCATTACTAATTTATCCTCTTTACAAAAGAAATTTAAAGAACTAATCTAGCCAACTATAAAGGGTGTACTATATACTTACCATGAATTAAAATAAATCCTTTTCCCAGAAAACTGTATCATGCAACAAATTCATTATAGATGACTTCAGCCAAAGCTGAATTGAGACTAATGTATCTGGAATCAACAAACCTGGGCTGAAGTAAGATCTCTGCATTTTCTGAGCATGTGATCTTAGGCAAGGCCCTTAACCCCTTTAACTGGCAGTTAAAATAAATGCAAAGTGAGCGCAACCCTAAAAAATGCAGACACCACATTGTTCAGTCTCTGAGGTAAGCCTCATTCAAAAGTACAACCCAATACCAATGGAAGCATAAGAGGAATTTACATTCTTCACTCAAGTTCCTTGAAGGATTTTAGAGGTAATCCAACACACAGTCTAGATGAACACTATTTTTGCCTTCTGTTTTCCTACCTGCCTTTATTCCCTCTATATTCTTCAACTGCTAATGGTGCCTTCACTTTTAAAATTGTTGAGAACCTCCTGTTCCACTTCCAACTGTGTGCTTTTGGTTCCTACCCTATTATTCATTTATTCTGTCACTCACTTATTCATTATCTTGATTAACTTTGTCTCTCTTCCAGCAAGAAATAATCACTCTCCTTTATAGAAGATGAAAAGAAGAGAATTTGGGCTGTTGAGCTGGAATAAAGAAGATGTCCGTAAATGCATCTACATTGATATCTTTTGTTATTTCACATGAGAATAATAAGGCTTATGCATTAGTCCATTCTCATGCTACTATGAAGAAATACTCGAGACTAGGTAATTTATAAGGGAAAGACTCACAGTTGGACTCACAGTTCAGCAGGTCTGGGGAGGCCTCAGGAAACTTAAAATCATGGCAGAAAAGAAAGCAAACATGTCCTTCATCACATGATGGCAGCAAGGAGAAGTGCTGAGCAAAAGGGGTAAAAGCCCCTTATAAAATCATCAGTTCTTGTGAGAGTTCACTCATTATCATGAGAACAGCATGAAGGTAACCACTTCCATGATTCAGGCACCTCCCACTGGGTCCCTCCCATAACACATGGGGATTATGGGAACTACAATTCAAGATGAGATTTGGGTGTGAACATAGTCAAAGCATATTATTCTGTCCCTGGACCCTCACAAATCTCATGTGCTCACAATTTAAAACACAATCATGCCCTTCCAACAGTCCCCCAAAGTCTTGACTCATTCCAGAATTAACTCAAAAGTCCAAGTCCAAAGTCTCATCGGAGATAAGGCAAGTACCTTCCACCTATGAGCCTGTAAAATCAAAATCAAGCTAATTACTTCCCAGATAAAATGGGGGTAAAGGCATTGGGTAAATATGCCCATTCCAAACGGGAGAAATTGGCCAAAACAAAGAGGCTGCAGGCCCCATGCAAGTAATCCAATAGGGCAGTCATTAACCTTGAAGTTCCAAAATGGTCTCCTTAGACTACATGTCTCCCATCCGGGGCATGCTGATGGAAGAGGTGGACTCCCATGGCTTTGGGAAGCACCACCCCTGTGGCTTTGTAGAGTAGAGCCCCCTACTGGCTACTTTCATGGCTACCATTGAGTGTCTCCAGCTCTTCCCACCATATGGTTCAAGCTGTCAGTGGATATGCCATTCTGGGGTCTGGAGGACAGTGGCCCTCTTCTCATAGCTCCACTAGACAGTACCCTAGTGGGGACTCCATGTGGTGGACCCAACCTCACATTTCCCTCCTGTACTGCCCTAGTGTAGGTTCTCCATGAGGACTCTACCCCTGCAGCAGACTTCTGCCTGGACATCCAGGTGTCCATACATACTCCGAAATCTAGGCAGAAGTTCCCCAAACTCAGTTTTTGTCTTCTGTGCACCCACAGGCCCAACACCATGTGGAAGCTTCCTAGGCTTGCACCCTTTAAAGCAACATCCTGATCTGTACTTTGGCCCCTTTTAGCCATGGCTGGAGCAGCTGGGAACTAAAGTTGCACACAGCAGGGGGCCCTGGACCCAGCTCAGGAAAACATTTTTCTCTCCTAGACCTCCGGGTCTGTGATGGGAGGGACTGTCTTAGTCTCTGACATGTTCTGGAGACATTTTCTCCATTATCTTGGTGATTAACATTTGGCTCATTACTTATGCAAATTTCTGCAGCCAGCTTAAATTTGTCTTCAGAAAATGGGTTTTTCTTTTCCATCACATTGGCAGGCTGTGAATTTTCCAAACTTTTATGCTCTGCTTCTCTTTTAAACATAATTTCCAATTCCAAACTGAATGCTTTTAACAGCAACCAAGTCACCTCTTGAACAATTTGCTGCTTAGAAATTTCTTCTGCCAGATAGATATCCTACATCATCGCTCTCAATTTCAAAGTTCCACAGATCTCTAGGGCAGAAGCAAAATGCTACCAGTCTCTTTGCTAAAGCACAGCAAGAGTCACCTTTACTCCAGTTCCCAAAAAGTTCCTCATCTCCATCTGAGATCACCTCAGCCTGGACTTCATTGTCCATATCACTATCAGCATTTTGGTCAAAGCCATTCAACAAGTCTCCAGGAAGTTCCAAACTTTCCCCATCTCCCTGTCTTCTTCTGAACACTTCATCCTGTTTCATCCTCTGTGTGTTACCCAGTTCCAAAGGTGCTTCCACATTTTCAGGTATCCCTACAGCAGTATCCTACTACCTGGTGCCAATTTCCTGTATTAGTCCATTCTCAGGCTGCTATGAAGACATACCCAAGACTGGGTAATTTATAAAGGAAAGAGGTTTGACTGACTCACAGTTCCACGTGACTTGGGAGGCCTCAGGAAACTTACAATCATGGTGGAAGGGGAAGCAAACATGTCCTTTTTCACACGGCAGCAGGAAGGAGAAGTGCCAAGCAAAAGGGGGAAAAGCCACTTATAAAACAATCAAATCTTGTGAGAACTCACTCACTATCATGAGAACAGCATGAAGGTAACTGCCCCCATGATTTAATTACCACTCACTGGGTCCCTCCCATGATACATGGGGATTATGGAAACTATAATTCAAGATGGGATCTGGGTGGGGACACAGCCAAACCATATCAGCTCATTTGAAATGGTTTTATGAATATTAAATGAATAATGTCTGTGCAGTTTCTTGAAAGGATTAATAGCTTTCTGCTTGTGAGCACATATACCATATGTATAAATGCATATATATATATATTATAATATAATATATATTTTATATATATATATATATAATATTCCTTATTATATAACAGGTATATTTGATATTCTGCTTGGCCCTCCAAATCCATTTTCTACTATACTCTGTTCTCTGGGAAGCCCATCTTTCTGGACTGCATCAAATGGGAGGCATTGGCAGAAAGCCAGAGAGTCAGAAAAGTGAGATTGGGGTATCAATTTCTTAGGTTTCTTCCCTGCCAGGCCTCAGGTTGCAGGGCTTGCATTTCACTACCGAACTTTTCAGATCCTATTGGGAAGCCTTCTCCTAGTTACAGCCATAGATCTGCCTCTTTGTTCCAGTAAATATTCCCTCCCCTTCTCCCTTCAGGCCTAAGAGAGGTAATGAGTATGAACGTGCTTCTCCATCCTTTATTGGCTTCCTGACCACAGACTTAGCCTGCCTATACCATTATAAATAGGTTAACTCTTATCCTACATTACCCTCATTTGAGAGTGTCACCAGTTTTCCAGCCAGAATCTTGACTCATGCAAAAGGAAAATCAGTTTGGATGGCAGGGGGTCCCTCCATGAATCCCTCTACCTACTGTGGAAAAAAAATTGGTATACTGGTACTCTTAAGGTTCATCTGCTTTTCTCATAAACCCCCACAGTCATAGGAAAACAGTAGAACAGCAGTTGTAAATAAGTGTATCTAGAAGAAGGTGTGAGGGGTGAGGAATTAGGACAGGGAATTCAGCTTCCACAAGAAGATTCATTCCTTGTCTTTAAAATGTGGCATTCCACAATAAAAGGTTAATAACTAAAATATATAAAGAACTCAAAGAACTTCACAGCCAGTAAACAACCCAATTAAAAAATAAGCAAAGAACCTAAATAGAGATTTCCTACAAGTACATTTAAAAAAGGTCAATGTCACTAGTTATCAGAGAAATGCAAATTAAAATCACAATGAAATATCATCTTATACCTAGCCATAGATTAGTTATTATCATAAAGATAAAAGATAAGTATTGGCAAGGATGCAGAGAAAAGGGAACTGGTATACTGCTGGTGGGGCCGTTTCATCTAGCCATTAAGAAAAATAGTATAGAAGTTTCTCAAAAAATTAAAAATGGAATTCCAGTGATTCCACTGTGGGGTATATATCCAAAGGAAAGGAATTCAGCATGATGATGAAGAGATACCTGCACTCCCATATTCACTGCAGCATTATTCACCATAGCTAACATACAGAATCAACCTAAGTGTTCATTGGCACATAAATGGATAACAAAACTATGGTACATATATACAACCAAATATTACTGAGCATTTAGAAAGATAAAAATCTCCTCATTCGTGACAACATGGACTCAGGAAGACAAAAACTGCATGACCTCACTTACATATGAAATCTACAAAGCAACAAACTCACAGAAGAAGAGAGTACAATGGTGGTTACCAAGTCCTGAGGTGGGGTAGGGAGGTGGGATTAGGGAGATGTTTGACCAAAGGATACAAAATTTCAGTTAGATGGAACAATAGGTTCAAGAGATCCATTGTACAATATACAACTATAATTAATAACAATGTGTACCTGAAAATTGCAAAGAGAGATTTTTTTTTTTTTTTTTTTTTTTTGAGTCGGAGTTTCGCTCATTACCCAGGCTGGAGTGCAATGGCGCGATCTCAGCTCACCACAACCTCCGCCTCCTGGGTTCAGGCAATTCTCCTGCCTCAGCCTCCTGAGTAGTTGGGATTACAGGCATGCGCCACCATGCCCAGCTGATTTTTTGTATTTTTAGTAGAGACGGGGTTTCACCATGTTGACCAGGATGGTCTTGATCTCTTCACCTCGTGATCCACCCGCCTCAGCCTCCCAAAGTATTGGGATTACAGGCTTGAGCCACCACGTCCGGCCCACAAAGAAAGATTTTAATTGTTCTCACAAAAACATCAAAAAAATAAGTATTATGGGTAATACATGTTATTGAGTTCACTATTCTAGTGTATACATATTTCAAAACTCAATGTTCTACACCGTAAATATATATAATTTTTGTGAATTAAAGATAAAATACAATGTGACATCCTAGTGGCTTCTGCTGCTTTGGAACAACAATGAATAAATTAGTCTTGGATTGTACAACAGAAAAACACACAATGCAGGACCTGGGAAATTCATTTTGCCTCATATTGGCTGGCTCCCTGTCAGTGTAGAATTGCTTATGACTTTTCAATTAAAATGTATGTTCAGAAATTTTATTAAATAATTTTGCCTTGTAATGTGGAAAGATTCTCTGAAGGTTACTTGTGCCCTCTGGACTTTTTAAATAGTAAAGAAAAGTAAGTTTAAGTAACATAGCTATGGTTTTCAAAACTCATTATTAAGGAAAGTAGATCAGTGTACTTTTGTATATTTATTTATAACTAAGTACGACATGCCCAATTACTTGTGATTATGAAAAATAATTCAAAGCAAATTTTACCCAGTAGCTATAGGCCTTTTTTTAACCAGAAAGATGATTTGCATGACCTACTCTCAGTAGCCAAATTTAATCTCACTAATGAACAGTGACCAAATTATTGGAATTAATAATGGATAGAAAAAGCAGTTAAGAATTTTTTATTGACCTCTTTTAATAAAGAAAGTTCTAAATATTCAGCCTGCAAAAGCAAGTTTGGAATTACTTCCTTATTTCTTATTTACAAACTTCAAGCTTTATGGGATGAAACTATTTATTTTCACTGCATTAAATTCCTTGAATCCAACATAGTACCTGGCACCTGGAAGGTGCTCAATTTATATTTATTTATTAAATAATGTGATGAATGAATAAAGGATGAGTTCATTTTTAATTAATTTCTAATCCTCAAGGATTTGATCATCTTGTTGAAGAGTTAAAATTGTAATTGAATCTATATTTGCTTTTGCTATTTCTACATAATTCATAGAACTTAGTATTACATATGAGTTCATAAAAGCTTGTTTATTCATTAATCAAATATTTGTTGAGCATTACTATAGGCAAGACACTGTGTTATTCACTGTGTGGGACAATGAGGTCAATGGGATATAGATGCTTCCTTCTGAAAGTACAGAAGCAGGAATGAAATAAATATAAATCACTGATCTACAAGGCAGTATGTATTTTGGATTCCAAGGAAGATCAACTGAAATACAGTAAGACTGAAAAGGAGGAGAGCTGACATTTAATTGGAAGTTAGGGAACACAGGGAACGCTTCAGAGGATTGATGGCTTTTACACTGGGCCCTGAAAAAGGCATGGAATGGGGGACCTTCAGAAAATATCAATAACCAACATTCATTCAACAGCATGGTGTTTACAAATAAGCACTTTTGCTGTGAACCTTCATCTGATCCTCATAGCATCCCAGTGGGATGAGTATAATTTCCTCGATTTCAGAAAATATTAACTGACTTATCAGAATTTAAGAGAATATAAATGTGCTCAGTCAAGAAGCAGTTGAATGAATGAACCTCACCTTTCTTCAAAGTCTAGACTATCTAGTACAAATTACACTTATGAACTTTGAATTTGAATAAAATATTCTGAACACAAAGTGAAGAAGAATCTTTCAACTATATTGCACTGTCCTCTTGGGAAAGGGTCTTGGGGTAGAAATATCCACAAATAGTAGACTGGCAGAAAACAATGATTTGCTAAGCTCTGGTGCAGCAGCAATGGAAGTAAGTATGGTTTTTCACAATATAGCTCACCTGGAGTGATGGATAACAGTAATAATAGCTAACATTTATCAAGTGCTTTTTATGTGGAATGCACTATGTAAAACCTTTCTTGTAAGCTCTTATTTAATCCTCACAACAACCCCAGGAGGTAAGTACCATTAGGAACCTATCTGTACAAATGAGAAACACTACGTTCAGAATTATAAATAAGTGTGGTGGGATCACACATTTGATAAGTGGCTGCACCATTATTAACAACTCTTTGGTCATGTAACGAAATCTTTAATTAAGAAGACAAACAATTCACAGCCACTTCTTAATAAATTCTACCAGTGAAGAAATGTTACCTGGTATGTGAGTCATTAGTGGTATTGCTGGATCTAAATATTCACCTACTTATATCCACCTTCATCAAATGTGCTCTGCCACATATAATTACAATGCACTAAGTATGCTATGAATCTAATTAGAGGTTTTAGTCACCAGTGCAAGCAATAAATAAATCTGCTATTGATTTGCTGCAGAAGGAAATCTGCTTTTCCCCTTTTATGCAGTTACAGGTCCTTAGGGCTCGTTTTCCTCCTTTACATGGAGTCTGACATTAAGACTTTCAAGTTAAGTCCATAGAACAGAGTTTCCACTTTTCTCCCTTCTCTGCCTTTGAAAGCATCACTCCTTAATAAAATCAAATACTCCAATTGCTTTGGCTTTGTTTTGTTTGAAAAGATGCTTTACTTTTGTCATTCTGCATTTGAAACTTTAACAAAACCAGGCTTTGCTGATTTAATATGATTCAGGTCACAATTATCCCTACAGATATAATTTATTCTTCTCTTAAGTGGAATACAAATAAGCTTAGAATGAAAAGAGAGCTGGACTGATAGACATAAGAAATGAGCCCCAGGTCCAGTTTCGCCACTAACTAGTTGTGAGGCCCCAGAGGAGTTACTCGTCCTCTGCCTCAGTTTCATCATCCTCAAACGAAAACAAGGGGTTCTCAGTTGTTCTTTAGAAGTGTGAAATCCTGTTCTCGTGCATAAAAGGTTTTGTGCATCTACTCGTTTCCTCATTCACTCACTCTTTCTACAAATATTTACTGAACACCCACAATGAATGCTACAACTGCGTGAAAAGTTGATACATTCCTAAAGGACAGTCTCTGTTCACAAATATAACTGAGTTGAGAAAGAGAAAACACCATGCATTTAAAATAAAACACATTTTAAAATCACTTATTTAGCTTTTTTAATTGGGTAAATGTTTAAAATGAGCTGAGAGATGGTATTCAAATAGAGAGTTGGTATGTTTAAAACAAAATTCTTTCGTATAAATTCCCAAAAGAGAGCACCATATATTCTATAATTTCTCATCTAATAGCCTATGGAAAAAAGTGAATAAGTGACTTCTACAGTGTATTTTTATTAATAGCACTGTATGCTTTAAGCTTAAAAACTACAGAATATTTTTAAAGTTGACGGAGCCTACATCCCAAAGGCCACTTTACCCTATATTCAAGAAACTATCATGCTGTTATTTTTGTCTTTATAGCAAGCTGCTACTTTAGTAATTAGCAGTAAGTAAAAATGTGGGCAATGGGCTTCCTCCAGACTAATTAGCAAGTTTGCTGCGTTCCTGTCCCAGCTGGTCACACTATGTCTTTTCACTTTGTTCTGACCTAGTTGTTTTGCCAGTTCTAGAACCTTTTAAAGTTTGTCAGGAATAACAGATATCTCAAATGGCTTCTGAATTAAACTGTTCAGCAAAACGTTATGCAAGCTGGTTTAACATTCTCAACTCTTACATCCTGCTCTTCTAGCAGAGGCCCAGGAAACTCCCCACCCTCTTCAAAGTTTCTCCAACTATATTCATTTAACTTGGGAATTTCTTCCATAACCAATTCTCCACACCCTTGTACTCAAGTCTGTCCTCTCTAATGTCTGTCTCACAGTTTAAATTGATTAATTATTACTCTTGGGCTTGACACTCTGGTGGGACATATTAGCAGGCATCAATTTCCCCACAAGGTGACTCTTCTAGCATTATTTTCTTACATGGTGCCAATTGCCAATGCCTCTGGCATCTCTTCTGCATCAAACACAGGTTCCTGATTCAGAACCCCAGGCCTGATCCAAAATCAGTGCCACAACCTGACACCTGCCAGCAAATGGAGAGCTGGAGATTTAGGCATGGAGGTAAGCAGTGGCACAGAGAAAATGGGACAGATGAAAATGGGGATGTTGTCTTGGGAGAAGGAAGGCACTCTGCCAACTGAACAGATGAGTCTCAAGACTAAGCATGATTTGAGGAGAAAGCAAAGATGAAGAAAACAGCATCCAATATGGTAGACAGGCAGTGATTGTTGGTGGCAGCTGCAGGAAGTGGAAGATATTTGGTCCCCAAGAAGCATCATGATGAAAAAGGTTGAAAGTTTTCCCTGCTATTTCCCAAATCTAACTGATCAGCACTTCAGAAGCCCTTAAAACAAATTTACAACCCTGTTGCACATCTATTAAATTAGTTAAGATAATGTAAAAGAAATAAGCATCTGCATTTAAACAAATAATCCCCTTCAAGGGTCTTATGATAAGCTGTGTTTGAAAATCACTTCACACTGGGTGTGGTGGCTCAAGCCTGTAATTCCAGAACCTGGGGAGGCCAAGGCAAGTGGATCACTTGAGGTCAAGAGTTCAAGCCCAGCCTGGCCAACATGGTAAAACTCCATCTCTACTAAAAATACAAAAATTATCTGGGCATGGTGGCGCAATCCTGTAGTCCCAGCTACTCAGGAGGCTGAGGCAGGAGAACCACTTGAACCTGGGAGGCAGAGGTTGGAGTGAGCCAAGATCATGCCACTGAACTCCAGCCTGGGTGACGAAGTAAGACTTTGTCTCAAAAAAAAAAAAAAAAAAAAATAGAAAATCACTTCACATGCCATCTATGACCTTGACTACAGGTAAAATTCCAATGCATTAACCCTAGGTGGGATAAAAGAAAATTCACTGTTTTTCTAATAAAATCCTTTCCTTTGTACCAATTATAAAACTCCCCTGAGGACTTCATTACAGTGTAGATTCTGTTCCAGTAGGTCAGAGCGAAGACTAAGAAACTGTACTTCCAATAAGCTCCCAGGGATGCCCATGCTACCAGACCGTCAATCACACTTTGAGTAGCAAGTAGACTTTTGTACATCATATGAACCATCTCTTTATCTTCTAAAAATATGCTTTTGCTGCTGTTTTATCACCCTTAAATTTCCGAAGGAGATCACTAAGAATATTGTATTTGGCATTTCAGTTAACTGAAACGATGTTTCTTGCCATTCCCATGATAGACAAACAGTAAAAGCCTGTTGAACAAATGAATAAAGGCCACACTCATGTCTGCCATTTTTATTTTTATGAGTCCAAACATAGTACTGAGATAATGATCATATTCTACATGGTACACTGAATCTTGGAAAATGTATGACAACTTCTCATTAAGTACGGCAGACTAAACACAAGCTTTTTATCTGTATTTTCTCTCAAAATCCCACTAAAATAGGTGTGAAAAAAAAGGCTCTATAGTTCACAGTAGCAAAAGAGATTGGATGAAAAGACAATAGCAGAGGAGAATGCCAACAAGATTTGGAAGATAAAAAGTGTATAGATGTGTAGTAATGACAGTAGGACAGAAAAAGGTGGAAAGCTAAGTGTTTATAGAGAAAGAACCCAGTAGTAAACAAGGATGTCTTGCTGTAAACCCCTAGAAAGACAGAGGTATCGAGGCATCACATATTTCTGAAGGCAGGGGCCAGCAGTGGGCAGTTTTCAGCAGTCACTCTGAAAACAGTCAGAGTGACCAAAAGTCTGTATAAGGATCACAACTCAGAGCAGGCATCCCCAAACTTTTTACACAGGGGCCCAGTTCACTGTCCCTCAGACCGTTAGAGGGCCACCACATACTGTGCTCCTCTCACTGACCACCAATGAAAGAGGTTCCCCTTCCTGAAGTGCGGTGGGGGGCTGGATAAATGGCCTCATGGGGCCGCATGCGGCCCGCGGGCCGTAGTTTGGGGACGCCTGACTCAGATACCCTCTCCATTGTAGCAAAAATCAGCAGACACACTCAGAGAATCTGTTTAAGAAAAGCATTGGAATCTGACATGAGGCGGCTCCGGCTTTGACAGCACTGTGAAGTCATAATAAAAATAATAGGATTATGTGCAAATTTATACACTGACCCCTGAGACCAATCTGCCTATCAGACTCCCTTTTCTCCTCTGTTATCAAGATGCTATCCACCTAAATACAGAAATCACACAGGGAAAACTAAGACTTCAAAAACTGAATTTCTAAAAAAAAATGACTTGAGAGAAAAGATCTGACATTTTGGAGGTTGATCTCTCAATAAAATGGGTAGATCCCCACCTATTTAGACTTAGTGAATTTCACCCACTAATAATAATTTTGAAAATTGCGATAATTATACAGCTTCTAATGGCTTGTTAGAGTTTTATTATGAAGTGACAACAAACAAGATTCACTAGACAATGTAGGGCAGGCTCGAATAGAAATATGAAAACCAGAGACTAAGGTAAATAGAAAGGAGAAAAAAACAAAAGAAAATGGAATAAAAAAGAAATACAATGCAGGGAATAGAAAAATGATTTTAAAAGCCTTATCATTAATATGATAAAATAAGATTTACAGCTTTTAAAAACTTCAGTCTGAATGCTATCAAATAATACAACATAAAGCTCTTAGAAAATAAAAAATACATATATACCTATATAAATATGTTCATATATGTATATATGTATATTTATTAGCAAAGATTTATTCAACAAAAGAATTGGAAGATAAAATTGAAGATATTTATAAAATAAAATCAAAGGGCCGGGCGCGGTGGCTCAAGCCTGTAATCCCAGCACTTCGGGAGGCTGAGGCAGGTGGATCACGAGGTCAAGAGATCGAGACCATCCTGGTCAACATGGTGAAACCCCGTCTCTACTGAAAATACAAAACATTAGCTGGGCATGGTTGCACATGCCTGTAATCCCAGCTACTCAGGAGGCTGAGGCAGGAGAATTGCCAGAACCCAGGAAGCAGCGGTTGCAGTGAGCTGAGATCGCGCCATTGCACTCCAGCCTGGGTAACGAGAGAAACTCTGTCTCAAAAAAAATAAATAAATAAATAATAAAAAATAAAATAAAATCTAAAATCAACATTAAAGTATTGACTGTAAAGACATCAAAACAAAAATAGCAACAGTACCACATCATTTAGAAATACGGAAGTAAAATCAGAAGAAACAACTAAGAGTCCAAAGCGATAGCTCTGGATTCAGACGGGAAGGAGTTAGATCAAGTTCTTTCTGTTTTATTATTTTCCTTATAAGCTTTGCAGGAATATCTAAATTTTTATACATTTATATGTGATAATCTAACAGAAACATAAAAATTTAACTTAAAAGACAGTAAAGATTTAGCAAAACCCAGTAATATATACCAGGACAAGACAGCCAATGGACAATAGATAAATGGAAATGGTGTTTGTGAAGGCAGATCTCAATTTAAAATAAAGAATAAGCCTGACGAACAATGAAAAGTCTGATTAGATAAACTGGGGAGCAGATCACTGGATTAAATAGTGAGTGGCTATCCAAGCCAAGAATTCTAATGGAGAGGAGATTGGACTTCCAATTCCAAAGTTTTGAATGAGTTTTATAGACTGGGATATTTGCATAATACTGAATATTCAAAGGATACAAATCAATCCACATAAATTTTACTGAATTAAATAATGCCACATTTTTTTTTTTTTTTTTTTTTTTTTTTTTTTGAGACGGAGTTTCACTCTTGTTGCCCAGGCTGGAGTGCAATGGCGCAGTCTCGGCTCACCGCAACCTCCGCCTCCTGGGCTCAGGCAATTCTCCTGCCTCAGCCTTCCGAGTAGCTGGGATTACAGGCGTGCGCCACCATGCCCAGCTAGTTTTTGTATTTTTAGTAGAGACGGGGTTTCACCATGTTGACCAGGATGGTATCGATCTCATGACCTCGTGATCCACCCGCCTCGGCCTCCCAAAGTGCTGGGATTATAGGCTTGAGCCACCGCGCCCGGCCAATGCCACATTTTTTAAGAGAACCAACAGTGTAGCACCTCAGGCAAAGTTTCAAAATCCTACTCTAAAGGCTTACATTAACCAAAGGGGATTCCAGTTGGACATAAGAAAAGCTCACTTGAATAAAAAGGCTGTGAATCATGTAAATTTTTTAAGAAAAGAAAAGATGACAACCTGGCTTGATAAATTAATTTTTTCCCATCTAAGAGTAGCAACATGATAGAATGACTGAGAGATTTTCAGACATATTAACTTGTAGATTGCCATCAGAGAAATGCAAATTAAAACTACAATGAGATGTCATCTCACCCCAGTTAAAATAGCTTTTATCCAAAAGACAGGTAATAATGAATGCTGATGAGGATACAGAAAACGAGGAACTCTAGTGTACTGGTGGGAACAAGTTAGTACCGCCACTATGGAGAACAGCATGGAGTATTCCTCAAAACACTAAAAACAGAACTACCATATGATCTAGTAATCCCATTTCTGGGTATATATATCCAAAAGAAAGGAAATCAGCATATCAAAGAGACATCTTCACTCCCATGTTTATTGTAGCACTATTTACAATAGACAAGATATGAAATCAAACCAAGAATACATTAGTAGATGAATAATGAAAATGAAGTACGTATACACAATGAAATATTATTCAGGCATTAAGAAAATTGTTATTTGCAACCACATAGATGGAATGAAGCACATCATGTTAAGAAATAAGCAAGGCACAGAAGTAAATTTATTGCATGTTCTTACTAATATGTGAGAGCTAAAAATAATATTGAACTCATCGAGATGGAGTGGAATGATGGTTACCAGAGGCTGGGATGGGTAATGGGGAAGGAAAGCATAAAAAAGGTATTGTTAAAATGTACAAAAACACAGATAGAAGGGATAAGATCTAGCAATCAGTAGCAACTGCAGGGCATTAATAGTTAACAATAATTTATTTGTATATTTCAAAATAACTAAAAGAGCGGAATTGGAATGTTCCTAACACATACAAAAAAAATGGTAAATACTTGAGGTGATGGATACCCCAATTACCCTGATTTGATCATTACTCATTATATGTTTGTATCAAAAGATCACATATACCCCATAAATATGTACAACTGGAATGTAGTCATAATAATTAAATATGAACTTTTAAAAACTTGTAGATTGCAAAGGATAATCTATCCATGTTATTCTTATAATCAGATCAGCCAGCATTTGCTGAGCAACTATTATGTGCCAAGCATTGTGCTTAATGTGAAATACAAAGATTGATAAAGATTTTTTTACTTAATCAAAACTTTAGTCTGGCCCCTACACTTTCTCCTAGGCTCATCTGTGCACTTCCTTGTAAAATCTGGTTTTAGCAAGAAGTCTGCTAAGTCAATTTAATAGGAACTCCCCACTTTAGTTATCTGATAACTCTTGATACCTGATTAGGTTCTTCATTCGCCACTAACTCCCAGGTGATACCTAATCACCCTGGTTTGTCTTCAGCAAGAATTCTGTTAAGTCAGGTTAGCCAGAATCCCTTCTACCTCTTAGTCACTGTCTATCTGCTGACCTCTACCTTGTTCCTTGCTTAAAAATTCTCACTTGTTCATGCTATATTCAGAGTTGAACTCAATCTCTCTCTATACTGTGAACAACTCCATTGCAGTGGCCCATATATTTATCATGATGGTCCTGAATAAAGCTTTCCCTAGCATGCTTTAACAATTTTCCCTCTATATTTTTTTCTTTAACAGGATGGATAAGATGAAGTACACACAGGTGTACCTGATCCAATGGAGATTTAAGACAAAAAGAAGAGCTGCAATATCAAACTGGAAAAGGGTCACTGAATTATGCACAGAACTTACCTTGATGGAGATGAATATGAAAATTCACTAGCAAAAGAGGAAAAGGTATGGAGGTATGAAATCAAATGTAATGTTTTTGAAACCATAAACAATTTTACAGCCTAAAGCACCATCACAGAATGGCTTATCATGAGAGGAGGCTATACAGGTAAGGAAAAGCCAGACCATAGAGAACCATAACTTTAGATCTTATCTTGTAGGCAACCAGAAGTTTAGGTCTTCTTTTATAGGCAACTTTGAATGGTTTCAAGCAAGGAGGAGTTGTGATTAGATTTAAGGTTTTAAAAAATCTGGATGGTTTTGAGAGTGATATGCCTGAAATCAGAAACAGCAAATAAACCAGCCTATTATAAGTAGAGGTGGTAACAGCTCCCCCTAGGTCAGTGATAGTGTGGAGAAAGACAGGAAGAGGAGAAATGGTTAAAGGTAAAATCGACAATCGATTGATAATTGATTGGATAATAGCAGGGTAAGGGAAGAAAATGCCAAGGAAAATTCCAGAGTTCATGGCTGCTTAATTTGATGTTCAAATGTTTCTTTCACTTTCACTATCCCAGGATATCTTTCTTTTTCTCTAACCTAGGCACTTCCACAGCTTTTTATCCATACTCTTCATATCATGTGTTTTGCTTTATTAAAACAATTCATTTCTGGATTTAACTTCTCCAAGGAACTTAATCTGTTACATGCCAAGCAGGACCTGCAGGATTCCATAATTTTGAGTATTTGGCTCTGATTGCCCTAAATTTAAGCTATTCAATAGAATGCCATTATGATGCTAAGTGAATGTGATGCCATTCAGTTGCAAAGCTACGTTTCAACTAGAAATATTGTGGCCTGATGGAAACAAAATACTAACTCCATCTAGCATTTACAACAGGGTCTATTTGTACTTTCACTAATTTTTATGCTTTGCTACTGAGTAGTCACTTATAAACAAAGGTTTTTTTTTTGTTTCTTTTTATTTTTTTTTTTTTTTTGAGATGGAGTTTCACTCTTGTTACCCAGGCTGGAGTGCAATGGCGCAATCTCGGCTCACCGCAACCTCCGCCTCCTGGGTTCAGGCAATTATCCTGCCTCAGCCTCCTGAGTAGCTGGGATTACAAGCACGCGCCACCATGCCCAGCTAATGTTTTGTATTTTTAGTAGAGACGGGGTTTTACCATGCTGACCCAGATGGTCTCGATCTCTTGACATTGTGATCCACCTGCCTCAGCCTCCCAAAGTGCTGGGATTACAGGCTCAAGCCACCGTGTGTGGCTAAACATAGTTTTAACAATAAAATAATGTAGGCCATCAACACAAACTTCAGGTCAACTAAGAATTCTGAAGATTTCTTCTTTTGAGCATAGAAAGGGTCACAGCATTGGGGTGGGAATTAGGAGAAAAAGAACTAATATTTATCAAGCTACTACTGAGTGTCAGATGCTCTGTAGGGATCAGAACTTGCCCTAAATTACATGGGGATTTTAGAAACAATTTTGCCTATATAGGGAAGAAAGAGTACTTATCCATCACAAGGTTCCTGGATGAGGCACCTGCAATAAAGACAGATTTATAAGAGAAAAACAAACAAATTTACTTAATAATTTATATTAAGTAAAAATTAAGTAAATTTTGTATTAAAATTTATAAATTTATGTTAAACTTGTTTATATAAATTTATATTAAAATTTATATAAATGCATATTAAGTAAAATTTATATTAATTTATATAGAAGTATATGTTTACTTATATAAAACTTATATTACACACAGGAGCCTTCAGAATTAAAGAGCCAAAGAAACAGGGAAATCTGTGTATTTTTATGCTTAGGTTTGAGGAAGAGTGGACAGCCATGCAGAAGTATAATTGGAAGACAAAAAGGTACAAACTAATGCTAATAAACTGGAAGAACTTGGCAAGGTCTACTTGTTGAGATTCTTTCCTTATGTCTTCAGAAACAAGGACATTCTTTTCCTCCAGGTACAGGAAGGACTCCTCTAATATAAGGGTATTATGACCTATTTTCAAGGAAAAGTCAGTTAGATTTTATGGCTGTTCAGGGAAAAAGGGACAAATGGGTTTCTTTCCAGTTTCTATGGCCTCCTTCTGCTGTTTCCTCAAATGTCGCATTTTGAGGCAGTGTGTTTTGAGCCCCATTACCTAGCACTGAAAAAAATAGTTGCTGTGATCCATTTGATCAGTAAGAATCTCTAATATTTTCTATCAATACAGAATAGACATCTTTTTAAAAAGAAACAATTCAAGATGTTAGCCAAAAAATTTGTCTGTACATATAAAATTAATTACTTTCCTACTGAGGCCAAAACATATATTAGACTTGAAACCAAGACATTGGGATCCTAATACTGGTTTTTCTGGCAACCTGTGTGATTTTAGGCAAATACCTCCACTAGATTGTGCTTTAGTTTTCTTACTGATAGAGCAGGTGGCAAAAAGTCTAACTTACTTTAAGTTACTATTATGAAAACACCATAAAGTAAATGTGAAAGCATTTAAAAAGATAAGATAATATATGCATACAGCTTTGTGGTATTTTTATTCTTTGTAATTCTCTATCTAGGAATTCAGGATCTCAAGAATGTTGCAGAATAATATCTTTGATCATACAAAGATAACCAGTTCTGTGAATTCTGGAAGCTATGATAGGTTAATCAATCAGCAGGAACCCTATTTCATTAAGAAGCATTTCTTATGAGCTTCTCTGTACTACTTCACAGTCTAATCAAGAAAATGAATGCAGACTTCTTATTTGCCCCACCAAGTGCTAAAAATGCTAACCTGTGTTCATTTGTCATCAAATTACAATATGGCCCTGTCATTAGTGGGTTAAAGATAGCTTGTTTCACTGCTTCCAGATTTAATCAGACTTACTAATAATCATTCCTAAGCTCAAGGGTAATAATAAATATTCCACACAAAATAATGCTGAATTTTCATTAATGCCTCAAGGATCAAATGATTATAGCCATCACTATTCTAATTTAGTATAATCAACACAAAATTATTTAGAATTTGTTGGCATTTCTTCAGTGTGATGAAGAAAACGTCATTTTTTCTTTTCTTATCCTAGAATACATTTCCTTTAGAGCTATGCTACTCTGGGTATACAAGAACAATCTAATCTCAACTTTAAAATCAGTATAGACTATAAAATTCTTAGGATATCAGTGATCAAAACATCTGTATATCCCAAATATGCTCTAAATGTTACTGCTTATTTTGAAAATCAGACCTGATTAGTTTCAGTCTTTTGCTAATTTAGTTATGAATTTGGTGATAGATTAGTCATCATTTGGCTTTTCTTTCCCCCGATTCTGATAAAGAACAAGGGTCATCATGTTACTAGCAGCAACTGTAACATATTTCATAATTTAACAATAATGTCCTATTTCAGGGACTCTGAAATTTTCCCACCATAGAAGTAATGCTGCTCTAATTGAAATCTCTCATTGAATACATGTTAGTTCTGGTCATAAAACAAAACCTCTGTATATTGACTGCCTTATCCATCTTATTATAAAGTGACATCTACAGTAGCCCCTGGAAAATCACAGTTTAATTTGTTTAATTCCAAAAAGACCTAATTTCAGAGGTATCCACTTTAATATATTGTAAGCTAAGAGTATTTTACTGGAGATGGTGCTGGAGAAGACATGGATTTTGAGCATGTCACAATGTATAAACCTAGTTTTCTTCCAAATAGAAGCTTTGATAGGTATTTAAATTAGAAAGGTACCTGTATTAGCTATATTTACATTTCTATAGGCTGTCCATTCTAAGAATTACTAGTTTAAAAGTCGTTGGTTCACTTCTGTATGCATAGCCAGTCTCAAGTTGTCACATTTTGTTCATCAGTTTTTCTCATCTTTTTCTTATCTTTTGCCCTTTTCAAAATTGTGTGACTCTCAAGCACATTGAACTTTCATACTTTTACAACTTTACTATCATTCATTATTTTACTTATTACGTTAGCACTGCATTATCTGCCTACAGAATATCAACCACCATTTTGGTAGAAATGTTAATACAATATATTTCAAAGTTGACTACAATACTACAGCCAATAGATCAATTGTAATCAATGGTTGATAGGGAGTTAAGAATGGTTGTTCATGAGTGGGTAAGCACTACCTTCCTTATCGTTTTTCATGGCCCGTAACATTTCAAATTGAGACTTTAAAGGGTGCCATGGATGAAACAGTGATCAACTTATGTTCAGGAAATGCCAAGTACCTGATGGGGTTCAGGATATGCTACCCCAAAATGCAGCAACTTGGCATTTGAGAAAGTAGCAAAAGCAGGAAGATCTCTCTGATGTTCTCTCTCACTCTTTTCCCCTGAAGCAGGCCATAAAATAAATGTCTGACTTTCATCCAAATCAAATCATAAGACATTCATTCAAGAGGTATTCTCTCTATAACTAGAGGAAAGCAGCTGAAGACACAGAGACACCAAGAAGAATTTGAACCACAGGCCTTGCTAAGTTTCCCCCAGCTTATTTTCATTAGGCCACACTCCATTTTTGTCCAGCCATACTTCCCCAAGATTGTCCACTCTTTATCAAACTGAAGTATAAGATACATAGCATTCCCTGTTTCTTTAGGTCTTCTCTTTACAGGCTCCAATGTCACATAAAAATTATATTAAATGTGTATGCTTTTCTCCTGTTTATCTGTCTCTTATTATAGGATACTTCAGCCATGAACCTAATGATGGGTGGGAAAATAAATATTTTATCTCCTACATACATGTGGCAAGCACTCATAATGACCACAGTACCTTATGATGTATGGACAGGTGAAGCACAGAAAGGATAGGTTAATAACAGTAATTCACATTTTTAAAATGTTGACTAGCTTTCAGTTTCTGCCTTAAACTTTGAGTATGCATTATCTCATGTATTTCCAGCAGCAATCTTCAGTGTGAGGATGTTTTATTATCCTCAGTTTGCAGATTTAAAAAATATAGATCCACAGAGTTAAAGATTTGTCCAAGATTACATGGTTAGGGATTGATGGCTCTAAGATAAAAATCTAAACTGCTTATTCAAAAGTTCACATTCTTAACCATTTCAGGCATGTCATTATTCTTAAGTTACAATGAATGAAATTGGGGAAAAATATAGAAGTGAAGTACATTCAAAACCTTTGTCCTAATCATTGACTGTCAATACCAGCTCCAACTCTCTAAAGGTATTTTGAGTCTTCCTGTCAGAAAGGAAGAGATACATCCTAAAACAAGCTGGAGATATATAGTAAGAGTGATCTTTTATTTATTTTACCAAGTTCAAAGTTAACATGTTCACAGGAGTTGTTTTTACTTTTACTATTTTTCATTTACTAAAGTTAAACTACTGTAAAATTGTTTTTGAACCTACATTTTACCAATATCCTACTTTTTAAATGAATAATTTCAATCAAACTGTTCTGACTCATTGAATTTATAATGAGGAGGAGGAGGAAAAAGAAGTAGGGGAGGAGAGAAGGCCACAACGAGAAAGAGGAAAATGACAAAGGAGACCACACTTACTCTTTCATCTCACTTTTATGGATTATGAAATAAATTGAAGGCTATTTTTGAACATTTATATATTTGTGAACTAAAATTGTTTTTAATTACTTTATAATTAGAGAAAAAAATCAATGGTCTCATTGCTTCAAGAAACAAAATCGGGAGTCAAGGCTCTTGTTGGGGAGGCTCTAGGTATAAATTTTAATTGAAATTTGGCTAAACATGGGTTGAAGAATGTACCTGGTTAGAATGTAGGGCAAAGCAAGAGTCAGGACAAAAATTTGTCACATATGGTTGATGAGAGCATACAAAGAGCAATAAGAACAGGGGAAAAGGCAAAGGTAATAAACAACAATGGAGAAAACAGGTCAAGCCCAGAGACTAAGAGGACTGAGTCTCAGAGTGTGTTCAGAACCTTGGATAGCTCCAAGGGCGCTGAGCTGATAAACTTCCCCAAGTGCAGCCTCCTAACCTCAAAATCTCAGACTGATGCAGAATTTGTTTTCTTTTTGGAACTTTTTTGGCTGTCATGCATATAGGAACTAGTTCATATAAATTCAGGAAATCAGTTAATTTTCTTGTCAGACTGATGATGTTGTATTGTATCCTGACTTGTGGACCTATGGGGATGCTCATGGTTTCAATAGGTCTGATGGCCAAAATAATGATCATCCTGTATCTTGAGCAGGAGTTTAGCTTAAATATGAGGCCTTAAATGCACATCACAAATGCATTATCCTCTAGAGGGTTTCATCCACAGCAATTTCCATCAATTTAAATTTATGAACTTTTCCACTGTGGCAGAGATCATCACATAAGCATTAATACAGAATTACAGGTAAATGTCAAATGGTTTTTTAGGCCTGCAAAATTATATTTTAACATTCTCTGCATCAGCTATGCCTACCTATATCTATCAATGCCACTCTCATCTGAAGTTCTACTTTATATTTTTATATGTTTAAATTGAGAAAATATATTTCCCACTAAACATACTTAAATCCTGTTTTATCTACTTTTTTGTATGTCTTTTCATGATGGAAGAGTTTTCCTTATTTTTTTATACTCAGCCCCTAGCACTCTCCCTTGCATATAACAGAACATTAGTAAATGGTTGTTGAACAGATAAAGTACTAAACAGGTAACCATTCTGCATAAGCTGTAAGTTATAATTATGTATTATATAAATACAAATTAGAGATTTAATAAAACAGACCATACAACTAATTTAATTGGCATGTTGTTGATCTAATACACCATTTATCCAAGTTCTATAATCCTGAAAAATCTTATAGGGATATACTGCCGGTACTGAACATTTTACTAACCTTAAGCTAAATTTCCTGCTCCCTTAAAACTATGTGGATATTTAAAGATCTATCATCAGCAATAAATATTTACAAATATACATTCTCTACTAGTCAATCTACTTTTCAGAAATGCCAGGCTCATTTAAACTTTAGGGATTTTACTATTATCTACCTATCTATCTTTGTGATTTATCACAATCTTGTTATAGATATTCTTGTGGCTAGCTACTTCTCATTCATGTCTAAGTTCAATGTCACCAACTAGAAAGGTCTCCTTAAGTACTCAACATAAAATAATATGCCTATACCACCCCATTACCACACTGTTTTGATTCATATTCCTTGGGACATTTATCACTATATTAAACTACCTTATGTAGACTGTTTACTTGTTTACAACTGGAATCTAAACTCTAGTTCAGATGGAAACAGGGACTTACCTGTCTTGTTCACTTTAATATCGTCAGTGCTTAAAACAATGCCTATTAAAAATATTGCTAACTAAATAATTAAAACATCCTATACTGGTTTTACAGGTGAAAAAGCAACTATGTCACCTAGAAGATAAAAGGAGATGGGAGGCTGGCTGGATTGCTAGAAAGCCTGAGTGAGAACTTGATTAACTGTGTGGATAACTGACACTTGGTTTTATTGACGACAGAATGTGAGTCCATGTTTAAAACAGCATTGAATTAGTAGAATGGTTATTACAGACTAAACATATACACATCACAGACTCACACTCAAACTCACACTTGCACCCACTTCTTTGAGCAGTGAACATGGACACTATGACAGCACAGCATCATGCATGTCTATTTACAACATGCACATAAAATAAAAAGGGTGCATATGAAAGGGTTCTTAGAGATACACTGATAGTTAAGTAATTATGTGTGTTTCAAGTTAGTATACTTTAGTGCTCATGTTAACATTATCAAAACACCTCAGAGCAAAATCTGAGAACATGTGAACTCATACTTATTTATCAAGGAAATTCAGCAGGATTCCAAGAAAAAAAAAAGAAAAAAGAAAAAGCATCTTCAAAAGCTTCATTCAATTGAGACAAAAATTCTAATGCTTAAATGTTTGTCAGTGTTCATTGGTATAGACATATAACACAAAGAGTGTATAGATATAAATATTGCTAAAATAAATCTCCTGTTCGGCTAATGCAAATTAATGTTTAGAATAACAAATAATTCTGTTATTTCATATAATGTAAACTGTAAAACAACTTGTAAAAGTTATATTTCATATAATACAACATATTTTCTGTTGTGATTACCTTCCATAATTACAGTTACCATAACTCTCAATTTAGCTTTGTGGAGATTTCTCTGAGAAAGGTGTGAGCTATCATAGGACTACACCTGATAATATACATGATAGCCATAGATAACGGTCACCTAGAACAATGCCATTTATGCCACCAACTCAGAAAATGGTAATGGCAGTGATGCTATTATCCAGGTACAGTCGGCCCCTGAATAGCGTGCATTTGAACCATATAGGTCCCATAATATGCATCTTTTTTCAATAAAGTTTACACTGAATACACCTGCCTCCCTCGCTTCTTCACTCACCTCCTCTGTATCTTCCACTCTGCCACATCTGAGACAGCAAGAGTAACTTCTCTCTTACTCCTCCTCCAACTCCTCAACATGAAGACAATGAGTATGAAAACCTTTAGGATGATCCACTTTCACGTAATAATAGTAAATATATTTTCTCTTTGCTATTTTATCAATAGCATTTTTTATTTAGCTCAATTTATTGTAAGGATACAGTATATACGTAACACATAACATACAAAATACACTTCTTTTATAAAAAGAACTGCATCCTAGTTGTCATAATTCAAAGTGACAATTTTAAGAGGTGTATATGTGCACTTGCTGGAAATCCCAAACTCTGAAATTTATCTCAACACATACTGAAAGAATGTTATTTAAAAACATTTCCTTGCCTCTACTACCAAATATATGACAGTTAGTATGAGAGAGGTCAATTTTTCCTAGAGTTAAGGTTTATGTAAGATGGAGGTCATATAGGAAAGAATTTAAGCATGAATTTGAATGCTGAATTTACTAAGAGCTAGTAGACACTGGCAAGTTACTTGATCTCTTTAAGCCTCATTCTCCATACATATTATAAAGATGATAGTAAAAATACCTATGTAATGGCTAAGAAATCATTATAATGAGAATTAAATGTAACAATGCATATAAGGCACTCAGTGCAGTCAATATTTACACACTAAATACTCCATAAATAAAAATTTAATAGATGTTAAGTGTTTTACTGTTTATTTTGGCCCTGAAATTTTCATCTCAGGGCTAATAATAGCATATTATAAGTGAGTATAGATTTGGGCCAAATTGTCAAAGAGAAAGGAATTAAGCCCACATGTTCTTTCCTATCCAAAATCCTGAGTTTTAGAAACTTATTAGGATATAATCTTCAGCAGCTCTTGATTCTCAGGGACTAAGGATCTTTAGGGGAAAGAAGGCAAGTAGGAGACTTCACTGACGGGAGGAAGAGGGTAGAAGGGAGGGTGACAAACATGTCTCAAGTGACCTTGTGTCTTCTTCACTATTTCTGCACTGTTGACAAACCAAAGTGTTAAGAAAATTAAGATATTCTATGTGAATTTTCAAGTAAACAGATACTTGCTGAGTAATAATTGGGTGTTCAAGCTATTCTCATATTTTGGGAGATGATACATGTATACCAAGACCATGGTCCCCAAATAAGCTTATGATTTAGTTGGGTAGACATACCAATGATTAGATCAACAAACAGTTGAAAGTGGTAAACAGGGAAATGCTACAAAGTATGGGGACAGGGAGGAGAATTCTGGTGAAAGGGATCCTATATTTTGTTCTTCTGTTATAAACCCCAAGCTCAACCACATGGGGCTTATAACAAGAAGATACAGGTCAACCATGAGCTCCACAACCTCGTCAGACCCAAAAATCTAGAGAGTTACATCTTGGGTAGGAGAAAAGAGGTACCGTCTTATTATTAGCATCTGTTTAGTTTTATTACTCTTTATTCCAGATTTACATAAGCCAGATTTGATCTGGTGCTGGTCCATTCTCACACCACTATGAAGTAGTACCCAAGACTGGGTAATTTATAAAGAAAAGAGGTTTAATTGACTCACAGTTCCTCAAGGCTGGGGAGGCCTCGGGAAACTTATAATCATGATGGAAGGCAAAGGAAAGCAGGCACCTTCTTCACTTGGTGGCAGAATGAAGTGATTGCCAGCAGGGGAAATGCCAGGAGCTTATAAAACCAGCAGATTTCATGAGAACTCAATAATATGAGAACCGCATGGGGGGAACTGCCCTCTGTGATTCGATTACCTCCATCTAGTCCTGCCCTCGACACATAGGGATTATAGGGATTACAATTTGAGGTGAGATTTGGGTGGGGGATAAACCAAACCATATCAGTTCCTCTGGATTACTGCCTGTGAAAAATGTAGGAATATGTACAGATTTCTAAAAGAACACTGAAGGCATGAAACACTGAATACTTCGAATCACAAACTGTAAAGACCTTACTTAGAAAGAAAATGAGCTCATATATTTGTTGTGTTTCCCCCAGGAACAAAAACTTTAAAGGAGCTGGCAAAGGAATCATGTGGAGGAGAACTAAGCCTCAATCAGGAGTTAACAAAAAAAGTCCTCCAGAAACAGGAGTCCATTGAGAACTTAAATGTACATCAAATCCCATCTGAAATACAAAGATCAAATGTCAGGGTGAGACAGAGTAGCATGTCTAAGTAGCTGAGGAATTTATAAGCTCCAAAGGAAGTAGATTGCCCTTTGTTAATGAGCGTTACTTACATTTTTTTGGTCTCAAGATTATAAATGTCCTAATGAAGAAAAATATTGAGATTCCTCCTCCCTAGACAACCTTTGTGTCTGCCTTTTTCTTCAGAAGGGAATGAATTAAAGTTGCTCTGGTGAAGATACAACATCTAATGTGCCAGGCTAAAAATTCACACATTGCAAACTGCCTCCTTTCTGGACTCCAGAGCTCTCCATTTCCACTCCCAAACAAGGTAAATAATCCAATGGCATAGCTCCAGATTTGCATGGCAGGTTGAGGACTGTCACTAAAATCTAAACTCCCCAGGCAGGTGTCAGGGCTTCAGTCACAGGTTGCCTTGTCATTGACATCAGCTCTCCTACTGCCTCAGCACAGACTTTACCAGTACCACTACTGGCCTGTCAGTCACTCAACTTCTGCAGATGGAATTCCTGGAATTGCAGAGAGAAAGGCTGACCTACGGTATAAACTGCCACTAGGGAACTCCCCTAGTAACTTTGTTTTCCATTTTATTTTCAGAAACGTTCCTTCATAAGTGTACCTTCTTTTCATAGCATTCTACTTCCTATCTGTAGAAGTCCTAACCATCCCCAGAAAAGCTGAGTAGAAAAAACCAATTCAGAATCTTGGATAAGGGTATGACCTAAGAGTTTAATTATTTGGGCATCCATTAACCTCCACTACACTTTGCTCCTCTATCCACCACCCTTCCACTTTTTTCACTTGTTGCATATTGATATTTGATCATTTTCCCCACCATTTCTAATTAATCATATGTTGAAGTCACTTTTTCCATACACACCCAGATTTTTCTTATTTGTAGCCTTTTCTTAACCTATTATCTCTGCTGAGGATGGTGCTTCCCCATTTATCTGACTGCCTTCCCCCAATAATATAAATTATCTTTCCTTCCTTTTTTATACTAGCTGAATTATTTTAACATATATTAATGTTTCTTAAGATTTTTTTACATAATACATGCATATTTATGGATATGAATTTTACACACACACACACACACACACACACACACACACTCTCTCTCTCTAGATGAGTTTTTAATTACATATTTTTAATTCAGAAAGCTTTGATTTCTTCAAAGTAATTACAGAGTTTGGACCAGTCCAATTTCTACAAATCCCAATCTTTGAAGAGCCTCATCCAAGGCTCTACAGCTTCTATACTTCTAACAAATTGTGAATTTCAACCCTAAAACTACCAGAATAACTTCCTTCAACATTGCTTTATGCAGCATTTTTTCTTTTGGCTCATCCTAAATATGTTCATCTTCCAATGTAAATGTTGAGAAGGAGGGAAATCTACATATTCAGATCTTTTAAAAAGTGAGAAAACGCTAGGCAAAGACAGTACATATGCCTAACCTATGACTTTGGGAGAAAAAAAAGCAATTCATATATTCCATCTTAATCTGTATAGGAGCACAAATCTTGCCTGAAGAGTTTTATACTTAGTGTAGCATGAAAACATTTTTATTGTATAACATATGTAACCATGTGGTAAAAAAAATAATAATATAGCACAGGCCAGGTGTGTTGTGTCATCTCTGCAATCCCAGCACTTTGGGAGGCTAAGGCAGGCAGATAACTTGAGGTAAGGAGTTCAAGACCAGCCTGGCCACCATGGTGAACAAAATGTACCTAATAAAAATTTAAAAATTAACTGGCATTGTGGCACATGCCTGCAATCCCAGCTACTCAGGAGGCTGAGGCAGGAGAATGGCTTGAACCCAGGAGGCAGAGGGTGCAGTGAACCAAGATGGCACCACTGCAATCCAGCCTGAACAACAGAGTGACTGAGACTCTGTCAAAAAAAAAAAAACAACAACAACAACAACAACAACAACAACAACAACAAAAACCCAGCATAAATGTTGAGCAGCACTTTTAAAGGGAATTTTATTTATCCACAAGACACTCAACAGGTCAGAATAAATAGTTAAAGACTTTAAAAGTCTACAAGTAGCAGCTTTTTTACTGCACTTAACTTCATCCTCTGGAAAAACGTGTAAGAAGGACAACAAGGAGTAATCACACATCAATGATCTTACCTTGCTACGGACTATTACAAAGAATTTATAAAATAATTACTATTTCAAGTTCCTAAGAACCCAAAAGATACATTTTAGAATCCAGAAGGATTTACATTAGTTACTTTATAAATGGTTACTTATTTTAGGGGAGTTATATTTTGAATACATTCTCTAAATTTTTGGATAAATGCTTTCTTATTTTAGACGAGTTACATTTTGAATCTATCCTCTACATTTTTGGGGTTGTTATAAAGAACATCTATGATTTTAGGAGCCCTCATTCTCGTTACCAGCGTAAAAAAACACAGGTTGAACCAAAATGGTATTGGAGTCCAGTTTTCACAGGGGAAAAATGAATTTGCAACTTTGAAAAGCCACATAGACCTCTGATGGAATGGCTGTAGATAACTGTGGTTGGAGTGTTTTACACAGCAGCCAGAAGCCGTAGTTTAGGGTTGTACATAGCAATATGGTGGAATTAAGAGAAGACATTAATGTTCAAATCCTCTGACCCCTTCATAGCACCAATGAGGAGAGGAAACCCAGAAAGATGGTTAAGTGGCTTGACCAGGTCATACAGCTACTTAGTGAGTGAATTGTAACTAGAAACACAGGCATAAGGACACTTTCATTTTTACAGGAAAATCTTTGTATCCTATTATATAAGAAAATATTATAGATGAAATACTGTGACTGCAAAGTCCTGCAGAATATCAATAAAAAGCTCTCCTTAGAACGGCTAATAAGAAAAAACTGTGTATTCTAGGAAGGCATACAGTCATGAATGAATCTCCACTGGAGCAATCCTGAATAAATCTCCACTGGACTTTTATTCCCCAAAGTGAAACCAAAATTGTAGCTAAACTTGAAAAATACTGTCAGATACACTTTCTTCGAATTAGTTTTGACAGTAGCATTCATTGCCTCTGGGTTCATAGGATTTGATAGAAAACAGGTTTAGTTTTTTTTCTGTGCTAAAATCATTCCTTTTCATGATCTCAAATTCTAGCAGCAAATGCCACCCTTTTAGATGAAACTCCATATGAAGAGGAGGTACATAGACATATAATTCAGGAAGACACAGGTATAACACATAGAACAGGCATGGGGATTACTGGTTTTATTCTAAAAATAAAGCCATAAAGTATCCACATGCTTTCTATAAATCATTATCCCAAAGTGTACCTTTTCCAGAAGAGATTAACCAACCCTCAGCAGGCAGGTTTTTGTCTTATTTGCTTTACTTAACTTTACCAAAGTAATAATATCATAAGCATTTGTCTCTACAGAACTTTGAATCTTCTGGTAGGAAAACATAAAAGTCACTCTATCCTTGGAAACTATAAACCTTATGAAGACAAGGGTCTATAGTCATATATCTCTTGTAGTTCTCATTATGTCTAACCTAGGCTTAGTAAAAACCTATTTGGGGGACAGAGCAAGGACTTCTAAGCCAGGAAACTTTAAATTTAATTCATAGCTTCTCCACTTAGTAGCTGTATGACCTTGAAGAGATGAGCCTCTACCATCCATACACACACACACACACACACACACACACACACACACACACACACAAAATCAAGGTAGCAAGCAAATAACTCTAACACTCTAGGTGCTCAATAAATCTTAATTTATTCACTGTTGGCATTCCAAACATAACTGTTGGACTAAATTGGACTTAATTTACCTACTACTGAAATATGGCCCATTCTGGGAGGGCGGAAGCTAACACATCTTTTTGCTTATCGATTGACATGCTCCATATGATTTTGTGCAATAAAAGAAAAGGTCAAGCTAGGAGAGGGAGCAGAAGTCACCTGCAGAGATCACCTACTGTAAAACGTGGCCACTAGCCCACCGAGATAAGGCCCACAAAATGATGACTAACAGTGAAAGCAAAGCATATTTGACAAGGCTGAAGCATGTGTTACAGAACCTTGGGATGGCATGACAGCCACTAAAAATTAGAAAGACCAAATTTGGCTGATGACAGCTGCCAAGGATAGATGGCAACTAGGAAATAACAAGAGAACACGTAATCAGAGGATGCTCGGCCTTGGCTAAGTGGATTATTCCAACAGGTATAATTAAAGGCTGCCATACGGACGGTACAGTACAGAGTTACAACCATGACAGCGATTTCAGAGGCATCAAAAGGAATCTACGGCTGAGCAAATACCTCTCTTACCCACAGACTGAATATTGAAATTATACGCTTAGACTCTCTCTCTGCTGCAATGCGGTAAGAATACAAATGCACTCTTTATTGTGAAAGAGTTTCTCATACCCTTTTCCTAAATCAGACTTTCACGTGCAGAAGAAGAGGACTTTGGGTACTAGGGAGACAAACAGGGAAGCGCAGAAGTCAGGGCAGTGAGAAAACAAAGAAGTACATGTGAACCGGAAGATTGTGTGGCTTGGAAAAATAAATATCTTATTTCATTATGAAAATTTCGAGAGACATAGTATTATCAAATTCTAGAAGTGAGTCAGTCCTTAAACATGGACTAATAGTAGCCATGCAGTGAATACACATATTTTATAATACAAAATTTATAAAATTAAGAAATGTAATAATTATAAAATTTCAATTTGTAAAATTAACAAAGGTCATAATGTATATTAAGAAATTACTATATAATGATTGGGTACTAGGTTAAATCCCTGGGTGATGAGCTAATCTGACAACAAACCCCCATAACACACATTTACCTATATAACAAACTTGCACATGTACCCCTGCAACTGATGTGTCCATGAGTTACTGGAATTCATACAGACGAATGAATAAAAAATGTATGACATATGTACACAATGGAGTACTATTCAGCCATAAAAATGAATGAGATCCTGTCATTTGCATCAACATGGATGGAACAGGGTTCATTATGTTAAGTGAAATAAACCAGACACAGAAAGACAAACTTCACATGTTCTCTTATTTGAGAAAGCTAAAAATTAAAACAAACTCAAAAAAAAAAAAAAAGAAAAACTAACCACGCACACATAAAACGTGTTACATACTATACACACGATTCCACTGAATCTTCACTAGTGCCCAAGAGGTAGATGCATTATCATTCTTATTTTGTATATAAGAAAGCTCAGATTTGGAGAGTTTCATTCACTTACTTATTAAATGGCAGTGCCAGGCCTAAAATTCATCTCCACCTGACCTAGGAGCCTTGAGTCACAACTAACCAGAAATTCTAACCAAAGGAAGCAAATGTAAAAACACATGAACATAAAATATATGAACATGAGCTTCAATGTCATAGGCAACAGAATAAGAAAGTAGGTTCTTTCAGAACTTAGAATTTATCTTCTAGCACGTTTCCAGACACCTAACTTAGAATCAGAATTTTTACACTAAAAAATAAGCTATATCAATATGTCTACCTAGGCTCATGTCATTATAGTAACATGCTAATTTATAATCATTAATTATAAAATTGTCAGAAGTTAAATAATACTACAACAGCAGCAACAAGAATAATAAACCACTCTCCACCGGGGAAAAAAACTGACTCAGGCAGCCAATTAAAGGCTTGCTTCCTCAGGGTATTGGCATACTAACAATGACGGATGTGTAAGCAAAGAGCTATAAATCTGGATGCAGGGACTCTTGAACATCAACTAGAAGGAAGTGAGATGATCAAATATTTTTCTCTTGCCAGATATCATTCCATATATTCACTAAAATAATTCATCATCTGCTCTTTCTGAGGCAATGAAGTTGTTTAAGTAAAATTTCTGTGCCTGCTCTAATTCTTTCAGTTACACCCAGTTGAAAAAATAAATTTGAAGAAATGAAATATGAATTTATTCTGTCATATTTTTCTACAAAATAAAGGTCTATTAAGGTCTCTATTTTGAGTGTACACTAAAAACTACTATTTTTGTTCTGATTACCACAATTCTTGCCACACGAGAGCCTCAAAGATGCTTTTCCTCTGAATAGCTATGCACCAAAATGCTGGCAATTTAAAACACAGTTCTGCCTCTGATCTTCTTTGTTGACACGAACCTGTAATGTTTTTCTCAGAATCATTCTGAATTCTGATGTCGCTAAGAGTTAACATTTATCCTCTACTTCCATTGTTTCCTTCTATCTGAGGGACACTCCTGGTCTCCCCAGCTTGATTCGGGTTGTTGATTTATCAGACGGGTAGGGTCTGGGAGATGAGAAACTCTCCTGGCTGCCCACCTGCCTATGGTAAGCACACTTCTTGCTTTGCTCCCTCTCGCTGCAGGTTCAGGCACCCCAAGAAGGAAAGATCCGTGGTTGAAGATTCACTGATTCTGAAGTATAGTATTAACAAGCCTGCCTAGCTATGAGATCTAGGCCCTGCTCTCTAACATGGCCTTTACAAGTGATGGACTCCAGCAGTCATGTCCTAAGACTGTTTGCCCCCCTGCCCAACTTCAAAAGGAGTGACATCCCATTGGTATCTTGAATTTCACCAGGGAGGGAGTATTTATGCCGTAAAAATATGTCAACACTATACATCAGTCTCTTCTAAAAGCAAGAAAAGTAAACATTTACCAGTATATCACCAAATGGAGGCTGTATTTTGATCTTCTTTCATGTACCCTGCATATTTTGATAATAAATTCAGTAAAGGGACATCATCTACTGTACTATCCCAACCTCCAACAATTACCAAAGAATTTCCTACTTCGTATTTCTCCTAATTGTCAGGGAAACAAAAACTTTTAGAAAAGATATCTGTCTAGTCCTGCACAATTCAGCTCAAAAAGAGAATAAACATAAAATCGTAAAACATCGTCAAACTGTAAAGCAAAATAAAATCTACAACCACTTAAGAATCCTTTTGGAAATTGTTCATAAAACTCCTCCTTGAGAGCAGTAAAGCAAAAGAATGGTAGTTTTCTTTACTTGCTCTTAATCTCTCCCATAATATTTCATGTGCCTTTATAATTTTAATGCATGGCTTTCTTTTCCGTAAGAGGTTTGTTTATCCCTGAAAAATCCAAAGCTGCAGTTTAAGCAGATTCTACCGAGCGGTGGTGGCATTTCAGTCACATGATCTAAATTATAAAATTTTTGCTCCAGTTGCAATTCTGACGGTTTTCCCTGCTCAGTCTCCTACAGGGCTATAACCAGAAATTTTCATCCCTTTGTTTATAAAAAAACATACAGCATTTTAATTAAAACAGCTGCATGGAAATCACAACTGGTTTTAATAAGAACGTTCTAAAGCAACTTTAAAAGTAAAGCTTGATTAAAATGAATACGGGTAGATACCTTTCTACATTTTACCTTTCTTCTTAACCTTTTGTTCAAACATACACCAAATCTTAATCCGTATTCCAATGTACTATGGTTAGTTTTATCCCCTGGGCTAACTTGAAATCACTACGAACGCCATTATACACAGCGCCTTAGAGAGAACACTAAATTGGTAAAGACCCAAGGCATTATCGGCGCTTTGTCAGTGAGAGACCATATAACCTTGGGCGAGTTGCATCATTTTGCTAGGCCTGTTCTCCTATCTGCAAAATGAGTCTACCAGGTTTCTAGGCCCTCCCTTCTCTGGCATTGCAGGAGTCAGTCAGTCTCTCTCTCTCTCTCTCTCTCTCTCTCTCTCTCTCTCTCTCTCTCCCCGGCACAGGGCCTTACTGCTCTTGTAAGAGTATGCAGCTCCGGCACAGGGCCTTACTGCTCTTGTACTCCATGACATCTTTATTGTCAGCATTTATTTCCACCCTTTCCTTTGCAAATAACTAGATGAGGTGAATTCCACTTAAAGCTTTGTGTTCCCCAAACGCTCCACCTCTTTTCCCATTCAGGCTGGAATCTTTGCTCTGTTTTCTTAAGCCCCTTAGAAGAGTGACATGTTGGCTCTGGGTGGCAGTATTACCTCTCCTTTCTCTCTACCCTGCACCCTACCCCCAATTCCACTCCTCCCCTCCAAGAGATAGAGAGAAACAGCTTGAGATAGTCGTTTCAGTGATAGGATACATTAATTAAAATGATAGTATTTTTTTAACATGGAACAGAACATTATGAACTAAATTTAAACATTTTTAGCATAAGATGTAAACTTATGTCATTATTATCTCCACACCTCAGCTCTCTGTGGGTCATCACGGAATTTTTAGAACCACCAGATCTCTAGGTTGGAGGGCCCTGGGTGTCATCTAGTCTAAATATCCATCTGATCTATAAACTTCCCTTGTAATACTCTTGCCAATGATCCTTCAGCTTCCGTTTTACACACCAAGCAGCTGGAAACTCACCACTAGAATGATATGCAGTCTGGGGCCAACTGAGACTTTCCTTGCACTCAACTTCTATGTCTTGGATTTAGATAATGTTTGTGTACCTGAGTCTACAGATACATTCTCTTCTCATCCGAAGTGATTGGGGGAAATGGTCAAAGAGAGGGCTATGTCACTTGCCTGAGGACTCTCAGAAGTGTCAGACATAGGATTTGAATGCACACCCACCCCTTAAGTCCAGAGACTATACTGTCTTTAGCTTCATATGAGTACTTAAGATGTTCTTGTGATTCAATTTATAGTAAACCCCTTTAAATATTAGTGCAATTACTTCTTACCTTTTTGCCGAGTTTTCTCTGTGCATAATTAGTTACCACTGACTCTCAACTCTTGCTTACTACTGACTTCAAAAACAAACCCACCCCTGCTCCCTTGGCCCCTATATTTGAAACATTCACTTTTATTTCCTTTATGTGTTCTAATATTACCCATCCTTCACAGCCTGGGGTAACTTCACCACTTCCAGCAACTCCTCCCAGCTACTTAATTCAGCAAAAAAGGGGATCTCTCTCTTCTCTAATCTCCTTTTGTTTACAGAAACAAATGGCTGGCTCTCTCTTACTAAATAAATATTCTTGAGATCCGCATGCCACAAAGTAACGACAGCTTAAGTTGTTATTAGTGCCCCGCTGGGCTCACTGCAGTTTAAGAAGTGTTGAACAATTTCAGAAGATGAATCTTAATACCTTAAAGACGTTCCTCTATTATTTCATCTGAAAATGCTTGGAGTGGCAGATGCATTGAAAAATTTTTATATACGTTGGAATAAATAAAGTATTCTAAATCTCTCCAACAAATTTGATACATCTTTCTCTAACCTGAAGGTGTGGCCTGTGACGTCACAGTGGCTTAGCAGGTGTATTTCTGCATGCCAGCCGCCAGAGGGCTTGCTTTCCCTTCTTTTCAAGGCTACCCAGCACCTGAAACAGAGCCTCTGGAAAGAGAAAATCTGCTTTTGCCAAAGCTTCCTTGGTGACACCTCTTCGTCCATGCCACCTCTGTCAGAGTATGGAGCACTCAAATTATCCCAGTCTCTATCTAAGAGAGGAAGATCCCTGGGCATCTTCCATTTTTAAGTTCATTCACTAAACTAGAGAGTTCCAGGGGCAAGAAGAGATGGAAGCCCTGTGGTGGGGAGGGGTGAGGGGAAGATAAACCAGCAACAGATACCAAAGCCCACATCTGCCCCCTCCAAGTTTAGTGTTACGCCCTCCTGTTGCAGTCAGACTGAGCTTTGGGTAACCCTTAGATTCCTTTCCTCCTCAGATTCTAGGCAGATCAGTTCTTAGCCAGAGGCCGGGGGTGGAATTCTATTAATATCCCTTATTCACTGCAATGCCCCAAATATCTTGAGAACCAGATTTCCTTTCCCATGTGAAAACACAGCCTAACTTAGTTCTTTCCTAAATCCTCTGACAGTTTTACAAGTAGGGTGGTGTTGACCTTTCTTTCTTTGAAAAAGCGTATATAGATGTGCCTATTCATAGAACTCTGACAGAGCTGACACCTGGTTCTCTACAACGTAGTTGCACTCTCACCGCATCCCAGTGACATTTATAGAATATGATTATTTTTGATAGTGAGGGACAGAGGGGGAAGGGTAAATGGAATTGTAAAGCACAAACTTTCATCCAAATTTTCCCACTGTAAAATAAATCATATTTTCAGGAGGCTGAGCAGTACCCAAATGACGTGGAGCATCATCCTCTGCTCTTTTCCTCGGAAGAGGGGCTTTGCCTTTCCCTAGGAAGCAGCATATTGCCTGCTCTATGCTCTCACTTAACTGGATTTCCTCTTTCTTCTGGGGCTGCTGATGCTTGCATCCAGACAGCCACACAAAGCTAATAGTTCTTCAAGAAATGACAAAGTGCTTTTTGAACAGCGCACAGGCCTGCTCTCTTAAGTGCTAGGCAGAGGTGATCAAGTTCTGGGCAAGATGCAATTCCAGTCAATTTTGACATGTTGAAACTTAACGACTTTATTATGCTTCATGGTTTATAATTCAGTCACAAGCCGTGGCAGGTGGGGCACATTTTTTTCAGACAGTTAAGAATTAGGAGGACTAAAGGTTGTCAGCTTTACCAGATGGTCATTAACTCTAAATGTGTTGTTTAAGCAAGATACACTCAGGAGAGGGGGGAAGGGCTGTCATATGGAGTTTCATTGGCCATAATTCTCCTTATACCTACCTTTCAGGTAGAGGTAAGAGCTGTAGAGAAGGAAGCTGTGCTGAAAGAAAAAGATTACCTTACCTATTTTCCAGCTGCCTTCAGCAACGGTGAGGGACCACATGTGCACTGTGTGGATTAACTTGTAAGATCAGAGACAAGTACCCAGGTATGAAGAGCATACAAATTCAAGTCCACATGCAATAGTCTTCACAACATGCTATAAGCTGGGGACCAAAATGGTGAGAAGAAACTAGGCACAGTATTTCACTGAGGTAAAATTGAAAAACTGGGGATTAGGTAAGGGTAGAAAACAGAAGGTGCAGGAGGCAGCGGGAAGACACACCACAGAGGTCCGAGAGCAGCAGCAAGGGAGCCTTTGAGAATTAACTAAATTCATCTGCCTACTTCTGCTGACCATAAGTGGTTTCATTCTTATTGCAGTATATTCAAGGGACATTGTCTAGGACCTGAGATCACCTCGGAGATGCCAGGAATCTCAATTCAATGAGATTGTTCAATGACACACCAAGGAACTCAGGTTAGGAGACAGGAAAGATAAAGGAATTCATGGAAGGATTGCATCTTTATAACCACCTGTTTATGAGCAAAACCCAATCATAAAAGCAGCTGTAAGCAGAAAACACAAGAACATTATTTTGTCCTTTTGACATACATTATGGTATTTAAATCCCGTAACAGCAGCAGAGATTGTAAAGGACTGATTGTAATTGTCATAATTAACCATATGCAGTTCTCCACTACGTTGTATAGCTTTGCAACTGCAAACCTGATCAGGTATAAAAGAAAACACAGAGCTTTTGGAATCCCAGGAGACAGGAGAAATGACCCTTTTCCGATTCCTGTCGTTCTCAATTACTGCAGGTAGGGGTGAGATAACACCCCAGCCATTTCAAATATGAAAAACATTCATAGAGAGGACACAATTGGCATCTAAAATCATTTTAGCTTTGGTGTTTTTTTTGCCATTTTGGATGTGATTTGGAAGTGGGGGTGTTGTAAAAGAATGAAAGTGATGAGCAAATAGGATGTTTATGAGTACTGAAGCAGATGTTCTTGAAGTCATTTCTTGGAAGATGTGGAATGGCTGTATGAAAGAAAACAGATACATCTTAAGGAAATAAATTTACTTGAAAACTCAGAAGACTTCTAAAGTGTTTGGTTGAGTAAAAACTAAAATCACACACACACACACACACACACACACACAATATGCTCATACTGTCTTGAAATATCTAAACTTAACATCTTCATTATTTTTCTTTTAATAGACTAAAGTAACCAAAATCATATGAAGATATGAAAATATTTTTCCTTTAGATAGGATAAAAAGAGACATAGGCAGAGCAAATGTATCAGCTATAGAAGTGTGAGATCTTATGTATAGAATGAATACTCACAAGTATGTAAGCCCACAGAGTATTAGAGTTGGAAGATACCTGGAAAGCTGCATAGCCCATTAGTCTACCTTCTGTCTACTCCAATTTCACCTACACAACAACTTTACTATAGTTTATTGAATGAAAAAAATTAGGAACATTTGAGATCAACATTCTTTCTATAAGCAGGAAGGAGGAGCAGAAGTCACTGGGGAGAAAATCACATAAGTAGAAAAAAGAGAGAATTAAACAAGATAAACGCAATCAGATTAAAAGAGGTAATATGTGAGAATTCAGAGTTCTAAAAGTAAGAATATATAGAGGGATATATTGAAAGATTGTTTTGAAACATGCCTTAAATTATGTTATTCATATTTATGAATGTTGGCAACATTTCCTTAGTTGTCTCTTCAGAGTTATTTCATATTAAAAAAAACTATAAAATTAACACTAGTAACACAAAAGTTGGCTATCATATTTGAAGTCATATTTTTTGATGAGTGTTTTGACTTGCAGATATAGAAAGCACCGTTCAATTAAAAGACTGGAATAGAAACCCTAAATGACTCAAACAATAATTCTGTAAAATGTGGGTGATAAATTCCATACTCCTCTTTTTATTTTAATTTAGCCAGTGAAGATCATTCCAGCAGATTTTTTTCAGGCCTGTGACATCACAGACATCACTGGTTTGTTACTCAAACTAAAACTCATTACTAGTTAAAGAATTTGACATCACATAGTAATATGTTTCAAAATGTGCTAAGTGGTTATGAAGCAGGAGAAAGCAGACGGAGGAAATGATTATTAAATGAGGCATGGCCAACCTACAATGGTTATCTGAACACAAAATCATTTTGTGGCTATTCTTTGTATAATGGTGAACTAAATATAAAATCATTTTGCAGTTACTCAGTGTATTAGTCAGGATTCTCTGGAGGGATTAACTATCAACACTCAAGAATACTTTTCAACCAAATCATCAAACTTTAACAAATTCTTAAGTAAGTACGGGCCAATCTTATACTAATCTTTACAGTAGTTTAAAGTCTGTTCTACCCATTGAGTGTCCGGAACTAGGGCAACTGACTGTGCTAAGAACTGGGTTAGGTAACCTTGCATATTTATATGTAGATCCATATGTATATATGCATGTATATACATAGATATGTATAAATTTAATAAGAAAAAAAAGAGGTGCATATATATATCCTGATTATATTATTTATTTATTTCTTATTTCTTATTATGACCTGTAAATTGGGCATGATTATTCTCATTTTACAGAGGAGAAACTTGAGTTTTGGAGAGATGTTGTATCTTGCCCAATCATGGAAAGGGAGTCAAAGAACAAGAACTTGAATTCAGGTATAGTGAGTTGAACGGCAAGATAAAAAGAAAAGACAAGCCCATGTTCTCATCCCTGGAAGGTATAAATGTTATCTCATACAGCAAAAGAGTAACTATTATCTTATATGACAAAAGGCATGATTAAGTTAAGCATCTGGAGAGAAGGTGCTTATCCTGGATTAGCCAAGGGTGCCCTAAATGCAATCACACACGTCCTTATAAGTCAGACACAGAGAGAAACAGAGACCCACAGCAAACACTATGTGAGCATGGGAGCGGAGTTCAGAGTGAAGCAGCAACAAGCCAAGCAGTGTTGAGCACCACCAGAAGCTGGAAGAGACAAGGAATGAATTATTTGCAAGAGCTTCTGGAGGGGCTACAATTTTGCCGGTGCCTTGACTTTAGACTTTCAGGCTCCAGAACTTTGAGAGAGTTCGTACTTTTGTAAGCCAGCACGTTGGTGGTAACTTGCTTGGCAGCCACAGGAAACTGATGCACTATGTCTTCGGACGCCATTCAAGCTTCTTGACATCAGAATGCAAGGTTGCAGACCTCAGAATGTACTCTAGATATTGCTTATGTCAACACAGACTTGGCGCCAGCCATAATGACTTAAAATCTAGGTTCTTCAGCCTATATATGAATTACTATTCTTCATAATTGATTCAAACTGTTTCAACAAATACTAAAGCAAACCCACAGGAGCACAGGCTGCTAATTTCACGGAAGAATCTCCCTTCTTTACTGAGGGAAATGGAATTACCCAAGTAAAAGATAAAAAGAAATGAAATGTTCCTTCCTTTGCTGCTCTCACTGAGTCTACTTTGACACTGAAAAAGCAAATTCTGCCACTGATATTTTTGCACGCTTAGTATTAAATCTGTATAAGAGAATTTGGTGTATATACATTATATATATATATGTATATATATATATACACACATATATACACACACACACACATATATATATACAGATATAATAGTATATATATATATACAGATATAATAGTATATATATATATATAATAGTATATATATATATATATATATATATATATATATGGTATATATGCAGATATACAGTATTATATCTGTATACGTGAATTTGGCCTAAAAGATTTTAAGATTCTTTGTAGCTCTAAGAGTCTCTGTAAGTATTTTTCTGTTTCTCAATAAGTATGTATTGAATAAAAGAATAATTCAACAAATGAAAACATTGCTATACATGGAGCCAAAATCATCAAGCCTATTGTACTATAATAACGAAAAAGAATAAGTGTCTTACCAAAATGTGATTCTCTGGGACAATTACCTGAATAGATGATAAATGACCAAATTAAAGGAAATAAATGTCTAAATACATGGTAATAATGCAACCAATCTCCTTGGGATAAACTCTTATAGGAGGCACAAGAAATTTTATGTATGATTCGGTGTAAAACGAAAACTTGAAAAATAAAATTTGTAGAAAAAAATTTGACTCCCAAGGCAAAGGCTAAAGAGATTGTTGTTGCTATTGTAACACTTTCTGTGTGTAAGGCAACATTGTAAGTACTTTAACGTGTGAAAGTATTAAATCCTCACTCTAACCCTGAAATATACATGCTATCATTATTCTCTTTTTACAGGTGAGAAAACAGGCTACCAAACTTATTCAAATCACATAGCAATAGAGAAGGTAGGTAGCACAGCGGTTAATCCAGCACTCTTTGTTAACATTTTGGTGAGAAGTAATCAAGGCAGAGGAGCTGAGAAAGAGCTAGAATTCTGCATCTACCACTTCACTAATTTATTCTTTCATTTTTTAAAAATATGAATGTGCAAATAATGTGTGTTACACTTTTGCTAGACACTAGAGTAAAAAAGAAAAAACAAAAAAATCTGAACCAGAAAAATGTCCTAAGACAAAGAGGAGACACACAATCCGTGAGAGCGACCAAAAATAGAATTGATAAAAATGATTCAGGAAAACATCATCATAAGTGAATTTGCAAAAAGTATCTGAGTTTTCTTAAAGAACCCTTCACTTACAAGCCTTTCCTGACAACGGGCATAGTCACAAAATGTTCTAAGCCCTCATCATCCAAGATGGTGCCAGAAAAACATGAAAGAATCTGGGAAGAGCTCCAGGAACCCAGGTGAAAGAAATAATTATTCACCAACAATAAAAGGAAAGGAAGTCGAAAACAAGTGGAAGATAGTTTACACTAATAATAATAATAATAATAATAATCCATCTCCTTCTAAATACCAACAAAGCCAAAGACATATTTCTAGCAAAGCAGAGACACTTCTTAGTGATTCCAAGTGGCCCATCAGAAGTGACTCTAGTTTGTTCTTCTCAGCTCAATCAAAACAAGTTGGTGGACTTCTGTTACTTGATAGGAATCTTGAAAAAATACTCACGCTCTTAAATTAGGAGTAAGTGGGTTTGAATAGCAGCGCTATAAAATACCAGCTGTGTGGCCTGAGGCAGGTTCCTTAAAGACTCCCAGTTTTAATTTCATCATGTGGAAAATAGAGATAATGATAGAACCCAGCTCCTAAGTCAGTAAAGATTAAACGTATTTAATAGCAATGTGTGTGAACTGCTTAACAAAGCATTCGATACCTAGCCCATGGTTTTGCTGCTGGTAAATACGAGTAGTATTATCATCTAATTAGCAGACTGAATGATTACTGTGGCCAGAATAATTACTAAATTTGATCAGAAGTGTTTCTTTACCGTTCAACTAATTATTCTCTTGGAGTTATGCATTGTCATGTGACTCGCCTGGGCTAACGGAACGTAGGTGAAAGTAAAGTGTTGCTTCTAGAAAGAAAATTTCAAAGCCCAGTCAGAATCTACCTTATTTCCTTTCTGTTTCCAGGGTGACCAGCAACATTCTAGATAGTAAAGTTTCCCTCAGTCTAGGTCCCTTAACAGTGATGACACAAAGCAATACTCTTGCCAACCTGTGATGGGCACGAAATATAAAGTGAGAAATTAACTCCACCGTGCTAGCCCCTGAGGTAGGGGGTTGGTTTTTTACTGCAGCACACCTAACCTATTCTGACTATTAGAACAGTGTCCTAGATTTGTTCTGACTTTTAACTTTTAAGTAATATAAATGGTTTTAGTTTTTATATATTGATTCAATCTCTTTTCATTCTTGATGCCTTTATGCTCTCTTCAAATGTTTCTAAATCAAGGCTGTCTCATAGATTGAAATTCTTATAGGACAAAGACTGTGGCTTTGAGTTCTCTTCAGGTAACAGAAATTAAAACAACACTAAAATGGGATCTGGCATTTAATAAATGCCTCTTTGATAATGGCAGTGACAATGATGATCATAAAACCATCTTCATGATCATCTCTTTATGTCCATTCCTATTTACTTCTCACTACTCAAATAGTCCCCTTAGAAGAAAGACAGATATTTTGAGGAAAAAAAAATGGTGTCACTAAAGAAGGCATACAGGTAGGCATTTTGCTCTCTGTTTCAAACCTATTCAGAGAATCGAAAAACAAATCTTAAAGCTGATATTCTTGGACGTTGCATTAATGCTCCAGAATAAGTAACAAAACCTTAAATGTATTCATGTTCTATAAAGGAAGCATAAAACATTACTTTTTATACAAGTTTTCCTTATTGGAGCAGTGATGCGTAAAAACACTCAAAGAATATTTGCAGGGCTCAGAAAGAAGCAGGAACTAGCTGTGTGGTGTTTATGCACGCAGATGTGGTGGGTTCTCTTTATTCTTGTGGAATCCTCTGGCACCCTAAGACTTATTTGCTCCAGTGAGGCAAGTCAGTGTCCAGAGTGACAAGGCTAGTCAGCATGGCTTAGGCAAGGGGTAGCAGGAGAGTAGGGGAGGCAGAAAGGTGGGCAGAGGGGGTGGTGAACATGTGAGTGACTCAGGCAACATGCTCGCCCTTATCTCACTCAAAGAGTGGTCCATCCAGTCCCAGGGGGTGTGCAGTCCACCCCAGGATCCACACCTCCTTCACTCTTGATGGTGCTGCATCAGCGAGGAGAGTTCAGCCAAACAGCATGGACAGATGAAAAGCATAAAAGGAGAAAAGAATATTGAAGTACTTGGGCAGATCAAGAGGAAAGGACATGAGCCCCGTTGCTTTTAAGATAAAGAGCAAAATCCTTATCATGACTGTGCCCCCAATTATCTAACCCTTTCCATGCCTCTCTAGGTTCATCCCTCACCTTCCCTCAGCCATATTCACTTTAAGTTCCTTAAAGACCCTTGGCACCCCCCTCTCTCTTGGCCTGATAACTCCTAGCCATCACTGTAAGTCCAGCACAAATGTGCTCAGCAAAGCCTTCCCTGATGCTCCATGGCCATCCCAGAATAGAGCAGCTCTTCTGGTCACATACTTTCATACGGTTCAAAATTTCCCCTTATAGCTCTTATGAAGTCAAGTTTTTAACTTTGCACCAGTACGTTTATTTTAGTGTCTGTCTCTAGCACTAACAATTAAGCTATGTGAGGGAAGAGACGGCGTCCACTCATCATCAGATCTCCAGGACCCGCCATTCTCCCTGACACAGGCAGAGTTTTCAACAAATAACCTAAATGAGCAAGGCTAGGAGAGGGTATGAAGCACAGTGTGCCTATGAGCTTCATCTCTTTTGGACAAAGCCACCTTTTTCTTTCTTCTGGCAGCTCCTTATCAGAGGCTGCCTTGCGTGTGAATCCAGCCACCTGTCCCTGGGCAGCTCTTGGCCAGAAAGACTCTCAGTTCAACAGCACATTAGATGGAAGTGCTCAATTAACAGGACTGTCTCCAGCACTGCAACATGGCTAGAGAGAGGATTTGACCTTTAATCCTCCAGGCAAGAAAGGCAAGCTTTTCCTTTCCTATCCTCGGCCAAAACTACTGCAATGTGATCTTAATGGAGATTGACTGGCGAATCCTCCTCAAGGCATTTATGAAAATTTAGGATCCTAAGAACTCTTTTTGTGTGCCTCAACGTCTGCATCTGTAAAATGGAAAGAATGCGACAAGCCTCTGAAGATTATTTTGAGAACTAAGAAAATTAATGTGGGCCTGGTGGCAGAGTGCTGCAGAAATGGCAGTTATTATTAACATAATGATTCAACACATAGGATTTTAATTTTATATTATACTATTGTTATTAGGAATATCTATGTATCTACTTCTACACAATAAAAAAGTCTGTAGGAACTCACGCCACAAGAATGAAGTAGTATTCTTAAGTGAGGTTGTTAGGCTGCATAATTGATCTTATAGATTTTAAAGCTTAGCATGGTCTAAGACAGACTTTCTGAAGCACTGTTAAAATGAAGAGGTACCTTAAAGACTTTTTAAATGGAAGAAAATTTGCTAGGGAAAGTAAAGAGTGTTAAAGACTTGGTCGCAAAGTGTTCAGTGTATTCCTAGATAGTAGAGTTAACGTGGGGTGAAGGAGGTTATACTAGTCCTATTTTACCCTCCTCAGCAATTACTCTATAGCTGACACCCAATAACCAAAGTCTAATCTATACAATTAACATCTCATTGATAGCTAAAATAATCTGTGATCTAATGTTGCCCAGTGAAAATTCTGTTTATCATTCTCTGGGCTTCTAATATAGAGATTCATGCTGAGGTTCCAAGAAATCAACTTGAAAATATGTTCCCTAATCCAATGTAAGGCTAAAAATTATAAAGGCAAGATTTTGCATCTATACGAATACGTTTTCTGGAACGCTATCATGTGACATGATAATACGTAAAAGTGGCTCTTCACTAACGATGAAAACCCAAATAACTGATATGCTTTAACACAAAATCAAATTAAGAACAAACTTGAGGGTCGGGCGCGGTGGCTCACGCCTGTAATCCCAGTACTTTGGGAGGCCGAGGCGGGTGGATCACAAGGTCAAGAGATCGAGACCATTCTCGCCATGATGAAACCTGTTTCTACTAAAAATACAAAAATTAGCCGGGTGTGGTGGCACGCGCCTGTAGTCCCAGCTACTCGGGAGGCTGAGGCGGAAGAATCGCTTGAACCAAGGAGGTGGAAGTTGCAGTGAGCCGAGATTGTGCCACTGCACTCCAGCCTGGCGACAGAGCAAGACTCTGTCTCGAAAAAAAAAAAGAACAAACTCGAGGAGGAGCACAATCAAAGCCTGAGACCAGAGGAACGCATAGGTGACTTCCACCTGCTCTAGAGATGGCAGAGACAGTCATGGGCATGGGGAACAGGGAACCACCACAAATAGGTATCTCTCAAAGGACACTTGCTCTTTCCAAAGGGATCAGAGAAAGGTACTAGATGAGAGTATTCCCAACTCAAACAGAAAACATTCTCAAAGAGAAAAAGAAAAAACACAAAACAAAGAAGCCAAGCATAAGGATGAAGCATTTTCAGGTTTCCTTCCATAAACTAGCTCAACAGCTTCCCAGAGCACTCACAAGTCCCCAAATGGCCACCGTTCACAGTTGGATCCAACATTAAATCCCCAAATCAATAAACATTTTAAAGCCAACAAAGAGAACCTTACACACGAGGTGGAAAGTAGTTTGTTTTCATTTTAACAGAAACTTGGCTGCTATTTCTAATCCAGAGGTAATTTGCTTCTGGACTGAAAGAGAGAGAGAGACCTTAGAATTAAGGACAGAAATGCTGTAATTCTGAATAAACTCTTGCAAATCAAGCATTCTGAATAGGGGTTAACAGAAGTACATTCACAATCTCTCTTTGCATTCATGCTATAGCCTTTCACGCGAATCTCCACCCAACTTCCAAGCAAAACTTTCTCAACTAAAGATGGGGGCCGGGGTGGACAGTAGGTGGCGATGTGGGTTAACAAGTGAACTGAACACTGTCTTCACAGACCCCAGCCTTCTGACACTCCAGCAGCTGATGCTGCTTGTGGCCACTCTAAGGCTCAATACAACAGAAGGAAGTATGGATCTTATCTGTCTTGCAGCAAGGAAATGGCTAACCCTGGAACACTGCAGGACGTCAGCCCAAGTCTTCCCCAGCCGTAGTCTATTATCTCCTCGTGTATGCCAATGCCAACAGTCATTAAATAATGTAAACTGTCCCATTCCCATGTCGACATGGATGATACATAAAACTAATTGTGCAGCAAAATTAAAAGAAAATAAAAATAAATGTCATGAAATAAACTAATACGAGAGCCCAGTAAACTATCATGGAGGACACAGCTTATGCTGTTTTATTTTTCTTTTCTTCCTGAGGGCTCCAAATTAGAGCACCATGTTATTTTAAAAATTATTTAAAAGACTAGGGTTTCTGGGTCGTAGTCCCCAGACAAGCTATATCAGAAATACTGCACATGCTTATTAAAACCTATATTCTCAGTCCCAACTCAACCTACTGCATCAGATGTTCTGAGCACGGAGATGAGGAAACTACACGCTGGCCAGCCTCTCACTTAGGCAATAAAATTGCTCTTTCTATCTTATACTTCACTGAATAGCCCCCCAAGAAGTAGGTGAAAGCCTTTTGAATAATGATATTTATAGTAAAGGCAGCAGCAGAAGCAGGGATTTACAAGGAGAAAGTTATTTTTCTCTCTTCCCTTTCGCCATCATGACAGATAATAGAATATTATCTAAAAGCAAAATCCTTCCCTGTTTTGCTTTTATATTGTGTCTTGCCTACTTCCTAAGTCTCTGTGTTCTGGAAAATTTAAACATTTTAACTGTTTCAAGTGCATATGATTTTAATATTTAGGGGTTTTAGATGAGACCTTAAAAACTGATTCAGTGTATTCTGTATGTCAGAGCAAGACAATAAGCTTGACAAATTATAGAGGCACCCCCACAGTGCCCCCTGCATGTAGTACTTTGGGGGACAATGAGGAAGCCCAAAACCCTGCTGTAATTAGAGGTATTGTGGCTGGAAGTAGCCTTGATTACAAAATTCTGAGAACCTGTGCAAGATAATGTGTGTGTGTGTGTGTGTGTGTGTGTGTGTGTGTGTGTGTGTTTTCTCAGAGAGAATCACCTTACTAGATGAGATGAGAAACAGGGCATTTTCCATATGGCATAGACTTAGAATCTTTGAGGGACAGAGGCCCTCTATCAAAGCTGTACTTACTTACATCACATTTTTAGACCCAGCACCTTTGCAGAGGTTCTTTGACAAATGAAAGTCTTAGATAAGACCAAAGAATTATAAAGTTGGGACCTTTACATAGCTGAGTCTCCTAACATAAAGTGCAGTAGAGAAAAAAGCCTAGGTATTTAACAAACCATAGCAATAGCAACAAAATCACAACCCACATACAGTGGGTGAGAAATAGAAACACTTTTCATCACTTATTCCTTCAAATCATTCAAAAGAGATAGGGACAAAAAGAACCTGGATGCCAAGTGCCCAGAGCATAGTGTACAAAGAATACAATTTCCCCACAACCTGAGTCCTAATAGCCTCTGATGATAAATCTCATTTCCCTGTGTGGGAGCCTGCCTTGCCCCAACTGGTCACTTCCAATTCCTTCTCTGAAGATGTAGCCAGCCCACTGCTGCTGCCACCACCACCAGCCACGACCAACTGCAGGAGCAGCTGGTCGAATCCAATTCAGCAGAGAATCTTAGTGAAGTGCGTAAATCCCATACGGAGTGGCTGCAAGCAGAGCTATCATCAGCAGGGCTGAGCTATTTTTGGAACCATCTTAACTGATTGTCCGCCACCGCTATTCTCCATTCCTGCTTCCCTTTCCCGGTTCTCACTCTCCCCTCCAACCTGAGATGCCCAAGATCGACTGATCAATAATATGATAAAAAGCACAGAGCTGAAGGGAACTGGTAAACAAATGACATAAGTAGATAGATACAGGAGTGATACACAATACAGAGAATGTGATTAAGCCTGGGATGTCTTTAGAAAGACAGTCTGTAAAGAATTCAGGCATCACAGATGGACTGGGGGTGGATTGGGAGGAGGGAGGGGAGGGGAGCGGAGTCTGAAACACACAAAAAAAATTCTCAAGGAGCATCCTCTCTCTCTTTTCTTCCCACCACAGGCTGTATGTGGGTTCTTGATTTAGCAGGGCAGGGTCAAGTGTTTCATGCACAGCTTGCTCCTTAACCTTCCAATGTTTGCCGCTTTCAACACTAGTGTGAGCTGGTAGCTGCAGCAGTGGCTGCACAATTCAGGTTATTAGCAAGAAGGCAGAGGAAATTCAGGAACAGAGTTCAGGGGAACCAAACATATCAGTCATCCTTGTACCTCAGGACCCAGAAACAAAGCTTTGTTCTCAGTGGAATGTTTAGAAAGGCGCCTTCTCACCTGGTGACATGGGTCACAGAGCAACACTGCAGGAGCCACACAAGCCGGACACTCAAAGGCCAGCTTACCAGGAGTTAGCACTAATGACCCTGCTTCATTTTCCTGAAATAATGAAACCTTTTGCTTTAGCTTTTTAAGTCTGGTTTGCCTCTCCTACCATTACCTGCATTCGTTCTTTCCGATCTCTTAAAACTAGTAATCAAGTAAAATAGACCAGTATTTGGGAAAGGGATTTCAAGGCACAAGAGCCCAAGTGCCAGGAGGGTAGTTTAACCCCCTCTGTCTTTCTCCTTTGTGCCCACCTTACCTTGAACAAATGATTCAGCCTCTCAGCTGCTGGACAAAACTTTGCAATACATAATTGAATCACATCACTCATCTGCTTATAACGCTTCCTCAAGCTCCCTGTCAGTCCTAGAATAAGATGCAAACTCCTTGCCTTGGCCAGCAAGACCCTGCCTGATCCTTCCATCTTTTCTCACCACCACACCTCTCTTCTTTACCCACCAGCCCTACACACATTCTTTCCATCCTGCAAACACAACTACCGTGTTCCCACCTTCAACTGGCATGACCTGTAGCCTAGCCTTACCTTCTACACAAAATATTTTTCTAGGAAAATTATGCTACTTATTTGTTGACTTGCCAATGACCTGTTTCCTCGAAAATATAAGCCGTCTTGTCAATGATGACATTATTAGCACTTAGAAATATGGGTGTTCCATATACACCATGGAACGCTATGCAGCCATGAAAAAGGATGAGTTCACCTCCTTTGCAGGAACAGAGATGAAGTTGGAAACCATCATTCTCAGCAAACTAACGCAAGAACAGAAAACCAAATATGGCATGTTCTCAGTCATAAGTGGGAGCTGAACAATGAGAACATGTGGACACAGGGAGGGGAACAGTACACACCAGAAACTGTCAGGGAGTGGGTGGCTAGGGGAGGGATAGCATTAGAAGAAATGCCTAATGTAGATGACAGGGTGATGGATGCAGCAAACCACTATGACACATGTATACCTATGTAACAAACCTGCACATTCTACACATGTACCCCAAGAACTTAAAGTATAATTAAAAAAAGAAATACGAGTGCTCAATAAATGGTAGGTGAATATTTTTGAATATACTTAAGTTTCCTCACTTCAAAGGGGAATAATAATATCTCTTTGGCAGGGTTGTTGAGAAGACTAAATAAGAAAATGAATATAAATTGTTAACCACAGTGCCTGGAACATCTTAAAACATTTAGATTTTTTTTTTTTTTACATTTGAAAGCCACTTCCAACCATTTTAACCACCAGAAACGATTTCTCTCTACCCTGATAGTTCAAAATCTTTGAATCTTTTTCATAAGTCTCTCAAGTTTCCTGACCCAAGACTTCCCATCTTGACCAAGTTTTTTTTTAATGCTTTTCTTATTAAAATACTCTTAGGAATGCAGCAAAGTAAAGAATTATTTGAATCTCTCAGATTAAATATGGGACCAAAACAGTCTTCAGTCCAAGGGATGTTCACCTTGCCATGCCTCAAGGGTAGATGGACACACTGCAATTGCCCTAGAAATGACAACAGGAGACTGTGGAAATGAACGGTCAGTACACTTCACAAAGCTAGAAAACCTGGAGGCTTCCTGACACTTACGGGTTCACGAGACCAAGGCTCTAAGGGTTCCTGAAGGAAGAGGTCACTCAAAAGACACAAGGTCTTAGGCAAAAGTGAAAAATAAGACAGTCAGGATCACTGAACAATTTACACAGTACTAATTATGGAATCTGTTAGAGAGCCCTGAAAATAAGCTGTTTTGCTTATTAAGCAATAGAAATAGGAGAACTTGGGAGAGACAAGCAAAGGCACAGCCATGAGTAGCTTGAGCAGCTCTTGTGCAGCATGGGGAATGAAGGAACCTCAGCCTCATGGAAGTCTATTTCCAACCTTTTGGTTACGAATCTTCAAGGGCAATAGCTATGTCTTTCCAAAAGCTGTTTTATGTGTGAAACTTGGATTGTAAATTCCACGAATACCAGACCTGCAGATGACTCTACAACCTTGGTATTTTACACGGTGCCTGGTATAGCTTCAATGGGATCAATACTATCCAACTGACATCCAGGCTCCTTTTCAGTCCTGCATAACAAAATGAGGTCTCTAAGCAACCAAAATCACTGAGTCACAGGGATACTGATAAGCATACTCAGTTTTCTATGATTCCAATGTTTGTTGACTTGCCAATGACCTGTTTCCTATGGTTATTTAAACCATAGCTGAGTTCCATTCGGTTTTGAAAGTTAGTAGGAAATGTTCAAGGAGATGTCTTTTACTTACAGTGGTGCCTACCTTTGATCTGGGCACTTTCATGCATTAATTAACTTTCTTGTCTTCCTCCTTTACCCCACTGAGAAACACGCTACTATTACCCACTGCTGTACACCAAGGCACAGAGAGGATTTGTCCAAAGTAGAGAGCAAGAGAAGAACTAAGATATACTTTCATTCATACTTAGCCTCCTTGCAAATTCTTATGCCATGTGCCACCTTATAATCAGCTGTTAGTTTGATTATGAAATTCCTAATGCTGTGTAATTACAGATGCCTCCTTGTAAAGTAAAACATCCAGCCAAGCAGTAACATGTGGAATCTGGAATTATCTCTTTTTTTCTTGACAAGAACAACTAAAGAACATCATTGATTGTATCAACATCTTTTGTGGACTTCTTGAAGTAGCCATCATTACCTTTGGCAGGTGATAAGTATAGGCAACCAGAAAACTTGACGGCCATTTTGGATTCGAGAGAGAAAGCTAAATCTTTTTTGAGTTGGAAATAATTTCGTAAAATATTTGTTTTGAAAGAATTTTTCATTTCAAGGGCAACAGAAGTAGAAAAGCATCTTGCAGAAAAGAGTTTCATATGTGATTCTAAACAAACGTAAAGAATGAAACAGAACAATTTTATCTACTTAAATGAGGGTTCCACTATTCATGAAACAAACGTAAATAGTGATGGTAATTACATTGGTTTTTCTATTACTAAAGCAAAAGACAACCTGAATTGGGACAGCACTGGCATTCCAACCCATAGGACTTTTCAGGAAATGGGGCAATAGATGTTGATATTCATCCATGAAAACTCTGCTAAAATTGCAATTGAGTGAAAGTGCTATTGTTCTATTCTTTCGCAGTGAGAATCGTGGCTTGCGTCATCAGTCTTCTAATACCTGCATGCTATAATTTGGAAATTAAAAGTCCAAGCTTTATCACCAGCTTAGGCAACAGAATAAGTCATGTGACCTTGGCCATGTAAAGAGTTTAATGAAAAATACTGCCACCACCTTGTACCATAAGAATATAGCTAGTCACTAAGTAAAGTTACCAGCTTACTCTACCTTCCATGGCAGACCAAGACATATTTCTCACTTCTTTTTATTTCAGTAAAGTTCCCAAGCCAAGAAATATTCTTCACTGTGTAATTTCTGGTTGTAAGACTATTAAATGTTTTAAATATTTGCTAAGCATTGGATATCTAGTAAAACTTCCAAAGATGTCTAAAGTGACATTTTTCCATTGTTGTCAGATGAACAAAGTTGAATGTGGCGTGTAAAATGGAAACTCTGACGGATATGGCAGAAGACGTGATTAAGATCCATATTTCAAAAATCTTCCCTTATAACATTTGCTGCTGTCAACTCTTAGAGAAGAGATTCCAAATACTTAAAGAAATACATTATAACTTCTCAGAAAATGAAAAAAAGAGAGTCCCCAAATACTATTTTATTATTAAATAATTTTCTTTAAAGCTCCCAGGCCTGTGGTATTATATCAGTTACACACAGGAATCACCAAGAAAAAGATGAGTATGCTAACCCTGATTTAAAACTTAAAAAAAATTTTTGAATCTCCATAATATCTTATGCTAAGACAAGATAGGAAAAAATGCCCCATGTTACACAATGTAATATCTTACTCTTCATTTTCCTGACAAACTAAAATTTTGGAAATCCTTTTAGCTGAGATGCTGCATTTAGACTTCTATGTTCAATAAAATTGTATTCAGAATCAAACATAAATTGAAAATTTGTAACAAAATCTAGGCTGAGGAGTATCTTTATAATATCCATATAAATGGATATGAGAAGCAAATTAAGAGATCAAACCAGTTTGCTGAGCCTATTTATCTTACTTATGAAAATATTTTAAGCATGCTATAAGTAACTTAGATATTTTATTTTAATCAACTAAAATGGTAAGTCAGCCTTCTATATTCTCAATAGCACTTATCTGTATGGAGATAAGTAACACACACATGCACTCATACATATCTTGGGCCAGTTATTGTATGTATTTCAAAGTAATTTTATTTTTTTTAAATCCATAATATACTGTTTTATTAACTGAGACTGATTTTCCCCTCTGGCTATCTGAAACTGTAACAGGTTACTCTCTCAGAGTTTTAGTCTCTTCCAGCAATGCTTAACAGAGCATAGAATTCTTTTGCATTCATGTGAAGCATTGTTATCAAACACCATTGCCTAGAAAAGTAACTTGTCTTTCAAGGCAAGACATTCTAATTAACTTCCCTGAGCTGAACTTAATTCTGTTAGAACCATTTCCTCACATTCTACTTAATTGAGGCAAAGGACTTGATTTCTGAGTCAAATTAACTCAGGGTGTTTTATTTAGATACTGGCAATTCGCAATTCTCTTTGGATTCCTGTTCTTACAACCACGAGCAACAAAGGATTTAAAATAATTTTATTTTCAAAGCTTCAGAAAAAAATTACCATATAACACTAAATGCAATATTTTTCTGTAAAATAAATTAAGTTGATTATTTTGGGGTCAGATAAAGCTGTTTTTTAACTTTTTTCCCCCAGTCTAGCGTATTCAATTAACTGATTCGTTTTAGGCTTCTAGATATTCATTGTGAAACTAATAGTTGAGCTGTTTTACCCAATTTAGCAGCTGAAGACCATTGACTACGGTGAAAACTTCTCTATAGCTCAAATGATTAGACCTATGTATCCTTAACCCAGCAAGTCTTATCACTAACACACTGGTCTCATCATTTCTTCAAATATGGTTCAAATAGTATGATTTAACCATCCCTCAACTCAAGCACTGGCTTGCTTCCAGTTTAATGATGAGTTGAAATTTGTAAACACTTAAATTTTGACATGAAAGGCTGCAGATAGACCTGTGAATTTGCCTCCACAAGTAACTATGAACAAAAGAAAGGATGACTGTAAATCAGAAAGAGAATTTCTTAACTTACTTAAAATTCTGATTATAGATTACTTTAACGAAGACAGTTCAAGATAGAGATAACAGTCCCTTTCCCTTCTCAACCACACTGATGTTTTCCTACTCTTCAAACACACCAAGTACGTATCTTCCATATGCCCTTCACTTTTGTGAATGTCTTTGCACAGAATGCTCTTTGCCAAACCCAAACTCTAGACGAGATCCTTGTCATCATTCAATTATCAAATGTCCAAAGCTCAAATATCATTTTCTCAAAAAAGCTTCCAGGACAGTTTTTATCTAAAGCTATACTTCTTCCCACCTCCAGGTACTCACTTTACTCTGTTTAATTTTATTCATTGTATTTGGCATTATTTGAACTTATTTATGTGTTTATGCATTCACAAATGTTAATGCAAATACCATAAAAGGAACCATGTTGGTCTGCATTACCAGCACCTAGAATTTTAAAATGCTTTAAATGAAGAGTTTTCAAAACTTCCATGTGCCTGTTCGGAATCCTGGGTAGCTAGTCTGCTTTCCAAACATAATTTCTACAAATGTACCTCTCTTATGGTCCTAGCACAGGGATTAGCAAACTATCGCCCTAGGGCAAAATCTGGCCTACCACCTGTTTCAGTAAATAAAGTTGTATTGGAACCCAGCTTTACCCATCAGTTTAGATATTGTCTATGGCTGTTTTGTGCTACAAAGGCATAACTGAGTAGTTGTGACAAGGCCATATGGCTTTTAAACCTAAATATTCACTATCTGGCCATTTGCAGAAAAAGTTAGCCAACTTCTATATAGACACTTTAGAATGGACCACCAACTCTCCAACTCTTAATGAAAATATTCAGAGAATGAAGTTTATCCAATGCCAATTACTCTAATGTGTGAGGTGAATGTTTAAGCCAGAGCCTCATTGTTAGTTGAAGCAACCTTCTCTCCAAAAGAGAGTGTGAGCTTGAAAGTCAGCCTGCCTCCCAAACACGTAACATGTCATCAATAGAATTGCTCACTGGCAGCACTTGGATCAATAATATTGAACTATAAACTAAGTGGTGATTTAGAAGGGAAAGCTAAACTAACATGTAATCACATAAAACAACGATCAAATCCTCATCAATAAATACTTGCTACCTGCAGGTAATTGCGACATGAACCAACACTAGATGCAGAGGGTCCAGGTAAACCCATTCTTTGGTACAAATCAACTTGAACAGAAGAACGTTACCAAACCACAGGACAATGAATGTGTACCTTCAAAGGCAATGGCAATAAAATCAGATACAACTATATATGTTGTTAAATAGAATAAAGTGTCCTGTAAGTACAAGAAAATGCTCTTCCATGAATGCAAATACTATATCAGGTCTAGCTCAGTTCCTGGAAGGGGTGTTGTCATTTTACTCAGACACTGTTTTGAGTGAGGGCTGGCCGTGGGGCTGAGACAGCTAAGTAGCTCAGCATGCCAACTCCCATGGGAGTGCCCCAAATCAGAAGTCAGGCAGGGAAAAGGCAAACCAGTATGGCTGCTCAGTGGTAGCCTACAAATGATTTTTTTCAGGACGACACTGAAAAATCGCATGGCCTGCCTGCCCTTAGGAGTGGCAGTTATCACGGCCTCAGCAAGTGTTTCACTTTCACTTATTAACTCGAAACCAGTTCTCTCTTATTCTGTTCCAAATATCCTGAAGAATTTGTTTCAAAGGACTGTTTTTTCTTTAAAATATTCTGATGGCATCCAATAGTTGTCCCATCATCTGTTCTCTTCGAATGGGATTATTTGGACTCATGTTACCTGAGTCCATATGTTAGGAAAAATTGAATATAGAATAACAATTTAAAAAAATTAATTATTTGTATAGCACGGTACTAAAGATGATGAATAATTATTTCTGAAATGTTCTTTTGTATTTCTTTGTGTGTGTGTGTGTGCGCTCTCAGTCCAAAGCAGTTCTGCAGCAAATGGTACATTGGTGTGAGAAAATACAAATTCTATTTTCTAGTTGCTGATGATCAGCAGTGGAAATGAAACAGTAACTTAGGCCTTTGAAGGCAAAGGTACAGTAAAAATGGATGAGGAGGCCGGGCGCGGTGGCTCAAGCCTGTAATCCCAGCACTTTGGGAGGCCGAGGCGGGTGGATCAAGAGGTCAAGAGATCGAGACCATCCTGTTCAATATGGTGAAACCCCGTCTCTACTAAAAATACAAAAAATTAGCTGGGCATGGTGGCACGTGCCTGTAATCCCAGCTACTCAGGAGGCTGAGGCAGGAGAATTGCCTGAATCCAGGAGGCGGAGGTTGCGGTGAGCCGAGATCGCGCCATTGCACTCCAGCCTGGGCAACAAGAGCGACACTCTGTCTCCAAAAAAAAAAAAAAATGGATGAGGAGCTTGACTTTTCATTCATAATTGAGCATCTGAAAAAGATAACATTTGGGAAGAAGTAAAGGTATCACGACATAGGCATGGATGACTATTGAAGATAACATCTTTCATGGATACTATCCAAAATCAGGGAGAACTTATTTTTACTAGCAAAGTTAGTACTAGTCACAGACTTCAGTCTCTTAAATGTGGACATTCAAAAATAAAGCACGTGTCTATTAACCAGGAAAATGTGATGGATTGTTTTATGCTGCTGTGCAAACCTTGATGAAACAGAGTTCGTAGGATACCAAATTCATCTTTAGCCATGAGGGAAGACATCCAGGAGCAATTAAGAATTTTTAAAAGGTAGTATTAAAAGTATTCCAAAATACAGAACAAGCTAATTTTTGTATAATACGCATAGTATATTTAGTGATTATATGGTAGACAAATACATCACCAAACAAATAAAAAAAACCTTTGTTTCTGGTAATTGGAGTAGTTTCTTTATCTGTAAAATTCATCTAATGTTATTACCTACTGTTAGAACCATATTCAAAGGTATGCCACCATTGCAGTCACTTAGAACCCTGTGAGTTTGGAGCTCAATGCTTTCTAGTCACTGTCTTGAAACGCTTAAGAATTTCATCTGTTAATTTATGTGTGTGCATGTTTTTTCAAGTTCAGTGATAACAACAGAACATGAGCCAGGGACTTAGAGCCTTGGTTTGAATGGTCTTACCTACCCCGACCGGTTCTTGCTCACCCACTTTTCTGCCTCCTTCTAATAACTGCTACAGCCTTCTACCACCACACTAAGAATCATGGGATGGGGTTGTGAGTGCTTGTGAGGGTCTACACTTGCTCCCTGAGTATTCCTATGTTTGACAAGCTAACTAAAATATGGAGAAAGAAAGGAAAAACATTTCATTCTGCCTTTAGAACAAGGAGCTTACCTTTTCATTTGGCACTAGATCTCACAAATAACGTAAATGGTCCTGCCTCCTCCATATTATCTTTGTGAGAATTTAAGGATCTAATACATGAGACAATTGAAAATATTACCTGGTACAAGGTAAGTGCTCATTAAATATTAGCCTATATTATTATATTATTGCTCTTGACTCTTCTGTATATACTTCATCTTGGGCAAACACATGCAATGCATGTTACTCATCCAACTCAACTTTTTCAGGGACAGATTAAGCCCTCTGGGATTCAACTGAACAGTCAATCCCTGTGACTTTGGTAGAAGAGGATCTTCTCTCTCAATAAGGTGACCTTACTTTCAGTGAGACAAAGGCCCTGAAATCGTTTCACATGAGATGCTAAACCAGCTGTCACAAAACTCTTTCATTAAAACCCCGGAAATTATCTTGGGTACATTCACCTTCATCAAACACGGATTCTTGTCCTGTCTCCTATGAAACATTTTTACAAAAGAAGCAATTCCATTTGACAAATCAGAAAGGTCAGACAAGCGCCCAGGAGGCCTGAGAAAACTGATGTTTCTATTGTTACAAGTTCAAATGATCAATGAGCAATTCAGGATGTGAGACACAAGACGATAAGAACATCCATGATTTCTGGTGCCTGTTTAAACACTGGGATGGAAAACAGATGATTGGGAACTATGCTTCTGTTCAGAAAATTTTCTTCTTCATTCAGTGATATTGTAGTTATTGTTACTAATAATGCTGGCTTGGAAAAATCACCTCAAAACCAAAAACTAATTAGAGCAGGTTTACTTGGACCTCAAGGTTCTATTCTTTCCATCATGCAACTCTGCCATCCATGTTTTTGTTTTCATTTTATTTTTCTGCTCCAAATTATCTTCTCCAATCTCTTTAAGAATCATTTTGAAGTTTACAGAAGACTATGAAAAGAATACAGGAATGGGGGAGGCCGAGGCGGGTGAATCATGAGGTCGAGAGATCGAGACCATCCTGGTCAACATGGTGAAACCCTGTCTCTACTAAAAATACAAAAACTTAGCTGGGCATGGTGGCACGTGCCTGTAATCCCAGCTACTCAGGAGGCTGAGGCAGAAGAATTGCCTGAACCCAGAAGATGGAGGTTGCAGTGAGCTGAGATCACGCCATGGCACTCTGGCCTGGGTAACAAGAGCGAAACTCCATCTCAAAAAAAAAAAAAATACAGGAATGGGTACAAATTTCTTTTCTTTCTTTCTTTTTTTTTTTTTTTTTTTTTTGAGGCAGAGTCTTGCTCTGTTACCCAGGCTGGAGTGCAGTGGCGCAATCTTGGCTCACCGCAACTTCCGCCTTCTGGGTTCTGAAATGGGCATAAATTTCTATCCAGGGTGAATAAGACATAAAAGCTAGAATCTGACATGTGCAAAACAAGACTGCACAAACACCATTTATGCCTTAAATGTCTCTTTGATCATTATTTAGGTAAAACATGGATCCGATTTTTACTTTTTTAGTTTTTGTGGGTACATAACAGGTGTATATATTTATTGAGTACATGAATTTTTTTTTTTTTTTTTTGAGACAGAGTCTTATTCTGTCGCCAGGCGCCAGGCTGGAGTGCAGTGGCACAATCTCGGCTCACTGCAACCTCTGCCTCCTGGGTTCAAGCAATTCTTCCGCCTCAGCCTCCTAAGTAGCTGAGACTACAGGCGCACACCACCACGCCCAGCTAATTTTTGTATTTTTTTTTTTTTTTAGTAGAGACGGGTTTCACCATGTTGGCCAGGATGGTCTCAATCTCTTGACCTCATGATCCGCCCGCCTCGGCCTCCCAAAGTACTGGGATTACAGGCTTGAGCCACTGGGCCCGGCCAAGTACATGAAATATTTTGATACAGGCATATAAGGTGTAATAATCATATCAGGGTAAATGGAGTATCCATCACCTCAAACGTTTGCCATTTCTTTGTGTTACAAACTATCCTAGTATATTCTTTTATTTTTAAATGTACAATGAAATATTGTTGACTGTGGTCATCCTGTTGTGCTCAGGTTGTTTTGGAATCACATTTTCTTTATTTAAATTTAGCCTTCTGACATAATTGTACTTAATAAGGGTTTCTAAAAACATATTTCTCTTCAAGAGTTGGACAAGCACCCTCATTGTGATAATCTATGGTATTTTCATCTGATCGGCTGAGATGTCTGTCTTTGTAAGTATGCAATAATTTTCCTCTTACTAAGAAATCTGTATTTATCTACAGATTTCTCCTGTGCCTCAAAGTTTCAAATCATTAAAGTTTCAAGTCATTATACTTGCAATGACTAATTCCATAAATGTTCACTAATGCCTTCTATATGATTAGTGCATGCTAGACAGTGAAGATACAATAATGAAATAGTACATTTTCCCAAATCATGATGAGTCGAGAGGTTGGTTCAGAAGATACCCATGGAAACAAATAAAGAATTGAGAAATAAAAATAAAATCCCAAGCCCTGTGGATGAATCAACAGACTCCCCTACTAGCCAAGGAGTATCCAGAGAAACCCTAAAAATTAAGTTTCCAGCCATAATGGGCAGGGAGGGTAGACACAATTTAGTATATTCATGCCATAGTATACCCCTTCCTTATTCACCTCCAACCGGAATTCCTTCCTAAGGAGTGCCAGAAAACAGCTCTGGAAAAAAAGAGGCAGGTGACCCATTCCTCTGTCTTTAGCCAGTCACCTGAGGCCATAACCGGACTCTCCCTCCCTCCTTACAGTATTGATGTGACAGCTCATCGGTTTCACAAGCCATCCCTTTCTAAAAAACCACCACCATCTCTGGACCAGTCTTGGCCGATTTGTGGGGGAGGTACAGTGACCATTTTTAAGTACTCTGTTTTACTTTTTGATGTCAGAGCGCTAAAAACTCCACCCTCAGATCATGCTAGCACGGCTATTTTTTTGAACATGCAACTCATGAAGAGGTATGAAGCTCAATTGCACATTTGCATGGTCCTCCTTCCATAAATATTCATGACTCTTTCTATAGCTTATTAAATATGTATATTCAGCCACCCTGCTCAGCATCAATTCCTGTTCCCTTTACCCCAAATCCCCGCATTGTGCTTTCTCTCAGCTTTTGCCAGAAGCTATGCTTCCTACCCTCTGGGATGGCCAGCCCGCAGGCTGCAACCCTTTAGGAGAAATAAAGTTCCCCTTTCCTAATTTATAAAACTCGTGATTCTTTGTTTACAGCATATAAATATTATGAGAGTTCTGAAAGATCTGCCAAGTGCCATGAGAACTTAGAAAGAGGTAGAAAAACCTAGACTCGCCTGAAGTAGAAGGAAGGTTTCATCTAGGTGGTAACCCCCTGGGCTTAGTTATGAAGGATGAGCAGCCAGCCATTGGGAAGGCAGATACAGAGAGGAATGGTCTATAGAGCACACAGCCAAGCACGGACACAGACACAGTGTAGAAGAGCTTCGGGGATTGCAGCAGCCACAAACTGTTGGCTAAGACTGGAGGACTAGAGTATCACAGAAGGAGATGAGACTGAGAGTACCAGCATCACCAAGAGAGGGTCAACAAAGCATCAGTCACACGGAGAGTGACACATCAGTGAAGTCGAATTATGGCATTCCTATGTTACCCTCTTCTTAGTTGTCTCTTTTCCTGAATAATAATTTCTAATTTATCTTCTATGCATCTCTAAATGCCAAGTACCTTTCAGTCACTGAAACAGACAATGCCTTAGAGACTGGTTATAAACAAGCATGGGGCAGTAATACGTTTATAGAGCTGAGCTGAGGGAGCTTGACTCTGGAAGGTCAAGATTTCAGAAAGATACCTACAGAGATTGGATTTCTTAGTGATTAGAAGTGGCCTCTTTCATTGGGACTATCTGTACTTGTTCTAGAGTGATGGATTTCATTCATTTAGACATCAACACTTCAACATACAAGCAGCAGAGGCAATATGTACTATGGTGAGGAGCAGAAGCTTTGGAATGAAACAGAGTGAATCTGAAGTTAGGTAAACATTCCATATGACTAAGTCTCATTTCTTTTTTTTTTTTTTCTTGAGATGGAATCTCATTCTGTCACCCAGGCTGGAGTGCTGTGGTACAATCTTGGCTCACCGCAACCTCCACCTCCCAGGTTCAAGCAATTCTCCTGCCTCAGTGTCCCGAGTAGCCGGGATTACAGGTGCCCACAATCACGCCCGGCTAACTTTTCTTATTTTTAGTAGAGATGGGGTTTCACCATGTTGGCCAGGCTGGTCTCGAACTGCTGAACTCAAGTGATCTGCCCACCTCGGCCTCCCAAAGTGCTGGGATTACAGACCTGAGCCACCACACCCAGCCTCCATATGAATAAGTCTCATTTCTAAAATAAAGATAATGACACCTACCTTATAAGACTGTGGTAAAGATTATGTAAGATAATGCGAGCAAACTCCTTATCCCATAATAGCAGAAATCACTCAATTCTATTGTTGTTACTACAATAATTAGTAGCAACCTGTCAAGTGCATGCACTTTATATAGCAATAGTGAAGGCTGTCAAACGTTTATTGTAAATATCCTTGTGCATGGACTTAGTAGCCTCCATTTTTGCTGTGACAAAGGAGAAAGAGAGTACAGGAAGACATGAAGAGGGGGAAGAATGAAGTAGCATCTTCACTTAGTATTCGATCTTCATGTCCTTGAAATGTTAACCATGAGATTCCTCCTCCTTGTGTTTTCCATCAGGTATGTAGGAGTGTGGATAAACCAAGTCATGGATAAGTACCTGTGTACTTAACTAGTCATCAGGGTGTTACAATATCTGGCTTTTCTATTCTGACGATCGGGAAGTTTTTTTAATGGGTTCTATCAGCAAAAGGGAGATTGCTTGTCAAAAGTAACAGGTAAATTGAGCAGTTAAGTTAAACATTCCAACGACTGGCAGGTATACCTAGGCAATCTGAGTTTAATTTCAATTATCAATTTCTTTTTGTAAGGAAATAGTAATCCTTCTCTAGTCAGGGATAACCAGCCCAGCGGCTGCATCATATTCTCTTTATCCATCTTCCTTTGTGTTCTCTTTTCTCTGTGAGATGGGAAAGGTACAGAATTTTTCCAGTGATAAAACACACTACACGTGTGTTCCTCCATTGTGAATACTTCTTTGTGTCCCTCTATCTTTGTCTTTCTATCTGACACACATTTGCTGTTGCCATATGCTGTTTCTGCTCCTTTCAAGCGTTCTCTTACCCCTTCAATCTTATAGGTATTCTCACTCTGGTCAGTGGGGCAGTCCCTTCCCCTTAGATTCTGGGGAGGAAAGGAAGGAAAGTGCTTCCTACTATGGGAATACCCCTCACAGGAAATAAGCAGGACTTCCTCCCTCTGGCTTTTGTGTTTCAAATATTACTTTTTATTATACTGGAACAGAGAAGCAGCCCTCTGTTTATTGCTTTAGATTTTATCCTGCCCACACTTGTGGATAACCCCAATTTCATTTCTCTGTCATCTGGATTTCAGAACTAAATTTCATTCCATCGCTATTGCTATTCATTGGTGTAGGTAATGATATTCTTCCCAATTCGGTACCTTTGCAGTGATTCCCCTTTTTTTCCCCATTATTCCTTTTGAAGAAAGTCCTGTGTCATCATTAAAAGACAACAGCTTGATTTAGGAGACAAAAGAGTACTCATATGATGAAGAATTATATACCAAATTTATAAAGACTCATGCCTGCCATTCATCACCTTGAGATTCTATGTTATACACCAGTTGTCCACAGGCCTTAGTTTCCCCATTTGTAATATACTGATATTAAAAAATGTGCCCCAACAGGCCTATTGGAGGATCCTGAGCTCACAACCATCCAAATATTTTACTTTAGAGGACATGATCTCCATTACATTTTGCCTCTCTTTTGGAACACATATGCATTTTAATACTTTTCTACTGCAATATGCTTTCAGCCATTAAGGAAGGATACTGAGATTGTTATAACTAAACACTGCACCTCTTGCTTACACCCCTAGATAACGTATGTTGTTTCCATTTTTTAACAGGGTCCCTTGCAGCAACCATTGAAGACTAGTACAAGCTTGGGGATGCCAATGATTTTGTGAACAGATACTACATAATTAGATTTCCTCTGAAACGGTTTCATTCTGAGAAGAAAATGTGTAAAATCTTCTTAGTTTTATTTCCCTAACTTCTAATAAACTCAGAGTTAAAAAGCTACATGATTCTAGTACATCAACAGAACAGTCATAAAATTACTCCATTTTTTAGAAGTAACGTCTCCTGGTCTGTAAGTTTTCTTCCCAAAATTGGTTCTAAAATTGAATACTGTGTTTCCTGAGATGCTTTGAATCAGTAAATAGACTTCCATTTTGTGGCTAATTGATCCAGAAATTCCAGAATTCAAATTATAATATTCTGTTTTATGATATGCATAAAAATGGCTGCAATTTATCCATATGTGTATATATATATATATGTACTTATTTATATATATAATTTTTATATATTAGGCATGATGAAAGGGAAATACATCCATTAATACATTTATCTTGTTACCAAACAAGAACGAAGAATTTAGATTAATAATGCTAACTTACCAAATGGTCACTGTACATCCTACTCCTCATAGAGGTCAAACTGTTAAAAGGATAAACTGAGGCACAATAAAATTTTTAAAGACCTTATTGAACAAATAGTGACTCGTGAATTGGGCAGAGAAGCTCTAAACCAGAAACGGCTCTGGAGGAAATACAAAGAGCAGGCTTTTATAGGACAAACAGGGGAATAAAACAAAGAAAACACTTGGCCGGTTACAGTTACTCTGTTGCCTTATTTGGCCATCCTACTGGAAAGTCTCTAGTTATATAATTGTAAATTTGTTGGCTGCTTCTGATTGGTTGAGCTTACATTCTGTTTTTCCTGGATACAGGTATTAATGAGATGTAGCTCAAATTAACTTTTGCTCTTATTTGCAAATCAAGCAAGGTTAAGGTCACTCATGAGGCCTAACTGGCTTTGTTCTGCTCAGGGATTTCTCAGGCCCAGTTTCCATTTAAATTTACTGTAATGCTTCCTAATTTTCAAAATATAAACTGTGCCTAAAACTAATACAGTCCTAATTTGGTATCCATGAGAGGTTAGTTCAGGACCCTTGAGAATAACAAAATTTGTAGATGTTTAAGTTCCTTATAAAAAATGGTGTCCAGTAGTATTTGCATATAAACTATATACATCCTTCACTACTGTAAATAATCTCTAAATTTCTTAAAATATTTAACACAATTTACATACTATGCAAATAGTTGTTATATATATTTTTATTTGTCTTATTTTCTATTGTTATGTTGTTAATTTTCATTGTTTTTGAAAATTATTTTCATTTTTTTGTTGGTTGAATCTACGGATGCAGAACGAGCAGTTATGGAGGGTCAACTGTACTTACTAAATTTGTCACCTTGTATATCTGACCACAGCAATCAGACACATAAAATGGATTGGAGTACATAAAGAAATCTTTGAAAGGTAGAAGAAAAACAGAAACAGTATTTTTACTCAAATTTATAGTCCCTGAAATATCAGCCTTTTAAAAGGGAGCAGAAACACAGCTTGTGAGGCTTTAAGCAAGTGGTCAGATGATGGAGAGCAAGTCAAAACAAAAAAAGAAATCAGGAAAAGAAAGCCCTAACTAAGTAGACTGGTGTTCAGGACCTCAACATGAGAAACGCACATATATTGTGAAAAAAGAAACCATTACGTTGAATTGAACGTTGATTAGCCCTGAACAAAATCCATGAGAGACTCATCAAGATCTTAGAGATAAATGCATCTGAGGTCCAACTTATTTGAGAAAATCAAGAAATGGAGAGGGGTGGTGTGGAAGGGAAGAGAAAGGGGTGGGAGAAAGAACTTACTCAATCTGTGAGAATTTCTCCTGCATTTTCCTTGGAAATTTGCAGTATAAATTCCTAAAAGTGACACTCAACACTTGGAACTCTGCTTGCTCTCAGTAAATGTCCATAGAATAAGTGAATGAGAAAGAACAAGGAAGAATGACAACATACAATATTTACAGATACACGTTCATCTTGCTTCATGAAATTTTCCTTACTTCCAACCAAAATGTGGCCCAATCAGACTTCATGAAAACGTTTATTTTGTCAGAAATCTCCTATTTTACAGAAAAAGGAATACATATTCTTTTAGATTATTAGGATAAGATGACAAATTAACACCTTGGTTAATTTTCTTACTTTCAGATTGACAAAAAGACAAAATGTAGTTTACAATTTTTAGGCTTGTACCTTGCATGTTGATTCTTAAGAATTTTGTATAAATAAGAAATTAAAGCAATGGATACAATTCATTACCTCATGCACTTATTTAACGATTATTTACCAAGTATATACTATATCCAAGGTAGCTTCAAATCATAAAAATCATACAGTGGGCTGGACATGGTAGCTCATGCCTGTAATCCCAGCACTTTGGGAGGCCGAGGCAGGTGGATCATGAAGTCAGGAGTTTGAGACCAGTCTGGCCAATACAGTCAAACCCCATCTGTACTAAGTATACAAAAATTAGCCCGGTGTGGTGGTGCACACCTGTAATCTCAGCTACCTGGGAGGCTGAGGCAGGAGAATCGCTTGAACTTAGGAGGCAGAGGTTGCAACGAATCAAGATCATGCCACTGTGCTCCAGCCTGGGTGACAGAGCAAGACTCTGTCTAAAAAAAAAAAAAAAAAAAAAATCATACAGTGGCAGATGTCCAAGTAAAAACGTTAGGCTTTACTGGCATTACATCTTTGTCACTCTTTCTGTGTGCACGTGTGTGTATGTGTGGTGTGTATATGTATCTCCAAACTAGGTACACTCACTGCATATCTGAACTATGTACACTAATTTAACATAATACAGCAGTTCAAATTGTGATTGATAAACACGAGTCTATATACTGCCTCTCCTAACCTGATATTTAACAATAGAAAATATCTACATTGGCAGGGTATCTGCCTATTTTTAAGATGTTCAGATATAAAAAATGTATTCCTTTGCCTAGCAATCTTTCCTAGAGTTTAGAAGCTCTATTGTTTATATCAATATATCTTGCTATGGTCTGGATATGGCCTGTTCCCACCAAAACTCATATTGAAATCTGATCCTCTGCCGGGCGCAGTGGCTCAAGCCTGTAATCCTAGCACTTTGGGAGGCCGAGGCAGGTGGATCACGAGGTCAAGAGATCGAGACCATTCTGGTCAACATGGTGAAACCCCATCTCTACTAAAAATACAAAAAATCAGCTGGACATGGTGGCACGTGCCTGTAATCCCAGCTACTCAGGAGGCTGAGGCAGGAGAATTGCCTGAACCCAGGAGGCGGAGGTTGCAGTGAACTCAGATCGCACCATTGCATTCCAGCCTGGGTAACAAGAGCGAAACTCTGTCTCAAAAAAAAAAAAAAAAAAAAAGAAAAGAAAAGAAAAGAAATTTGATCCTCTTTGTGGTGGCAGTACTCTGCAGGCGGCATTTGAATCATGTGGTGAATCCCTCATCAATAGATTAATGCCCTGAGGCAGGAGTTAGTTACCTCTCCTTGTGCATGGGAATAGATTATTTCCCTTCAGAGCGGGGTGTTAAAGAGAGTTCTTTTGCGTCTTTGGTTTCTCTCTTTTGCTTTCTCTCTCATCATGTGATCTCTTTGCACATACCAGCTCTCCTTCTGTTTTTCCTCCATGAGTGAAAGCCGTGTGAAGCCCTTCACAGATACATCTGCCCAATCTTGAAACTTTCAGCCACCAGAATCAAGAAACAAATAAACCTCTTTTCTCTGCAAATTACCCAGCCCCAAGTCTTCTATTATAGCAACACCAAATAGACTAACACGTAAGTTGTGAGGGCTTGTGCTTTTAACTTCTTTTTCTCCTCCTCTTTTGCTGTTTTCTCTGCTTCTTCCTTTGATGAGACAAAGTAAACTCTCTTTTGGAAGCCAGTTATTTGTAATGCATAAATACTTCATCACATTTACTTTTTAACTAGGTGCTAGATCCCATTCCCTTTATTCTTTCTAAATTTCATATGAAATTTACAAGTGAGGAAACTAAGTGTTGAAGTAACTGTGAAAGACACGGAGCTCATTTTTGGCACAGATGAGGCTATTCGGCTCCTGTCCTCTTTGCTCTTCCTAACTGCACTAAATGCTCATCTGTGCTGAGATCTCAACACAGATCAATGAGAATACAGGCGATAAATCACAGTTGCTACTTTTCTATATTATCCCTGTTTATTGAAACAAGATTAACATATGAAATGCTGCTGTAATAGATCGCTATTAAAAGATTTAAAAGATTTCTGGTATAAGTGGTCTCCAAAGTCATGAATGACAATGATCCCTACATATAGTTGAAAATGTAAAAGGATGGAAGTAAAAGACCTATGGGAACTGAACGTGTGACAGCCACATTTTGAAGAGCTATCTTAAGAAAATGAAAATAAAGTTTGACAATATGATGTGTGTTCCAAGAGTGAGGAGAAACAAATACATATATTGCTGGTAGAAATCTTATATAAATTTGTAAAACCTCTTTGGAGTGCAATTTGGTAATATATATCAATATTTATAATGCATTTACCTTTTGACTCAGCAATTCTGCTTGTAGGAATTTATCTAATAGACTTTGTTGTACATGTATGCATTAACTAATGAACAAAAATATATGCTTCCTACATTTTTAGTAGCCAAAAGTTGAGAAAAATTTAAATGCAGGGTGCTGATTTTATAAAATATAGTATCCCCATAAAATGAACTATTATGTGGCCTTTAGAAGGAATAAAATAAATCTGTATATTCCTACATGGAATAGTCTCTAAGACATTTTAAGTGGTAAAATAAAATTAGATGTAGAAAATTATGTTGGTATTTGTGTCAAAGAGGAGGAGGAGCAGAAAGCAGACAAGGAGAAAACAGAGAAGAAGGACGTGGTTATAATTATGTGTTGTATACTCATAGGCAACCCTGAAGGAAGATGTAAAATAACCCTGATAAATTTGATTGCTGAGAAAAGAAGTTTGAGGACTAGGATCATGAATGGGAAGAATTTTTACTATTTTGCCTTTTGTTCTCATGTAATTGTATTAACTATTTAAAAATAAAACTAATCTGAATATTTATTTAGAAAGGTTTAATGTTATATACTTAGGAAGCATCCCACTATCACGAAACTTTGGCTATTATTGATACTATAAATATTCTTCCACTTGAAGTGTTCTATATGTTACAAGAAATATAAAACATACCAAAAGAAGCAAAAATATGCATTATGAAGGTAGAAAATGTCAAGCATGATGCTTATAGCTGCTTATAGTTTGACAGAGAATACATCACTATACATAGGCTCTTGCTTTATGATTTTCCATCTCTACTAAGATTCCAAAAAGTGACATCACCAGGCAAATGGCTGACAGTAACGATCACTTGACTTTTAAAATGGATACCAAAGAGGGTTCTACAAGTTCCTTTGAGAAAGACTTTTAAGAGTGAAAGAAGTAAGCCCTCCTTATTGGTCTGAGGCAAAAGTTTCTGAGTTAAAGGAATAAGCTAAACAATTCAGCTCTGAGATTCTCAGATAAACCATGCCTAAAGATGAAATAACATATTCTGGTTCCATGGAGAGAACAGACAGAGTAAAAGAAAGAGAAGAAAACCGTAAGTTCAGCATAATAAACTGCAGCTCACTAAACTATGTCTAAATTAAGCAATGACCACTCACATGTTACTGACTTTTCAAAAGCACTGAAAATGAAGTCTGCTTAGAAAGTTAAGGCAGAGAAGCTAAGGGAAAGGCAGAAAGAGAGAAAGAAAAAGAGCGAGAAAGCAAGCAGGGAAGGAAGGTAGGGGGAAGTAAGGTAGAGGGGAGGAAGGTGGGGGGGAGGGAGGAGGAAGGAGGAGGAGGGAGGTGGGGGAAGGAAGAAGGGAAGGGAAGGGGAGGGGAGGGGAGGGGAGGGGAGGGAGGAAGGAATTATCCAAGCAAGTCCAAGAGGAGAAATACTCAAACACCAGTAGCCTTGGGAGATACAATTTGCAGATATCATATCCTTGTGCTGTTATTTCCATACATCTCTGAGATTACTGTGTATCTCTATGATGAATCAAAGATATCAGGGTAGGTAGAAAATAGACAAGATCATCAAAGCTATTCTCTGACACAAATAACTCTATTATGGTACTTGAGCATCTTAAGATCAATATATTTTTGTATAACACAGTATTTCTTTTTTCCTCTGTGTCTAAGAAGAAAAAAAAGAAACCTTGTCACAGATAAATTAGTGAGTCTTTAGGTTCAAAGTAATTAGTGAGAGAGATGTTGTTACATACACCTAAATAATCAGGCATCTATGCAAACTCACAATTCCCATGCCACATATACGCTCCATGTTAGAAAGATAATGAAAAAGGCCACAACACAGAAGAGTTAGCGTTTGAGAGGAAAGAGAGATAGAAAAAGAAAGGAAAAGTTGAAATTCATTAATATATGTTTACTAAATTCATTCAAGCGATACATATATTTAAGTAATATTAGTTCTCTATATTCATTCATACTGCACATGGCTTGAAAGGAATAAATTAGGGGCTAGGAAGTCATAGGAAAAAGGCACAATCAGACAAGGTCAAAGACAAAAAGCCATTTTCCATACTTTCATTTGTGCATTCATCACACCAACGAGAAGTTCATACCTGTTTTCAGAACTGCATGCCTCTTAGGTTACTGCCAGCCTTAAGGAACTAGAGCCATAGGAACAGGTCATTTCCTCCAGAAATTCTCCAGAAAACAGCTCTGTTTTGTTTGTTTGTTTGTTTGTTTGTTTGTTTAGACAGAGACTCACTCAGTCACCAGGCTGGAGTGCAGTGGCATGATATCGACTAACTGCAAACTCTGCCCCGAGTTCAAGCAATTCTCCTGCCTCAGCCTCCCGAGTAGCTGGGATTACAGGCGTTGGCCACCACGTCCAGGTAATTTTTGTATTTTTTAGTAGAGACGGGGTTTCACTATGTTGGTCAGGATGGTCTCAATCTCTTAACCTTGTGATCTGCCCGATTCAGCCTCCCAAAGTGCTGGGATTACAGGCATGAGCCACCGCACCCGGCCAGCCCTGTTTTCTTTACCAGTGTTCCAGGTCACCCTAGAGTTCAATTCACCATGATGGCTGCCAACTCTGCTGTTCTTTTGCAATTTAAAAATAAATTCTAAGCTAGAACTATATGTATTAAGTGTCTTTAAATACATTTCTGCCAGATGAATCAAATCCAGCAATGACCTTGATTCAACCAAAGACCTTGATTTTCACACTCTCTAATATATGTTTATTGATAGTAACTAGAGAGGAATTTATGGTGTGGTATTCTTGGAGGATTTGGAAAGCAAGGTTAGTAGGATTTGTAATGAATAATAATGAATATATCATAGATATCATGAGAAAAGACAAACCATTAAAAAAAGAGAAGTTAAGAAAGGGAGAAAGATACAGCGGTTGATTGGAATATTGTTTTTGCTTCTTAGTAGGAAATGCTTGGCATGGAACTGGGCCATAATCTCCGACAAAAGGGCCAGACAGCAAAAGCAAAAGGAAGAAGGCTAGAAGAAAACTGCTTTTTTTTTCCACCTCAAGATCACTGTTCTCTCTCATGGCCCACGGTTTTCTCTTGATGCTGGAAGATCATCCTGCTTTCTCATGCTCTTGTCTCCATTAACGAGTGCCACAGAATGCCTTGGAAATAGGCATTTCCCAGAAAAAAACAATATTTTATAACACAGAACAGGGGGAAAAAATAGCTGATGTCATTCAGTATTTTACCCAAATGACTTTTCAAAGGACTGACATGCTAAAAAAGAATGACTAGAAAAGTTCACAAACTTATAATCCATCTTGATTCAAATTTAATTCAGTATTTCCCTTCAAGGGGGGAAAAATGCTGTTTTTAAAATTAAGCAAGGTACCCTATGACTCCTATTGAAATAACAGCAAGAGGTAAGGCTGAAGGAAAGACCCCTCCCTCTCAAACCAAGGGTGCAAATACTCTCACAGTTGAAAATCAAGGAAAAGCAAGGACCTGAGCACTTATTACAGAAACAACTTGAGATCCTGTAACAGGTCAAGCTATGAAATCTGACAGGGAGTCAATAAGAAGAAGGGCTTAGAAGTTCGAATCACGTACACCCTTTTTCTCTCCAACTTTAATTGCACAGTCTTCTCAAACTTTTCCACTCAAATGCCAATATCAGTAATGAAATAGAGAAGATACACAATAAAAATGAAATGTCTTTGAATTCTTATTCAAATCTTTTTTTCTTAAACATTCAGGCTTATTTGCATTCTTCTGCATAATTTATTGATGTGGTTTCAATTTAAACTTTTACTCGAGATTAACAATTAAAATTAGCTTCAGAAAAAATGTGCCATATTTACTTTGTGACTCTACATAACCCTAGATGCATGGTTACATTGTTTAGCTCTAAAGCTGTTAGATTACTTTAAAAGACCCATGTGTGTTGTTTTTTTTCTAGTCAAATACTGTTTAACCAGTGAGCATTGTATTATGTCTCTGATATTATATTTCCAATACTATTAATGTTCCTAGTATGGTAAAGGTTTATTATGAAAATCTTAAAAATAATTTCCAAAATCTAACCTTGATGCTTTATGTAAGTATTGAATTGAAATCAGTTATATTCTTTCTATGGTTTGTGATCAAAGCTGGGAACATACCTCTGCTGACTTATTTTCCTCTCAATGCTGTTTTTGGTGGTTGAAAATAGAAAATATTTTATCAGATTAAGAAAACCTGCTGTCATCTGTGTCACTACCTTCCCAACAGAGAGAATCCTGGAAATTGTCTTATGGTGGCTTTCTGTGGCTGATTATACAGAATATATGGGATTGACTTCATGAGAAAGCGTGGAGAGAGAAAGCAAAAGCAAATCCTGATATCCTGATAAAATAATTGCCTCAGTTCCCCGTTCTCCAAATAAGTCTCTGAAGCTAGAAGATGCTAGATGTAGCTTGGGATATGAGGCTTTGCACCTTCATGCTGTTTCCACCTTATTTCCTTTTGAAAACCAGTGTAAAAGGAAAGAGAAAGATTTCCATAGAAATGCTATTAAACTTTTTTTAAAAAGCAAGACACAAATGTCTATATAACAATTTATGTAATTCCATTGACATGAAATTTCCAAAAAGGCATATTTATTGGAACAGAGCATATCAATAGTTACCTAGGACCATGGGTAGGAGCAGAGATTAGCTGGAAAAAAGCAGAAAGAAAATTCTGGTTCTAAAATGTGATTGTGGTGATGTTTGGACAACTTTATAAGTTTAATTATAGTCCTTGAACTGTTGTAGGTTTATGATGGGTAAATGTAGCGGTATGAAAATTAGATCTCAATAAAGCTGCTTAAAAAAACAAACAAATCAAATAAAAAAGAAAAAACAGGAACAGAAAACTCCAGGCTTTGGAGAGAAAAGATACTTCAATTAGGCTTTTAATGATCTAAATATCATAACAAATTTCTGGCTAATTAGAAATATTTAGACACAGAAAATAGGGCATTGCTTAAAATAACTGCAAGTGATGCCAAGCCAAGGATAAAGCACTCATTTTGGAAGTAGTTGCTTATATCGATATTTTCAATGTCTTCTTTTTGTGTTAACTTAGATGGGACATTTGCACCCCACCAAAAGTAGAATTAGGCTTTATTAGTTTGTCATGCCCATAATATAGCTTCCACCAAGAAAGAACTTTAAATTAGCACCTATAAAAGACTTACTAGGATGAAATCAGCAAGTAAACCAAATGCAGAAGTTGGATTTTTCCTTTTGTTCCTACAGAAAGACCCTAGCAAGGAAAGAATTTTAAAAATGATGAGATAATATGGAAAATTACATGTGCCAGATATTCAACTAATCCAGTTTTTCTTCTCCTGAGTGCACTAGAAGATGACATTTCCCAGTTTCCTTCACAAGCAGGATGGAGTCATGTCTAGCAAATAAAATATGAATAGAAGTGATGTTTCTTACTTCCAAGCAAGGCAATAAAACCTACTGCACACCACTCAAGCTCTCTCACTCTCTTTCTCTTCCATATGGATACAGCCAGTAGTAAAGAACTCCAGGATGGTGGACCCACCTCATGGAAGGAACCTAGATCCCTGGATTACCTCTTTGAAGAGAGTTGTCTGGGAAAACTGCCCAATTAGTATTGGACTTTGCCTGAACAAGAAATAAACCCTTCTTTTGTTGAGCCATTATAATGTTGGGATTGCTTCTCACAGTAGTTAGTATTAATCGGCCTAATCTAATATGCTATAGTACATATCAAAGCATGTGTCTTCCTTTTTACCTTTCATCATCTAGGCCTATTCTTTCTCTTGTGCCTATTCTTCTATTTATCTTCATATTCCCCTTCCATGTTGACTCTAGTTCGTGTTTACTTTTAATGAACAGGAAGAAACGCATGAGACGTTTTCATCCTGTACCTTGTTAGAACCCTTTTTCAAGAACAAGGGTACCTGAATGGAGGAAGGTAAAAATCATATTACAGTTCTTCCTTTTGCAGAGCCAGTCTCAAGTCTTTGGTTGAAGCATTGGCTTATCACGAGTAGCAGTGATCTGCCCACCCTGTTAGAAGTTCCCAACGGTGATAAACACCAGGAAAGAAATATCAGAGTTGGCAGCCACCTCTGGGTCAAGAACTTTTCTTTTATTTTCTGAAGTGTTTGGTAGTGGAGAAGTGCATGCTGGTTGCCCTAAAGCTTTTTGTTCACTCTCAGAGTTACTTCCCAAGGACAGTAAATGATCTTTCCAAGTTGATTTTTCACTATTTCAATGTGCCCTTGCCTTCTTTTCTTCATATAGAGCAAATGCAAGGAAAAAAAGAGAAGACCTGCCCAGAAACCACGCCCCAAACCGTACTCAGCCCTTCACTCTCACTCAGTTCCCCATCTTCTTAGCCCCAGTTCCCCCCAACTCCATTGTAAAAAGAAAAAATAATTCAAATAAAAAACAGCTTATAAAACAGTAAACAAAATAAAGTCCTTTTTTTTTTTTTTTTTTAAAGAACAAAATGAAACTTGAGGGAAAACTTACTGGAGTTACAGTTTATCCTGATACAGTCTAGATGGGGAAAAATAAATGAAAGATGAAATTGCATCCTTCAAGGTAACAGCTGCAGACATCCAAAAACAATCAGTCCACCCTTCCGGGGACAGACACACGTAAGAAATGTGGCCATTTTATATATATACAGTATGTACAAGTTTAAGGGTGGGTGTATATGTACAGTATATTATTTAGTAAAGTTGGATACATATATATATACACACACACACATATATATACACATATGTATAGAGATATATACTGGTATACATATATATCCACAGTAGACACCAAGCATGTTTTGTTTTGTTTTAAAAAAAATCTATTCATTTATATAAAGTATTTCAAACCTGGATTTTAAAATATGAATTTTGTTAAACTTGGAAAAACAGGCAAAAATTTCCCCACCAAATGTTGCTTATATTCTATTTTTCCCTGTAATTTACTTTCTTAAAATTCATTTTTAAAAGTAGCATTAATAAAAATTTTATATTAGTATTCCAAAGATATATCACCAGTCCGACACATTGTATCATTTAAAAAATCTGCCCATTAAGTTTCTCAGTGAAGTATTTAACCCTTTCTCTTTTTGTAAAAACAAACTCCCTCCACCCTCTCCCTAGGTTGGTCCCCAAATGCTATAGAAATTTGCATAGGCAGACTTGCCATATTCCTTAGAGGTAAGGAAAGGGTTAACACCACCTGGTCATTTCCTGTCATAAAATGGCCACTTGCAAACAGCTAACCGCACAAACACCCATCCCAGATTTTAGAGAGGTGGGGTCGGGTGTAGGGTCAAAGGAGGTGTTTGAAGTTATCAAGGTGAACTGGGTTCTCTAATTGCTAGTGATTCAAAGGCTCCCAGACCAACCCCCTCAGGAAGCCCATCTCTGTCTTCCTGCCTGAATGCTCAGACTAAATCAAGTGCCCACAGCATTCAGGGAGAAGGCAAGACAGGCAGGTGTGGAGGAGGTCTCGGCACCTTTGACCTGAGTATTTCACTCTGTGATTCTGCATCTCGAGGAGAGAACACTTTTTGGTTTCGGTTTCACTGTTTTAAATGGGAAAGGAAGGGAAGAAAAGATATTATATATATATTACCAGCCGGTGCTGGTAATCAGACAAGGTATTCTGTGCCAGAGATCAGCATATCTAACACCGTATTAATCTCTGCTTGAGAGTCATGTACACACAATTTAGAAGTCCTTGAGTAGAATCAGTGGGCGGTAGTAGGGGACTGGGCAGAAAATGTCAGAGAAAGGTCTCAGGTTAGTTGTTACCAAGCTGCCCAGTTCAGCCTAAGGTTGGCTTATCACGGTGGAAATTTCAATAAGGATATATTAAAAGGTAGAAGCAAAAAAAAAATTTTTTTAAGTATAAAAAGTTGAGGGGAAAATATAGTCACAAAGTACTCTTGCTCTGCCTAAGCTGACCCAATAGATTTTAGAGGACTTGTCAAGGATGATGCCACCATGTGAATTCCCCAAAGTTAATCATTTTAAAGGAGTAAGAATAAAGGGCAGAACAAAGCTATGTGAAATCTGGAGAGGAGCCATTTAAAACACCCAGTTATTCTGAGGGAAGGAGGCAGAATGCTTATTTGTTCCCGAGAAGAACATCTCTTGAGAAAAATCTGGGTTTGGTTTCGTGCGGTTAGGTTTGTCATGTGTCGTCAACCGCAACAGAAAAGTGGGAGCAAACAGCCCTGGAGCAACTGGTACGATCACCAGACAGAGGAGGCCGTTCCCCTGGTGAGGACTGGAAGGAGGGAGGGAAGGAAGGGAGGAAGAGGTGGTGGCTTCAGCTACTGACTGCACCTACCATCACCCAAAGCTGAAGAAATGTCCCTTCCTGACACATTAAAGAGAGAGGGGAAACTGCTTGCTTATGAGAGAGGAAGAGTGAGGATTTTATTATTAGATAAGAAGCTGGCCTAGTGAGAGGTGCTGGCTTGGGCTCATCTTTACAAGTCACCCAAATGATGTCATGTAAAGTGGATGGGGTCTTTAAACCAATGTGAGGGCTTGTAGCTTTCAAGACGGCAGACAGTTTACTTTACATCAATATGTGAAGAATTACTTGGTTATTTTACCTGAAGCATAAATGGTTTGAGAAGGAAAATCTAACCCAGAACCTTCTTGATAGGCTCTGATGGGGGTGTTGTTGTTACTGAATGTGTATGTATATTTGTATAAATATGTGTGTGTGCATGTATACACACCCATGCACACACACACACACACACATGCACACACACATAGTTATATATGTGGTTCTTTTAAATAAGAAAATGAGTCAAAGAACTGAGTTGGGAAGGCAGTTTCCTTCAGATCTACCTTTGGTAGCAGCCAAAGTTTTTTCTTTGCTTGAAAAAAGTCTGCCTACGCCTTGACATGTCTTTTGACGTTTGTATGTGTGTATCTGTGTGTTGACTGTTTTAACTTTGTTTTTAATTATGAAAAATGATAAGAAAATTGTTTTTTTTTTTTTTTGAGACAGAGTCTCACTCTACTGCCCAGGCTGGAGTGCAATGGCGCAATCTTGGCTCACTGCAACCTCTGCCTCCCGGGTTCAAGCAATTCTCCTGCCTCAGCCTCCTGAGAAGCTGAGATTACAGGTATGCACCACCACGCCAGGCTAATTTTTGTACTGTAGTAGAGACAGGGTTTCACCATGTTGGCCTGGCTTGTCTCGAACTCCTGACTGTGATCTGCCCACCTCAGCCTCACAAAGTGCTGGGATTACAGGTGTGAGCCACTGCTCCTAGCCAAGAAAGTTTTTCTCATTGGTGAGCTTTGGATTGACCATGGGAGAGGTAAATGTTTCTAAGAGCTGTGTGTCTTCAATAATATACACAATAAACAGTAGGAACAAGTCCACATTTCCAGAGAGAGAACATCTGGATAATTCAAATGCAATTAGCCAAACTGCCTGTCACTCCCTCAGAGTCTCTGCCATTGAACAAGGGCTCCTGGCACTCTGCTAAGGATCTTTTAAAGGCTTTGCCCATATCAATGATCTTTTCTCTTGTGCAGCTCAATTCAAACTGGGCACTGAGGAAAATGGAGATTCCCTTTGTGCATGTTTCAAAGGTGACCATCATGAAAACAGTTGGAAGTCATTATGACTGACACATCACTAACCCCATAGTCCTGATCTGTGAAGGGAACAAATAACCTATGCTGATCTAGCAGTTTAGAGACACGAGTTCTAGCCCCAGCTCTGCCTCCAACTGCTTATGTAAGCTTTGAAAAGCTATATTTCTCTCTGTGCTACACATCTGTAAAAGTAAGCATAACGAGACTTGATTGATTTATCTCACAAAAGTATCATGAGATTACAATAAGACAAGGTCTTTTAAATCTCTAAATATGCTGTAATAATAAAAGGTTGTAGCTTATAATTTTCTAAAGGATCAAAATATGGTTGATCCATAGTCAACCTCTCAACTTTTTAAAAGTTGTGCTGTGTTACAGGATGTTTCTCATACCTGTGAGCACTACGTATGGCTCCCTGCAGAAGACAAAGCCATTGGAAAATCCTAATCTCCTTGACGTTTGGAAGATATGTTACATCAGATAAATATATACCAGGCTTTTACATCATGAGTGTCTATGTGTGATCAATTTGAAATAAACTAAAATATTATTAGTGCATGAATTGAAAAAACACAACTTGAATAGAATGAGGGAGCAAAGTGATCATTTGGAATTAGTTTTGGTGGAATGCATGTGAAGGCAAACTCTACTTAGAGGTATTTTCTTCTACAACCAAGAAAAAGGAAATATAAATTCCTGGCACAGAGGAAGAATATATTTACAAAGGGGCATATTTTGGGGAGGGGATGGAAGGAAAACATTTAAACGAAGCATGGAGATGAAGAGTGGCATCTACACAGTGTAAGAGTTAAGTTCAGTTTTCCATGTCATGTTGGCAGGAAAGCCGTAACTATGATGAACCATATCCTTCAGGGTAAAAAAAAAAAAAATAACTACTGCTTCTGGACAAGCACAGTACTCTCTTCGGACAGGCTACCTCGTTTTTTACTGAGATTGTTCAACTCAGCAGGAGGTAGATTGAAATTGTAACCAAAGAAGATAAAGGCAAAAAAAAAAAAAAAAAAAATAGCAAAGTCTACTGGAAAAGCACGTCTCCCAGATGTTGGCAAGAGTTTAAAATACAAAAATAGGCCGGGCATGGTGGCTCATGCCTGTAATCCCAGCACTTTGAGAGGCAGAGGTGGGTGGATCACCTGAGGTCAGGAGTTTCAGACCAGCCTGACCAACATGGAGAAATCCCATTTCTAGTAAAAATACAAAATTAGCTGGGATGGTGGCACATGCCTGTAAACCCACCTACTCAGGAGGCTGAGGCAGGAGAATCGCTTGAACCTGGGAGGCAGAGGATGTGGTGAGCAGAGATCGCACCATTACACTCCAGACTGGGTCACAAGGGTGAAACTCAGTCACAAAATAAAATAAAATAATGCTTTTAGGAATGTACATGAGATCTATGACTAACTCAAGGTATACGTGTGTATGTGTGTGTGAGAGAGAGAGAATGAGACTCTGTATACCTATTTCCTTATTTGCCTTTTTTTGCCTTTTCTATGACTAACTCAAGGTGTATGTGTGTATGTGTGTGTGTGAGAATCTATATACCTATTTCCTAAATACCTTTTTATTTCTACCCCTGTTGACCCGTTTTTCCTCCTAAGGTATGAGACCTGTCAAAGTTGACACTCTAATCTTTACTAAACAACATCTAATGAAGAAAAATATGTCTGTTTAATGACACAGTGTGCATTCCCTCAGAATCCCACAGGGCTGAATCCTTCTCATATGTTTGTTTCTTTCTGACTCTGAAATAGATCCAGAGATAAAAATTGTCTTCCTCATCTTTTTCAGTGAGCTAATCAGGGGGTTGTATTTGGTTCTGTTTTTTTGTTTTGTTTTGTTTTGTTTTGCTTGTTTTTTTTTTTATTTCTTCTGTTGTTTTTCTGAGAAGGAGATAATCGGCTGCTGGCTGTTGGTTTTAGGTAACACACTCTTACATTGATTTAAGGTGGGGAGGATGGTGCAGGGGTGGAAGGTAGTAGGGTCAGGGGTATGCCAGTCTCTGTAGGCTGCTCAGTACGCTGTGTTCTCAAGGCTGTTTGCTGTGCGGGCCGCAGGCTTTGGGCCTTTGAAGGGTTGAATACCATCTTTTGATTTACCATGGTTGATGGTGGAGAGGATTGGAAACTCAAGAACACACGCACACAAAAAGGTCCAGCAAAAATAATAATAGTAAAAAAAAAACATAAAATGACCAAACACACACATACACAAACAAAAGATAAACCAAGAGACACACTGACAACAGAAATCAAATGAAGTTGGACAAGAAAAAGGGCACAGTGTTGTAAATGCTGCAAACCAGAAGAAAAAAAAAGACGTAACTAAATAAGTCACTGCTCAAAACAGTCCTTTGTGTCCCAGAGATTTTAGGTTATGGTGTAGGCATTTTCCAAGTGTGTCCAGTTGACCCAACAGTAGATAAGACTGGTATGAATTTAAAAACCCCACCTTCCCACCAGGACATCTAGCCCTACATAGGATCTTGCATCTGGTACATTTGTTCATCATTTCTTCTCCATGGCTCTGACAAACCATTGCACTCAACTCTTCATAAGGTATCACTATATCCAAACACATCCTACATACCCAAATAAATCCAACAGCTTAGAAAGTTTGGACCCAGCTATCTCAGTAATCTTATCAATGCTGGGTATTAACTACCTGCTGATTAGAAATAGCAGAAATAGAGGGTTTTTTTCTTTCCAAAAACCAAGAAGACCCCAATCTCTATAGAATATCAATTAGAATTCAGTAAAGGTCAATAGCAGAATAGAATATGAGGCCATAAATAGGAAAATTTCCAAAGATTCTGTTATGGGTAATCACAATGAAAGAGAAAATCCTATTTCAATAAAGCTACAAATTTGAAGTCATAATTTTTCAACTCTGAGGTAAAACAGAAACATATTATGCAAGGAGAAGAGAGTTGTTAGTGAGTGTTAGTACGAGGTTAACAACCTTTGCACAAAGGGAAGCTGAGTGATGGTTAAGAATGTCAAGAAGAATGGGTATATGTATCAGGAGCCACATTTGCCTGCCACGTGTCACAGACTCTCAACTTAGGGAATTATTTTCCAAGGGAACAACAATCTATTTGTTCTCCCACTAGGAGAAGGTCATAGGAGATACCAGTGTCATCAAGGCCACCAGAATTCTCCATTTGAATAGTAACTGCAGAGCTAGAAACAATGTACTTCTCACATGACCCACAGAGTTTAATTTCCTACAACCCCACATCTGCATTTTGCCTCCACTTCCTGTCCTGTCCATGCCCTCAGCTTCGACTGTTTTGAGTGGTGACCGAGGAGTTGGACTTATGGGAATATGATTGATCAAAAGATGGACCAAAGTAGCGTGTTTTACACAAAGCTAATCGATTCCAAAAAACAAGAAAGGAAACTTAGAAAACAAATAATCTAGTAAAGAAATCACCATTGTCAGAAACCAGAAATTGACATCAAAACCTCATGCAGAAACAAGGAGAAGGTGTTTGTTGCTGTTGGGTTTTATCCTTGGTCTATTAAACAAGAGGTGAGCAGCTAACTTTCAAGAAACAAACAAAGAATTCAATCAAACCAATGAAAATCAGAAAAGAAAGGGAAGACAAGCCCAAACAGAGTGGCAGAGGGTACTTCATACGATACCTAAGTTAACCATGAGCTTGACACGCCCCCCGTCCAGCTCCAGACGCAGGGTATCAGCAGAGTCCCTGGAGGTCGTAGCCACCAGCAACCCATAAGCTCGCTGGGACATGAAGCGGAAGGACACATCCTCTGCCTCCGTGTGCATGACCATGGGCATGATGATCTTCATGTACATGCTGCCATCATAGCTCAGGATGGATGCCTCTGCCAAAGAAGAATGGAGAAGAGCATTAGGATGAAGGATGTTAGAGTTGCTAAATACCCCTTTGCTTTCAAGCTAAGCAAAGTAGAGAGGGCACCGGATTTGTAGCCTAGTGACTTGCGTTTGATGAACCCTTTTTGTTGTCCCCTTTTTAACTGTGTGACTCTGGGCAGACCACTTAAACTCTGAGGCTCTATGTGTTCATTGGTAAAGGTATTATGGCACTGGTACCTTCCCTACCAAGCTCATAGACTTTGTCAGGAGTACCAACTTAAATAACGGATATGAAGATACTCTGAAAAAGTGAAAATACCCCCACAAATAGCATTGTTTGCAATTCTGTATGCTATTGATAAAACACAAGTATGAGGCCGGGCGCGGTGGCTCAAGCCTGTAATGCCAGCACTTTGGAGGCCAAGGCAGGTGGATCACGAGGTCAAGAGATCGAGACCATCCTGGTCAACATGGTGAAACCCTGTCTCTACTAAAAATACAAAACATTAGCTGGGCATGGTGGCGTGTACCTGTAATCCCAGCTACTCAGGAGGCTGAGGCAGGAGAATTGCTTGAACCCAGGAGGTGGAGGTTGCAGTGAGCCGAGATCATGCCATTGCACTCCAGCCTGGGTAACAAGAGCGAAACTCCGTCTCAAAAAAAAAACAAAAAACAAACAAACAAAAAAACACAAGTACATAAAACACAACTTAGAACCCTTGTATTTCATGAAGAACAGGAGGAGAGCAGCAGTTTATAACCACCACAGCAGACAAATCGATATTTACCAGAGAGCTTTCAGAGGCAGGAAAAAGTAGCAGCATGGTCTGGCGTAACAGCCCCAGTGCCCAGACATTGTGAGAGTTTGTTTGTCCCATTCAAAGAATATCTGATAGAGGCAGAGTTAGAACAACAACATAAAGCTAATGACACCCTTGAAAAACTATTTTACTTTCATTCAAATAGGGAAAGTCATTATTATTATTATTATTATCATTATTATTTTGAAACTGTCTCACTCTGTTGCCCAGGCTGGAGTACAATGGCACAATCTTGGTTCACTGCAGTCTCTGCCTCCCTGGTTCAAACAATTCTCCTGCCTCAGCCTCCTGAGTAGCTGGGATTATAGGCACATGCCACCATTCCCAGCTAATTTTTGCATATTTTGTAGGGATGGAGTTTCACCATGTTGGCCATGCTGGTCTTGAACTCCTGACCTCAAACAATCCACCCACCTTGGCCTCCCAAAGTGCTGGGATTACAGGCGTGAGCCACTGTGCCTGGCTGAAAACTCACTTGTATTTGATATCTTCCTCAGTCTAAGCACTTTGGTTAGGATCCCCTCCAGACCTCCCCCCACAATATGTTACCTCAATTAATGCTATAGTGTGATTCTATTACTCCTACTTTCAGACAAGAAAACCAAGATCCTTAAAGGGCTGTGTTATCATACATACCAAAGTCACACAGCCTCCCTGGATTTGACTCAGTATATCTGATACCAAGTCCAAGGACTGTTTCGAAACACTATAATGTTCAACATATGAATGTGTTTAAACATTCACTAGGCAAATATTTTTAGGAAACACAGGAGAAAAATATCACTCATATTCCTAGAAAGCAAATCTGTCATTGGGTTCAATATCTGTCACTGAGTAGGTCTTTATTAAATGTTTGCTGTTGTCAAATATTTGCTACCTGCATGCACTAGGGAGAATATAAAGGTGAAATAGACAAGGTCCCTGTTCTAAAGAGAGATACAGAATGCACAAATAATTGTACTGGGCATACAAGTAGTTAAATGACAGAGGAAATACATACAATACAGGTAACATTCAGAGGAGGGAAGCTGAAGAATGCAGGTGATTAAGATAGATGGGATAGAGTCTGAGCTGGTCTTGATAGACGGGTAGAGTTTGTAATGAAAGAAGCAATGGCATCATATTCAGTGGTAGATCAGCTAGTAGCTCTATAGACATAAAGGAAATAAAGAGGAGGATGCTCAGATAATGAGATGCTATGATATATTTCTCTGTGATTTCGGATTGCCAGGCACTCTTCTAGGCGGTAGGCAAACTATTCAATTTAACAGAAGCATCTGATATGGTTTGGCTCTGTATCCACACCCAAATCTCATCTCAAATTATAATTCCCATAATCCCCATGTGTTGAGAGAGGGCCTAGTGGGAGATGATTGGATCATGGGGGTGGTTTCCCCCATACTGTTCTCATGAGTTCTCACAATATCTGATGTTTTATCAGTGTTTGACAGTTCCTCCTTCACACACTCTTTTCTCTCCTGCTGCCTTGCGAAAAGGATGCCAGCTTCTCCTTCCATCATGATTGTAAGTTTCCTGAGGTCTCCTGAGCTGTGAAGAACTGTGAGTCAATTAAATCTCTTTCCTTTATAAATTACCCAGTCTCATGTATTGCTTTATAGCAATGTGACAATGGACTATTACAGCATCTGACATACATTTTTAACAAATGGTTATATAAGGTAGTTGGAGACCAGAATAAAATCAGGGGACTTGGGTACCTACTGGAAAGTTAAGTAAATGGTTTTAGATTATGAGATGCCATAATATATTTCTCTGTGATTACTGATTGCCAGGCAGTCTTCTAGGTGGTAGACATAACAGTGAACAAAAGAGAAAAACACCCCTACCCTCATACAAGAAAGAATTGAAACAGGGAGAAACAAGAGTCAGGCAGATCACATTGAAGGGTCCCAAAATAGTCTGTGTTGTTTCATGCCCCTACCCTGTGTAGATATCACACAAAAGATCCATGAAAAGTAATATAAATGCACTTATGATATTCCTGAAAATCAGCAATCTCCCAGGTAGCACTCACTACATGCTAATAGCAGCACATTACAATTTGCAAACTGTAAAGGGATTACAGATAAAAGTGAGACAGTTGCAAACACCATTACAATAAAAAATATTATGAAGATCTCTTCTTAGATTGGAAACAATCTAAATTTAACACATGAAAGATGTGAAGCAAAACAAAACAAAACTTTTATCTCCTGGAAGAGCAGAATCAAGAAGATCAAGAATGATACCTAAAACTGAGCACTTACTATTTGTCTGGTGCTTCCTAGGACTTTATATGTGGTAAGAAATCATTTAATCTTCAAGAACACTATGATGCCATTATTATTACATTTTCTAGCTATCAAGTTACATGACTAAAAACAATGGCAGAGCTGGGAGTTGCATGCAGGCCGTCTGATTCTCCCCACTGTATACTTAACGGTCCTGTCAAATTGTCATAGATCTATGCCAGGAGCACAGTCATGTTTCCAAGCACCAAAGCACATCCATCAGGCTTCATGGTAGAAGTTCTATTGTGTGTATGTGCACACACATACAAACATGCCATTAATTAAAGTCTTATATTATAAATATACAAAATTATGTAAACATAGATAATACACATATTTCTAAACACATTGCTCTATGTAAATATGCAATGCTCTCTGTGTAACTGTGAGCACCATTAATCATCACTATGTATCTTCTATACACAACCACACTCCTCTTTAAGAGATATTAGGATACAAAGCAAGCCATGAAATGCTTGTTTTGATGCATCCCACTGAAATACATCTCAAAATCAATGATTGCTTTTGTTCCTCTAGATATGTGTGGGGCCAGAACATGCATATAAATTAATGCATCTTTATATCAATATTGGTAATATCAGAGAATAAATATCATGTGAGCATTTAGTTAAACAACTAATGTTAAGGGGAGGATGATGAAGCAGAAAATTTAATATGAGAATCAACCAAAATAAAATGTTATATGGATTCATATTAATTTTTTCAAAAATTAAAAACACAAAGAGAACCATAAATAGAATATTAATTTTAGGGAGGCAATGAGCCTAATAAGGAAAAGTTATTCAATCTTAAATCAGTCCGATTATTGAGTACTGAGAGACCACATCATGGGATACCCAGCTAATGGTCCTTAAATAGTTATCCTATCTTGTTCCCCTTTTATTCTTTTACTGTCTCCTTTTATCTCAAGTGAATACTTCCAAGCACACTCTTTTAATTCTTTTAATCATTTTAACTATATTTTCATGATACTTTCTTACTGGTTGCTCTAGGGCTTACAATATACATGTTAATTTACCAGAATCTACTTCATCTCTATACTAATTCAACTCCAGTAAGACATAGAAACTTTACTCACAGATAGCTCTCCTCCCTTTCATCTTTTTGTCCTCTTATTCACATAATGTCCAAATATATTACAAACCCAATGAAACATTGTCATAAGTCCTTTATAAAAACTTACATTTTTTTTTTTTTTTGCAATGGAATTTTGCTCTTGTTGCCCAGGCTGGAGCACAGTGGTGCGATCTCAGCTCAACCTGAGCTTGGTTCAAGCAATTCTCCTGCCTCAGCCTCCTGAGTAGCTGGGATTATAAGCACCTGCCACCACACCCGGCTAATTTTTTTACTTTTAGTAGACACGGGGTTTCACCACGTTGGCCAGGCTGGTCTTGAACTCCTGACCTCAGATTATCCACCCACCTCAGCCTCCCAAATCACTGGGATTATAGGCGTGAGCCACCACGCCCACCCAATTTACGTCTTTTTTAAGAAGCTAAGAGGAAAAAAGACAGTTCAAGTATATAGAGATTTTTTAAATAAAGCTTATTACTTATCATCTTTGACTCTCTTCACTTCTTCATGTGTATTCTAATTACCACCTTCTGTCAATTCCTTTTTCCAGTAGAGCTTCATTCGTGTTTTATTGTCAAATATATTACAATTCTATGTTATAGTCATAACAATACAAATTTATAGATGCTGTTTATGTGACTGCTTTTAGAATTAGTTAAGAAAAAAATAATTATACTGTGTTTTGTCATTACCTACATAATTACCTTTACTGGAGCTCTTTATTGTTTTTGCATGTAAATTCAAATTACTGTTTGCTGTCTCTTTCAGCTTGAAGACTTTTTAGCATTTCTTGTAAGTGTGCTAGTAATAAATTTTCTGTTTTTGTTTACCTAGGAATGTGTAAATTTTATCTTCATTTTTGAAGCACAGTATTGCTGGGTATAGAATTCTTGATTGACAGTTACTTTTTTTTTTCAGTCCTTTGAATGCCACCCCACTGCCTTTGGCCTCCTTTGTTTCTGAAGAGATGTCAGCTCTGTTAATCTTCCCATAGTGCCCCTGTAAATGATGAGTCTTTTTTTTCCTCTGGCTGCTTTCCAAATGTTTTATTTATCTTTGGCTTTCAACATTTTTATTGTAAAGTATCTGGACATGTATCTTTTTCTGTTTACTCTATGCAGAATCCACTGAGCTTCTTGTATGTGTGAAGAAATCTTTTTCATCAAAATTGAAAAGTTTTCACCCATGATTATTCTAATATTTTTTCAATCCCTTTCTCTTTCTTCTGTTCTTTTTGTTGTCCTACTAGACATATGTTGGGACCCTTAATGGTGCCCACATTTCTCCAAGACTCTGTTCATTTATTTTCACTAATTTTTCTTTCTTCTATTCAGATTCCATAATCTCTACTGTTCTATTTTCAAGTTTGATTATTGATATGGTCTGGCTGTGTTCCCACCCAAATCTCATCTTGCATTGTACTTCCAATAATTCCCACATATTGGTGGAAGGACACAGTGGGAAATAATTGAATCATGGGGGCGGTTCCCCCATACTGTTCTCATCATAGTAAGTCTCACAAGATCTGATGCTTTTATAAGAAAAATCCCTTTCACTTGGCTCTCATTTTCTCTATTCCCTACCACGATATATGACATGGCTTTTGCCTTCCACCATGATTGTGATTGTGAGGTGTCCCCAGCCACATGGAACTGTGAATCCATGAACCATCTTTTTCTTCATAAATTACCCAGTCTCAGGTATGTCTTCATCAGCAGTGTGAAAATGGACTGACTAATACAGTAAAGTAGTACTGAGAGTGAGGCACTGCTGTAAAGATACCTGAAAATATGGAAATAACTTTGGAACTGGGTAACAGGCAGAAGCTGGAACCATTCAGAGGCCTCAGAAAAAATGTGGGAAAGTTTGGAACTTCATAAAGACTTGTTGAATGGTTTTCACCAAAATGCTGACAATAAAATTCAGGCTGAGAAGGTCTCAAATGGAATGAGAAACTTTTTGGGAACAGGAGTAAAGGTGACCCTTGCTATGTTTTAGCAAAGAGACTGGCATCATTTTGCTCCATGCCCTAGAGATTTGTGGAACTTTGAACTTGAGGGAAATGATTTAGGGGAACTGATGGAAGAAATTTCTAAGCAGCAAAGCATTCAAGAAGTGACTTGGGTGCCATTAAAAGCATTCAGTTTTAAAAGAGAAACAGAACATAATGGTTCAAAAAAGTTGGAGCCTGACAATGCAAAAGAAAAGGAAAACCCATTTTCTGAAGAGAGATTCAAGTTGGCTGCATAAATTTTCATAAGTAATAAGAAGTCAAATGTTAATCAAAACAATGAGGAAAATGTTTCCAGGACATGTCAGAGACCTTTAATGCAGCCCCACCAATCACAGGTTTCCCAGAGGCCTAGGAGGAAATAATGGTTTTGTAAGCCAGGCCACTCCCCACCCCCCTGCTGTGTGCAGTCTGGGGTGGTGCCTCCTGTCCCAACCACTCTAGCCATGGCTAAAAGGGGCCAAGGTAGAGCTCAGGACGTGGCTTCAGAGGGTTCAAGCCCCAAGCCTTGGCATCTTCCATGTGATATTGAGCCTGTGAGTACACAGAAGTCAAGAACTGAGGTTTGGGAACCTTCATGTAGAGGTCACAGCATATATGGAAATGCCTGGATGTCTAGGCAAAGACAGGCTACAGGGGCAGAGCTCTCATGAAGAACCTCTCCTAGAGCAGTGCAGAAGGGAAATATGGGGTGTGAGCCTCCACAGAGTCCTCAATGGGGCACTGCCTAGTGGAGCTGTGAGAAGAAGAACACTGTCCTTTAGACCCCAGAATGGTAGATTCACCGATGGCTTGCACCGTGTACCTAGAAAAGCCACCCCCACTCAAAACCAGCCCATGAAAGCAACCAGGAGGGGAGTTGTACCCTAAAGCCACAGGGTTGAAGCTACCCAAGGCCATGGGAACACACCTCTTTCATTGGCATTACCTGGATGTGAGACATGGAGTCACAGGAGATCATTTTGGAACTTTAAGATTTAATAATAACTTCATTGGGTTTGAGACTTGAATGAAGCCTGTAGCTCCTTTGTTTTGGCCAATTCCTCCCCTTTGGAATGGCTGTATTTACCCAAGGCCCCCATTGTATTTAGGAAGTAATTAACTTGCTTTTGATTTTACAGGCTCATATGCAGAAGACACTTGCTTTGTCTCAGATGAGTCTGTGGACTGTGGACTTTTGAGTTAATGCCAAAATAAGTTAAGACTTTGGTGACTTTGGGAAGGCATGATTGGTTTTGGAATGTGATGGCATAAGATTTGGGAGTGGCTGGGGTGGAATGATACAGTTTGGCTGTGAATCTTGAATTGTAGCTCTCATAATTCCCACGTCTTGTGGGAGGGACATGGTGGGAGATAACTGAATCATGAGGGCAGTTTCTCCCATACTGTTCCCATCATAATGAGTAAGTCTCACAAGCCCTGATGGTTTTATAAGAGGAAACCCTTTTGCTTGGCTCTCATTCTCTCTCTTGTCTGCCACCGTGTAAGATGTGCCTTTCACCTTCCACCATGATTGTGAGGCATCTCCAGTCACACGGAACTGTGAGTCCATTAAATCTCATTTTCTTTATAAATTACCCTGTCTTGGGTATGTCTTTGTCAGCAGTGTGAGACCAGACTAATACAATTATTCTATTTTCCGCCAACTCTAATCTACCACTGAGCTCATCTAGTGAATTTTTCATTTAGGTTGTTGTATTTCTCAATTACAAAATTTCTACTGGAAGACAGATAGATGAATAGATATATACAATATGTATTAAAATTTTTATTTTATCTATTTGATGAATCATTGTTCTCATTTTCCTTAAAGCATAATTTCCTTTAGTTATTTGAACATATTTATAATATTTACTTGCATTCTTTGTCTATTAAGTCTAACATATGAGCCCGCTCAAAGGCAGTTTCTATTGCCTGCATTTATTCTGTGTTTGGGTCACACTTCTTGTTTATTTGCATTCTCATAATTTTTTCTTGAAAACTGGACATTTTAGATAATACATTGTAACAAGTCTGGACGCCAACCCTCTTACCCCTAGGTTTATATCTAATTGTTTGTTGTTCATATGTTCATTTACTTAGTGATTTGATAGAGATAATTCTGATTTTCTCAGTAGATGGCTCCGATTCCCCTGCTAAGAAAGTTTCCCCTGTTATTATCTTTTGGCTTGCCTTTCTGTGAGTGCTGCCCTTGTATCAGTATAAGTAACTTACTGACCAAATATTGTACTTAAACTGGGGCAGTTATATGTTTGCCCTTTGTCTGTTGGATATGTGTGACTTGGAAACTGCTTTTAGGGAGTTTATGATCTTACCTCATGTTTAGCCAAGCACTGGTAGCTTAGAAATTATCCTCCCATCACTCTTGAGCAGTTTCAGCCTTCAGACAGTCTTCCAGACCACCAAGAATAAATGAATTTATTTTTAAGCGTGTTTTCCTAGGAATAGCATCTGGGTAAGAGTAGCTTATTATTCAGCTAGTGTTGGTTGAGAGATCATGCTTAAGCCTTCTGAACCAGTAAGACTCTTACTCCTGGATGTGTATCTGTGTATGGCTTGAGAATGCTTTCAGATATGCTCTGTGTCTTACTCTAATTACCTCTTAGTGCTGAAGCCTGGCAAATACGTACAACTTTCAAGATCCTCAGGGAAATGTGATTCCCAGAGGGCCCTTCAGTGCTTTCTGATTCCCTGATTCTCTCTACTTGACACCTGGCTGCTTTACCAGTTTGCTCTTCGCTGCTGGTATCATAGAGCTGCCTGCTCCCTATAAACTGCTCTCCATCAAAATCTCCATTGTTTAAGAAAACCGTTTGCCATGAGCTTCTCTCACTTCTGTTCCAGATAGCCGGTGACTCCAGGCAGTGTAAAACTCTTGTTGTTACAGTCTGCATCTATCTCTGGGCAAAAGTTCTGTGCCATTACAGCCCAGCTGGTTGCACAAATAGTGGCCTACTACCACCTGAGTGACACTACCATTGTACACGTGAAAAGCGGGAGAAGATGGTAAACTCTGGTCTTTTCAGCTTGCCCTTTCCAGCATGAAACCTCTGCCCTATGAGCAAGCTGAGGAAGAGACAATTGGATACTCATTATTATTGGTCTGCCACAATTGGGAGAAAGCTTATACCTTATGAATGGGGGCTGGATAAAAGAAGTGAGCCCTGTGTTCTTGGCTATGCCTTCCCAGAATACTGCTTCTGCAACAGTATTCTGCAATCTGGGGGAAATGAGAGGCACCAGTAGCCTGCCCCTGATGGGGTTAGACTGTAGTCCTAGACTGGTAACTGGCAGCTAAGGAAGCACTTGCCCTCTTGGTTTCCAAAATAAGGAACAGAGATGAAGCAGGGGATGGGAGTAGGTTACGGTTTAAATGTCACATCTTCCATTTTTCTAACTGATAGTTAATAAATGTCTTGAATAAATGTTTTTCCATTTGCTGTGTGTCCTTATGACAATTTTTTAAATGTGTGTCTTAGCTTCTTTTAAATGTGTGTGTGTGTGTTAATAATTTCACCAGCTAAATGATTGTTCTACAGAGAAGAGAGTCTGCTAAGCACCTTTCCCAGCCATTCCAAAGTTCCTCTATTTTTGGCTATATTTCACATACCTTTCTTTGTAAAAATTTTTCTTAGCCCAGTTGGTTGGGCTAAGAAATATATTTGTATTTGTCATAGTAGGCCCATTTCCACTTCTAGAGGATATAAGTAATTAATTTTATTTAATCATTGTGTCGTTTTAAAACACAATTTTAGTACTGATTTTTGTCTTCACTGTCTGACTGTTTAGTTATTGTCTGATTACTTTTCAATCTCAATAACCATTGGCTTCTCTCTAAATTTCCATTATCTGGCGAGTAAGGGAAAAAGCAACCTTCCCACTGGTATTGAGAGGCTCCTCCAAATAAAGGAAGGCATTGGCACCAGAATACTGAGCAATACGATAAAACTTAGTATGGAAAAATGTTTCTGTAAAATTATTGTGTTAAAGAAGCAATCCAGGGAGAAAGAAAATCATAGTTTTATGTTTCTTTTCTGTATACGATGATTAAACTCCCTTCAAAATAAAAGCCACTCTTCCCAGTCTATGTTAAACTTGTCTTAGAGAGTTATGATTTCCTCAGTCTTTCATTATTCTCCTCCCCTTCCAAAGAAAATTCAAATATCAAATTAAGCTTGAATTCCTGGGCTCAAACAATCCTCTCACCTCAGCCTCCCAAGTAGCTAAGACTACAGGACACACCATGATACCTGGCTGGCTATTTATTTTTATTTTTTTTAAAGACAGATTCTTGGTCCATCACCAGGCTGGAGTGCAGTGGCACGATCTTGACTCACTGCAACCTCCACCTCCTGGGGTCAAGCAATTCTCCTGCCTCAGCCTTCCGAGTAGCTGGGACTACAGGCACACGCCACCATGCCCAGCTAATTTTTGTATTTTTAGTAGAGAAAGGGTTTTGCCATGTTGGCCAGGATGGTCTCAATCTCTTGACCTCATGATACACCCACCTCAGCCTCCCAAAGTGCTGGGATTACAGGTGTGAGCCACCGTGCCCAGCTACTTTTTTTTTTTTTTTTTTTTTTTTTTTTTTTGGGTGAAGACAGAGTTTTGTCATGTTGCCAAGGCTGGTCTCTTAATGCCTGGGCTTTAGTGATTCTCCCACCTTGGCATCCCAAATTGCTGGGATTACAGATGTGAGGTACTTAATCTAAGCAGAGATTTTTTTTTTTTTAAATAGTACATGTCACCATTTTAAAATATAAAGAGATGTAGACATAAATAAAGAAAAAGAAATTAAGCTTTTCAAATCACGCCATCACCATTAACAGTAGAGAGGTATATTTCCAGGTATTTTTCTAAGCATATGCACACAAATAGAAGTATAAATAGACAAAATCTTTAATAAACTCTATACGTGCTATTTTAATTAAACTTGAATATTACATGAAGTTAGCAAAAGAAAAAAACTGAATTTCAACTATTTTAGGAGGTATTACCTTCCAAGATAACTCACTAAAATTTACAAAAAAATATTATTAAAAACATAAAAAAGATTAGTGTTATTATTTATTTCTGGATTTTTTGAGACAGAGTCTTGCTCTGTCGTTGTGTCACCCAGGCTGGAGTACAGTGGTGCAATCTTGGCTCACTGCAACCTCCACCTACCGGGTGCAAGCAATTCTCAAGTCTCAGCCTCCTGAGTAGCTGGTACTACAGGCACAGGCCACAACACCTGGCTAATTTTTGTATTTTTGGTAGAGATGAGGTTTCCCATGTTGGCCATGCTGGTTTCGAACTCCTGACTTCTCAGGTGACCCACCCACCTCAGCCTCCCGAAGTGCTGGAATTACACAGATGTGAGCCACCATGCCCAGCTTGGTGTTATTATTTGAACTCTCTCCTGCAGATTTACTCAGTAAAACTGCCTTCTTCCTATGAAAACTGAGAACATTATTCTTCCCATTTTATCCTTCATCTATGATTTTTTGCTATTTTTATCACATGCTGTGTAAGAAAGGGTTAACTGACAAGATCTGGGTTGGTAAACTGTGCATTCCCAAGAAAGGCCTATTTGCATGACTGGCCCTTCACCAGCTCCTGTGTATTGAGCTCTTGGAATTTCTGAGTAATGCGAGTGTTTTTGCAAGCCTAGGGCCTTGAGTCAGACAGCATCAGTTGTTCTAGTAGTTTGTGCTAAGAATATAATTGATGACGAGCACTTGCTTTCCCTCTGGAGGTCTGGAGTCTTGGTAACTAAGTCAGTGATGTAAGCATTGTATGCCTGTGTGACTGACCCCCACTAAAATCCCTGGACTCCGGGGTTGCTTCCCCGGTTGGCAACACTGTGTGTGTGTTGCCACACATCATTGCTGGAGAAATCAGACACATCCTTTGTGATTCAACTGGGAGTGGACTCTTGGAAACCTGGGCCTGGTTTCCTCTAGACTTTGCCCCCATGTGCCTTTGTCCTTTGCTGATGTCATTCTGCAACTTTTGCTCATACTCATAAACCATATTCACAAATATACTGGCTTCTGCGTCCTATGAGTCCTTCTAGAGAATAATCAGATTGAGAGTGGTTTGGGGACCTCTGACACATGTATACTTTGTTCTATATTTAGAATGAGTACCATCTGTTTATTGTATATTTAAATGCTGCCACTGTTCATTTATGAGTAACTTTATTTCATCTTTTAAATACTTGGATGTTACTGTAATGTCTTAATTTTTTTGGGGGGAGGTGTAAATAGATTTATCAAGTTAAGGATAAGCTAGTTTACCCAGGATTTTTAAAAATCTTTATGAGTACATAATCATAATGTAAATAATATAGGTGTATTTATTTATGGTGTACATGAGATGTTTTGTTACAAGCATGCAGTGTGAAATACACATATCATGGGGAATGGGGTATCCATGCCCTCAAGCATTTATCCTTTGAGTTACAGACAATCCAGTTATGCTCTTTATTTTAAAATGTAAAGTTAAGTTGATTGGTAACGACATTTTTAAAAAAAGCTCACCCGTGTTATATTATTATATGGTAACAACTTTTTAAAAAAGAGCTCATTTGTGTTATATTACCAAAATTTGTTTTTATTAATGTCTGCTTGTGCTCTTTACATTTGAGTTACATTATGGTTGCAGATAATTCTTGTCTCATTTTATTTTATGCTCAATTTTATAGACATTGCTTTGTGTAATGAGATTGTATAATGCCAGCAGTCTACCTCATAGGTGATAAATGATGTAAATTTTGCCTACATGCCTTAAGAATATTATTTTAATCCTTGAAGTCCAATGACTTGATCAATACACATCTCAGCGTTGAACACACAATGTAGTTTTCTTACAATTTAACTTGCTCATTCAAACTTCAGAGTAAGTTGTTAATATTAGGAAACATTTCCAGTTTGATACTTTTGAGTAATTTTTTTGTTGACGCACTTAGTTTTTCTCTTTCAGGGATCTAATTATACCATCTGCCCTCCTTATATCTCAGTTTCTCTATGACAAATTTAATCTCTGACTTTTTCATCAGCATTCACTGTGATGATCTCCAGCACTTTCCCTCTGGCAATATTTCAATTTTTAGCCATATCTTCTCCACCCCCTGTTGTTACTAATTATTTCAAATTAGTTATGTTTTGGCTCTCCTTTTTTTTTTTTTTGCCTTTAGTTTACAATCGCCCTTTTCCTTTCAGATTTTTTTTAAGTTCTTATAGCATTAATTCAATTTTTTAAGTTAATCAATAATGCAAATTGAGCTATGGAATGTAGCTCATGGGAAATTTTCTGTTCTTTTGCTTTTCCTCTAGATCAAATTCTTTGACTTTTCTAAGCTTTTTCCTTTATGTTTAACTTTATTATTCTTTTGCTTTCCATTTATATTGCCATTCATTTCTTCTTACCTTGCTTACACTCAGGCGTTCTCTGACCAGTTTCTAATTGTTCAGATACAGTTTCAGTGACTTCTTGCCATCCAGAATTATCTATAGTTTAATTGTGTAATATTTCAAGTTCTATATACCTTTCTTCTGTAGCTTCGAAGATGGCAGAATATGTAAAGGAAATGGAAGGGAAATATAAAAACCTGTGTCAAGGCCATGTGTAAACTTCATTTACCTATTTGGACTGTGGTCTTATTCCTGAAGCTTTGTTAAGTGTCCTATTCCAGAAGTCACCCTGCCGGGTTAAAGAGAACATTCCAAGGCAATGGTGAAGAATCCATGTGCTCCTGGTGACTTCTCTTTTGGTTCTCAGTCCTATTGTCTGTTTCTGTTACATTTTTTTTTTCTCCTATAGACATTTCCACTACTCTTCAGTTTTCAGTGGGAATAGGTAAGAATATCTACTAAGTTTCTTTTCTTATTTAAGGATATTAGCAATAATTCTCAGCATTTTAACCAACTGGATAGTACTGTACCTTAGGAACACAAGCAGGGCTAGCAGGCTTATCATGCTTTACCATTCCTCCTGGCTTAGCTTCAGAATCCTCTGCCTTGCCCCAAATTTTTGAGATGTATGACATTAGGTTGTGCCACTTTTCTTCCTTTGGGCTAATGATTATTTGGTTGACATGCTCTTTTTTGTTTAACTTGAAAGAGAAAACCTCTGGCAGGCAAGTTTTCTTCTACCATTTTCCATTTTCTCACTTCCTTTTCTTTCTTTCTTTTTTTTTTTTTTTTTTTTTTTTTTGAGATGGAATTTCATTCTTGTAGCGCAGCCTGGAGTGCAATGGTGCATTCTTGGCTCACTGCAACCTCTGCCTCTGGGGTTCAAGTGATTCTCCTGCCTCAGCCTCCCAAGTAGTTGGGATTGCAGGTGTGCAGCATCATGTCTGGCTAATCTTTGTGGTTTTAGTAGAAAAGGGGTTTCATCATGTTGGCCAAGATGGTCTCAATCTCTTGACCTCATGATCCACCTGCCTCGGCCTCCCAAAGTGCTGGGATTACAGGCGTGAGCCACCTCACCCAGCCCCACTTCCCTTTCTTTAATCAAATTAGTACATCTGAACATCCAAAGAGATAGAAAATAACTTAAACTTAGAGCTCAAACATCTTTAATTTTACTAATGCATATATTGCTTTAGGTGTGATGAATTCCTAATCAAAAAGAAAAGTGAAAACTATAAGGAAAATAGACTGTAGGCAGAGAACGATAACCAGATCTTCTTGCCTGCAATTACAAGAAAGTGATACCATTTACATCTCTTAGTCCAGGCGTCCCCAAACTTTTTACACAGGGGGCCAGTTCACTGTCCCTCAGACCGTTGGAGGGCCGCCACATACTGTGCTCCTCTCACTGACCACCAATGAAAGAGGTGCCCCTTCCTGAAGTGCGGCGGGGGGCCGGGTAAATGGCCTCAGGGGGCCGTAGTTTGGGGAAGCCTGTCCTAGAGTCTTGAAAGACAAAGCCAGTTTGGCAGGTAATAACAGGAAAGAAGTAAAACTAAAGTACTAGAGTATGCAATTAACGTGATATCGCTGGTGAACACAGGAGGCCCACAGGCACTGATAAGAGTATTATTACAAGCAATGAGCTCCGTAACTTGACAAAGTGGAATTTGCTGTTCTCACTTTGTTCTTAGCATATTAAGCCGACATTCATTCCTATCCCTGTACTCCCACCAGCCCTTAAGCCATCTCCTATGAAAAGAAGACATGCTCCTGGTCAACCTTGTAAGCAAATTACCACCAAATAATCACATCACTCACCCTTTTCTCTTTTTGTACCTTCAAGACATTCTCCTGCTCATTCATGCAGTGACTGGCGTCACACATTGCTTAAGTGTGTTTTATTCTGACAAAGCTTCCAAAATACCCAGATTGCTTTCCCTCCACCCAAACTGGGCTGAACTTAAACTGCCTGCAAATCTATGCAGGAATGCCTGCCAGGTTCTAAATCTGTATTTTGCAACAACAGGAGCAACATAAATCTCCAGCTCCAAACAGACCCAAGGGTTATACGTAATCATCAAAATGGATATGGGGTGACGTCCTCCCTCTTGCGGACAAGGTGAAAACTAACTTTACGTTCTCAACAGCGTTGCCGTTACATATGGTCATATTGGTTTCTCATTCCCCAAAAGCTAGAACATTCTAAAGGGATGACAACAATTTTGATTGATAGTTCTCACTTTAAGCAGGCACTTACTCTTCCATATTTTTAATATTCAAAAGAGAAAAAAATGGAATACAGAAATTCTGGTTAATAAATGCATACTTTCTAATAGAATGTCCATTTACCAAAACATTTATAGAGCGTTTTCTTAAATAGCAATTTTTACTACTGAATTTTAAAATATGACTTAATTTATAAAAATTAAACATAACACAATCCAGAACTCTATCAACCGCTTGCAATGATATTTGTTCTCTCATTCAATGACTAATATCTAATAAGTGACAGACACTATACCGAAATTGGGGAAAAGCACAAATAGCATGTTCTCTGTTATTAATAGGGAATATAGCAAGTGGGAGCTGTAGACTCAAACAAGTAAACGGTTATACTTGAAGGATAAAGAAATGTGAGAATTCCACTCAGGCATCTATACAAAGGTATAGACGAGAATTAGTAGGAAGGAGACCTGTCACCTGTGTTTCAAGGATGTAAGAGTCAAGTGCAAAGAGAGGAGTGGGAAGGCACTCTGACTGAGGAAAGAGCGTATGCACAAGCACAGCTTTCACGAGTGCATGAGCTAAAATCATCTGTTAAGCACAGAATCTGGTAAATGATAGTTACTAAGTGAGTGCAAAGGTAATTGCAGTTTTTGCCATTGCTTTTAATTGTGGAAACCGCAAATACTTTTGCACCAATTTAATACCATGCAGAAAATTCAAGGTTCTGGAGGAATGTGGTGTGGCTAGTGTGGATTAGAGTTTGTCAACAGTGACATTGCTGACATTTTGAACCAGATAACTCTTTGTTGCAAAGGCTATCGTGTGTATTGTGGGATATCTAGCAGTATCCCCAGCCTCCACCCACTGCATACCTGTGGCACTCCCTTTTGTCATGACAATGAAAAACATCTCCAGACACTGCCAAATGCCCTTCAGGGGGAAAAGTCACCCCCAGTTGAGAACACCTTGACTACAGCACATAAAAAAGAATAGTAAAATTTGAGATTGGGGAACATATAGAAGACTCTTAAAAAGCACAGTTAGGAAGTTTAGATATTAGTCAATATAAAGCATTTTTAGATAGAAAGTGGCATGATCAGACCTGCTTTTTAGACTAACTCTGGTAATTCAGGGAAGACAGAGTGGTGTGGTAAGAGACTAGATGCAGTCTTTTCAATTTTCTTCCAGATACTTTTGTCATTGCTTTATTGTGCAAACATGCTATAAAATTTCAAAATACAACCATTATAAATGACAGTGGTACGTTTCTGAGAATTGCTCCAACTTTGAGTCAATTCAAGAAAGCTTTATTGTGCTGAACTGTGATTACATATATGGGTCAGCCTCCCATTCAGAATCATTGCTTGATGTGCTGTCACTGTAAGCATGTGAGCTTGGAGTTAGAAGTTCTGGGTGGAATTCCAGGTCTGCAAGTTATTTCCTGGTAAAACCATGTTGGGCCCCAGTTTCCCAAGTGTAATAATAAAACCGAATCAGTCAGAAAACTATTAAAAAACAGATGACCCACTTGAATTGTGCCATTTGATAAAAGTTTAATAAATGTCAGATCTAAAAGGTATAGGTAAGAGACAGTGGGCCCTCTAGGGGTAATGCAGTATTCAGGAAGTGTTCAGAGGAAGGGAAAGAGATAGAGTGAGTGGTGGTGACCTTGGGGCCAAGAGACAAGCCAGTTGGCAGCTTTTCCAGGAGCCAGGAAATTAAATGCTCAGATCTCGTTCTCATCATTTCCTTTCATCTTCCATGAGTATTTTTCACTGGACAAACTTAACAGAAATAGAAGGCAAGGGAGCTGTCAATGCAATCCAGATAGAATCACATCCCAAGGTGCAAAACTGAATGAAGAAGAGTGGAGAAAGATGGGAAATAGATCCAGAGTTGCAAAGAAAATGTATCCAGCACAAAGGCAAACCCTGAAGTATTATCCAAACCATGCCTGATATTAATGCATGCTCAGTGCATATTGTATATATATGCATGCACTTGTGTGTCTGAATTTCCCTGAGGTCTAGAGATGGCCCACTGCTTCCATGAGAGGATACTTCCATGCTACAGGTAGCACTGGTCAGTAGAAACAGCCTTGGTGTCAGGAGACCTGTGCTCCATTCCCAGCTCTACCTCTCAGAGGCATGCAACTGTGGGACCTCACTTTTCCCTTACGTAAATCTGGAAGCATATTTAAAAACTGCATAAGAAAATATGTTTGAAAGGGCTCTGCAATTCAAACTGTAAAGTGGAACATAATTGTAAAGGGTTAATTACAATTCTTTGTTAGTCTTCCTCATCATTATGAAGTCTACTTTGATTAAATAGAGAAACAAGGGCAACATTCTGCTGTCTTCCGTTCTCAGATTCCCTGTACGATGGATCTACTTTCACTGTCATGGTAGAGATTGCATTCAAGAACCCAAAGTTAAATCTTTCATATTTCTTTGCAGATAAGAATGACTCATAACAGTCATGGGCAGACTATGTTCAGTGATTGAGCCTGATTATCATAGTATGGTTATGCTAATCATCTTGAACAGCACTGTTGCACAACATTCTCATTTTTTTTGCTCAAAGCTTGCTGCCTTACTCTGCCAAATTCTTTTTCTCAGTATTCCAGGGAATACATTTACTCTCTCATTATCATTGACAATATCTGGTTAGTAAAATTTGAATAAAGGCTTTACCTCTGAACCATCAAGAAGGATGTTTGGCTGCAGGTACAGATCTGTAATAAATAGATTTGTATACCTGTTTCCTTCATTTTATTTTAAAATATTATTACAAAATATCATTGAGCTGATATTGAAAAATGATTAATGGTCAACTGAATGCTTGATTTTGTTGTCTTATCTATGCTAGGTGTTAATGCTTTTGATTTTCCAATGACTGGGTTGAAGGTCTAAATAACTGAACTGTTCCACACGCAGTTATACTCATTAGAATATGGGTGCTTTCATATTATATGAGACCAGATCAGAGAAATAAATTATTCAGGGTGGCAGAAGAAAATACACTTTCTTCTTGCCAATTGTTCCAAAATGAACCAGTTCAACAAACCTCTATTCTATACATACTTCTTACAAGGACAGACTAGATCATTAATACAACATGAGCCAAAATTATGTTGGTCTAGAATATAAAAAATCATTTCCTAGAAAAGTCAAGCTAATGAAGAAAATTTGAGTCTGATAAACTGATTAAGGTAAAATCGGTTTCTGGTCACTTTATCAACAAAAAGCACAGAAGTTGTCACATTACTTTCCCTGAACTGCACAGAAATTTAGAGTTAGAGAGAAAGTTGAAATTTACCTGCCTTCAAACCTGTTATTTTGTACCTGAGGAAACTGAGGTAATATTTTAAGGCCTTGATTTCCTTTCTTATAGAGATAAGAAAAAGTTTGCTTTTTATTGTCTTTATTTGGGATACTACTTCCAAAATCAGGTATTACAAAATCAACAATGTTTTAAAACAGATGATTAAATACATATGTGTGTGTGTATATGTGTATACACACACACACACACACACACACACAAACACGTATGTAAAACACATAAAGATCTATTGAGTCACCTGGTTCAGAACATTGATTTTGTTTTATGAACACTGAAATATATGCTATCACAATCACAACACTTCTTAAGCAGAGTTAGCTATGGAATGAGAATACGAAAGAATGGTGACAGTGACAGAGCCCGACCTTACATATAACTCACACAAGACATGAAACAAAATATATCTTTTTTAGTAGATGTGGCTAAGAGAAAAAAGAGAATAAAGAAAAATATCACAACTCTAAATTTGTGTACAGCAGAATCTACAGTTACCCAGGTTAATAAACTGTCCCTGGATTTGAATTCATATATATAGTTTTATAGATCTTAGAATGTTATTGGAATAATTATTGGATGCTCTATGATGTATGAAGGCTGACACATCAATTCATCAACCCTCAGGCCAACCTAGGGGGAATATGGTCTTCTTGGGAGATGACAACACTATTTGCAGTATTAGTTCCCAAATCATTAGGGTAGATTTAATATGTCAATATTTGAGCTCATTTATTCAACATGTAGTTTTTGAGTACATATTATTTGTTACAGGCTCTGCTCCAGACCATGGAGATCTAAATGAATAAAACAAATTTCCTACCTTGTGGAGCTTTAATTTTTGCTACAGTCACATTATGTAATGGCTAAATAGAAGTAACCTTGTTAGTCTGAAATACGATGGTAGTTACTGTAATACACTGTGGAGGAGACTAAAAACAACTAGTCAGTAGAAGGATAATTGTTTGACTGGATACAGGTATATCACATCTCAGATTTTCCCATTCTCAAGCCTTCTAACAATATCATTTTACAGACATTTATCCAGATATCTTTATCTAGAAGGATAAAGTATCAGATAGTTTCATCAAGGTATAAGCCATGGCTGTGAGGTACCCAACAACTGTGTCTTGATTCATTTGTTCATAAAGTTGGAGGTATGTGCTATGGCCACCATGATAACAGGATTGTGGGATGAGTATTAAGCATAGTCTAACATCGTCCTTAGCTTGCCAAACACAACAACAAAGTTCTAACTGTCTGGCAGACGACTCAGATGCCTCATACACAGGCTGCTGCTGCAGGAACAACGAAGAACACAGCTAAAATTAAGTCATAAACACTTCTTCTTGTCAAAGCTTCATTTCTCTACAAGCAGAAAGCTGTTTTATAGGGCTGGCAAAGTATACTGTAAATTATATTACCAGTCCACAGCTGATGAGTTTATAAGTCTATAGGGAACAAGTAATCTGGCTCCGTCACCATGTTTAGCTTGCCAGAATTGCATGTGAGGCACACCAGCCTGAGAAATATTGCTAAAACTTAGAAATGAGTGGGCCAAGAATAGCGTTGGAGGAGAAGATGGAAAGTACAGGGTACATAGCATTAATTTGTTTCCTTTCCTTTTTGGAGCTGTCTTAATGACTCAGTGACACTGTTCAGCAGTCTTTGAGTCAACAACTAATTATACTGTAAAATACTAGATGATCAAGGGTGTGTCTGATGAATGGGTGGACAATTTCCAGTAAAAATAAAAATGTCTCCTCACATTATTGTACTGTCCTCAAAATGTTTTGCTTTTTATTTATTCCTCTAACTAGCAAAAGCTATCTGTTTCACTGTATTTTTCTTTTCATATTTTTATTTTTCTTATAGTTGGAGTAGACTCATTTTTTGAAAACAAATTGAATCATAACACTTTCAATGACACCATAGTTCTTGCTACTTAGCCTTGAATTCTAAATCACAAGTGATCTGGCCCCTGATCCTACCTGCAGCCCAATGGCTTGTCCCTGTTGTTCCTTTCACTTTTGCTGTAGAATACACTCTTGGCTCCTGGAATATGCCCTGCCCCATGAGTGTGTTCAGGTTGCTCCCTTTGTATAAAATGTTCTCAGCCTATCTTCTAGAAATAAGCAAGGCTCACTGACTCTACCGTCATCCAGTTCTCTCCTCTCCCAAATCTTCTCCTATAGTCCAAGGCCCCATACTCTGTCTTCTAACTAGACTTCTGAAATCATCTCCTAATTATCCCCACTATATTCATTTTTTGCTCTCAATAGTGGGTTCTCCACATGGCAGCCAGAACATTCCCCTCCTACTCTTGTTATCCCTTCCCGTGCTTCCTAAAGCACTGGGAATAACTTTGTACTCCTTGGCTGGCTCGCTAAGTCCTACATGATTTGTTTCCTTGCTAAAGGATGATCTTATGTCCAGGTTTAGCCAGATAGTCTCATTTCACTTCTGTTGTACTGATGCAACTTTTTTTTTTTTTTTTTTTTTTTTTTGAGATGGGGTTTCACTCTTGTTGCCCAGGCTGGAGTGCAATGGCATGATCTTGGCTCACCGCAACCTCTGCCTCCTGGGTTCAAGCAGTTCTCCTGCCTCAGCCTCCCAAGTAGCTGGGACTACAGGCATGCACCACCATGCCCAGCTAATTTTTGTGTTTTTAGTAGAGACAGGGTTTCACCATGTTGACCAGGATGGTCTCCATCTCTTGACCTCATGATCCACCTGCCTCAGCCTCCCAAAGTGCTGGGATTATAGGCGTGAGCCACCACACCTGGCCTGGTGTAACTATTAATAGCACCACCTTTTACTCAAAACTGTGCCAGTTTAGATTCAGAGCCACCTGGTAACCTTACTTCATAGCTCATCTTCTACTATTACCTCCTTGTCCATTACAGCCCAGCATGCTGGTCTATTTCTGTCTCCTTAAACATAAACATACTAATTTGTCCTTGCATTTAGGCATTCAGCCAACCCGATTCCTCAATGTGGAATTACCTGCCCGTTGTTCATGTTGCATGTCTGGCTCTTTCCCATTCAGGCCCTAGCCCAAAATAGCTTAATTATCATCTTCTCAGAAAGGGATTCCCCAATCTTCCTATATGCCTGGGCATATTCTATCATATCAGCTCACTTATTTTTTATGACAATACTTAAAATATCTAATTCTTTTTGTTTGGGTTTTTTTTTTCTCATGTGTTTATCTGTCTTCTTCTAGGCTGTAAGCTCCATGAATGCAGATATCTTTTCCTTTTTGTTTACCATTATGTGGCTATTTTCTAGAAGAGTGCCTGGTTCATAGATGCTCTATAAAATAGATGGTGGATAAATAAAAAATCTTTGAGCATTACCTTCTCTATGAAGCCTATCCTGAGGGCTACCTGTGCTCTTCCCAGATAAGATGACCACCTTTTCCATGGCCTGCTATCTGGTACATACATTATCAGCAGTACCTACAGAACTGTTTTTTTTTGGGTGTATTTTATTTTAGTTTACATGTTCGCCTCTCTCTCAATTCTGTAAGCAAACTAGAAGGCCAAGTGTATTTTCTGCTCATTTTTTATTGTTTTAGTTGTTGTTTTAAGCTTATTTCAAACTTACATACTTGTAGAAAAGTTACAAAAATTATCCTGAGTTTCTTACACCCCTCACCATACTTCCCCTAATGCTAATAATCTCTTACATTACCATAGTATGATCATCAATAATAGCATTGCTTCAATATTTTAAACTTCAGGCCTTATTCAAATTTTACTATTTTCCCATTCATATGCTTTTTTCTTTCTTCCTGTTCTAGGATTCTACATCACAAGGGCTGGTAGTTTCCTATGCCCTCCTCCGGTCCACAATAGTTCCTCAGTCTTTTCTTGTCTTTCATGTCTTTTTAAAGAAGACGAATCAGATATTGTATCAAAGATCTTCATTTTGGTATTGTCCAGTGTTTTTTCAGGATTGGAGAAATGTTAAACGTTTTCGGCAAGCACACCATAAAAATGATATTGTGTCCTTTTCAGTGCATTCTATCAAGGGGTTCATGATATCCTCATGCCTTGTTCCTGGTGATAATTTCCTGCTTATTTGATAATACCAGTATCTTCCAGGTTCCAGTCTCTCCAGTTTTAAATGACTGTATTTTCCTTCGCAGTTGATACGCGTATTAGAGAAGATACTTTGAGTCTACACAAATGTTATTCTCCTGAAACTTTTAGCCACACTAATTTTAGCATCCATCAGTGATCCTGTTTGCAACATTTATTACTGTGGTGTTTGTCTACTGGTGATCCCCTCCTTCCCTATTTCCTCCTACATTTATGAGATGGAACTCAACTGTGTTCTTATTCATGTGTAACTCTGTTTGCCAGTGCTTATCATGACATTTGAACATGTATGTTTCTCTACTAGTGCAGATGAAATCAGCACAATTAACTTCTCAGCCTCTCTATGAGGCCGGCCTGCCACTTATTAGCTCTGTGACTGGACAAGTCACTTGATCTCTCAGTTGGGTCTCAGGTTTCTCATTGATGAAATAAGAATAATATTAGCTCATGACTCATTAGCTTCTGGGAGAATATTCAACTCATTCCTCATCTATTCATTCAGGCACTTGAGATACAACAAATGAGAGAGACAACACACCCGACTTTATGAAGGTCCTTAGACCCAGTCCCTGTCACCTATTAGGCACAGCAAGGCTCTGAAATTGTTTTCTACAGTTATGATTTAGAATTTCCCGGTCAATCTTGATTTCTTGGGATTGCAAAAAGCTTTCAGTAGAAGCTTAGATTTGATTCCTTTCCAGAGGCACTGTTTTTCAGTTTTCACTGACAGAAGAATGATCAAAGATGTGCCCCGCCTTCCAGAGCCGTGAGATTTTAGTAATTAATTTTTCCCAAACATACCAAAATTCTAGTGGGAGAGCTCGATTAAACCACAAGTAAAATCTTTAATGAAAGGTAAATGTTAAAAGTTCTTAGAAGAGGGCTCTCCTTTCTTTAAACCACTCCTTTCAGGTTCTACTCTACAGAGTAGCTGGATGACTGTCATGTGGACCAGAGGAAATATTTGAAAACGGAGAAAACTGTAGCTGGTAAATGTTATTGCTAGCTCTGGGAAGTGTGGCCTGCAAGGCTAATACCAACTTGCTGGAGCTTGGCAGGCCCCCGGGGAAGCCCAGAAGAGCAGGCAAGCTGATCACGCAAGCCCAGTCCAAATGTCACTCTAACATTTGCAGAGCTGTGTGTAACTGCTTAAGGAGAAGTTTCCAATGAGAAGGTCAAGGATGGAAAATCTGTTCGGGGAGCTGAAGGATGTATTTGGGAAGGTGCATTCATTTTGCAAAGTATTCTTTTCCCTTCATGTGAGAAGGTTGTTCTGTTTTGGTTTGTATTATATGAACCTGTGTGTTTTTTTCCTGCTAGCTATTACCCGTATAGACAGACAATCTTTCAGGAAGGCAAATGCCAATCTCTGTCCTGATTTTAGCAGGGAAGAAGAGATTCTATATGGTTCTGAACTCTATTATTAAACGGCTTTTGTTTTAATTTTTGTTCTTTTACGTCCCTAATTAGTTTTGTATGTCTACATTTGACCCTTGATATTTCAGAGTGTAACATTCACAATTTTGACATTTTCCCAATGAGTCTGAATAGTTATGATATGTGGCCATATAATAATTTTGTTGAGCCATAAATTTTAATCAGTCCCACTGAGAGCAGAGAGTGCAAGAACTTTGTGAATAAACCTAGTAGAGCACTCAGCACACACAGCTCAGTGAGGTTGAGGGGTTCTTTAATTTTGAAGTATTTCAACCAAGTAGAAATAATAATATAATAAATATCTGTATACCTATAACCTGGCTTTTATTAATTCCTAACATTCTGGTATATTTGTTTCAGATATTTTTTAAGAAATAAAGTATTACAGGCATAGGTAAATATTCTTGTAGAAGTCCCACTTTCTTCCTTTTAGAAATATGTCCATGCACATTTTTATATTATTAATATATATGAAACTACACATGAAACATTTTGGATTATTTTAAATGTTTACAAGTTTCTTCTAAATAGTATCATTCTGTATATTTAGTAATTTGCTTTTTTCATTCAAGAACATGACTTTGAGGTTCACTAATGTTGTATGTAGCTCTTGCTTGTCTTGCTCCAGGATTGGAGAACATAGAGAGATACCGCAATTTATTTATGCACTCTTTGATTTAGATTTTTTTTCACATAACAAGCAGTGTACATTCCAATAACTAGCTCAATGTCAACTTGAGTTTCCCTTGTTTACATAAATACGCAATTGTGAGGCCAAATGTCCTGTGTAGTTTCAATGCTAAATTGTATTTCAAAGTGGCAGCCTCAATTCACATCCCTACTCTTTAACATATGAAAGCTCTCAATTCTCCTCCCTGCCAACACTTAATATTGTCAGAATTGTACAAAAATGTACAATTCTGTACTCTGGTGGTTTGAAATAATATTTCAATGTTGTTTGAATTTGTATTCTCAAGGTTCTACTGTGGCTGTACAGGCTTTTATATATTATATGTTAACTATCCATTTTGGTTTTGTCATCTATCATTTGCTTATTTGTAGTATCCTTTGTTCATTTTTCATTGAGTTTTCTTTCTTTTGTTGACACGTAAAAAGTCATTATACAATTTATAATACCAATCCTTCGTGTATTGTGTGCATTGCCAATGTTTCCTCCAAGTCTGTAGCTTATCTTTTAATTTATCACATCTTCCCCGGAACATAAGTTTTAAAATTAATTGTAATCTAATGTACAAATACTTTTTAAATGACCTATGCTTTTCCCCCCCTTTTAAGAAATCATTCCCACATGTAGGTCTTAGAGCTAATCACCATTATTTTCTTCTAAAATTTTTAAAGTTTTTGATTTTACATTTAAATGAGTATGAACCCTTAATTTATTTTCATGTGTGATATTAAATGAAGTCTAATTTCATTTTTTCCCCATATAGATAAAACTTATTCCAGAACCATCTATCGGTTAACCAGTTCATTAATTAACTAATGATTTTAAATGTCTACCTGATCATGCATCAATTTTCCATACTGCAAGGGACAGTTACTGAGCCCCATTGTGTCCCACAGGCTTGCATGCCTGTTTTGTATCTATGTCCCACTGTCTTAATTATTTTGGAGATAAAATATGTCTTGATTTCTAGTTGGGCAAGTCTTTTCCCTTGAGTTCCCCCTCCCACTCCTGAGTTGTCTTGGCTATTTTTGGCCTCTTGATCATATAATGAGTTATAGAATTAGTTTGTCAAATTCCATAAACAATTCTGTTTGAGTTTTGAGTGGAAATGCATGGATTTATATAAAAATTTAGAAAGAAAAAAACTGGCATCTTTGTGTTGAGTCTACTCATACATACATACAGTCAATGTTCATGGCTTATTCGGGACTTGATAATCTTCAATAATATTTTGTCATTTTTTCCCCCATAAGGGTCTTGAATCTTATTCTATTATTCTTAGCTACCTTACATTTTTGTCACTATTATATGTGAATTTTTTTTCAGTTCTACATTTTAATTGGTTATTGTAATTGTAGAGAGAGGCTGATTAGATTTAAATGCTTACCTTGTACCCAACAAACTTGTGTAAATCATTTTTAGTTCTAATAGTGTGCCCATAAACCCTTATGGACTCTCTGCAAATAAATGTACTGTAGATTCCTCTCTAATCTTTTTGCTTTTGTTTTTTTCTTATTCCATTGACTAGTTTTTTCATTTCAATAATCAATAGGAACAATAATAGTATTCATTCTTGCTTTGTTACTAATCTGAATATACATGATGTTTGCTGTAGTGTGTTGGTAGCTTGTTTTTATGGTAAAAATGTTCTACTCTAAGCTTGTTGAGATGAGTTTTAATAAATATACTGATTATATTAATGTTTCTACAGTTTAAAACCGATTTTGCTTTTGTTCCTTTATCTTTACTATCACCGTCTTATATTAAATCTAATACATTATCTGATGCTATATCATCTTCACACTCCTGAGAAAAATCTATTTTTGTTTAAGATGCATTTTTTAAAATACTGCATTAAATTTGCTGGTATATCCACCAGAAATTCTATCAGAACCATATATTTAATACACATACAGTTGCACTTTAGAATAGAAGATGGTTTAATGCTATTAAACTGAGTATGTGTTGGTTTCTATCCAAGTTGATTTCATTTTCTGGGGTCCTTGTTACGAGTGGACTCACCACTACAGAGCATCCATATTTGTACTGTGGTTCTAGTGGGTTTCAATATTTAAAATAAATATGCCAGGCACATTGTAAGTGTGACTTAACTATCTGTAGAATGTATAGGTCATTAATGCTTGAATGAAAGAAAATAAGAAGAGGTAGAAAAAAAGAAATAAGAGAAGGGAAGAAGGGAGAATTTTTATGGTACGGTTTCAGAATGTACTCATATATTCTGGTAAAATAGTTTGTGAAGAGGAAACAAACAAAAACCCTGGAAAAATTAGCTTGTATAAAATTCATTCCATTATAGATCTGCTTTAAGAAGAAAGTAGGATTGCTCAAAATTTTTTCTAATCCTTAAGAAATAGAGATAATTTGTGCATCTGACCAAAAATTGTATTTTGGCTTAAAATTAACTGTACTGAGGAAGGAGTATTTGTCTGATGTCCTTTTTTAAGGCCTGAAAAAAAGGAAATTCTGCTATTTCAACCCCATGGGCTGCAACATCTAGGATTCCTTACCCTTTAAAGTAAATTCCATGTGTCAGACTTTTCTATTATTGAAAATGTAACAAGCAGAAACCATTCTCAATAGTGGTAATGTAGAATATAAAGTGTAACAAATTACTTTCTTCTAATTACTTACACAAAGTCTTCAGTGATCAAGTCAGAACATGACATCTGGCAGTACTGAGCTTTGTTTTAATATGATCATACTTATCTTCAATTTATTCTCTTCACATGTCTTTGAAAGAATTTCTTCAACCTCACACAGGTGCAGTGGCTCACACCTGTAATCCCAGCACTTCGGGAGGCTGAGGCAGGTGGATCACTTGAGGCCAGGAATTTGAGACCAGCCTGTGTAACATGTCAAAACCCTGTCTCTACTAAAAATACAAAAATTAGTCAGGCATAATGGCACGCACCTAGGTCCCAGCTACTTGGGTGAGGTAGAAGGATCACTTTAACTTGGGAGGCAAAGGCTGCAGTGAGCCGAGATGGTGCCACTGCACTCCAGCCTGCGCAACAGAATGAGACTCTGTCTCAAAAATGAATTTAAAAAAAAAAATCCTTCAACCTAAATCTCCCTTGTCTCCCTCCAAAGAGACCACCTAATTTTTTGTTAAATGGTCAGTAAAACAGCAGCCAGGAGAAGGAGTTACCATTATTTGGCCATCTAGGGTTGTCTAGACAAACAATCATTATTTCAGTATATAATAGAGGAGCAATGTTGTTTATTTTCTAAGAATGAAGATTCTAGTCTCAGAAGTCAGCATCTAAATCTCAACACAGCTGATAGACACATATTAATAGCAAGCATTAGGATCAAACTCTCTGCTAGATAAAATAGAGGAATCAAGACGGACCCATCACATGGGAGTGTAGACTGAAAGGTCACTAAGTATGTGGCTTATATTAGCTGTATTTGGAGCCCCCAAGAAAATGGCAAAAATTGAAAAATTGAATTGAAAGTCTCTGTAAGTCAAACCTTAACTTTTGTTCTGTGCCATGTGCCCATATTGGTTGTTTTTTTATGCTGAACTCAGAGTGTGTCCATTGAATAACTGCAGTGAAGGCAAGTAAGGCTCTACGGAGACTGAGGTGGAAAGATGGGCAGAGAACCGGCATGTAAGATCTTCCGGATAATAAGAATTTGGGATTTGATTCAAAGTTCAACAGGATACCACATGAGGGCTTTTGGCTAGAAAGGAACAGGATTTTAATAATATATGTACATGAATGACCTTCCTCATGTCCTCAGTTTTCTCATCAGTAAAAAGAAAGCATTACTATAGACCAGTGGTTTTCAAAATAGGGCTCCGAGACCAGCAACAGCAGCATCATCTGAAAACATGCTAAAAATGCATTCTCATTCCCCAGCCCCAACCTACTGAATCAGAAACTCTTGGGATGGAACCCAGCGAACTATATTATAGTATGCCCTCCAGTGGGTCTCTGATGCATACTAAAGTTTGGGAACCTCTGGGCTTAGCAAGCTCAGATATTTCTTTCATGCTCAGATGTTCCAAAGTTTAACGTATCTAATCAAGTTAAGTCCTTCATGGACCGTGTCACGAATCTTAGCAAAGTCCTTCATGAAACGGGTCATGAATCCTAGCAAACGAGACCAACAATCTAGCATTTTTACCACCTCTGCTGGCCAACATTTTGTTTTAGAAAGGAATTATTCAAAGAAAAATAAATAACTACCTAATGTACAGATCTGGTGTCTGTACACATTTTATATCCTGCGCCAAATGTGTAATAAGATGAAAAAGGATTAATATAATGCCACACTGACCTATAAATTTGTTCTTATAGTTATCAGAATAAATTTCTCTAAATCCTATATCCCCCAATATGATTATCTGCTCGAGTTTATACAAAATTACGAGACCATTTAGAAGGATTATATCTGTCTCTATGTTATATAAGGATCTACACAAAGAAGGTATTTAATCAGAGGCAGAACAGTATGATTAAAGGGCAGCCCTTTGAAATTGCACAACACTAAGTTAGAATTCTGAATTCACTAACAGTTTAAGAATCAGAGTTAAAATATGGAAAGGGTAGGGCAGGCAATTGGCCCAGTTTAATACTATGGCGATCACTATACATAAACATGCTTGAAAAACTGTTCATGTAACGCCATATAACTATGTTCCATAAAATAATTTCCAAACTACATTTTACACAGTGGCTTTCAAGTTCTAACATTCTGGGTATGAGTGTGTGATTGAAGTGGACTCTTGGTTCATATGTAATATTGGTTCTTGGTAAATCCCTAAAGCTAATAGAATCCAATAAATGGCCAGATAGAATTACAGTAGCTTATCCTCAGGGGATATGTTTCTATACCTCAGTAGACACCAGAAACTGCAGGTTTACTGAACCCCGTATGCACTCTGTTTTTTGTTCCCCTACATACACCTACCTATGACAGTTTAATTTACAAATTAGGTACAATAAGATATTAACAACAATAACTGATAATAAAATAGAGCAATTATAACAGTGTGCCAGCATCACTACCTTTGTACTTCGGCGTCAAAGTAAAATAAAGGTTCCTTGAACGGCAGCACTGAAGTACCACAACAGCTGATCTGATAACCAAGATGGCTACTAAGCAGCTAACAGGTGATAACATACATGGTATAGGCATGCTGGACCAAAAAAAATTAATTCACACCCTGGGCAGGACAGAGCAGGATGGCACAAGACTTCACCCTGCTACTCAGAAGGAATACAATTTAAAACTTCTAAGTTGTTCATTTGTGGAATTTTCCATTTAATAGTTTTATACAGAAATTATCTGTATGAATGGATATTATTTCATATAGTTTCATACAGTTTACATACAGCTACACACAGTTAATACAATTGTATACTATTTCATACAGGAACTTCATACAGGAATTACCATACAGGATAAGTGACACTGAGAAAAGTGAAATGCTGGATAAAAGGGGACTAGTGTATTTTAAAATACAGATATCCTCAAACATGGCCTTGTTTAACAAATTAAGAATACCTAAATAAAGGAACGTGTCCTCAAATTAAAAAGAGAATATTTTATGATAACCCACGAATTAGTTATTCTTCACATCAGAGATACTTATTGACCTAGCAGAATATTTCAGACCACCCTATCCCTCATTCCTCTAAAGTTCCAGTGGTATCCAATCTTTTGGCTTCCCTGGGCCACATTGGAAGAAGAATTGTCTTGGGCCACACATAAAATACACTAACACTAATAACAGCTGCTGAACTGAAAAAAAAAAAAAAAACAACATTCAACATTTTATGAAGTTTATGAATTAGTGTTGGGCCACATTCAAAGCCATCCTGGGCCACAGGTTAGACAAGTTGCTCTTAACCATGATACTAATTTGAATTTTTTTTTCTGAATATGGGATAGCTTTTACCTTACTAACTTGTATAGATGCTGAAATCTTCTACTAAACATTGTATATATGTACACACTGAACCCCTAACAAGATTGTAAAAAGCTCTTAAATACCATGGTTTTTACTTCTGTGCATTTCTCAACAGAACTGAGCATATTGCATTATACCCATTGGGTGTGGAATAAAAATATTGATTATAAATCACATTATGCAGGAAGTATACTGGCTGAAAATAAATACATTCAGGATAGACACAGATAAATCTATTGATAATATTAAATGGGCATAGTGTAATGGTTAAGAACGTGGATGGTGGAATTAAACAGTTGAAATCTAAGCTTGGTCACTCATTAACCATGAGTTATTTAATCTCTATTTTTTATTTCTTTTTTTGTTTAGAGACTGGGTTTTGCTCTGGCACCCAGGCTAGCATGCAGTGCCATGATCATAGCTCACTGCAGTTTTCTGGATTCAATTAACCCTTCTGGATCAGCCTCCCAAGTAGCTGGGACTACAGGTGTGCACCACCACATTCAGCTAATTTGGTATTTTTATTTTTTGCAAAGACAAGGGTCTCACTATATTGCCTAGGCTGGTCTTGAACTCCTGGCCTCAAGCGATCTGCCTGCCTCAGCCTCTAAAATTGCTGTGATTAAAGGGGTGAGGTGCCACACCTGGTCTTAACCTCTATTTTTGACTCTCAGGCTCCTCACCTATAAAGTGGAGATAATAGTATCCACCTCAGTGAGTGCTTACAAATATTGACTATTTACATGATGCTTAATAGAGATCAGTATCTGATAGCTGTAATTAGTGAAAATAATAGATATTTGTAGCATGTCATCTAAGAGATACTTAGAATATTTCAGTTGTACAAACATGTAAGGAATCATGGTATCCCTCAAACTTCAGTTATTCCCTTTGTTCAGACAGAATATTATAGAATATAGTCTGAATAAACTCTTGGGCTCATTTATCTTGAGATATTACATTCTTAAGATCTATTGTTAGTTAATACACAATAAATTATGCAACCATCATAATGCTGTGTGACTGTTGAGTCTACTGGCTCAACAGTCGGGCATAGCTAATTCCATATTTCCTGGGAAACATCACAGGAACTAAGTAATGCCAGGTATAAAGCATGGAAATATGAAAATAAGTATAGGAATTATTAAAAATGAAAAAAAAACACCAAAATTAAATAAATAATTCTGTTTTCCTTTCTCAGGCTGTCAAAGACGTCAGCGCTGAGGAAGGATGTTAGCAATAATTACAACCTAGCAGCAGCATACAAGCTGGAAAAGACTATCGTACGCAACTTAATTTGTAGTTCTCGACTGAAGCTTCTAAACTTAAAATAAAAAACTGAAAAATTAAATAAAGCGAAGTCAGTCTTACAACATAACTGAATTCTGTGTTGGTTGCTTTATCTTTCTGTAGATTTGTCCAAACCTGACAGGCACTTCCACAAAATGGTAATTACCAGGTTCAGGCCAGTAGGCAGCTCGCCTCGCAGCCTGGCTGACACTCCATGCCCTCTTCCCTATTCCCTCGGAAAAGAAGGGCAAGGAGGGGAGAGGAGTAGAAATCTCACTCCTGCCACACTCTGCATTAACAGATGACCCTCAGACTCTCCCACGTGTAGTCCCAGGAGCTAAGGGAAAAACTTAAAGAGGATTGAAAGATTTTGTTATTGACATAGAAACATGGGAATGGCAGTACGTCTTCACAGAAAAGCATTCAGAATTACAGGACTTGAGTTTGCAAAGCAGCTTTGCCCTTTACAGGGTAACGTTGGGTAACTTCATCCTCCAGTGCAAACAACCTGTGTTAATGAAATTATGACTTTACAGTATTTCTCAGACCTCTTCTACTCAGAGTTTCTTATAGGCCAATTGGGAGTTTATGCTTATGAGATTCAAGAACAAAACATAACCGAAAATGAGTTACAGAAATAAAATAAGAGATTATAGAATTAAAGGACATTACTGAACTTTACAGGGAAAAGGACTTCAAGTTAGAATATTGAGGGGTATAAATTTTTTTTAATTTCTTATTTAAAATTATATTTTAAACAAGATTTTAAAGTAGCACAAGACTTCAGAGTTCACTCTGATTCTTCCCTTCTCCAATACCACCTAAAACTTTTGCAACTCAATACATGGTTCTTTGGAATCCCCTGAGAGCTTGCTAGAAATGCAGAATCTCAGGCCCCACCCCAGACCTAGTGAATGAGAATCTGCATTTTAATAAAATCCTCGAAAAACTTGTATGCAGATGAAAGTTTGAGAAACACTGACCTAACTCTGATCTCTTATCTGCTAGTTTTTACTGTAAGGTATCACCTGGATTGATTCCTTCTTATCATTGCCATTACCCTAGTTTTGACCCTTATTACCAGATTGTTAGATTTTTTTCTTTGGAAAGTCATGACTGATTTATTTATTGACACGTTCTTTCACTTTTCTGGAGTATCTGTGGTGAGTAATGGAAGGAGAATTAGAAACTTGAACACAAGGATCAACATTTTACTACAACCCCTCTTGGTCAACAACAGTTTTCCCAGACTTTGGTCAAGGATGCACCAATGTCACACATTTTTACCCCATCTACATACTGCCTGAATTATTATTTCATCTTTTTCCTTATATTATTTCACTTCTTTTCATTTGCATATATTTTTGTTTTAAAGTAAATTTATACTGGTACAATACATAGAAAACCAGTAGCACTTGCCTGTAGAAGTTAACCATAAAAATAAACACAGGTTGAGCACCCTTAATTTGAAACTCTGAAATCCAAAGTGTTTCCAAATTCAAAACTTTTTGAGCACTGACATGATGCCACAAGCAGCAAATTTCACACCTGACCTCATGTGACAGGTACTCAGAATTACTTAAAATATCGTATAAAATTACCTTCAGCCGAGGTATATAAGGTGTAGATGAAACGTAAGTGAACTTCATGTTTAGACTTGAGTCCCACCCCCAAGATATTTTATTATATACATGGAAATATCCCCCAATCAAAAAAAATCCAAAATGTAAAACACCTCTGGTCCCAAGTATTTTGGATAAGGAACACTCAATCTATAGAATGAAAATAAAATACCAATAAATTATAGGTAGATATTGTTGCTCTCTAAAGACCTGGGAAGGACATGTTAATGAAATTATGACTTTACAGTATTTCACAGGCCTCTTCTACTCAGAGTTTATTATGGGCCAATTGGGACTTTATGCTTATGATAACCAAGAACAAAACATAACCAAAAATGAGTTACAGAAATAAAACAAGAAGGATCAATGTCTAAGCTCTTTAAAACCTCCTGATACCTCAGATGGATTCTAGGTGGTTTCAGATGGAGTTTGGGGAACCTCTTTGCAAAGAAGGGAAATTAATAAGAATGAGTGGGGGTTAGACAAACTAAAAACAAACTTGACCTCTTCCTTGTTGTAATCAAAAGAAACACACATTTCTTTTTTTTTTTTTTTTTTTTTAATTATACTTCAATATTCGATTCAGGCCAACGTGTGTACAATCTTACTCCCTGTCTGCAGATTGCTCCCCGCTGCCAGGAATTCATTCTGATGCCAATCACCTGTCTCTCTAAAGCATGCTTAGTTCCTTCAGATTCTAATTTTTACCGCCGCCGCCTCCACCCCGCACTCCCCACCCCCGCCATTTTGACCATTTAGCTCCCTTGGGGATCTTCTTTCTCTGCACCTTGAAGAGGCCATCAGAAATATACAACTCAATACTCATTCATTGCTTCATGTGTGCTTATCCTACCCCCATAACTAGGCTTCGAGGCCTTCATAATACAGGGATGGGCCCTATTAGGAGACAGATAAATATATGTGGATGATTGTGAGATTGTACTCACTGGGGAACCACCTAGAATCCATCTGAGGTGTCAGGAGGTTCTCAAGAGCTTAGATATCGATCCTTCAATGAGCAGCACTAAATCTTCCCACCAAACCTCCCAATAGCTGTCTCACAGCAGCTTTCACGAGGTGGTTTTCACTCCAGAGACCACATCAAGGCCCATTAGAGCCTGAGTTGCTTGGTCTTGCTCCACCATGCCGCCTCTGAAGGTGTGCAGCACAATTAGCAACATGGTTCTTGCTTAAGTGGTCCAAAGCAATCAGGAAGCCCAGGAGATTAGAATAAGGGGAGCATTAACAATTGCATGGAACCACAGGAGACTTCTGCTAAAGGGCCCTCTGGGGAACTGCATTGTTCTGATTGCTGTTTTCCTTTTATATGTGTTACCTTCAACAATGAAAGTGAAAGTCACAACGCTTATTAAAGTGGAGGGCCTGTGCCAGGATCTAGGACAGCTCCTTTTAGCTGCAATCCCCCTCCCCAAAATTTGTACACTTAACTGACATTCTCCCCTCAATCAATCCCTCTGTATCCATCATGTCCTTCCCCTACTTACTTTGTTCCTCTTCTCTAAATACCTTCTTCCCAATTTCCTTCTTTCTCTTTTTAACAAAATAGAAAATATACTAAACTTGGAGTTAGAAGACCTCAATTTTATTTTCTAACCTGGTTACTAACTTCCCATTTGATTTGGACATTATTTCATTTCAAATATAAGAATTTAAAGCTTCCCAAAACATATTTTGATCTCAAATATTCCTATCTATTCAGTCCTTTGGCCACTATGCTCCCAGTAAGCAAACCTGCCAATTTTCATAAATAGGAATAGAGAAATCTAGAACCATCCTTGCACATCTTTGCTCCAAGATATATTTCCCTCCAGTGGGTGGTTTCATAGATATTATCATCTTTGAAAATCCCCCTGAGCACAGGCACCCAGCCCAAGAAGACAAGGAGAACTCACTCTGAAGGGAATCATAGCTAAGCCCTCATCACCAAGGAGCTGATTTCCTTCACAAGTCACCTATAGGCCATGCCACGGAAGGCACCCACGTGTGATCTGGAACCAGCAAGACCTGGGTTCAGTTCCTAAATCCAACATTTACCAGGCTGGGGCGACCCTGGGTGAGGTCCTTATTGTTCAAAGCCACAGGTTACTCATCTGCAAAAATAGGGGTATTGATACAAGCCAAATTACGACTATTATAACATCTTGATGCCAAAGTCTATCACCCTGTTGCATTAATAAATGTTGTTACTAAATCTGGACAGATACAGATCCCTTGGCAACATGCACACACACACCTAGATATATCCTATTTATCACCCAACAGCAAAAATAGACAAGAGCATCCCATGTGGCCTCTTTTGTTTTGTCTCAGACATTGAAGACAGGCAAAAACTTGTGTTGCCCCACCCCCGGCATCCCTGTCCCTCCAAATATACTTTATACTTCAGCCAAGTGGAAACAGTCACTTAATAAATGGAAGTTACTTGTCTCTATGCATTTGCTCATGCTGCTTCTGCCTCTCAAGTGGCTACTGCCTCGCATGGCCACCTCCTCGGTATAACCAACATCTCCTTTTTCTAGATGACACACTTCATCTGTGTTCTCTCTCCTTTATTCTGCCTTAGAGCATGGTTAGGTGTGTCACTGCTTTCCGGATCCTCTTCAGAGTCTTGCTTTGGATTCAGTATTATTCCTAGAAATCAGCTATACTAAGCTGCTCAGGCTAGGTCTAGAGTGAGAGCCTAAAAAGCAGCTAGGATGTTTGATTACAGACTCTGTCTTTGAAGTGCTATGTCCTTGGAGAAAATTGCTGTGCCTCAATCACAGGGTAGCTCTGGAGAAAGCAAGCCAATTAGTTACTGTCGTGGGTTGAACTGTGTCTCTCAAAAAGATATGTTTTAGTCCTAACCCCAGTACCTATAAATGTGACCTTACTTGGAAATAGGGCGTTGGCAGGTACAATCAAGTTAAGACAAGATCATACTGGATGAGAATTGGCCCTAATTCAATTTCCATACAGGAAGAGGGAAATTTGGATAAAGAGACAGCCGGTAATATTGTGATATAATAAGAAATATGTACTTGGTCTTTGTCCCTGGTTTGTATCACAAGAGCTGCTAAAACCTTTGAAATTTCCTGAGTGACAGGGAGGAGGAGAGTGTCTTTTGTTTTTCATAAGTAGCCCTTTTCAACCATAATCCGAGTTTATCCTAATAAGGTGACTCTTAGTGGACCCTAGATAGTTTCCAGGATGGGGACTGGCTGCCAAAGAAATGAGCCATGTGATTAGAGGGTTGGAACTTTAAACCCCACCCCCAGACTTTCCCAAGATGGAGATGGAGGAGATTGAGTCAATTACCAGTGGACAGTGATTTAATGAATCATGCCTTTGTAATGGATCCTCCTTAAAAACCTTAAGCAATGGGATTTGGAGAGCTTCCAGACTGGTGAATACATGAAAAGTGCCAGGAGAATGGTGTGGAAGTTCCAGAGAGAACATGGAAGTTAATTTCTATTTTCCTGGACTAAATCACTGCAGCCAAACAAGTATCAGCATTTTAGTGTCCAAACTCTGTCCCTGAAATATGCAAACATTTACTACATGCTCACTAGGTACTATATACTTAGCCCTGTGCCAGGCCTTTAAGGACAGAAAGATATTCAGGCATAGTTTCCCGACATAAGGAACTGTTTACACCTATTTTTATGTACTTATGTTTAGGTAGATAAAATAGATGTATCTATCTTTTCTTTCTGCCAGTAAACTTTTCTTGTTTCTTATCATGTAGTGATTTCTTATTCAACTAGAAAAACAAGGTCTTGGCAAAACTGCACTTACTGTAAAATGCTTTTTACTGATAATCCATGACTAAGGATCCCTATTAAAACAAATAAGTCTTAGATCAATAGCATGTCTCTTTCATTCTTAAGAACTTTCTCATGTGCATGAATTTTGTTTTTCTCGAACTTAAACTGAGTCCAAGAACAGGCATGGGGTGTTCTTTTAGGAAAATAATGAGACTAATAGCATTTCTGGTAATTCATAGAAATTCTCAGCACATGGAGAAGAACACAAAGAAAGGTAAATATTGACAGAGAAATTTATTTACAAATGTATTTTTCCTTCCCAAGGGACTCAGACTCATGCAGTCTCTGTTGTGTTAACAATTTCCCAGGTTCCCTACCCGTACTTTTTTTTTTTGGTGGGGGGCGGGGGGACACATTTGTTTTTGATTGCATTGTCATCTAATTGGTTTTAATGCATTTGATTTTTCCTGTTAGGAAACAGAGTGAAGGACAACTTTTATATGTGGGAGTTTCTACTAATTAATTCCACATGAATTATTATCCTTACTAAAGACACCTGTACATCAAGGAACCCAGAGACAGGGCTGCAATGAGTTCTCTCTACTAAGTTTAAAATGCTACACAAACCCATGCTTCTACCCCACTGGGATACAGCATAGTTCAAGGATGGCCAATAGGTTTTATAACACTTTCTAACACTGATCAAATGTTAGCATCTGTCTAGTGTGTTGTCTTTTAAAGCATTTTGAGACTAAGTGTGAACTCACGGGAAATAAACGCCCTGTATCAGTTATTTTTGTCTACACTAGTGAGGGATGTGGAAACAGCTCATATTTTCCCAAGCATTTCACAACTCTGATTTCTTTGGAAAGAGGAATCTAAGTTCACTGAAACAATCAGTAACAAAGACAAGAGGGCACTCTGCGACGCGTGCCAGGGCTATTGCACTTCGACAGTGTGGTAGATAGACCCTAGGGTGACGTGTCCTCTTCCCTTCTAGATATTCACACGTTAGTGTGATTTCCTTCCCTTGAGGATGGGTGAGAATCCTGTGACTTGCTTTTAACCAACAGAATAGGGCAAAGGTGTTAGGATGTTATTCCTGTGATTACATTAATAAATATATATGTAAATATATTTCTTTACTGCCTTTACCACTGACTTTGAAGAAGCTGCTGTATTATGAAACACCTATGGAAAGGCCGCATGTCAGGAAACTGGGCAGCTTTTAGCAGCCCAGGGCCACAGTCCTACAACTTCAAGGAATTAAATCCTGCCAACTGTGTGAGCTTGCAAAAAGATCCCAAGTCTCAGATGAGATCATAATCCTGGGCTTGATTGCAGCTTTGTGCAGTTTTAAAGCAAAGAACCCAGTGAATTAACGCCTGGACCTAGGACCTACAGAAATGGTGAGACAATAAATGTGTCTTGTTTTAAGCAGCTAAGTCCCTGGTAATTTGTTATGCAGCAAAAGAAAACTAACCTAGGGAATTACTGGGAAATTACGTAGGAGGACAAGTGCAATCTAAGCATTGAGGACCTTGATATCAAGAGAAATGTTCCTTACTATGCTAGCTCCATGATGAGTTTCAAACCTCATTTTAAAAGATGAGGAGAGTGAGAGAGAGTTCAAGAACTCTGCCCAAGATAATATAAGTCTGGGTTTCCAACTCAGGTAGGTCTATCTGACTGCAAAGCCCATGTTCTTCACAAGATGCTATATGCTGCTGACCTGAACTCACCAATTTGTGTTAGATGACTCCCCCTTGACTGCAAGGCTGGCTCTGAATCACGTTATCATTTCTCTATATTTCACTTTCCACAAAGATGAGGCATGGAATCCAAAGAAGGCAATGAAAGAAATATGGAAGTTCAAAAAGCTGATCTATCACATGTAATTCAATTTGATTTCAGATATCCGCAATGAACTTGTGAAAACTCTTATCCTATAGACATAGACCTCAAGCTGGAAATTACTGATGTGGGGGTGGCAGTGGAGAGGGAAAACATATTTGAATTTTTTTAAGTACGCTAAAGGCAATTTTTTTTTAACAGTGTAATTGGTACGGTAGACTTCTATAAATATTTTCCTTCAGCAAATACCCTGTTACCTAGAGGTTTATGGTTATAAACAAATTTACAGAAGCATAAGCCAGAGAAATCACTTTAGTTATACAACCTGATACCCTTTCTGCCTTCCCATTGCTAGTTTTTCTCTTTATTTTCCTTTTAAAGAAGCTACTCAAGGTAAAGAGAACTAGAGTTTCCATAACAATAGATGTCTACAAAGGACCATCCATAATAATTAAACCTTTATATTAAGATGCCATCTTTAGCTGGGGAAGAATGTCTCAAACCTAGGCGGAGTTCTGTCACTGGAGTTATCTCTGGCACCAACTGAGACCTCAGACTGCTTGATGCACCAGGTGCTGGGCTTCTGTGTAAATACTGTCTCCTTCAGCTAAAGTTATTTCAGTCTTCTGAAGGACTCCAGAACACAATCACAAACTGTTAAAGTCCTTTTTGTCATAACCACTGAGAAGCTCAAAGAACACCTCAACTAACAATGCAAATAGGTGTGTGAGAGGTCTATGCAGTCTATAGATATGGAGACCAAAATAAAGAAATCCCAGATGGCCTTAGCCAAAGAAATAACAGGTCAGGGAAGGTGACTCACAGATATATATATATATATATATATATATATATATATATATATTTCAACATTTACTCACTTAACATTTACTGAAAATGCTTTCTGCAGTAAATTCACTGTACTAGACAGTAGCAATACAAAGATAAGTCATGGTCACTGTCACAATTGCACAGTGACTCTAGTAACAGAAACAGACTTGTGAGGAAATCTTTGTAACCTATGGAGTTCATTCAAGAACAGATATGGAAGCTATGAAGTCTGCCTGAAAAAGGTAGTTTCCAAGAGAAGCAATTATTTGGGATCTTCAAGAATAATTAAAAGTACACCAGGCAAACGAGAAGGGAGAGTAATCCAGGAAAAGGTAAAATTTTGTATGCTCTCTTCCTCTACGGAGACAACCATAGCATAAACTCAGCTTCGTCTCTCTAGTTACCTGCCCAGCTGCAGGTCAAATAATTCTTCTACCCACTCCCTTCACTAGCAAAGCAAATCTTGTCTAAATCCCTTTACACAAGATTTATGGATTGTTTGCAAGTATGCCCCCAGATATTGATTCCTCAGTCCTTGAGTGAGGCTAGGGAGGCTGGCACAGCTGTCTCTTAGCCAGATAGACTGATCAGGGAGCCTTGGATGTTGGCTAGCTGAGCAAGGTCTAATGCTGCACTCCACGTGAAAACTCTTGGAAGCCTCATCTAATCACTGCCTCTTTCTCACACTATCCCAACCCTGGGTGTTTTTCACATTTAGGAAATGACCACAAATTTCCTCTCTGCTAAGCTGCTTTTCACCACTTATTTCCAACTTTCTTCCAAGCCAGTAGTCACTTTCACAAAGTGAGAGAAGAATTCTTAACATTTTTGTAACATGGTTTAAGCTGAGCAATTGTTATTCTCTATGGAGCCAGAAGGGGTGGTAGGGGGAGAATTTTTAAAAAGTTAAAAAGCTGTTTAAGATATGTTTCCCACATGTTGTTCTGGAGCATGATAGGTGGGCAGCTTAATGGGAAAGGAAAGTGAGTGGGAAGTTGTGGTTGTATTTCAGCTGGAAAGCAAGGAAGCCTGGTGGTGTATCAGGAGATGTGGTAAGCCCTCCTGCAATGAATCACTTGCATGCCAGGAATGTACTTCCCTCCTCAACAGCTATTCCAGCCCTTGGTCATCTGTCTTCTCTAACTCCTCTGGTTATGACTTCTGCCAGCAACAAGCAACCAATAACTTAATTATAGAATATCTAACTTCTGTCGCTTTGGAAATTGATGCTTGGCTTTCCTCCCTCTGATCTTAACTAATTTGCAAATTGTATGCACAATCCAAATCATAACTGGATATGGCATGGTCATTAGGAACACTTGGACCATGTTTAGAGCCAATGTTTCCACGTACTGGCTGTGTGATCTTGGGTAAGCTATCGAGCGCTCTGTAGCGGGGAATATTAGACAGACCTAAAGCCAGTTCTCATAAGGAATGATCCTGGGGAACTGACATGCTCCTCACCTAGTGTCACAGTCAACTATCAGAAATGTCCTAGGGTATCTTTACATTTGTTACTTACAACTCTAAGTTGCAACAGATTCCCAGGAGAGTCAGATATGAAGGAAGAAATGCCAAGGGATTAACCCCGCCTTGAGACAGCAAAGGGAGCTTCCTGTACCCAATAGAATCCTTACTCCAGGTAGGTGGCATCATCCCCAGCTGTGTGCACCAGGGAAACACTGGGAGACCTAGGAAGCTGCACCTCTCTCTAGGTGTACGCTGCTTTAAAACTATGTACTGTGCAATCTCTGTACGTTTCTGTATCCTTCTCATTTAAAGAACTTTATATCCTCCATCTGGGCCTGCTGACATCTTTCTGTCAATCACATCACCATCATATGTCATTATTCATCATGTCACCACCATTACAGAAGATAGTTCCCATAAAGCTCTTTACACAGTGCTTTTCAGCTATAATTGTAAATATATTATTTAGAAATATAAATTAGAATCATATTTATAATGATATAAATACATAGTATTTTAATTTTTCTGAGAATCTACCAAAATACTACCCACACTGTATGCCTACTACCTCATATGCTTACGATGCTTCAAGGTACTTAATTGTCACCTCCTTTGAAGATCTGGGGAATGAAACCTCAGAAAGGCAATGTAATTATTCCAAGATCACCCAGCTGGCTAGGGGTAAAGCACAATCTGAATGGGGGTCAGCATCTGTGCCATCATCTATTTCTTCCTTCACAATTAAGCCTCAAAGAATTTTGCTCCCAATCACGCACTGATGCTCATAATAAAGGATGTGATGAATGCAGTGGATCAGAAGCAAAGGGCACAGCATCACCCTGAATCCTCACTCTGCAGGATACCGTTATTTCCATACAGTCTGAGATTTGTTGGCAATGATATTGTAGTCTCTGCCACCCTTACTCTAACGCATACCAGCACTCCTGCCATTGCCAACTTTCATTCCAATTTTTCTACACATTGCACTTAAGCTTATGGAAGTAGCCATCAGGGTGAAGAACTCTGGACAGCATGGAGGGCTCCTCCACATGCCTCAAGACTCAGCTCAAATGGCACTTAGCCCAGTGATTGAACCTTTTGCCTCAGGGCAACAACAGTACCAATGCAAGCCTCCGATGAAGCACTTACTAATTACTATTAGAGCTAAAATTTATTGAGCACTTACTATATGCCAGGCATGATTCTAAATGTTCTCCATGCATTACCCCATGTTATCCTCATAGCAATCTTTTGCATCAACAGTATTATTACATTAATTATTCATCTAAGGAAACTGCACTGATTGTGATTACTTTTCTTCTTCCCCTGCCCTTTGGACAGAGTTTATTCATGATGGAGACTCTGTTACCCTTCTCTTTTTAACTCACATCCATGTGTTGACACCTCCAATGAGCTAGGGGCTGACAGATATTACATCACTTATTCCTACAAAAATATACAGTCAGTACTACTCCCAGTTTCATATTATGAGTGAGGAAACTGAAACTCAAAGAGATTGTATAGCTTTCTGAGAGGCAGAGTCCCCATTGGTAAGAAAAAGAGGTGCTATTCAAGTCTACACTCTAACTCCGTCTCCCACAGTGGGTGTGAAAATGAATGCTTTTTGAGTCTACAAAAGGCAAGAACAGAATGAGTGAACAGTAGTATACTCCACATTAGGTGGCAGCGTGAGAAAGATATGTTATGTGCTAAAAGAGAAATTAGGAACCACCAATACATCATGACTTCCTAAGAAGACAGATTCAGTCATGCATACACAATGACACATTTGTAGGAGATAAACAGACCTTTGTGAATCACTGCTAATAAACAGTTTTAACACTAAAGAGAATGGTCTTTGGAGTAAGAGATCTGAGTTTAAATGTTTCAACACTTGCTTTCACTTTGCCTCTGCAGGACCCAAGGCGAGTACCTGAATTCATCTGAGCCTCAATTTCCCTATCTGTAAAAAGAGGATAATAACACTCTGTTTGATACAAACTATTAGGAGAATTCCAATGAGATAATATATACAAAAATGTCCGAATAAACTCTAAATACCATCAGGTTGTTATTTTTCATCTCTCTCCCCCAGGGCTTACATCAAATGCTGTCCAAAAATGTGCTCACCAGCACTCATTTCTAGTATGTTTACACATAGATATTCCTGAGAGCAGCTCTCATGAAAAGCAGCTCTTCCTTAATCCTTGTTAATTCTTCAAATGAGGCCCTGATGTGTACTTTACCACCCGCCACAGACTCTTTCATTAACAAAATGATTATATATTTTTCAAACTGCTAGATTTTATTCCCAGTTTTAGCACCCTGATAAGAGTTTATAGATGGGAAAATACAATCAAGTAAAAGTTCAAGCTCAGTTTTTTGCAGAACTGATACTGTCTCTTCTGCTTGAGATAAGAAAGAAAAGCATTATGAATGAAAATGTCATTGAGTTAAACAAGCTAAATATCTTTGAAGAGACTGATTTACTGCACATTCCCCTCTGAAATCAGAGTCACCTATACATTCACACAGCCATCTTCTTTCATGGGAACTTGCCCTGGTTTTTAATGGATTTTGACTTTCACATTCTCAGCCCACTGGTAGCCCAGGAATCATTACTCCTGACTTCAGCAGCAGCAGCAATCAAAATATTACCTGGATTAATTCCATTTTCTGAGACAGAGGATTTTCTTTCAGGATACTGAGGTCTCGAGAAGAAATACATGTTGTGAATTGTGGGTGCAAAAGAATGATTGTGGGAAATTTTGATTCATTTCTGTCTTTTCCTCTAGCTGAATTCTCCATGAAGATTGTTTTTTATGAATAATTTCCTTTCCCCAGTTCTAGATATGGCCTTCTACGGTGCTAATATAATGAAATGCATTGAAATACCTCAATTTACATGAAACATGGGTTGTGCAGAAAATTCCAAACATCATTACAGTGATCTATACTACTCTGGTAATCACTACTTTGAAAAACCAAAGAAACAGATGTCAATATTCAAGATCTTGTTAGAACCAGATATTTACCTACTCCTCTCCATGATTCCTCCTATCTCCTCATGAGGATTTCCCCCACAAAAAATCCCAACCCCTTCCAGCTCCTCAAATGCATCATTTATTAACGCAAAGGACTCATGAATAGAAACGTGGACAGCTAATTTTGCTAGAGTGCAATCCACTATGAAGTAATTACACATTATCTTCATTATATGGAACCATAAAACAGAGCATCCATGGTTTATGCAAACCTGGATAGGGATAAAGTAATGATTTCCGATTATGAGAGCAAAAACAAAAAGTCCATACTCTTCGGGCGGGCTCCAATCTGCCTTGACAAATGTATGCTCAATTCTTGCTGTATAAAAATCCATTTATCAAAAACAAATCACTGGTGTTTCTTCTTGGGTGGCTGCTTTTGCTTTTTTCCGCTAACTGGAATACCTTTTTTATTTTGCCAAAGAAAGAAGGTATTTATTTATTCACTATATATAAAGCACCTACTATGTCCCAGATCCTTAGACCAAGCGTCCCCAGACTTTTTACACAGGGGGCCAGTTCACTGTCCCTCAGACCGTTGGAGGGCCGCCACATACTGTGCTCCTCTCACTGACCACCAATGAAAGAGGTGCCCCTTCCTGAAGTGCGGCGGGGGCCCGGATAAATGGCCTCAGGGGGCCGCATGCGGCCCGCGGGCCGTAGTTTGGGGATGCCTGCGACTGTATCAGTGAACAGGCATCTCTGTCCTCTTAAAAGAGTATAGTATATTGATCAAGAGTGCAGGCTCTGGTCCTGGCTTTGCCTTGAACAAACTATGTAATTCTGCACAAGCTACTTAACTCTCTGTTCTTCTGTTTCTCATCTGTAAAGTGGCCATACTAATAGTACGTATCATCCAGAAATGCTATGGCTTTAGATGGATAGACAGTGGCTATAATCAAAAGCGGGCAGAAAGTAGGCATTCAATAATCAAGCTACTATCATAATAAACTTGGCTTACCAGGCTCTACAACTTACCTTTCTTCCAAGGATGAGCTGAATTTCTACTCCTCCTGTGAAGCTTTTCCTTAAACACCTCAACCAGGATTTATTTCCTCTTTTCTTTCAACAAATTCTTGTTCACTGAGTGGAAAACAGGATTTATCTTCTATGCTAACCCTGATCAAGAAATCATGGCTGCTTAGATTCAGGGCTATGAAGCAATGTGAGGCCAATTTCAGACTCTCCAGGGGAAAAACGATATGCCAAGACTGATGAGTAATGTGTGACACAAGGGAGGAAGACCCACGAGAAGAGACTGGGTGATAGAACTCAGCGATACATTTATGTAACCAAAATATTTAGTCCTCTGCTTACAGTAGCCGTATGGGTATATCTGGGTAATTAATTAATTAACGTCATCAAGCCGCAGTTTCCTCATTTGTAAAAATATCTTAAAGAGTATTACCTTCTAGTATTGTTGGACAGATCAAAAGAGATACTCTACATATAATACACCCAGTTAGAGGCTGGTACATAGCACTGACTTAATGTTTGTTATTTTTGTTATTACTCTTATTATCACTATTACCACCAAGTGGAAATAATACCAGATGGGCATTGATTACATGAGGCAGAGTGTGAGCATTTTTAATGCATTGCCTCAGTCTTCCCGGTTAGTAACTCTTGTGGGCAGCAACCCTTTAAGCTTCAAGGGCCTAACATTTGGTCCGGAGGATTAGGTACTGAACGTACGTCTACGGTGTGGGTGAAGTCGGGATGAGAACATCTTTTCTTCCTACATCCAGTTGAAGAAGGTCAAAACTAGTGAGGTAAATCAATTGCTGAAAAGTCCCTTTTTCCTGAGCCAGCACCGCTGCTTTGCTGGTACACCAAGAACAAAATGAAAGGAGATGAAACAAAGTATTAGATGGGGTTTTCCTCCAGCTACACTTCTTCGTGAAGGACTCTGACGACCCAGGCCACAATTCAGCTAAGGTAAGATACTGCATCCCACCCCTCTAGGCTTTATGTTAAGCATGTTGAAATAAACCAGAAATGGACAGAGTGACAAAGTAAACCGTAGAGGTCTAAGGGGAAAAGCATTCGTGCACTCTTAAAAAATGATACATTTAACAGTACAGTGTTGTTCTAAGTCCATTGGAGGCACCATAAGAAAGAAAAATGGATGGAGCTGGCCCGAAGATGGAATGTACCAGGAAGACCTACTGCAATACGTAAGTGAGCTGCCTGGAACCGCTCTTGCAGATACTCCCAAGTCCAATAAGAGGTTGCAATGCTTGGACTATCCACCAGAGAAGGATACAGTACACATTGGGCCACTTTCCCTCCCACAGGAAAGCTTTGTCTCTCCATCTTCGGTAAAGCAATGGAGTTCAGGTTGTTGAAGGCTCAAGTCTGGGAAGGACCTAGAGGGACCCCTCAGCTGTCATTAGTCATGCTGGCCATGGCTGGAAGGTTTAAGTACCTTTCTCACATTCTTAGACAACAGTGGTTACAGCACTTTTACAACATTACTTCATTTTAAATTTGCTGTTAGAGTAGTCCCATTGTTTGCATAAGCAAAACAATATGTTCATTGCACAGATTAAAAAAAAAAAAAAAAAAAACCTGAGGCTCAGATACATTAACTGACCCAAAACCACACAACGATCAAGTAATGAGCGAGTATCAGGTTCTCCGGATTTGGGCCTAATGCCCACTTCACGAGGCTATGTTCATTTTGCAGGCCCTTATCCACAAAAGACACGTTCATTCCCCCAGTGACCTGTTAATTCTTCACACATCCTCTCAGGCTGGGGGGAGGGAGGGCAAGAACGGGGTGCTTTCCTGAAAATAATTATTTCCCACAAATAACCCAGGAGCTTTCCATTAAGGCTTTACTAGAATCCTAGTATGTTTATTTAAAAATAAACATTTTATTTTGGAAGTTTAGATTTATAGGAAAGGTATGAATCTAAAAGTTAGGAATCTAATCTAAGCTCCCATAGACCCTTCACCCAATTTTACCAAATGTTAACATCTTACACAACTATGGTACATCTGTCAAAACTAAGAAATTAACAATGGCATATTACCATTAACTACACCCCAGACTTTATTCCGATTTTACCAGTTTTTCCACTCATGTCTTGTTTCTGTTTCAGTAGCCAACACAGAACACCACACTGCATTCACGGTTTCATTATGTAAATCTCATCCTGTAGCCATCCTCCTTTGTGAAATGCAGTTTCAGTGTTTTGAAGACAGACACCCCATGCCTTTCCTGAGGCCTAGCATAGACGGATAGGATACCATGCCTTTCCTGAGGTCTAGCCTTTCCTGACATTGAGCTTTGCCTAGCATATGGGAGGTACGTGATTGCCGATTAATTTTGCCATGCAGAACCCTGTTTTAATCATTATTATGAAAAGCTGAACCATCAGTCTTAAGATTTAGGTTTGTTTAATGGTGGAGGCAGGGCACATTCAAACTGAAAATAACAAGTTCTGCTGAGATTGCAAAGCTAGTTTTCAAATTCAAAGTAAATGTGAAATATAATAAACAGCTGAGAAGAGAAAACAGCCTGTTAAACACTTAAAGAGCATTAGCTTTCCCTTCAACCAAATCTAATAACCCACCAAATGAAAATTAAGAAGAAATATAGGATTTGTAAGAACTTGGAAGAAATGTAAATAAGATTTTAATCAGTCTATTACACGGACCAGAGTTGGTGGCACACCGTTAAACACTCTCATCCTAGAACTGTTATCTATGTATAGCTGTTAATTGTGCAAATTCCCCAGTTCTTCAATGCTATGTTTTCAAACCAGCTGCCAAGTACAGCTGTTTTTTGTTTTTTAAACAAAGACAATTTTTAAAAGTTGGAGGGTGAGAGAGAATGGAATACATGATTTTAAAAAGCAAATGCAACCAAACTTTCATTCTACAGTGAACCTTTTTTTTTTTTCCAGACGGAGTCTCGTTCTGTCACCCCGGCTGAAGTACAGTGGCATGATCTTGGCTCACTGCAGCCTCTGCCTCCTGGGTTCAAGCAATTCTCCTGTTTCAGCTTCCTGAGTAGCTGGGATTACAGCTATGTATGAAAATCTGACCAACAGTCTTAAGATTCAGGTTTGTGTTAAGATGGAGGCAGCTACCATGACCAGCTAATTTTCGTATTTTTAGTAGAGATGGGGTTTTGCCATGTTGGCCAGGCTGGTCTCAAACTCCTGATCTCATATGATCCATCCACCTCAGCCTCCTAAAGTGTTGGGATTACAGGCGTGAACCACTGCGCCCAGCTAGTGAACCATTTAGAAGTGTTAAAAAATATGAAAATTGTTTTTCTTGGATATACTTGCCACACAAAATATAAACACATTGTGTAAGGAAGCCCTCAATGACTTTGGATAAATAATTCCAAAGTGAAAAAGAGAATACTCCTAATGTTATTTTCCTTGCTATAAGCAGCCTTGTAAGAAATCTCTCTCATATTTTTCTCTGTCCAAAACCACCACATTAATACACGAAGGAATCTATATTTCTCAACTGGAAGTATTTGGTACTAATTTGATTATCACTGTCTTGAATATGTTACTGCCTGCCTAGCTTTTTTTATAAAAATGCACATATATAGAAAAATCTACATACACACTGTAGATAAACATATAGATAATTTAAGCTTTCTGAGGATAGCATTCATGTTGGTAATCCCAGGATTAGTTAGGGTATACTTGAGAAATGCCTGAGCAAGGAAGGAAGCAAAACAGGTTTATTTCAGGTTGGTAGGGTAGTGATACTAACACCTTTCCTCAGTCTATCCATGAAATATCAATGGAATCTATTCAACAAAGATGTTTTGCGCCTACAACTGCTATGGTCACTATTTTCTACAAATGAGAAATTTGTAAATTCACAAGACCTAACATAACTCATGCCTAGCAGTCAATAGAACTCCCAAAGACTCAGTTTTTTTTTTTAATCTGTAAAATAATACCTCTTTAAAAAGACATTACAAAAGTCAGGTGTGCTCATTCATTTATTGACTAAACAATTATTAATTGAATACCTAACATACACTGAATAGTAAGTAAGGGTATCAAGAGAGAATCAATGACTCAGTCTCTGTCCTGATGGAACCAACCGCCTATGAGGGGAGAATGGCATCAATTAAAGGTGTGTGCTAGACTGGGCTTGGTGGATGGCACCTAAAATCCCAGCACTTTGGGAGGCTGAGGCGGGAGAATTGCTTGAGGCTAGGAGTTTGAGAACAGTCTGGGTACCATAGCAAGATCCCATTTCTACAAAAAAAATACAGAAACTAGTCAGCCATGGTGGTGCACACCTGTAGTCCCAGCTACTTGGAAGAAGGGAGCAGAATTTAGCCCAGGAGTTGGCAGTGAGCTATGATCGTGCCACTACCCTTTAGCCGTGGCATTCCATGAGAGTAAGTGCAGAGTATAGCGCCTCTTGACCTCTAGGCTTGGAACTGGCACAATATAACTTTGCTGCCTTTTACTAGACAACACAAGTCCAAAGTCAGATATTTTAAATAAGTAGAGAAATATACTCCATCTTTTAATGGGAAAACCTCCAAAAGCATATTTTAAAAGTGTGGATACAGGGCAACAAAGCAAGACTGTCTCAAAAAAAAAAAAAAAAACAAAAACAAAAAAACAAAAACAAAGAAGTGTACATTGAAATGGTGGTTATCAGGTTCACAAGTGGATTAAAATCAATAGGACAACTTGGTAAAACTCAGATTGCTGGGCCCCACCCATCTCCAGAGTTTTCTGGTTCAGCGGGTCTAGAGTGGAGTGGGAAAATTTCTACTTCTAACAGGCTTTCAGGTAACACTGATGCTACTAGTGTAGCAATCACACTTTGTAAACCACTGCACTGGTAAATATAAAATTACAATTTTGTTAATTGCAATTGAAAGGTATGTGGAATTAACCGAAGAGTGGAATTTGATGTACTTAGAGAAGTGAGGGGCAGCTTTCAAATTACCTTGAAACTGAGATCAGCTTTTGTGTTTGAGAAAATATGTGAAGAAGAGAATGAGCAAAGCCTGTTTGGTAGAAAGAAACGGCAAAAACAAGGGACTAAATGAAGGCCTGCGTGGCTGGGAGTGAGGAGAATGGTGTGTGGTGGGGAGTACCCAGGACTGGGGCTGAACAGAGAAGTGGGGGCCATTTGGTACAGAGCCTTCGAAGCCCACCATAGTGTTAATTAACAGGGAGACCATTGGGCTGAGTCAGCTCTAGTGCCTTGGGTTGCCACCTAAGCAAAGCAAAACCCAACTCAGATTGAAGTCATAGCTAGAAAAGCAAAACTTGAGCTTAAAAATCCAAAACGAACACCTAACCTCGAACTACAAACTTCCATTTTAACCAATCAAACGTTTTCTTTCCTGCGCTTCTATGAACACTTTTAAAGTTTCCCCTCAGACTCACGCCCTTGTCATGGAGCTCTGAACAGCCCAAATCTCACGTTGCCCGATTCATGAATTGCTGAGTGCTCAAACAGACTCCTTAAAATTTAAATGCACCTGAGTTTATCTTTTAGCAGTTCCTACATATTATTCTTTGAGATATGGAAAGCCAGGAAAAGGTGGTAAGTGAAAGAGGTGAGAAGACTAGATCTAATTTTCTAAAAAGCACTTTCTGGCTTCTTCTACTAACTAGACCCATAGACAAAGCCACTTCCTAGAGTCTACTGCACCATCAGTGCTGAAGTTCTCTGATTTGGACCCCAGCTCTGCCACTTACAGCCTGGCTAAGTTACCCACTGCTGTAAGTTTCCATTTCCTCTTCTGAAAAATGCTGGTGGTAATTCCTTTCTAAGAAGGTTTGTGAGGATTGACTAAATTAATCACATGCAGTACTTAGACCCATGTCTGGCACCAAGTTACCATTCAAATCTCAGCTGCCATTATCGTCATTAGTCACTGAAAGCATTTAAAAAAAATGCTACTGGGCAATGGGAAGTCTTCCTCTAATCCACAGGGGCAGGAGAAAATAGATTTAATTTTCTTAAAAGCTCTTTCAGGCAACATATCTTACTGTAAAGGTGACAATGGCTTAAGCCACAAAGGAAGAGAGTGGAATCCCTAAATAGCCAAAAACCAGAGCAGTTTCAGTGTCTGTGAAATTAAGGACATAGAAATGGAAATCAATATAAATCCCCTAGCCCCTGACCCCAAATGTACAGATTTTTTTTTTTCTGTTTTGCTTACTGTTGTATCCCTAGTATATAAGAGTGCTTGGGACTTGCAACTTCCTTATTGAATGGAAATGAGGACCCGTCCATGTTTTTATATTCAATTGAATTTGGAGGCAATTCATTTCGCTGCCATCACTCAAGTCTCCTGTTTCACCTGAGTGGCTGGTCACTTATGGAGATGGTAACGGTGGGTGTGGTTTCTGAATTGACATCTGGGGTCACTGCATCTAATGGCACAGTCAGTGGAATACTGTCACTGGGGAAGCAGCAGAGTGTGTACACCACTCCCTCAGCCTGCAGTGTGCTCGGGACCCCTGCAATGCTGAGTCAATGCAGCCCACACCTGGACGACAATCAGGACATTCATTGACATCTCCTGCTCAGAATTCTCTGTTAAAAATTCAACAACTTCCTGGCTGGGCACGGTGGCTCACGTCTGTAATTCCAGTACTGTGAGAAGCCGAGGCAGGAGGGTCACCTGAGGTTGGGAGTTTCAAGACCAGCCTGACCAACATGGAGAAACCCTGTTTCTATTAAAAATACAAAATTAGCTGGGTGTGGTGGCGCCTGCCTGTCATCCCAGCTATTCGGGAGGCTGAGGAAGGAGAAGCACTTGAACCTGGGAGGTGGAGGTTGCAGTGAGCCGAGATCACGTCGTTGCACTCCAGCCTGGGCAACAAAACTCCGTATCAAAAAAGAAAAAAAAAAAAAAGAAAAAAATAATTCAACAACTTCCTGATATCCTTAGAATAAAGCTCACAGTGACCAGGCTTACAACCCCCGGCATGAACTGACCCCGGCGCACCCTTCCAGGCAAGCACCATCTCTCTCTGGTCAGGCCCCACATTGCTGCCAATCTGAATCAGGCCTGAGAACAAGGCTCTTCCGGTCTCTGGGCCGCTATCCACATTGCTGCCTCTACCTGCTGCACCCTTCCCACGCCTATACTTTTTCATACTTAGTCTCAGCTTACCATCTCTTGTTCCAAGACATATAAGCCCAATATTTAAGAATTCCCACGGAGCCCTGCACAAAGATATGAATTCAGAATCTTCTTTCCCTGTACATTTCTTGAGAGTAACATATTTGCCTTGCATTCTACTCCCAATGCTTGGCATATATAGGTTCTAAATAAATGTGTTCAGTGACATTACTATTCTCCTTTTACTCTTTCAAAATGCCTTTTTTTTTTTTTAAGACAGAATCTCACTCTGTCGCCCAGGCTGGAGTACAGTGGTGCCATCTCAGCTCACTGCAACCTCTGCCTCCTGGGTTCAAGTGATTCTGGTGCCTCGGCCTCCCGAGTGGCTGGGACTACAGGCACATACAACCAAACCCAGCTAATTTTTGTATTTTTAGTAGAGATGAAACCAGACAGTGTTTCACCATGTTGCCCAGGCTGGTTTCAAACCCCTGGCCTCAGGTGATCTGCCTGCCTCGGCCTCCCAAAGTGCTGGGTTTACAGGCATGACCCACCGTGCCTCGCCCCAAAACGCTCTTTTAAAAGGCAAAATCACAAGTACAAGAACAAAGACACTGACAAACACAATTCCTAAAAAATGTCGCAAATATGCCAACACTTGCCATTGGTGACTTCAGTTTCTGCAGAGATGAATTCTGCCCATGGAGCGACTCATGATTCTCCTAACAACTGGGATTCTGCCAGTTCACATCCTGGGATTCACTCACCTATCAATTTCCTGGCCCGTGGCTTCTCGTGCTTTGTGCGCCCATGAGTCACCTGGAGGTCTTATTAAACTACAAAATGCAATTGAATACGTCTGAGACGGGGCTCAGATTTTGCATTTCTAACAAGCGCCCAGGTGCTACCACTGTTCCTCGAGCAGGCCACGCTGCTGGGCAAAGCCACAGTCTAGGTAGAAGCCTCTCCCTTACTTTCCCTTGCTCCTTCCCCCTTCCATCCCCTCCAGGGCAGGCACACTTTCTTTAGGAAGCAGCCAGCAGTGCTGGAAGAGTGGAGATCTCTTAATTAGAGAGGGGTGGCAAGACTATGTGTGTGCAGGACTTAATGAGACACTCAACAGCTGCTTCACCCACTTTGAGGAGCTTAATGTGATCTGATAACCGTGATTTCAGATTAGCGTGAGTTGTACAAACAGAGCGATAGGAGACAGAGCCTACCAGAAATAGGGAGCAAAGAGGAGGAAAGCTCAAGGAGGGACAGAGAGAAAGAAAAAAAGAGAATTAGCAGCTGGACTCCTCCTCTGAGTTAATCTATCCCCAAATGTGCATCACCACACTGGGGGAAATTTGTAATTAGCTGTAAAGAGAATTTAGCCCCATGTAAAGCATATGCTCTGCTTCCTTTCTTTGGAGAATCCGGGATGCTGCGAGGGCAGCTGAATTGCCTTTACCACCTTAGACCCTGCAGATTAAACCAAGTACCCTCTGAATTCCCTGTCTGCAACATCTTCTGGGCTACAGAGACTATAGTGCAGAGATTAACTGTGAAATTGTAAAGACTGTAGTGGGGAGAAAAAGGCTTGAGCATGGCTGGTATTAAAGAGTCAAAGCTGAGACTTCTTTTTTCTAAGAAGCTTCAGAGAGCCTCACAGCTCTTACTTTCTCTCTGGCAGCTAAGCTGCATGACAAAACGGACTCCTATAATTCGGCAGGAATTATACATGTCACTCTTAATGTTGGTTTAACATAGTTTCAATATTGTAAAATTGTCATGGTAGAATTCTGGGAAACTGTTCCCCTGGGGACCTAGAGTAATAAACTATCAAAGAGAAACTAAAGGAAGGGTCAGTGCTGTTTACCTCCTGAGCGCTGAGACATCTGGCCCTCAGAGAGCCTAGCAAGCCTCAGGATCTTTTTCTAACTACAAGAATTGTTTGGGGGTTTTTGTCTACACAAACGTCTTAATGCCTAATGCCCATATGCTTAGGTTCTTACGTCAGAGACTGAATTTAGGGCCATGTTGGTTGTTGGTACGGTTTGGGGGAAGGGGAGATAGAGCAGGTAGAAATATTGCTCTGCTTTGTCTAATTTCTCTGAGTATCTCAAGACCTTATTGACATCTGGCTTCCTCAATTGCCTTATCATTGTAGCTTTAATAATATCTGGTCAGCATACTCTCCTTTAAACCTACAGAAAAGGCACATCCACCAGGTGGGGTGGCTCACACCTGTAATCCCAGCATTTCGGGACACCAAGGTAGGCAGATCACGAGGCAGGAGGTCGAGACCATCCTGACCAACATGGTGAAACCCTGTCTTTACTAAAAACACAAAAAGTAGCTGGGCACGGTGGCAGATGTCTGAAATCCCAGCTACTCGGGAGGCTGAGGCAGCAGAATCATTGAACCTGGGAGGCGGAGGTTGCAGTGGGCCGAGATCACACCACTGCACTTCAGTCTGGGCAACAGGGTGAGACTCTGTCTCAAAAAAAATAAAAAAAGAAAAGACACATTCTACCTCACCCAAACCTTCCAATTTGGCTATCTTTCTTCCAGTATCACCCTAGATATTAAGCATAACAAGGTCACCTATGCTCCTACCTTTGAGACTTCCTCCAAACCCGAGGTTCCTGTGACTGGCCTTTCAGCATAAACAAAAGTTTGCTCACTCATGGGCACAGGATATATCGGCTGTATCGGCTCTGCAAGTATTTGAGGCTAAATGTGTCAATCTGCAAGAAACTTCATGGGCTACAAAGGTGCTATTCTCAAACTTGGTCTTTACCCATGAGTTGGCCTGAGGAATATTTACAGGGCAATGTGTAAGCCTGGATCACTCTTTGCCAATGGTGGGCTGTATCCTCTGGATAGGTTGGTATTAGCAGAAGCTGGATTCATGGAACCTTCCATGACATGACAGATAGGGAATCCCTTTGATCTGTTTACAAAGGTGCTGCTCTCAAACAAGACTGAGGGCCAGACAGGGCTTTTGGAAGCTGAAGGAACTATAGATCAATAATGCAGCCTGATCTTTCAGAAACAGAAAATTGCTTGAGGGTTTCACACGTGCAGGGGATTTTCTTGATGAGAAAGGACAGGAGAATTCTGGAAACAGCACATTCGCACCACGTATTACAAAATGAACATGCAGGACCTGTGTGTCATGTAGGTATGTTTTTGGCAATTCCTGCACCAGCTCCAGGACCTGAAGAAACAAAGTTGGAGGAGAAATAAAAGGAACACCAGGGAGATAGAATCCCAAAGGGATGGCATTGGATGTTTCTGCCTCCCCACTCAGCCAGCTTCTCTGAAGCTATTTCTCTATTACCAAAGAATTAAGATACATGCACACTGACATTATGAATGAAAAAATGAAATAAACTGATGGCTCTGATTTTCCCAGAACATCAGCTTCAGATCTGAAAACTGTTGCTAAAATAGTACCTCTTCCTTCTATCCCTACAGCTGACTCCACCCTACACATGCAGGTGAAACTAACAAGTGTCCAAGCAATCAGCCACAGGGAGGGGTTTCTTTTAACAAATCAATATTTCACTGAAAATGAAACTAGGAGCAATCTCAGACCTTGGACCAAGGGCACTGAAGGTGAAATGAGCATAAAAGCTTTTCTTAATAATAATGGTAGGCAATCTATGGGCATTATTTGGGCAAAATGATGAGTCCCGATTGGCTGGGGTGATTGGATTTGTTTCTCATTTGTCAACTTGGAATCGATAGTTTCTGTGCATCTCTAAAGCCATCTCTTTACCACAGGGCCCACGTCCATCCATCAGGAGTAGAGCCAGGAAGAAGTCACTGCTCAGCCCATCTGATGATTTAATTGGTTTACTTCCTCAGAAAATTATTGTTCTCCCTTTCTCTAAGAGAAATCCACAGAATGTGGCCAGACTCTTATTTGGTGTTTTGTGAGGAAAAAAAATATCCAGAAAGGAAACATTTCTGAGTTGGGTCATTATGCCGCACACTGCCTTTTATGTGAGCAAAGTTAGATGCTGTGATTTGAGTAGGCTCTGCACACTGGTCTCCTGGATTTGGGTCTACTGCAGAATCTGGTATTCCCAGTGTAGTCATTGCTTTGGGTGAAGGTGCCAAGGGCTGCTGCTAATTACTAGTTATGGTTGCTCTGGCCACAGCATTTGTATTTTCACATTTTAGCTCAAAACAGTCGACTAGATTAACTCTCTTAAGAACTGTGCATAGGCGGGTATTTGACTCGTCCCCTTCCTCATCCTCTATAGCTCCATCATCAGCACGTCCTGCCATTTCTAAACCCAGATCTTTCTCATCTGTTCACTTACCACTATCTCTGTGACCGTTCAATCTAGGTTGGCCCCCCTACTGTGTGTCTTCTTTTCCTCCACTTGCTGCTTGCCTCCAATACCATCTGAATACTGCAATCAGGATTATAATTTTTTTTAAAAAATTGATATTATACCAATTCCTCATTGAACTCTTTCAATAGTGTCTTGAGGATAAACCCACTAACCCCCTTATCACACCCTTCTCCACGTTTCCTACCACATCCCATGGCTCTCGTTCTCCTTTGAGCTCTACCTTCTGGCCAAACTGTATTTTCTGTTTTCCAAACATATTATTCTTTAGGAATTTGAATATAGTATTCCCTTTACCCTGAACGTTCTTCTTATTCTATCTTCTTCCTATGGCTGACTACTAACCAGTCTTTATGTCTCACTTTATACACAGGTTGACCTGACCTGAAACCCTGGGCTCCCCTTGAGATGACATCATTATATAACTCTGTAAAGAAGGGAGTTCTGTCTTATTCAGTTGTGTATCCCCTAAACCTAGCACAGTACCCAACAGAGAGTAGATACTCAGTAGATATTTATTACATAGAATTGAATTAGAAAACGTTGAAGAGGGAAAGGCAAGATGCATCATACCCCTCATGTACACCTTCCTCAGAGGATTGCTAGCCTAAGCATTTCACCAGTACCCAAGGGACCTCTTTCAATGTAAAACGAAAATGAAGATGCTTAAATAACTGCATTTATCCTGGATGAGTGAATGACTACAAAATGGATTGGGAGAAAGTCCCATAATGCACAAAAGCTTTCGATAAGGCATAGGGAGAAGAGACAGAAATGGATAAGGAGGCAGAAAAGGTCCTGGGCAGGAGGGAGAAATAGTCTGCAATTAGTTAAGAGAGGCCGTTGGTGTGAGAAGAGTGTTTCAGGAGATTTTTGAGAAATTACTGCTAAAATGATAGTTATCACGTAGGAAGTAAAGGCGCTGCCCAAAGTACGATGAAGCCTGAACGCAATACCATATTCTACAGAACTCATCAGAAAAATACAGATGAGATGGAGAGAAGTAGAGGGTTCTCAGCTCAAATAAGAAGGCATTAGGAAAAAGAAAATCAGCTTCTCTAAGTATAAAGAGAAACTCTTGCACCGGGGCTCTGTAAAAACCACTAAAGCACATGAAATAAGATGCAGAATAATCTGTTGACTCCTCGCCCTTCTTTCACTATTCACCAGTTACCTAGCCTTAGCAGATCGCTAAAGCTCATTGCACCTGATTTCCTTGGTGAGAAAATAGGAAGGGCAAGGGAACTAATGATTATTGAACACGCTGCTTATAGATATTATTTCATTTCATCTTGGTAAAAACTTATGATCCCCTACATCATGGATGAGAAAACAGGCTTCGAGAGGGTAAGCGATTGACTTACATCCACATAGGATTCGAGCTGGAGTCTTGGTCCTGAAGTTCATGTACAGCACTGGCCAGAGAGGTGATGTGGCAGAATGTGAAATACCAGACTTTCACCCCTGGTCCTGGCTCTGCCATTTATGAGTTTTGAGGTCTTGCCAATTAACTTAACATCCTGACACCCAGGTTTTTTCCTCTCTAAAATGGTAAGGTTTATACCTGTCCTGGGAGCTTACCTACTCCCCCAAGCAGAGGCATAACTGGATTTTAACAACCACAGACCATGAATCAGCCCAGGGCCAGGCATCCCCATACTTTTATGCATATGTCAAGATAGGACTTTCATAACTCTTTCTCACTTGTCTTTTCATCATAGTCTTAACAAAAATTGCATCAGCACTTTACTTGAAAAATATGTTTCAAAGGCCCTACTCTTGGAGAATGTGTTCCTCCAGTCCCCTTTCTAGCTAAGTGACTGAATGCAAAGAAGGGGTGAGGACCAAATGAGAGGGGTTGTGCAAGCTCTCTGCACAAGTTAAAGTGAGTATGCCCGTGGGTGGTCAGGCATCTCTCCTACAGAAAGTCCTATTTAATTCATATTTTCCACTTTCCCTAAAAGGAGAAGACTTCCCCAGTTCTCGTGAGATAAGTTCATCTGTTACAATTGCTTAGGGTGTTGCGAATTTCCTCTGTGTTCAGGGACTCCCGTTTTGACACATCAAGACACTCAGGGTGGGCTTATAAAATCAGCAAACAGCGCTATCTTCCTAAGGCTCACAAAGTAGTGATGTTTTGTTCCCAGAATAACTCCTTTGTAAGAACTTACCCCATTAAAGGGCAACACATAGAGTTACACACTCCAGGGAAAGAGTATGCTTTCGTGAAATGCATAAAGGCCTCTGTTGTGTTCTCACTTAGAGCAATGCAACATGATATGGCTGAGTCTCCTGAGAACGCTGTGGCAGCTCAGAGATGACGCCACCAACCTATGTCATTTCTGAACTGATTAGAAATCAACCTTCATAAATGTGAGCAATCTACTTACAGCTTAGAGAACATTAGCAGCCTTTTAATTAATGAGCCTTGGGTATGCTTTCATTTTCTCTAGGAAGCCAGAGCCTGTCTTCTGAGCTATCAGAATGAGAGCCTGTCAATACCAGTCCTTCTGCAGAATGGGTTTAATCTCTGTTCATAAATCAGTATCCTAATATAAGTAAGAATGAGTTAACATTTAGAGTTCTTACTACATATGTTAAATAAATGAGTATGTTTAATCTTGCTGAAGCCTTATAATTTCCATGGGGTAGGTAGTTATAGCCATTCTTACATTTTAGGGTTGGAAGTGAGGTTCAGAAAGGTTAAAGAAATCTGGGAACTATGATTTGGAACCATGAGGCAAGAACTATTAGTTTTGACTGGCCTAATACTTCCCGTTATTTTTACTCTAACGCACACATCATTAGATATTAGAATAATGTTTAATCAAAACAGTATCAACAATTGAGACACAAAAAGAAGCAACCAAGTACCCCTCTCACTCTGGATGAGATGAAATATCTGGAATACAGGTAGAAAAGGGGATCCTATCAGCATATGGAATAAAACAAACTGTGCCTGGCACCATGCCCTATGTAGTCTGGAAAAGAGGCAAAAGCAGAGGACTGCTAGGAAATGTAGATCTAGGCCAAGCACGGTGGCTCACGCTTGTAATCCTAGCACTTTGGGAGTTTGAGGCGGGAGGATTACCTGAGGTCAGGAATTCAAGACAAGCCTGGCCAAGATGGTGAGACCCCAGCCTGGGCTACAGAGCAAGATAAGAAAGAGAGAAAGAGACAGAGAGAGAGAGAGAGAGAGAGAGAGAGAGAGAGAGAGAGAAGGGAGGGAGGGAGGGAAGGAAGGAAGGAAGGAATGTGAATGGGAAAGGGAAAGGGAAGGGAGGGAAAGGCAAGGGAAGGGAGGGGAGGGAGGAAGAGAAAGAAGACAAGAAAGAAAAAGAAAGAAGGAAAGAGAGAATGAAGGAAAGAAGGAAAGAAAGGAGGAACTAAAGAAACAGAGAGAAAGGAAGGAATGAAGGAAAGAAGGAAGGAAGGAAGGAATAGAAAGAAAATGTAGATATACTGGAAATAGAAATATTTTCTCTCTGTGAGAAAATAGCTGTGAATTAGTATGCAAAGACTCAATGCAAAGAATGGTGAAGTAGATCAAAGAAATAAAATGATTCCCAGCTTAACAAATTTTCTATGGTAATACAGAGTGCATTAATGTATCTAAAGAAACAATGGGTCAATCAGAAAGGGATCTGGTTGCAATAGAAGATGGGGGTGAGTGAAGGGGGAGTCCGTGAAGTCCTCTTTGATGGACTTTCTCTGCAGGAGACAGCACCTTGGCCAGCAGACTTAGCATTCTGGTGCTATTGACCAGGCTCTGCATGAAGACTGGACAACAGGAAAAATCTATCCCAGCAGAGGAAAGCCGCAAGTTGAATAGCTGACTTAAACTCCTATTTTCTGATTCCACACTCACCAAAGCAACTTTCTGATTATAATTTAGCTTCTCTGCCAAAAGGAAAAGTACAAGTGCAAGTCATGCTGACAGGAGAGCTCAGGTCTCCTGAGATTTTATTTCTGGTTGTACATTAGCAAACTGACATTATGGTTTTCTACATCAGTGTCTCGTAGCTTGACTAATGTTGGGCCGATGCCTGGGAGGTAAAGCCACTCTTGATGTACTGTTCAAAACTGCTGATCGGGATTCTGACTCTGCAAGGTTACTGTCCACATTGAAACCGTGAAGAAGGCATCTTGGTAAGGCACCCTGTGGTCCTCCTACATGCCCCAGGTGGCCTTTCCTAGTTGACATTTCAGTTATCTCTGTGTGTATCTTCATTCAAACTGTAGGTCTCTGTGCAGCAAACAAGGTGGAAACTATCCTAGAGGAGAGACTTGCCTTAGTGCAGTATCATAAAAAAAGGTGTGGACATTGATATTGACAGATGCTGTCATTAAGTAACAGCTTCACCCCTAATTAATAACATGACTTAAAAATGTTACAACCTCCTCAAGCCTAAAACCCCACATCTACAAAATGGGAATAATGCTGCCAAATGAATCCCTTCAATGTTTGTTCCCTTTCAAAGAAGCTGCCACATAAAAATATATGAAGCATGGGCAACTGAAATCTTCTTTTTCTCCAAGGCAAACACACAAAATTGTATCTCAAAGCTGCAGGATATCAGGCCGGGCACAGTGGCTCACACCTGTAATCCCAGCACTTTGGGAGGTCAATGCGGGTAGACCAACTTAAGAGCTCGAGGCCAGCCTGGTCAACATGGCGAAAGCCCATCTCTACTGAGAATACAAAAATTAGCCAGGTGTGCTGGCACACTCCTGTAATCCCAGCTACTCAGGAGACAGGCAGGAGAATTCCTTTAACTTGGGAGGCAGAGATTTCAGTGAACCAAGACTGTGTCACTGCACTCCAGCCTGGGCGACAGAGTGAGACTACTCCATCCAAAAAAAAAAAAAACAAACAAAACAAACAAACAAACAAAAAACCTGCAGGATATCTGCCTGGTATTTGCCATCCGCCACCTGAGTCACTTTGGACAAGCTTAAAAACGTCTGTAAAGGAAAATTTGCCAGATTATGTAAAAAGCCCTTCCAAAGCTGAGGTCTAGACCTAAAAAAACCAGGATTTCATTGTCCACAATAGATGTTCTCTTTGAATGCTAGGTTTACTGCAATAGCTTTCTTTATGCTTTGCCTGAATTCAGTAGAATTCTCTTCACTGCATCCCCTAGATGATCCTAGAGAATCTTAATAATGCTTAAATCTGACCATGTTACACCCTTGCTAAGAAGGTTTTCCATGAAGGATCCCTCCATTGCCTTCAGAATAAAAACAAGCACTTCCTACTTGGCATACAAGGTCCTTTACAACCTTGTTCTTGCTTTTCTTCTCTCCTTTGTCCCCTGACTCCTCTACACATATATTTTGTGCCTTGGTCTCAAGAAACTATATTCAGCTAAGGATGGTTCCCAGATATCTAGTTTTGATAACTTAATATCTGACAAGAGTTCTCTTTTGGGCATGTGGATTTTGAGTTGATTGTGAAATGTCCAGTTAGAAATGACAGGTAAGCCATAGCTAAGTGTGCCTAATGCTCTTGGGAGATTCTGGGCGAAAGGAATAGAATTTGGAGTCATCCAGATGGACAAAAGTTGATTCCATGCAAGTGGAGGAGATCACCCAGGAAGATATGTGGATAGCAAAGAGTAAGAGATTGGTGGTATTACAGGATACTGATTGAACAAATACCAACACTGAAAGACTTTACACTAATTAATCCAATTCATGAAGCATTCTATAATTAAAACACCAGATAAGGCACAAAGATCATCTTGCGCCACATCAGCAATAACTGCAATGAACAGAGTAGATAAATTAGCATCTAACGTATTTTTCCAAAAAATAAAAACTGAGGCTTCGAGAGGCAATAATCATTTGTGAAAGGTGACGAAGCTGGTTAGTGAGGAAGCTGGGATTTCTAGTCAAATCTTTTTTGCTTTGATTTTTGACCCAAGCTCTTCTTAAAACCACACTTGCCTGCATAAAGCAGACAATATAAGAGTTCTCCTCTCTCAGACAATAATGGAGGCAATAAACTTAGTAAAGCTCAATTCAAATAAAGAGGTAATTATGATTAGTAATAAAAGGAGTATTAGACTTTAATTACTGAATTGTTTAATGATGATGTCTTGAGTTTATTTAACTAAGCTGTTTATTTACAAGTAGTAGAAAACTAAGGATTTACAGCTAAAAGAAGAACATTCTTATTGTTAGAGTCTATTTGCAGGAAGCTCCTGTGATAAATTATTATAAAGAGAAGCTTAAACTTTCATTTGCATATAAACGTTCACTACCTACATAATGAAATAAGAATACTATTACATAGTTAAAAATAGACTTTCATTATACAGTCATAATTCCACTCATGATGAACATTAGGAATTTGTGATCAGCCTACGACACATACTCTGGCCAGATTTTCTCCCACCCCAGAAAGGAAAATCTGATCAAAGTTCCAAGAATCATTCTATATCACATACTACATACCTTTGGCTAGCAGAAACAGTCTTTAAATTTAATGTTGCTTAACTAATGCTTAAACAAAACAAGCTATTTACACAAGATACATGCAGCAGGTGATATAGCTTATTCCCTTTCTTATTTATAATCATTACATTCTCTAGCTTCTGAAATAGTTCTTAATAGAATTTCTTCATTATTATGATTTAGGGCTTAATGCAAGCTATTGGGAGCAAATAGTGAAACTTCCAAAACCTGAGATAAAACAATTTATTGGATTGTGGTGTGACTGCCATATGACTGTCTTCAGAGCCAAGTTTTGGAGAAAGCACGTAGGCTTGTGTGTGTGTTTTCTCCCATGGCATCTTGGCCTGTCCAAAAATGTTGTGCTTTCAGACATTCTTGCAATATTCTAGAGGAAGAGTTGGAAGTAGACAGTCGCCAGATGCCATCAGTTCCCATGGGAAGCCAGCTAAGAAAGGCAATTCTCAGGGAGAGGCATGTGAGGAAACAATTAGCCCTGTTGACAACTTGGTTTGTTGAAATGAGGCTGCACCACCTCCAGGGGCAACCTAGGTCTCCATAGAGCTCAAAATAAGAGCTCAAAGCCACCAACTTTCCAGGTCTTTACAGTGTCTAGTCCAGTTCAAGAAAATTTTATAATTTGAACACTAGACAGGAGAGAAAAGCTGGGGGAAGATTATCTTCCCCTACGTAACTGATAGTTTCTATAGGCAGAGCAGGCAAATTAGCACATAACCCATTGCTCAGAAAATAATCTGAGTCCAAGGGTACCAAGTTTTAGTTATACAAGATGAGTAAGTCCTAGAGATCCACTGTACACAATAGTGGCCTTTAATTAACAACACTGTACTGTATACTCAGAAACCTGCTAAGAGAGTAATTCTTATGTTCTTATTGCAAACTAATAATAAAACGGTGGGAGGTGATGAATATGTAGTGATGGTTTCATGAATACATACTTTTCATGAGTACATACTTTTCTCGAACTCATCAAATTGTATGCATTACATAGATTCTGCTTTTTGTATGTTAGTCACACCTCAATAGTGATTCAAAAGAAAAGAAAAGAAAGAGTAAAAATTTAGAAACTGAGATTTTGAGAAGCTATCATGATTTGTAAGTTACATATTTCTAACACTCCCATGCAGGTCAGGTTTTCACAATTTGCTTCTTTGGCTTCCAAATTAAATGAAGCGTTGATGCCTTTCCATTGGGCTGAAGGATTCACTCTGTTCTTTCCTTCCATCATATCTTCCCATGTGTTGTTACAGTAGGAAGGGAAAGAGGGAGAGAGAGGGAGGAAGAGGAATGCCACTCTAGGACCCTTTAGCATGGATATAAAATGAGGATCCCTGGATCTCTTGGGGGGAAATTGTGTCATTGGAAGATATCACACCCTTCTCCTCTTTCCATGAAACCTACAAAAGTCACTACTAATTGATAACTACAGTCTTTATCCCAGTGAAGGACGCAGATTCTCAATGTTTCTCTACATAACACGCTAGGGTGAAAAATTTGCCAATCAGCCAGAGTGGGCAGCTGATAGGAAAACATCTTGGCCACCTCTGACTTTGTTTCCCCAATATCCTAATATATAAAATAAGAACAGCAAAGCCCACTGCACAGAGCTATTTCCTTTTAAATACATAGTTTTATTTAACAAAGGATTTTGTATGTTTATCGAAAATGTATAAAGTTAAAATATCAGAGCTAACCAAAAGAAAAAAAAGTCATAACCAGAAAAAATATATAAATTCAGATATAAAATATAGTCTCAAAGAAGAAAATTATCACTAATAATTAGGGCATAAGATTTTACAAGGTTGAGCTGTGTATTTCAACTCTAGGTTTCCTACAAGCCAACACACAAAGAGAAGTTGGGTTATTCTTTGGTCCCCATTATCCTCAGGAGAACAGTAGGGGGTCAACAGACATTTCTTACAGGAGTTTCATGAAGAGGACACAGATGTGGAGAGCAGTAGTACAGGGTTAATGGCTAATATGTAAAAAAAAAAAAAAAAAAAAATCTTTGCAAATGAAAGAGCTCTACTATATGTTGAAAGTGAGGACATTAGTCTCAGCAGTGAATTTGGTTTTCTTTTAGAAGAAATTTACTACGAGCTGAAAGACGATGGAAAGACAGTAGGTCAAAACATACTGTAGCAGGAAAAAAAGGAGACAACGGAACACGTGCTTTATTATTACTTGTTGCAAGAAAAGAATAAAGGATTCTCTGGGTCTGTAAGCCTCAAGACATCAGGTGATATTCTCTCAGGCAAATGGGGTCAGTTTAACCCATGATCAATGCCACCTTCAAACAAGGCCACAAAACCAAATGGTTTCTGTTAGAAAAGCAAGCCCAGGAAAACTTCTAAAACTAGAATTCTAATTCAGAGACCAGGGCTTTGAGAGTTTAAAAATGAAACAGAATGTCAGAAACTGCATGTGGACTTCTTTTGAACATCAAGAATATTAATATTAGCATAAAGAGATACCTCTCTCACGTCCACCCCAAACTTAAGAGAAGCAAAGGCAAGTGGCATCCATTGCACACTACTTATCAACTACATTGCTTCCCCTTCTGCTTTGACCACAGAAGCCTGGTTTGTTAAGGCAGGGTTAGAAAACCCTTGTTCTGAGAGAAAGTAGGTCCCACTATACCCACAGAAGATCAGAAGATGAAGCATGATTGGTTCATGCTAGGCCTGGTAATTCCATCCCCTCCTCCAATGACTGGTTTTGGGATAGAAATATGGGCTCAAGGGGATATAAGGAGTTGGCTGGACGCAGTGGCTCATGCCTGTAATCCCAGGACTTTAGGAGGCCAACGCGGGTGGATCACCTGAGGTCGGGAGTTTGAGAGCAGCCTGGCCAACATGGCGAAATCCCGTCTCTACTAAAAAAATATAAAAAATACCCAGGTGTGGCAATGGGTACCTATACTCTCAGCTATTTGGGAGGCTGAGCCAGGAGAATCGCTTGAACCCACAAGGCAGAGTTTGTAGTGAGCCGAGATCACATTATTGCATTCTAGCCTGGGCATCAACAGCAAAACTTGTTAAAAAAAGAAAAAAGATATAAAGAGTTTTCTGTGAAGGATTATTGAAGCCTCTGTAGAAGGCAACCAGAGTTCTTCATGCTTTCTTCTTCCTCCAACCTGGAATGAGGTTATGATGCCTGGATGTGCAGGAACCATATTGTAACCATAAGGTAACAAACCTGAGGATCGCAGCCAACACGCTACGCGTGGTCGAGTAAAATATGGACTATATTCCCTACTGGCATTGTTGGGCTTCGTTACTAGCTCTGGGCTGCCTTGCTTGGAACTTCTTGATATGTAAGAAGAAAGTATCTGTCTCAACTACTATTCTTGGTCATGGTAGAGGAAAAATCATGAAAAAGAGCAACATCTACTGTGTTAATCCAGACTTGAACAGAAGAGGTGAGAACATGTGATGGAGAACTGATGATGGAGAATGGGATCTGGGGAAGAGAGGGGAGGCTTGGTGTTCACAGGCAGGCTCTGGGAGAGGATAGAGACAGCGAACCAAGCACATCTTTTAATTCTCATCTGCATTCACAGTCCACAGAGCTTTCACTTTATGACTGCAATGTTCTGGTTTTTTTTCTGTGGGCCCACGTGAGCACCACATGGTCAAGGCAGATTCCACTAGGCCCGGGCTTTACTCAAAAATCATTCTTCCATCTGCCTTCTTATTCCCCTGATCTGATTACGGTTTGCTTGTGGCTCTGGTTTTAAAGCACGCATCCCCAACCCACCCCTCACACAGTGTTAAAATGAAAAGTAAAATTATAAAATAGATAAAACGAAAGACAAAGAAGAAGAAAACCATAAGGGAGAAAAAAGAACGGGGTGGGGAGTGTTTCTTTTTGCCCTGTGTCTTTTCAGCTTCCCTCTTCATGCAGAGTCTTCCCTAAAATAGGCCAGTGCAACAAATAGCATGGACAAAGTTCTCGTGGCTGATGACATAAAGCTTTCTGGCAGGTGCTTCTGGTTCCTCTGAAGTCATGGGCACTGACACACAGCTGGGAGCCATAGACAGACACCACTGCCCTGAGTGTGGGAACTGAGCGGTGAATGGAAGGGGATGGTAGAGCTTTCACGCCAGCTGACATCCCTCACCTAGGCTGGGAGCGAGGAACCAAGGATGAGGTTCATGCCTCAAACATGTGAGCTGATATCTTTGGGGACCAGGTCTGAGTTAATCAGATGTCCATTTAGTCTTTTCCACTAAACTGACAGCTCCTGAAGGGGAAGGATGACACCCGTCTTAGCTCCTGCTCTATTCCCAGTGCTTAGCACAACATGCGGCACACAGTCGATGCTCAATAAATCATGAATGAATGAAGGTGTGAATGTTTAGGGAGTTAGGAAGTGCTCCATAAGCATTAGCTCTTGTGGTTGGTGGAGCGTGTTGTAGCTGCAGTTGCTGTTACTGTTGTGGTGGTAGTAACAGATGGAAAGGAAAATTCCCTCCTGAATCACCAATCCTTAAAAATCAAGAAGCTCATTCGCTTCTTTAGCCCAATGCTAAGGCATGGCTTTTCTTGGCCCCACTGGCTTTCCTTGTACAAGATACCTCCTGCCCCACTCAGTGACAGACATAGCAGAGCAATCCTCACGGGCTGCTGGAGACAGGGTGAGACAATAGCAGGTAAGCGGTGCCTTCTATACCCAGGTCACTGCCAAAAGCGAAGCCATCCTCCCCTTCCCCTGCAGACTGCCTACCAGCCTCGAAGCAGCTTCTGAGGACTTAACTGCCTGATAATGGCCCCCCTCCTCAGGAGACACACGCTGCTCTTGAATAGAAAGAGAGTTTCAGTGATTAAACCCACAGCTGTCATTTAAAGCTAAGACTGGAATTCTGAAATTAATTTGAAAATGTTCCCATTTCTACCTGCTTTTCTGCTGTTTCCTGATAAATTCTATCCCTCCCCAATCTGAGGACTGGGGTGAGAGGGTGTTGGGCCGCAGAGCTCTCTGTGTACAGCTGCAGCTCATGGGTCAAGCACTTACTACATCAGCAATGAGGGCACCCATCACTTTGCTCTGCAAAGATCACAGACTGCAGCCACGCTGCTGGGAGGCCTCTTAACGGGGTGAGTAGATTTTTAGTGATCATCCCAGGGGTGCAGGCTAAGGTGCTTTGGTGCCAATTCTATCAGGATTTCCTAGAGTGCACTTGGGAACTGTGCTTGGACCCCTGGGTACCCACAGGACAGTTCAGCTTCCAGATCCCAAATCACCTCCCACATATCTGCACAGCCTGAGCAAAGGAATTAAAAGGCTGGACCATTCCTATTTGTTTGTATGTGTCTTAATCTTTTCTGGAACAAACAGGGGATTAAGTAGGAAGAAGGATAGGTAGATGAGCAGATAAAAGAAACATTGATCTTTATTCTGAGCAACTAACACCGCCAATATCACAAACGTGTGACACATTAAGAGATGAAGGGAAGGAGGAAGGGAAAAGGGAAGAATGAGAGGATCTAGCAAATGCTACATTTTCCCAAGAAGCAAATTGGCTTAACAGTTCATGTAATCTACCAGGAAGTCTTTTCTGAAATGATAAAATGTATTTTAACCAATGGTCACATCCAAGACCTCTGCCTACACTACACACAGCAATATCCTGGCTCTTCTCGACCCCCTTTCTCTATTTTATTTTTGTCCTGAACACTTATATCATAATCTAACATGTGTTTTACTGTATTCTGCTTCTTTTCTATTTCTCCTCACTAGATTGTGAGCTGCACAGGGGCAAGAAGCTTTGTCAGTTTTGTTGGGTTTGTTGCTGTTGTTTTTTTTTTTTTTTCTGTATCCCCAGTGCCCAGAAGAATGCCTGAGAACACAGTAGGCACTTCATAATAATAAGTGAATGAATAAAAGTATAAATAAATAATTGTGTGAATAATAGTAATCATTACTATTAGAAGCATTTTAAAGTAGGGTTAATATTACCCACCTCCCTGAGTTATGGCATAAGGATTGAATGAGGCAACATCTATTAAGCATGTTATGCCTGGCACATAATACATGCCCAGTAAAATGGTGGCTAATATTATACCCCCATCTAATAGTTGCAAGAATCAAGTAAGACAATTGTAAGTATCCAACCCTATGAGTGAAAAAAAATAAGGCTCAGAGAACTTAAAATAATTTTACCTAGATGATATAGCTAGTGAGTGGCAGACTTAGGCTTTCAATCCAATTCTGCCTGCCCCAAAAACCTACAGTCTATCCACCATACCATCCTGCCTTTTAACTACCTCTTGAAATCCAGGATGGCTACACTAAGCAACAGGTGGAGCAGGATGATGAGGAACCGAAAACTCAAGGAAGCAATTAAATTTCAAATTGCTACCTACCAGCTTTCAGAATAAGATACATGTGTATAGTTGTATAGGAGATAGGGTGGGTGGAAGGCACTTCAGTTTGCTCCATGGGGGGAGTCTGCAATGCTTCATTGAAGTGTCATGAGAATTATCAGATAGGAAATGGCTGTATAAAAGAGGAATCATTCCCAGACTGGATGTTGGAAGTCCTGGGTGCTGGTCACAGCTTTCCATCTAATGGGGAGGTGTTAGATAAATTTCCCTCTCTAGACTATGTTTTATGTAAAATAAAGAGACTAGAAAACTGAATTCTAACTTATATCTCGTACCATTCTAAAATACCTCTCTGAATTTATGAAGGTAAATGAACTCAAAGGTGTTAAAAAACTTTGAAACCCCTAAAATAAACCCCTAATATGAATTAAAGATATCAACTTTCCCTTAGAGAGAGGAGGGCAAGAATTGACTGATCGCTGAGAAGATTCTACCTCTCCTGCTTGATCCCTGTGAAGTCATCTTCTAGGTCATGGTGAATTACATTCTCTAACCTAGTGTTCACAATTGCTCTTCCTTCTGTTTTGTCTTGATCAAACTTCATCCATTTCTACAGGTTCCTGAATGCTGCTTGTCCCCAGGTCTGAGCACACACATAAAAGTGGAACATGTACCTGCTTACCAGTTTCTCCTAGGAATCAGCTAGCTAAAGTGAGACCCTCTGTCCTATTAGACTTCAGGGGTTATTTCCCCTTGCTTATCCAGCTTCCTCCCATCCCAAAGATTCTGTTTATCTCTGCTAGCCTCCTCTTTTACCCTATGAAAGAAAAACATTTTTTTTCTGTTTGATTTTGAGATGTCTGCAAACCTTATTGTTACATCATTCCCTTTTTGCAATTGTTCTTTTCTTTCTCTTGCAAGAATTCTTTTGAATAAAAGTCTCTTCTTACTAAGTCCCGATTTGTTTTTCTTTGACATCTCAAGTGCTACAAATATAGAATCTTCTATAAATATCTCAAATTCACCTACTTGCCTTCACATCCCTAGTCAATGCCCTAGTCCAGGCGTCCTCAAACTTTTTACACAGGGGGCCAGTTCACTGTCCCTCAGACCATTGGAGGGCCGCCACATACTGTGCTCCTCTCACTGACCACCAATGAAAGAGGTGCTCCTTCCTGAAGTGCGGCGGGGGTTGGATAAATGGCCTCAGGGGGCCGCATGCAGCCCGCGGGCCATTGTTTGGGGACGCTTGCCCTAGTCCAAATTTAGTCCACCGTCAACTCTTTCCTGGAGCACTAGTATTTTAACATCTATTCTTATTCTTCTCCAATCCACTCTCCATCCTATAGCCAAGATGATCTTTAAAAAACAAATCTGGTCATGTTATTCTCCTGCTTATAGCTGTTCAAGGGCTTGCCATTACTTTTAGGATAAATTCTAAATCAGTATCATATTCTTCCAGTAGGTGATGGCATGACCAAGCCCTGTCTCCCCTTTCTTCTCCTCCTCACTTCCACCCTCTGTGCTCCAACCTGACCTACCCTCTGTTCCTTGAACTCTAACTTGCCATACTTCTTTTTACCTATTGGGCTTCCTTCTGCTGGAAGACCACATCCATCTTTGTCTGGCAACACCTTCTAATTCTTCAAATGTCAGTTCAAGCATCATTCCCTCAGGAACTTTTTCCCTGACTGCCCCTCAACTAGTATCGGCTCTTCATACCTCTCAAGTTTGAAAGTTTGAAACTGCATGTTTAGTCGTTGATTACTTGGTAAATGTCTTTCTCCTGCCACTAGATTATAAACTCCATTGCATCTCTCAAGGACTAACATGGTATCTGGCATTAGTCATCACTAACTAATATTTGAGTAAGTATTATTTAAAATGACATTGTGAAGAATAGCATGATATACAGGAGTGTTCATCTATGTATGCCTTTGAAATAATATCCCTTTGGATAAAATGACTTTCTTTTGATCTTGCATCTCACCCAAGTGATGGGAAATATATACATTACTAAGATGAAAAGGGGGTGTGTGTGTGTGTGTGTGTGTGTGTGTGTGTGTTTCAGATGCAGATACATGTATTTAGCTCTTTTAAACCTATGAGTTTTTCACAGTAAAACCCTGATCTAACTGTAGCAGAAGTTTCTTTGCCTCCTTAGAGAAATGCCTTACTATCCTCGTTGCATCTGAGATTGGAGAAATTGAAGTTCTATTCTGACTGAGATTTAGGCCTATTCTTTTTCCCCCTCCTCTGCCACCTACAGTCAATCCTGCATCTTAAACAAGGTCATTCATGCGACAGTAAGAGCAGGATCTTTGTTCAGTAGACTTCATGTTCAATCCATCTTCCTGGAGGTAGCCACTGGTTATTCCTTGGGTGTACTTGAACTCCTTAAAAGCTAGCCTTTGTATCCTTTCTTCTTATCATAGTGCCTGTCACATAATAGGGTCTCAATAAATACATGCTGAATGGTAGTAAACCACAGTGGTAATAGATGATTTTCTGCTAATAGTCTGCAATATTAGCCTTACATAATATCCCTTCCATGACAAAATCCTCCCAAGTAAATTTCTCCTTTCCTGCACACTTACTTGCTGAGTCCTCATGCAATATAGCTAACTTAGAGCAACAGGCTCCTGACAAAATTCTGGCCAGCAATATTTTCTCTTTGGAAGAGAATAGAAGTTATTAAACCTAATCAATTTAATTAGTCTCCTTATTACCCCTGACCACCCTAAGTTGGCTTTTCTAGCACTAAATGATTCCTTGACATTAGTAAACTTTGCTTGGATGGTCATATCCCTTCCTTAGAAAATTATCTTCGAAATGCCTATATAAACTAGGTGTCCTAGAGGAAACTTTTGGCTTTTAAACACGAAATATAAGTCAAGAGTAAGAAGATTTGCATTAGAGGGAGAATACATAGGTGAGAAAAGATTTGTCAAGTTTTGGATGTAAAGACCAAGGATACAGGATACCTGTGCCCTGAACCTCACTATCAACAACAATGTGTTGAGCACATTCTTTATTCCAGGCACGAGGCAGAAAATAGTGAAGCAGGCATGGCCCAAGCTTTCCAAGAGCATGTTGTCTAATCTGGTAACTAGATTATTATTTAAAAAAATAAATACAAACTAAAACCTGAGTACAGATACAAAAGAAACAAAATTAAGAGGTCCATTAGCAGAGAACGAGGACCTCAAGTATTACAAAGATTGGAACCAAAGATAATGAAGCCTGAATACCAAAACCCTATGCAGTACATATTATTCAAAGCCCTGAGAAAACCTCAAGTAGAAAAATGGTCCCAGACTATGAGCAAATTTCAGTGATTCTAAATTTTCCAAAAAACAAAAAACTGAATTCATTTCTTACTGCTTCTAGAGAATCCAAGTGTTATCCCACTAACCTTTTCTGACCTCCCTCCATCATATTTTGTAGAACCACCCTCAAAAACCATCAAATCTTTCTCTCATGCCTAGATTTTGAAGCCAATGATTTTCTAGAACTGGTCCTTTTAGGTCCCAGGCTTCATTGCTTTAAGCTCATCTAAAATAATGGTCATAAGCATTCTCTGCACTAAAATCAGAGCTAGTTTCTTAACTCGTCTAAGAGACTTCTGTGAAGCAAGAAATCAAATTCCTAGAGACATGATGAGTTGAAGTATCAACAGATATATTAGAACCACAAAACAGAAAATAGGCAGTGGAGAAGGCTCTGATGTCTTCTGAGGTCTACGTGTTTGGAAAAAGGTCTCATGGTATTTATTAGCATTGGGACACATTAGAGGTTAACAGAAAGGATAATAAAACTAGTCTTCTTTGATCAACCTATGGTCATTGGTGATAACAAGAAAAGCAAGTAGTCTACTATGGTAGACTGCTTCATTGTTCACAATTCTTCACGTCTCTCCTGTGTTTGAATTATATACTCACACCCTTTGCTTGTGACTTTGCAGTCCCTTCCACTAGAGTAGGTGTAGTGTATCAAAACACCCTGTGTTGCGCTTGGCCACATGACTTGTCTTGACGTAGAAAATGTGGACAGTAGTGACAATGTATGAGGTGCAGACTTAGGTCTCAGGAGCTACTGAGTGCTTCCATGCTCCTTCTTGCATTCCTTTCATTTGCCAGGAGGAGAATATCCCGGTATAGCCTCTGGTCCAAAAAGCATGTGGTAATAAGGAACCGATCTGAATCTAACCTCAAACTGGCAGCTATTTCCAGCCACTCCACAGCTTGGAAGAGAGCCACTTCAACCTATCCACAAATCTGTAAGTATAGAATTTAAATACTGCTTGTTATAAGCCATGAAGATGTGGGGTGGCTTGTTCAAAACATCACTGAGGCAATAGCTGGCAAATATAACTACTTTGAAGTCATTAAAAGTCATGTTTTTAAAGATGTTATGATTTGAAACAAAAATCATATAATGCTGAATTGAAATTATGGTATAATTATGCAACTATGAGATAATTTTTTGAAAGAACAGGAACTGGAAAAAATAGAATAATTACTTATAAAATCACATTAACATATATATTTCTAAGTATATATATTCATGAATAGTATATATTCAAGAATAGAATACACACACACACACACACACACACACACACACTCCCTAAACAGTAGAAGAAAGGATATCAATATGTTCATAATAACCATTTCTTCTTGGTATGATTATGCTCAATTATATTTATTTTTGTCTACCATGAAATGGGTTTTGTAGAACCACCATAGGTTTTTGTATTCAGGTACTCAGTTAATGTTGGCCAAATAAAAAGTTGAATTAATAAATTTCCATGTACCAAATTTTCTACAGTAAATATATACTAATTTTAGAATTATAAAAATGGAGATTCATAACCTATAATGTTAGCAATAACCCACAGATGACAATTTTTATGAGGCATCTTTCAATAGTGATAAACACTCCTAACAGAGCTATATCTAGAGATTGGTTTACTGAGTAGCATTTTATGAAGACAGAATGACAGTCCTACCAAAGTCAAGATTCATGATATCAAGTGTCCCTTCAGAGCCCCCAGGAATGCTACTCTGTAGTGAAAAGAAATTGAATGAGCCAAACATGTTCTCCACATAAGCAAAAAACTAGAAGTGTTTTGAAGGGATCACAGGCAAGAAAAGAAACATGAAAGAAAGGTGAGAAAGTGAGAGGTTTGAAGGGAGAGAGGAAGAAAGGAGAAAAAGAAAATTTACAAAGAAATAATTGTTATCAGCCTCATTCTGAGGACACATTCCTTGACCATCACACCACCACCATCAATCTCCATTTACAGAAAGCTCAAGGGGCAAGCCCAATATTAGACAGAGAGGGGCGTCTCTGTGCCACAACCAAGTCATTTCCCCAAGCAGGGACTGATATAACAGTGCACTCTTCTGCGTTCCTCAGTCACATTAGCCACCTGATTTTATAGTCATTGTTTTGTCTTACCCGCACCCTTTCTCGTTTATTGTAGTGCAAAAGTAGATGGCTTCCAGGTTAGACAGTGTGCTCAAAGAGGCCCTAGGGGCCTGTCCTCCCCTTCAACCAGATGCCACTTACCTGTTAGGCACCAGCCACCTTGCAGTTTCGTGCAGCCTGCATTTTATGACAGCCCTGAGTCAAGTCATTCTGAATAAATAAGGGTCAATTTCATCCCTCTGGGAGGGAAGAGTCCTTTAAACAATAGACATTATTGCTGCATCAAGCCTAAAAGATAAATAGAAACGAAGAAAGGACTATGTGAGGCTTATCAAAGAAAAAAATAATGAAGAAGAAAGGGGATAAAGGAGAGAAAACAGGGGAAAGGTAAACAGGACAGGGGAAGCAGTGAATAAAAAGGGAGTGAGTGGGAACAAAAGGGTATCACCCACTAAGTGCTCCTTTCACCAAGGAGAGCTGCAAAATCACCCCATTGTCTTAGGTGGGAGAAATGTCTGCCTCAGATGCATAAGCCTGCTTCTCCCTATATTCTAGATTCATTCATTCCATGCCTGCTCATCTGTCTACTTTAAGCAACACTGAACCTTGCCACTCTATAGCTAATACTGAGTTCCAGGAATAGTTGCTACAGGGCCAAGATGCTAGGACCCAGCCTAGGGGAGCTTCTCATTATTCTTCTCTAGGTACATCTCCAATTCTGACCACCAGAAAGTCCTAACTTGTTGTTGGGGGTGAGGTTAGGTAGTTCAGATGTCTAGCAAGCACTAAGTTTCTTCAGATTTGTCAGATAATAAACCAGAATTCTAACTAAAGTGTAGTTAACTTTAGAAACAGTCCCATTCATTTTGCTTTGCATTCACTCTTTTATTTATTTCTCCACAAACACAGATCGAGCTCCTTTTCCTTGGCACTGGCGATACATAGTCGACAGCTCCCTGTCTAGCGAAGGAGATACCAGCAAAGCAAAAATTAGAGAGGTCCAGGTTTATGTTGAAGAATTTGTGTCTGAGCATTTGTGTGCATGTGTGTGCGTGCATGTGTGTGCGTGTGTGTATATGCGTGTGTGCATGTATGTGTGTGTGTGTGTGTGTGTGTGTGTTTGTACATGTGGGTAAAGATGCAGGTATGAGTTAGGGTATGTTGCAGCCCTGGAAAAATTGTGACAAGGCAAAATTTGTCTTCCCAGGTTTTGAGCTGTGCTCATTTCATGCTCTTTTGGACCAGCCCCATGAAACTTTACAGTTCTTCTCCTCCACCTAGGAACAAAGATATGAATGAAAAGATGTGGAAGATCTTGATTGCTTTTCTCATCCTGAATTTACTCCAAATGGACAGCTTCCATTCCTATATATTTCTCATGCTTGCCCCTTGAAAAGTCCTAAAACAGAGAATTGGCAAGGTTGCAAGAGAAACCGAAAAAGCCATCTCATTTCTTATAGCTCTGTCTTCCTCCCACAGTACCTAATCCCACCTCTAAGGCCTCCTTTTTTAACGAATGGCAGAGAATAATAGAAAACCTGATAGACTGGGTTAAAAATTCCTACCTATTTGCTAACCTTGCGACTATGGAAATTTGTTTCATCTTTCTGATCCTTGGTTTAAGTATCAAAAAATCTGAATAATACCACAAACTTTATAAGATTTGCTCTAAAAATTAAATGAGAGAAGAAGAATACTCCTCCATGCATTGCACACTCACAAAATTACAGGCATTGTGCCAAGATTTTTATACAATTATGTTATTTAAGCCGCATAACAACCCCAAAAAGGCTTTTATATGGATCAGAAAACTGAGGCTAAAAAGGGGTTAAAAACACATCCAATTCCACATAATAGTGGAAACTGGGATTCAAATCCTTTCTTTTTTTTTTTTTTTTTTTTGAGACTGAGTCTCATTCTGTTGGCCAGGCTGGAGTGCAGTGGGTCTTGGCTCACTGCAACCTCCGCCTCCCAGGTTCAAGTGATTCTCCTGCCTCAGCCCCTGAGTAGCTGGGATTAAAGGTGCCTGCCACCATGCCTAGCTGATATTTTTCTGTATTTTTAGTAGGGATGGGGTTTCATCATATTGGCCAGGCTGGTCTTGAACTCTTGACCTCATGATCTGCCTGCCTTGGTCTCCCAAAGCACTGGGATTACAGGTGTGAGCCACCACGTTCAGCCTAAATCCAGTTTTGTTTGACTCCAAACCTGGTGCATTTTACTTAAGGACCAAATTATACCTGGCACACGCAGGGACTCAATAAATATGAATTCCCTTTCTATTCTTCCTTATGTGTGAATGTCAGCGGATTTCATGGCCTCAGTCCAATCGTCTACTCCCTCCCAGGTTGCCTTTTAGTTGTTTCCTTCTTGTAGATTACCAAGAATCTGCATATTTAGATCACTTATTTAAGCATCTCTTTTTAAACAGATGTGTTGATAATGTAAGGCTTGGGTAATGAGATTTTCCAGGCCATAAGTTGCTAACTGAATTAATTGCCAGGCTTATTTGCAATAAATAAAGAGATGATTACATGTATAAAAATCACAAGGACCCACTGAGCTTGTGAAGAAAGATTCTGACCTGCACAGCAGGAGTATCTTACTCTCAGCTAGGAAAGGACCAGCCCAAGAGCACAAAGAAAGAGCACCTCTGAAATTGCTTTAGATTAGAGAACGCTGGTCTGAGATTCAAAATACTGAGTGATAAGTCCCACCGTGGCTACTTACTACTTCTGTGACTTTGGGTAAGTTATATAATCACTCTGAATCTCAGTTATTTCTTTGTAAATTAGAAGCACTAGAATAGGTGATTTTTTAAGGCCCTGGCCGGCTATAGCATTCAATAATTCTGTGTCAGCTGACACTTGTCAAAATCATGATTTCCTTGTCAAATGGTACCCTGAGATGTTCATATGGTCAAAAATACATTTAGCTTTGCTTCTGAGATATTCAATTTAACACACTCAATCTGGGACTATTTTGAGGAATAAGATGAAGTAGTAAACGTGATGCTACCTGATGTGGGCCCAAAGCATTTTTACAGGATAAGAAACTAACAAAGCACTCACTCCACCCCCACTATAAATATACCAGTGAATCCTTTTAGCCACACACACCCATAGTCCATATATGTCATAACATCTGATATTCATGTGAGTTACTGCATTAATAATACATGCTTTCTCCTTGGAAGGGCATGGCCTGCTTCACAAAGACCCCTATGAAGTACTGGAAGCCATCCTTCCATTCAGTGAACACAGAACCCTCTCCCACCTTCCCCCACTTCTCTCAGTGACTGCTGGATTAACTCAGCAAGGAACTTAAAACAACAATAGGTGATAATCAGTTAATGAAAGTAGTTATGTTTATCCTCAGAATGACTGACATTTGAGGGAAAAAAATGATAGTTGTCTTTGAATAACTGAAGGTCTGTTGTAGAGGAAGGTTTCAGCTTGATCTGTTCTGGATTTCCCTAGGATCCACAGATCCACGGCATGGTACGCAACTAGGGAATGTTTTTTGTTTTGTTTTTGTTTGTTTGTTTGTTTGTTTTGAGTGAATAAATTCTATGTAGCTTCCAAAGCATGAACAAAGGCCAAAAGAAAGACATTAGACAAATCGATTCTGGAGATGGATGATGGCTACAGCAATGTGAATGTGCTTAATGCCACTGTATTATACACTTAAAAACGGCTACAATGAGGCCAAGTGCGATGGCTCATGCCTATAATCCCAGCACTTTGGGAGGCTGAGGTGGGCAGATCGTTTGAGCTGACAAGTTTGAGACCAGCCTGGGCGACAGGGTGAAAATCCATCTCTACAAAGAATACAAAAATTAGTTGGGTATGATGGTGCATGCCTGTGGTCCCAGCTACTTAGGAGGCTGGGGTTGGGAGGATGGCTTGAGCCTGGTAAGCAGGGGTTACAGTGAGCTGACATTGCAAGACTGCATCACTGTACTCCAGCCTGGGCAAGATAGCCAGGACTTGTCTCAAAAATTAAACAGCCTAAAATGGTAAATGTTATGTTACACATATTTTATCACAATAATAAAAGAGTGTTTAAACAGACTTCAGTTACAGTGAAAGGAAGATTTTTAGACTACATCCAAAAATGCAACGGCTGCTTCATGAAGAGGTGAACATTCTTGTTACTGAGATTAGTAAAGTATATCGATCACAGAAAAGAGGACTCAGGAGGGAAGACCCGGAGATCATTACCTCAACATATTCTTGGGTAACCTTGGGCATGTTGCTTAACCTATCCTTGACCTCAATTCCTCAGATATAAATTAAGAATGAAAATAGCATGTATCATATGTATTTATTGCAAAGACTAAATAAGCTAACCACTGCTAAGCATTTAGTACATCATCTAGAGATGAGAGTACATACTCCTGTAGAGTCTACATAGCAATTTAGGAATTTTGTCCAGGGGTATATATGCATCGGATATTCAGTTAGACTCAAAAACCTCAGAAGTCCGTTCCAACTTGAAAATATGAATGTGTAAACTCTGACAAAAGAGTCACACCCCAGTAAGTGCTTTATCATCTATATAGATAACAGAACTGTTATTCATCAATTTTTTTCTCTTTCTACCTCTACTCTCAATACAGCCTTGACTTTGTAGATTTCCATAGAACGAGGCTCCATCTTATAGCAGCTGAAGATGCTAGGTTTCTCATAAAAGTTTCATTAGAGTCTGAGCCACGGGACAAGGAGATCAGAGGCAATAACTGGTTGGAGATGAGAGCCTGCTGAGCTATTACGTGCTACTGCAGGAATGATGACATGAGAAGTCAGCCACTATCTTCAGACCCAGAAAGGATGTTCTCCAGGATGGGGAGAATTGAACTAAACAAACATCAGAGCAGTTATCTTTTCTTTACAACATTGCTGATGGGGATAAACAATGTGCCTGCCTTAGCTGCTGTCAGTATGTGGCCCCAGGCAACTGAATGAAAATAATATTCAAATACCAGTGAGCTACAGCAGAAGGTTTCAGACAAGGGGCCTGCAGAGAAGATTGAAATCTGAAATGCACGGAGCTTTCTTACCCTGCAGAAACAAAGAGGGGGAGCATGCTAATCCCACAGATTTCATAAGGCTTCTGATTTACTGGCCTCTTAGAAGGCTCTGTTGGAGTTTGTCATTTTGATGACAGTGTCTTGCTGTAAAGGTTAAACATACTAAGAAGCATGAAATGATCTTCTCCAAGAAAGACTGCATCTATTTTGCAGAAAAATAGCTGTCCAATAGTCCACAGAAGGGGGTCTTTCAAGAGCCACTCATACCAAGGGATCCAGCCTCAAGTTCCAGATGCACTTGTCACTCCGATATCCCCTCTGTTGGGGTGGGTTTATATGTTGGGGTAAGATGGGATGAGTGATGAAAGAGAAAGAGAAATGTATGCATGTCTCTTCCCTCCATATTTCTTCTCTCTAAATCAGTTGCCAATGTTTCAAATAAAATTTATCAGTTAGAACAAATTGCTGGAGATTTACCAAATGTCTTTGCTATAATGGCATGACCACTACTTAGAAGATCATAAGACATAAAAGTATATCCTCACAAATATGCACAAATGCTGCTCATGTATATTTGTTCAAAAACTCCAACAACTAGGAAACAAAATGAGGGACTAAGAACATTCTACTCTATTATATTGGCCACTCATGTCCTACCTGGAGGCCTCAGTTTCTTCATCTAAAATTGGGGGTGGGTGGTTTTGCTGGACAGTATCTGAGCATCTGTTCTACTAGCAAGATAAATAATTGTACAACCCTTTATACTCTGCCTGGCTTTCTCTGGGTCAGTCAAGTTTCAGGTTTTGAGTTTGGGACTTCTATTCATGATTACTACGTATTTGCTGTTCTTCCTCTTAACAATCATCGGTGGGATTAAAACAGAACCCATGATAAAATAGAAAAACTTCTCGGAAGCCAGAGGGAAACTATACACATGTGCTCTATGTGCAGACATGTACATAATTCTCAGTATCAGGTGTCATCACTGTAAATCCCAAATAAGAGACTGGAATATGGAGAATTTCAAAATATGATTTTTCTATCTCCAAGAAAAAAAAATCTTTCAGCTTAATTTCAAACATAATCAGTTTTATAAGACAAAGAGAGGCAAACTACAACTCATTATTTCTATCAAATACATGCCAAAGCTTGGTTGAGATGACCACAGTCACAACAGATCTTCTTAACACAATTCTTTAAAACCCAGGATTACAAAAGAGTCACATTAAATTCCAAATCCACCATCTAAAGGACGAAGAAAAGCATGCTTTGGCATGTTTTCTTATGGCTCAACCTTCTCAACTTTAAACTCTAACCTGTATCACATGCCTTAAGCACAGAAATAAGACCAGGATCATTTCCACCACACAAGAAAAAAACTGGAATAAAAACACCAGCCACGTCGTTTTTTTCCATTCTTGCATTGCTAGAAGGGGAATATTGGCTTTATTATCTACACGAGCAGATTATGCACTTTGACTCTACGATGGAGCCTCCCAATAAGCCAGTTAAACACCCACTGCCAATATTCTCAGTGGTAAATACTGAAACGGAGCCACAGAGAGAAGGTAAATACATACGTTCTGAGTGGAACCAACCTGGGGGTGGGTTTGACTCTCAGTTACGTCTGCTTAATGGTCACTGCAGTCTTCCCCACTCCTGAGAATCTCCCACTGATTCAAGATGGCTTAGAATAAGAAGAAGGGAAGAAGCAAAAGGCTTCCATGGCCAAACCTTTGTTGTCATTCAATTTCATTTGTTCTTTAGCTGTGTATAATTAATGACTAAGTCCTATTGATATTGACTCTTTTATATTTATCAGATATGTTCCAAAACTTGACCTCCACTCGCCCTTCTTCAGAGAGGGCTCTTATCTCTCATTCCTGAATTAATACCAATGCAAACTGGACTATCATATACTGACCTGCTGGTCTTCTGTCTTCTGTATTCAATTTACCCTCTGCCACAGTGATCTGACCTGGTTATCCCATTGTTAAACGTGGGATGCCTGCTATAAGGTAACACCTAATGTTGGGAGAGCAGTGTTTTGTGGCTGGCCTTGTCACCCCTACAGCCGCATCTTTGAAAACTTCCCCTCAAAGCCCTCTCCCTCACTCTCCAAGCCCTACATGCCACCCACATGGAAAACCTACTGTCTATTGAAGTCACCTTTATACATCTGTTCCTTCTGCCTGGAATATTTTTTCCCTGCCTAGTCTGCCTGGAAGATCTTTGCTTCTCCACCAAGCCTCAGCTCTAGTGGCACCGATCTGTGATGCCTTCCATGATATTTCTCCCTGTACTGATGTCTCAATTCCTCGGATACCAGAATATAATGGCACATTGATGAGAACCACAATCAATGCCTCTGTATCCCAAGTGCTCAACATAGTACCTGGCACATAGCACTCAGTAGGTATTCAGAATGAATCGGGGGGTGCCTTAATTTCTTCATGTAAAAAATGAGGATAATAATATGCAGCCTGCAGAGTAGATGTGAGAGTTAAATGGCTCAGTATATGTTTTTGTTTTTTGTTTTTTTTGGTTTTTTTGAGATGGAGTTCCACTCTTGTTCCCCAGGCTGGAGTGCAATGGCGTGATCTCGGTTCACCGCAACCTCCACCTCTTGGGTTCAGGCAATTCTCCTGCCTCAGCCTCCTGAGTAGCTGGTAACGCGCCACCATGCCCAGTTAATTTTTTGTATTTTTAGTAGAGATGGGGTTTCACCATGTTGACCAGGATGGTCTAGATCTCTTGACCTCGTGATCCACCTGCCTTGGCCTCCCAAAGTGCTGGGATTACAGGCTTGAGCCACCGCACCCGGCCCTTGACTCAGTATACGTTAAGAACCAAACATAAAGGCACCTTTTTTTTCGATAACTAGTGGGTCTTTTAACTTTCCTTTCCTCTTATTCCAAACTGTAGTGAAGAAGGATTCATCTCTCTGTGAAAAGAAACATGAAGCCAGAGATGCTAGAAAAGCCTGCAACGATCCCCTTGTGTTGTGTTTCAAAGCACTTGTTTCTCATAATTTAGCAGCATTTTGACTTACGGCATTATTATGGGCAGATGTCTGCTGGCAGTTAAGCTGCTTTTAGCACACACAGTCATAAAGTTACAGAGCAGCAGTGTAAATGGCCACCAAGTCCCTGCATTCGACAGCACTACAGACAGCAGCAGGTGTACTGTGGTTCATAAGGAGCTGTCACACACTGCACCAAAGTGCTGACCCTCACATTCTCAGGTTGAATGCAGGTGTAGGTGTCCAGTATCTTTTTGACTCTTTTTTTTTAAATATACTTGAAGTTCTGGGGTACATATGCAGAAAGGGCAAGTTTGTCATACAGGTGTACACGTGCCAAGGTGGTTTGTTGCATCCATCACCCCGTGATCTACATTAGGTATGTCTCCTAATGCTATCCCTCCCCTAGACCCCCATTCCCTGCTCTTTCTTCCCGAGCCTCCCACCCCCCAACAGGCCCAAGTATGTGATGTTTCCTTCCGTGTATCCATGTATTCTCATTGTTCAACACTCACTTATAAGTGTGAACATGCGGTGTTTGGTTTTCTGTTTTTGCATCAGTTTGCTGAGAATGATGGTTTCGAGTTTTATCCATGTCCTTGCAAAGGACATGAACTCATTCTTTTCTCTGGCTGCATAGTATTCCATGGTATATATGTGCCACATTTTCTTTATCCAGCCTATCATTGATGGGCATTTGGGTTGTTTCCAAGTCTTTGCTATTGTGAACTGTGCTGCAATAAACATATGCATGCATGTGTCTTTATAACAGAATGATTTATAATCCTTTGGGTATATACCCAGTAATGGGATTGCTGGGTCAAATGGTATTTCTACTTCTAGATCCTTGAGGAATTGCCACACTGTCTTCCAGATCTTCAAAGTCCCCAGCCTGTCCTTCTCAGACCTTGAAAGCTTTGAGACTCTAGAACAGGCGTCCCCAAACTTTTTACACAGGGGGCCAGTTCACTGTCCCTCAGACTGTTGGAGGGCCACCACATACTGTGCTCCTCTCACTGACCACCAATGAAAGAGGTGCCCCTTCCTGAAGTGCGGCGGGGGGCTGGATAAATGGCCTCAGGGGGCCGCAGTTTGGGGACACCTGCTCTAGAATAACTAGAATCTACAACCTCGATACTCTTTTTTAGAGAAACAGACCAGTTGTGATCAGAGGTAGCTCAGACTCTCACCTGGTGGAATAACTCTAGCTACAGTTCATGTACTATGGAACAGCTTTCTGGAATCATAAAATCCTATGCTTGTGGAAAGGGAATCTTGTAGAACTGGAGGTTTTAAAAAAAAAAAAGAAGAGGCTGAATCTGAGTTCTGCCTGGTTGTCACCAGAGATACATTTATATGATTTAAGCAACAACAGAAAAGCAAACAAAATGGAGACTTTGATTTATGTCAATGAATTGTACATTTCTTGGGAGGCCCCTTTCTTAGATATATGTCATTATATATCATCAAAAAGAGTAAACAATGGCCAAAGAGGAAACAGCCTTTTAATGTTCTTTATAAATCTAAGGTTCTATTCATTAATCCATCAATAAAAACTCAGGCATGATGGGCCTGAAGTGTACTCAGGACACCAAGGTATTTATTTTCTTAGATGAATGAATTAAGGAGATGAAAATTTCATTGCAGTGTATATATAACTAAACCCAGAGTCCTAATCCAGACAGTTCTGCAGATTGCAAGCAACAAGGACTCACATTCCTGTCCTGTCCTTCATTCACCTTTCTCTCGCTCCTCAGGATAACAGAAGACATTACCAAGCTGATGACATTTGAGAATCAGAGTTTTAGAGTTAAAAAGGCCCTGAGAGAGCATGAAACCAAACTGCCTCATTTTATTCTTGCAGAAAAGAGAGATCAGAGGATCCAAGTGACTGTCTTAAGGTCACATATTTAAATAAAGGATCTGGAAACCTATGCGGGGTGAGGGCACAGCCATAAGGCATATCCCCTCCTCAACAGCATTAAGACCCATAAAAGCAGGAAGGAAAACCTCAATATTTCTGCTTTTCAATGATAAGATTAGGCCATCTATCAGATATCCAAATGGAGATGTCAAGTAGACAACTAGGGATACAAGAATCTGGGATTTCAGGGAGAGTTCCAAGCTAGCGACATCAATTTGGAAGTCATTAATATAGATGACCTTTAATATCATGGCAAAGAATAAGAGCCCCAAGGGAACTATGCAGGTCAAGAAGAAACCTAAAACAGAAACTCTGGATCCCTCCAACATCTAAGAACTGTCCAGTACATGTATATAACAGAATCTATGAAGGAAAGGCTGCTCAGTGTAATGGAAAGTCTGACATATGAGAAATCAGGAATTGGGAATTCTAATCATTCTATAGCTATTCCAAGTCAAAGTGATGTTGATTTAACTTCTCAGGGCTTCCAACTCCTCACTTAACTAAAACAGGAGTGAGGGACATGTAACAGGAATGAGGTATGGGTGACACTAATGTATCTGCCAACCCAACTATTTTCACTATTTTCTTTTTTTTTTTTTTTTTTTTTTTTTGAGAAAGAGTCACTGTGTCACCCAGGCTGGAGTATAATTGCATGATCTTGGCTCGCTGCAACCTCCACCGCCATGTTCAAGTGATGATTCTCATGCCTTAGCCTCTTGAGTAGCTGGGCATGCGCCTCCAAGCCCAACTAATTTTTGCATTTTTAGTAGAGATGGGGTTTTGCTATATGGGCCAGGCTGGTCTCAAACTCCTCAGGTGACCTGCCCACCTTGGCTTCCCAAAGTTCTGGGATTACAGGTGTGAGCCACCATACCAGGCCTCTACCAACCCTACTATTTTCTTATGTCATGATTTCCATGTGGCATATGTGTAGCATTCCAATGACACAATTCAGCCTCATTGAAGAGTGGTGCCTCACCCTTCTGAGGCAGAATCTGCTGCTGCTGCTCCTGCTGCTACCCAGGATCACACAGCAGGTTGCCTAAGAAGGGAAGACTCTGAGTGGGGAGGTACCGCGGCTGCTGCCTACATGCCTTTCCCACTGGAACAAGAGTCACTGGAGAGAAGTCAACACATTTGCATTCTTCATGTTCAGCTGCTGCATATGTCAGATAAATGTTGTACTGTAGGTTACTTTTCTTGACATTGGGATGAACTTGCACTGAGCTTTATTTACTTTCTTGCCAAATAAATGCCAGCAGATGTTTACAAAAAGCCATTCAGGGAAGAGAAGAGAAACAGCAATGGCCTAAAATTTCAGCTCCATGATCCACAAATAAATGAAATCATTGGCTTTGCCTTGCTAGAACTTGACACTCACCAACTGAACTAAACAATTTGGCTATACTAGCAAGGATAAGATGTTGTCCCAGGTCAATAGATTCTAGTTCCTTATGAAGGACTAACTCCAGGACAGGCTAAAGACCAGCTAGACTGTTTCCTCTGTCCAACAGGACTCCACAGGATGGCAGGTGGTCTTGCAGTATATTAAAGAATTTCAACCTATCTGATTAGAATTAAGTAGCTAAAACAGGCCTTTGCTTTTTAGGTTATGGGGATGTCTCGCACATTACTATGAATAGCCAACCAAAATAACTAGAGCTGAATGATTGGGATGGGTAGAGACAGCTATGCCTTAGAATACCAGCAGATTATGCTGAAAAAACTCTAAATACAATATCAAGCCAATTTTAGAATTCAAGATTTAGAGTAGCTCATCTTCACAGGCAGAAGAAGCATTCTTATGAGGATAGAAGCAGGAGTTACCCAATTTTACTTTAAGAGAAAGATACTGATACCCATGCAAATTAACCTTAGTCTCATATACACAAATACTTTCTACTTCCCAGTCCTTATTATCTGATTCTCTTATCTTTGGCTGATGACTTTGATCTAGAAATTGTCTCTTAGACTTACCTGTTGCTCACTTTGCTTGGGTCATTGGGCTATTTTGATCTAGTGTCTAGTGTCTGCCCTGGGCCATGAAAACTTCAGTTTTCAGCATTCCATCTATGCTTTCTTCATTGTGTATACACAAGTGCTTTGTTCTAACACTCTCATTCATGTGTGGGGCCAGATGATGTCAAGGGACTCACCCCCAAGGAAGTTCCAGTAGAGAACACAGTTTGAGCTACTGGGACACACAGCCTTAAGAATTGTCTTAGGCTTAACACATTTAGTACAAATTATCCATTCTTGGTTTAGGATTGATTCTAGAATGTTTCTAGATAACAAAAATTAGAGCGAGAATGGCAAACTGTGTGACTGTGTTGGTGGTGTTACAGTGAATAGAGCAGGACTCCTTAATCCAAAAAGGATCCCATTCCTGTAGAGAGGCAATGCCAAACACATTTTCTTCTCTCTTCTTCAGAAGTGCCTAGAGTGGATACCTAGAGTTAGAAATAGGAGCCCCCAAATCCAAGAAACCTTGGATCCCCCTCTCTGGACCGTCACTGCTACCATATAGTGGCCCTTCTTGCCCGTTCGTCCTACCGTTTCCCTATAGACACCTGCCATAACATCAACCACATTAAACATTTCTCACATTTCCCTTCATTTCTCCGGGAAGACTATACACCCCTTGTTCAAAAGTAAAGGCTGTGTCGAGTTGGTGTTTCTGTTTTGGTTGGTTTGTTCGTCTGTTGCATTTCCAACCTCTAACATAGTGCCTGGAACACACTAGGGCTTCAATATATGTCAATTTCCTGTAGGAAAAATGAACAAAAGATACACAAAAGAGTCTCCACTAAGGAATCAATTTCAATAAAGAAAAACAATGTCATTGGGAATCTCAACTTTTTCTTTGCTAGCAGAGAAGAGTCCTATAATTTTTACACTCCACTGATTCATCCTGAACACGGTGTCAGGAACAATCCAGGGGCAAAAAACAATTAGTAGGGGAACAAAACAGTCACTTGAACCGTCTGGGATTTGAGCGATGTATAGATCAAATGTCTTAAATTTGCTAAGCTGCTTCTCATTTGGCCCGAATGGATGACTCTTGGCTGCACTGCACCAAGAATAATTGTCCCTCATATATCCCCAATCAGCTGCCTTTTAATGACTAGTCAGAAGTGACAACGTAAAAGGTGCAGTGACTTTCACTGTTCTTGGCAAGTTTTGGACCAGCTCCCATTGATTCACCCTTGAAATGGGTGAGCTCAGAGACACCTTGTACAGCTGGCTACAGTCACTGTGTCCTGACTCCAACAACCACAAGGCCCTTGAGTTAAGAAGAAACCCAAGAAGAAGACGTGAGATGGCCTTTCTACTGCCTTCCTAGATAACAGAAGATCTGCAACACTTTGGCAAACACCAAAACTGTCTCATGCATCTCAGAGACAAAATGACCTTTCTATCTTCCCAAACCAGCACTAGGGTAGGTTACCCTATGGAGATATTTGGAAAAAGCCCAGGCACCTGACAGACTGACCAGTGCATTGTCGCTTATTTTCTTATCATAGCTCCTGTTCTGGCAGTTGCTGCCTTGAAAATTCAGTGAATTTTAATTCCATAAGCTCCGAGAAAGCTCCCGTTTCCTCCTTTGTCCTTATGTCCTGTGTTCTATCTCTGATCTGACTGTAAGAAGGGTTTGTATTTCTCTTGAAATATACCTTAGAGAGTAACACAGTTGGCCACACAAAAACCATGCCTTTAAAACACCTTCTCACTGGTCATCCAGCCCTTTTTCCAGGCCTCGTCCAGGATCTGTCCACATATCACCTGTCTTCTGATACTTGGACAATTTCTGGTCACTGACCACTGGTCTGTAGAGATGACATCCTGTAGGTCTCTCCTCAAAACATTCTTCCCTTCTCTGAATCTCCATGTCCTTCTTCTCTGTCCACTAACATGCATGCCACTGTCTTGCGTTATCTTATTACAGCTCATTATATAGCTGTCTCAACTCCTCAACTAAATAAATGATAAACTTCTTGAAGGCAAGAACTATGTCTATACAGGTATGGCATTCTCAAAGCCCTAGAGTTATACCCTTCACAAAAACTTGGGTCTTGATGTAAATTATACTTTCATAGAATATAGAAGCTGATAGCCCACAGATAGTCAGCTTGATTCTGTGTGCTTGGCATATAAAAAAAAATAATAGACCAAGCTGCGATCTCCAAGTTGCTTGCCTGGAATCTCCTTGTGTTGATGTTGTCCCTCTTCTTGCCTTTATCTCTGCCCTTTTCCCAAACTGTAAATTGGGTGCAAATGTCAGATACTGAAGTGGTGAATGAAAAGGGAATCTTCCCAGCATTCTGGCTTGGTCTATAGGGTCAGCCCTCATCTCTTCGGTCCCCTCTCACGCCCTTCCTCCCACCCCCACAGTTCCCCAATTCCATTCTGGACAGTTTTCAGAAAGGAACAAAGCATCCAATCCATTCTGGACTCTGTTCAGGTCCTCAGCTGTGTCAGGGTTGCTCACTATACAGTGAACCTGTAGAGTATGTTGGTCTCCTTGCAAGGGCCTCCCAAGCTTCTCTATAACTTTTCTTTAATGACGTTGATGACAATAATTATGACCATAATAATCACTAATACTAAATGCTCAGGAACCTATTAACTCATTTAATCATCATCAGTGTCTTGTAAGGTAGGTGCCTGATTATCTCCATTTTACAAATGAGGAAATCAAGTCTCAAAGATATTGGCTACCATGCTGAAACTCACATCACTGCATGAGGGCCAGATTTCTCACCCAGTCTGGCCCCAGAATTCATGCTCTTAACCAATACATCACTCTGCCTCTTATGAAACCCACCATGTTTGTAATCAGTTATTTAATGGCTAAATATTCCACTAGGCAGGAAGCTCCATAAAAACAGAGATGAATCTGTCTTGTTCAACATTGTATTTCTAAAGCCTAACCCATGCATTAGCTTGTAAAAAGCACTAAAGAAGTACAAGTCAAATAAATGAATAAAACAGCCAGTTGGCTGGACTCCCTGGAGTTCCAAAAGAGAATTATTTACCCTGTCTAAATAGAAAGTATCTAATCAAAAAGTATCATAATCACGGTAATATTTATTATAGAGCTTCCCTTTCTATAACCCAATCTTAGCCAAACGAATCCAAACATTCAGAACTCGAAAGGGTGCTTTCAGTTAATCAGAAAATCCAAAAAACTGTTGGAAGAAAGTGCAGGTAGGTGCAAAGGCTCGGGCTGTCCAGGAATCCAACTGTAACACAACGGCCCCACTCAGGCCCTCACTTCCCATCCTCTAGGCTGACTCACCCCTTTCGCAGGTTCTCCCCCAGTATCCCGTGCCAGTACAGTCGCAGATGAAGCGGTTCCAGCCGTCCTTGCACACAGCATTGTTCTTGCAGGGGTAGCTGTCACACTGCTTGGCGCTCATCCGTGAACAGGAGGACTTGACACCCGCAGCATTCTGCATCTCTGCCAGCTGTCGAATGTTCTTGCTGCGCCCATCAATAAACAGGTCGCGGATGCAGCCCACGTAGCCATAGTTGAGCATGGCAGTCCACAGCTCGGTGGGAAGAATAAGGCCAGCACGGTTCTCTGGCAGCCCTCCCAGGTACATGTCTCCTTCCAGGTCCAGGATCTCGCTCTCCCCACTGGCGGTGAAAGGCGTGCGCCTGCTGTTCACTGATATAGTACCTGGGGTGGGAAGATGGATCCAGAGTTAGGAAGCTCTCCTGGCATCTCAGGTGAGTCCGTCAGTTGCTTAAACAAATGAAAGAAGCCCACCAGGTGAGTGCTGAGACCAGCCATTGCCCGGCCAGGAGAAAACAATGCAAGAAAGAGAATTAGATGTTATGGGACAATAGGAAAGACAGTGTAGGCCACCTGGTTCCAATCTTTGCCAGCTAAGTCCACCTAGCCCTTAGGAAGACTCAGGAAAATCTCAGCCACCTTTTCTCAACCTAACCCTGTTGGCTGAGACCACACAGGCTGAGAGTGGCACACTTCCTGCCTGTATTTAAATTCCAGCTCTAATATGAATGAACTGTATAACCTTAAAGAAGTGATTTCGCCTTTCCTGTGCCTCATTTTCCTCATCTGTGAAATGGGAAAATAACTTGTCTCCACCTCAGAGGTTGGTGTGATTAAATGAGTGAATATATACGAAGGGCTTTTAAGAGTGCCTGAGACAGAATAAGGCCTCCATACATTTGTCTGAATCTTCTTTAAGGGCTCACCAACCCAAAAAGATGGAACTTCCTCTTCTGTCTCTCCCTCCGTGCACTGGTACTCTCTATATTGAGCATTCACTACCAGCCCTGCCAGTGAATATTCTGAGCATTCTCTGTGATAAATTTTAATGGAAACATGATTCCTTATTTAATCATTTAATAAATGTGTATGGAAGACCTATTCTGTCTCTGGTATAGTTCTAGGCAGAGATGAGCTTGATAGGCATGCCTCTCCTCTCACTGAGGGGATGTTCCAGAGAAGAGGGACAGAAAATAAATGCTATGGTTTGGCTGTGTCCCCACCCAAATATCATCTTGTATTGTAGTTCCCATAATCCCACATGTGTGGGACAGACCTAGTGGGAAGCGAATCGAATCATGGGGGCAGTTACCTCCATGCTGTTCTCATGACAGTGAGTGAGTTCTCACAAGATCTGATGGTTTTATCTGGCATTTCTCTGGCTGGCACTGCACTTCTCTCTCTCCTGCTGCCACGTGAAGAAGGACATGTTTGCTTCCCCTTCCAGTATGATTGTAAGTGTCCTGAGGCTTCCCCAGTCATGCTGAACTGTGAGTCAATTAAACATCTGTCCTTTATAAATTACACAGTCTTGGGTATGTCTTTATTAGCAGCATGAGAATGGACTAATACAACAGGCAATCCAATAAACAAATTAGCTAATGGCCGGTGCTATGAAGAGAGTAAAAGGGGTGGTGTGCTGGTTACTCATGTGTTCTACTTTAAAGTATAGAGTCACTGAAGGTCTCTCTAGGGAGGTAACAGTTGAGCTGAAATTGGAATGTTGGGAAGGATTCAGCCATGCAAAGTTCAAGAGAGAGAGCATGGCAGGCAGAGGGAATGGCAACTGCAAAGGCCCTGAGGTAGGAAGGAGCGTGGCTAGAATAGAGAAAGCAAGAGTGGGTGAGCAGGAGATCAAGTCAGAGAGGTAAGCTGACCCAGGAAGGGGTTGCATTTTGGACAGCATTGAATGAGACTGTAGAAGATGGAACTCCACAAGCTGACCTGAGACCTTGAGAACAGGGATTCTAGTCCTAAATGGCTTTCTGACCCTAGGCCAGTCCCTGAATCCCTGAATCACTAAATGGCTCTATTTCCTGAACTGGAAACTTAAGAAAATGGACTAGGTAATATCTAAACATCCTGTCAGAAATTTTAAAATAGGTACTTATTATTCTATTCATATATATATATATATATATATATATATATATATATATAGAGAGAGAGAGAGAGAGAGAGAGAGAGAGAGTCTCAATCTGTTGCCAGGCTGAAGTGCAGTGGCACAATCTCAGCTCACTGCAACCTCCGCCTCACAGGTTCAAGTGATTCTCCTGCCTCAGCCTCCTGAGTAGCTGGGACTACAGGCGTGTGCCACCTCACCCAGCTGATATTCTTGACATGCTTTATTGGTATCAAGATAACTGGGTCATGCCATCCATCAGCCAGTCTTCACCTCTGTCTGATTCTCAGTTCCTTCAACTATGAAGGGTATATAACGTGAAGGGCTTTAAAGATCAAATGAGATTAAAAATGAAATGTACACTTTAAAGTGCAAAGTCAGCTGGGCGCAATGGCTCACACATGGAATCCCATCAGTTTGGGAGGGCGAGGCAGGCTGATCACTTGAGATCAGGCATTCAAGACCAGCCTGGCCAATATGGTAAAACCCTGTCTCTACTAAAAATATAAAAATTAGCCAAGTGTTGTGGTGCATGTCTGTAATCCCAGCTACTCGGGAGGCTGAGACAACAGAATTCCTTGGAGCCAGGAGGCAGAGGTTGCAGAGAGCCGAGATCCTGCGACTGCATTCCAGCCTGGGCTGCAGAGCAAGACCTGCTCTCAAAAAATATAATTAATTGATTAAAACAAAAATAAAATGCAAAGTCAATACAAGAGTAGAAGCATAGACAGGCTATTAAGGGGAATTTAACATCTCCTTTCCTACTTTCTTCTAGAAGTTTTCTCCTAGAGAAATATGCTTTGCCATTTTGTTTTTAAATCTTTCAAACACTTACAAAACAGCAATAACGTCCCAGCCACCACTTTAACTATTTTATGTGCATTTTCGGACTTGATCCTCAAAACAATCTTGGGAGGGAAGAGTTATTATTTCCTCTATTTTACAAATGAGGAAATTGAGGTCTGCATCTCTTACTATTTTCTCTACTGCAGTTTTCTTTCTTTACCCCTCACTTGTCCACAGGGCAAATCTGATCACCAATTAAAGGGGGGGCATATTTATTGTGAAGTAAGGACGGTACTATAATCAATTTAAATTTTAGAGCCTTAAATACAACCTGAGGCAAATCTGTCCTCAGTGTTTTGAAAGAATTTCACAAGTTCTAAGACTCACTTGCCCAAGTGGGGATTGATTATAAAAGTTTTGGGCCGGGCGTGATGGCTCACGCCTGTAATCCCAACACTTTGGGAGGCCAAGGCGGGTGGATCACGAGGTCAAGAGATCGAGACCATCCTGGTCAACATGGTGCAACCCCGTCTCTACTAAAAATACAAAACATGAGCTGGGCATGGTGGCGCGTGCCTGTAATCCCAGCTACTCAGGAGGCTGAGGCAGGAGAATTGCCTGAACCCAGGAGGCGGAGGTTGCAGTGAGCTGAGATCACGACATTGCACTTCAGCCTGGGTAACAAGAGCGAAACTCAGTCTCAAAAAAAAAAAAAAAGTTTTCTAGATCACTGTCAGTCATATTATTCTTCAAGATGATCAGGGAAGGAGGCACCACATTTAGATTCACTTGAGTACAGATTTATAACCAAAAACAAGGTTCATTTTTTCTCATGAAAAAATGAAAGTTTAACAGATTGTATTATAATTTCATATTATACTGCTTTCATGGGACAATTGTTTGTTTACTTGGTAAATTTTTATAGGCTTTGATCAAATTCATCAGTAGTTAAAAAAATTGGCCAGCACAGTGCCTCCTGTCTGTAATCCCAGCACTCTGGAAGGCTGAGGCAGACAGATCACCTGAGGTCAGGAGTTCACGACCAGCCTGGCCAACACGGTGAAACCCTGTCTCTGGCTCAAAAATTAGCCAGGCATGGTGGTGGGTGCCTGTAATCCCAGGTACTTGGGAGATGAGGCAGGAAAATCACTTGAACCCAGAAGGTCGAGGGTGCAGTGAGCCAAGACTATGCCACCGTACTGCAGCCTGGGCAGCAAGAGTGAAACTCTGTCTCAAAAAAAAAAAAAAAAACAGTAAAAAAAAATTGGCCAATGCTTTAGCTCCCAGATATGAAATTTAAGGCTTCTGAAATCTAAATCTAAAAATTGTTTCCCTACTTGAAAAAACAATTTGCACTGGGAACAGACAGAAATAAACATATAGCAATTCTATGCGTTCTACCCTATGTGTGGGCACAGGTAGGTAATCTTTATATTGTGCCAAGGTCTAGGTTAGTCAGACACAATACCCGTCCACCATGATCTAACCTCAGAGATCCCAAACACATAATCTTAAAAACCAACAGCAGTGTTTCCTTATAATTTTAGAACAGCTTTCTGACTCTGCCCTTGCTGACATTTTACTGAAAAACAGAGAAAGAGAATGAAAAGGAGAAAAAAAAGAGGCTTGGGGTGGGGGGATTTAGCCTCCAAAGCAATTAATTTTGGGGTGTTTTCCTGTTTAAAAAGGCACACACTATTCATTCTTGCTCAATGAGCACATTTAATTTGAAGCCTCTTGGTTCTGATCAGATTTCAGACAACCAGTAAAGATTCCTACTGGGCAATAAAATATCCAGGGCTGCAATCTGCCACCCGTCTGCCCTCTGCAAAGAACTCATCCAGCTCTTCCTAAGGGCAATGTTGCTGTCTCTGCCATCAGTCTAGCTTTGGAATTACGCAGGAAAGTCATCCCACCAAAGCGCAGTCATTCCCGGCTTTAGTCTTTTAGGGAACTTATTGCTCTCTCTCTTACTAGCCAAAAGAACCTAGAAAGAAAATATCCAAATAAAGAGTTTTTAATGTTCACTAGAAAAGTAAATCTCTATAATATGGCACAGGAAGCCAAGACCCTCCTTGAGTATATCCTACCTAAATGGAGAATCAGGAAATGAATCTAAAACTCTTAATACTCTAATTACTGCTCTTGGGAAAATGCCCTTTCTGATAGCACAGAAAGTGACCTTCACTGACACATCGTCCATAGAAAGCGAGGCAGACTGTCCAGGCATTCAAAAACCCCTGACTATTTGTGCCCCAGCCCCACCCCCAGTTCGTTACTGTTCCAGAGTGGCTATGTACTGCCTGGGGCTAGCTTGTTTGATCTGCAGCTGCAGAAACAAAGCCATTTAAACCAAATGTAAAAGGTTATGAAGAGGAAGGGAGAGTCAGTGAGGTCTGAACAAAGAGTGAAAAAGAGGCTTTTACACCAAAGGAAGGCTTTAAATTGAATGTGTCTTCAGGAAAAATCAATTTGCCTTTTCCTTTCTTGTCAGAATTTCTCCATGCAACATGACTCTTGCCAATTATTGAAGGGTGTATTGTTGCATAAACTCTTGCACAGTGAAGTTTATCCTACAGAATAATCACATAAAGCAGCATCTGTGATGTCACAATTGGTTTCCTTGGTGATGAGGAAAAGAAGCAGCAAAGAATGGGGGATGGAGTGGATCACACCAGTGACATGACAGTCACTTTGGTAGCAGTAGAAATGCTGCTTGTAAAACTATCCTTAGCTCCAGGAGCGTAGAGCGATCACTGACAATTGTGTGGTGAGTGATAGGAGAGATGAGTGGAGAATACGAGCCATCTATTTCAGAAACATAATTTTACAACAGCCATTAAAGAGACTAGCCAAAGCAGCAAAAAGCAGGCAAGGGCAAAAGTTTTAGAAAATAAAGGCAACAAACAAACTGAGGAGCTACAGCTTTCCTTAGTCCCAGTCACACATCCTGCCTCTTCCTACCTGATCTGCCATCTCGCTGAATGTCCACATGGTACCATTCCCCATCATTGGCTTTCTTCTGAGTGGCTTTCACTTTGATGGTGCCAGAGCCCATGTCAAGCAGCAAGTACAGGTTGCCATCGAGGAGTTCCACAGCAAAGAAGTCTACTTTTGTGTTCTTTTGGCTCCGAGCATCCTTCCTCTCTTGGGGCTTTCCATGAGTGAAGAGGATCAGGCCATTGGGCTCAGTGGTGCGGAAGTCAAAGGAGATGGAGCCCATACGTTTAGTGTTCCACTTGGGCAAGCTGATATAAGCCTCTGGGGTCTCAAAGTTGATGGGGTCCAGTGTGGCCACATTCTCACACTTGAACACAACTTCGCCATAGATTTTCATCTTGGTGTCCCCAATCCGTGCCAGGCGAGACAGCTCCAGACGGATGTCATTATTCTTATAAACAACCTGTCAAAAGCCAAACAAAAATGCCTTATGAATCAATCTTGCAAACAGTATCCATCCATCACTCACTGGGCACCTGGAAAAATGACCCACGAAGAGCCTTCAGGACATAGTCCAAAACAACATGAGAAACAATGAGACACAGGAATCAGAAAGTATCTGTAGAAACATCTGATATGCACACAAGCTCTAAAAAAAAAGCCTCTATATTTCCATGGAATTTATTTTGTCTCCTGGCAATTCCTTGTGTTGTCAGAAAGTTATACAACATAAGCTTGCAAATAAAAATCAAGAGAGATTGAGTTGCTTGGAGTCATGTACTTCATACAAAGTGATTTACTGAAACAACCTTAGTTAGTAAAAGACCAGAAACAACCTAAATGACCATCAATAGCAGATGGCACAGGTTTATAATGGAATATTAGGCAGCCCTTGAAAACAAGGTATTGCTTTTGGTTTTAATGTGGAAGCACTCCAAGTCACATTGTTAAGTGAAGTTCACAGACTCACAGAAGGGTGTTCATTTAGAAGAAAGCAACACTAATGATACAAACAGCTTCCTGAATTTGTGTTATCTCACAAAAAGCCTTACCATAAGTTCCATAATTCTAATTAATCTACCAAGATAATGTAATTATATTTGGTTTTGTAAGGTATACAACAGTGAACTCCTATTTTGGTGTCAGTTTTTCAATAAAGTTTTGATTATGAGCAAAAAAAAAAAAAAGGAAGGAACAGGATATCCATTCCTCTATCCTGAAGGAATAGGATCAAGGGTGCATTATGCTATCATTGTGTAAAAGTGTGGAGGTGTGGGGACATTATATGTATATATGTTCCTGTAAGCATCAAGTCTCTTTGGAACTGTAAAATTGTCATTGTGGAATATATTTGTGGGATTAATATTCTAGAGAGGGAGGGTGACTGACTTTTCTCTGTGCCCTCTGGTAGCGTTGGACTCTTTTTTTCAACCACGTGGATGTATGACTTTAAACAAAAGATTAAGTGTTAAGGGCTGATGGAGACAGAGGTCCAGTTGTGTTTTTGTTTTCTGCACATTGCATGTACCCTCTGTTTAGTGGTAGAATGAGACACCCTGAAGCCCTAGTTCGGTCAGGGTTATTTATTTAGTTGTGAGCCTGATTTTACAGAGAATACTGAATCAGATACTAATTCACCTCGTAAGGGGGTCCAGCAGGACTTCCTGTCTCTGTGCCCTACCGAAAGTTAGTGTACACTTCTACAAAGCCATGGCCATTGTTCTGCAGAATGGGTAGGTAGGTGGAGAAGGTGAAGGTGCCAGTCAAAAAAATGTTATGACTTTCTAACAGCTACTATAGAAAACAGTGTGGAGATTCCTTAAGGAACTAAAATTAGAACTAGCATTTGATCCAGCAATCCCACTACTGGGTATCTACCAAGAGGAAAATAAGGCATATGAAAAAGATACTTGCACACACATGTTTATAGCAGCACAATTCACAATCGTGGAACCAACCCAAAAGCCCGTCAATGAACAAGTGGATAAAGAAACTGTCATGTATGTATATATATACACACAATGGAATACTACTCAGCCATAAAACAGAATGAATTAATGACATTCACAGTGACCTGGATAGACTGGAGACTATTATTCTAAGTGAGTTAACTCAGGAATGGAAAACCAAACATAATATGTTCTCACTGATATGTGGGAGCTACGCTATAAAGACATAAAGGCGTAAGAATGATACAGTGGGCTTTGGGGACTTGGGGGGATGGGTGGGAGGAGGGCGAGGGATAAAAGACTACAAATAGGGTGCAGAATATACTGCTCGGGTGTTGGGTGCACCAAAATCTCACAAATAACCACCGAAGAACCTACTCATGTAACCAAACACCACCTGTACCCCAATAACCTATGGGAAAAATCAGTTACGACCTTCTAAACCAGGTATAATCCGTATAAAAGCAGAAAAGACTCTTTCTCCCTGAAATTAGAATTTCAAAAAATTTTTACTCTTATTTGAACTGAAATTTGATATAGTTCCCTGGGATGGTTCTCAGTGCTCTGATCTCTGAGCAATGTCACATCCATAAAAAATTAATAAACAGAAAACAATGGAAGGAAATTGGCAAGGATCTGAGTATTGAGCATACCAATTACTTTGCTATTTTCTTTGAATTACCTTATTCAAATTCTAGGTCAGGACCTAGATTTAGGTTTGAATTCCACATCTACTACTTACAAGCTCTGTGACTTTGGCAAAGTAACTTTTCTGGGTCTGTTTCACCTCCTGAAATTGGGAATATAGGAATAAACTATTTTGTAATAATAAAATGATTTAAAACATGTGAAGCACTTAGAAATGGAACATCATAAGGGCACAAAAATCACAGCTATTCGGAGGGTTACGGTTAATCTCATTTTGTTCTTTCCACAGCCCTGAAAACATTGTATTATCATCTCCAAAACATCAATACTTAATTGCTAAAATAAGCCTCATCTGTCCATTTCTGTGACAGAAAATTAATTGGACAGCTCATTCCAGCACATATCATGTAATCCCCCTCACATCCGAGTGTAGAATTAGTTCCCATCTCTCTCCCATCACCAAGAGAGAATCAGGCAGAGCTGTTTGCATTTTAATGGGCATTACAATAGTGACATATGACTATGGCAAAGCAATTGAAAATGACTCATCTATTATGTAACCTTGACCATGGACCTGACCGTAGTCAGTAACACTGAAAATAATGATACTAACATTTATTAAGCACCTACTACCAGGCACCATGCTAAGGATTTAACACCTCTCCATCCCATTAGATCCAGACCACACCCATTTGAGAAACCTGTAATTCTTCCCTTATTTTACAGATACAGAAACAGAACATAGAAGTAGTCAGGGAACCAGCCACAGGCACACAGCTGGTAAGTGATAGAGCAGGACTCGAACCTAAGCATTTGGGCCCCAGGGCCCACGTGCTCGGAAGTAGGCCCCCTAGCAGCACCTGTGAGGTTTATCTTTAACATTACATGGAAAGTCATGCATGCTCAACTTTACAATTCAAAAGCTGATTTTTTCATTTTCGCGAAACTGGGCTGACCACGTGCCAAGTGAAATAGTGCAGGATTGCAGGATCTTCAGCCAGTCACTCAAGTGAGTAAACCAGAAAAGAATAATAAAAGTTTAATGACTGTCAGCTTCTCCTTTCTAACCCTCACTGTTATAACTCAGCATGTGAGATCTCTTTGACATAAACAAACTTCGGCTTTTTCTGCCTTTGGGTTAAATGCCTATCACTAGTGTTCCTTGTAAAGGTTAATTATTAATATGTAACAATAAGTTATCCCAAAGGGACAGAAGGAGGCTTGGCACCATGGAACAATAAATAGAAGGAGAGATCAGGCATTCCTACAGGAGGCTGGAGACAGAATAAAAAGAAAAAAAAGCCTTTAATAGGATACAAGAGCAGTGAAGAGAAACTCTTCTGTGAGAAGGATAGCTAACTGAGACTGGGAAAGAAGGTGAATAACCAGAATGAAGATTTCTGAAGAGATAGGTAAGAGAATCAAGGGCCATAAACTGGCCAGACAGAGATAACCAGACTTCTCTCAAAGGCTCTTTGATGGTGAGTGCTCTATCTACTCCACTGCCGTGAAATTACCTGTCTATTTATATGGAGTTTTCACTGTCGTGAATAAAAAGCCAACACCACTCTCACTGACAGCTGAATAACCTTTCTGAGTCCCATTTTATTTATTCCAAAGGTAAGAGCCTCAATATCTGTTCTACAAATGGTCCGTCTTTCCCACCCCATAGGGCTGTTGTCAAGACCAAACGGTAGGGCACAGACATAGTAGGACACAGACAATTCTGGCACACAAACCTAGGAAGAAATAAAAGTATATCTTTGTCTCCCATGGTGTGGGGGTTCTGTTGGAAATGGACAAGGTCCTGAACTGAGGTTCTGTGAAGGTTTTTGTACCAAGAGGAAAAGGACAGGAGGACAAGGGACCTGTAGACCAGTGATGCTGAACTGGGACCCTCCATTGTTAATATCTTTACCTTCCCCACCTGCTCTGTGCAGAACCACAGCCACAGGCACGCAGAAGTGTACTGGCACCCTGGGTCAGCATGGAAGCAGGAAACTCTGCCGGATCCCCTTACAAGGCAAATTAGTATCTAGTACAATGTTCTCTGTAAAAGCAGACTGTCAACTAAATGAATGTCCCCAAATGGCTGGCTGAACTAGGAAGAGATGTGGCATCAAATGACAGAAAGCAGCCTTGGCTGACAAGTCGCCTCGGCGAGGAGCAATTAAGGACAAAGTAGAAATGGCTCCCCGTGGGGGAAGATGTCACGCAGACTGGGAGGTACAGAAACAGAGTCGCAAAGAGTGACACGCTGGTCTTACTATCCCACCCATGGGCTTGTAAAGACTGCTGTTTGGACACGTAACTCATGCTTAGGAGACCAGACAGTAAAACAGCTGAGGACAGAATCTCAGAATTAAGACAAAGTCTCTCAGAAAAAAATATATACCTGTATTCCTCCGTGATCTTTAATACAGAGACACACAGGAGCAATACCAGGAGTAAGGCAAGCTGAGGGGCAGGAACAATACGATAAAAACTGAGAGTCTGCCATGTGCTGGGTACTTTGCCAACACTATTTTATATCATCCATGGTAAGCACATGAAATAGCTAGCATTTGCCCCATTAAACAGACATGGGGTCAGCAGGAATACATACATACCTGCCCAAGATCATGTAGGTGATTAAATGCATAACCAAGCCATTAAATGCATAACCTGCACTGGGGTAAGGATATGCTCCAGAGAGGGCAATTTCTGGGCCCTTCCGTAGCCTATGCCTACACACAAAGCAGAAACCCCTTCGTCACACACAAAAACCCATACCCAAGTCCATGCTGATGTGCGAAGCCCTTCACCCCTTGTGCAATCCATTTCTAATGGATGTCTATACCTCCCCTCTTAGGGGTCACCTCAAAGGCTTCTGACCGAACCTAGGCACTGTTGCATTTTTGTTCACTGGGTTTCCTATGCTGCAGCACCTTTCTCTTCTCTCCAACCTCTCTAAATGATGCCCCCACACCGGGATTTTCAAATTCACTCCAGAAGTTCCCTGTTACTCTGGTATTTGCTGATTCCACACTCTGGTAAATCAGAATCCTTTTATTACCTACCAGTGAGGAAGCTGTCTGCCCTATTGCCCAACCCCTTTGCCTTGGTTGGAAAAAGAGAGACTATCCTAACCCTACATGATGCACTTATTACATCAAACTCTTCCAAGGTGTTTGAGTTAGAAGGCAGGTGCATGAGAATACATCCAAGAATTGGAGTTCTTCTCTCCCTGTGCCATCTTATCCCAGGTCACTCTGTCCTCGACTTTCTGAGACCCTGTTTCCACATGTTCTATTATAAATGCCCCATCCCTACGCACTCCAGCAAGGAAACTAGGAAGAATGAGAGGACGTGGGACATGCCCAGGAGTGCCCAGGTGGCTTCTCAGCACTATTTCTCCTGCCAAGGAATAGGAGGGTTACCACCTGATTCTTTTCTCTTGTTTTTGAACTATCTGCATAGAGCACAACTTTGATTAAAAAAACACCAAGTCAGCAGATAAGACCACGTCATTCACAGGTTTGTGATTTGATGCCTCAGCACCAATAATCCACTCCACGTCACTGGAGAGTGTTTGAAAGTAAGGACGCTGGGGACATTTTCTGAAGTTGGACAAAATGGAATGGTGGAGAAGCCAGTATTGGGGTACCATGAGCAGGGCCGAGTTGACTACAAATCTCAATAAAGCTTCTCAACTGTATACCTACGTGCAAAGTAGTTCACTCACGACAAGCAAAAACTAAGATATACTTATCCCCCTCCCAAACTGAATCCTTTGACAATAGATAATAATGAAACTAGCTTTATCTCTTCAGCTTCCAGGATGATACAGCTTCTAGATAAAACTTTCAGGCTAATTTTACCATTGTGTAACATTTCTACTCAGGGTAAAAGAATGATTAAGAAGTGTTGTGAAAGAATCTTGCTTCTGGGGTCTGCGCAGAATCACAGATCGCACCGTCTCTGCCCCACTTCCCCTCTCCCCCTCAGGCAACCGATGACTCGGGCCTGCTCTAAACTGTCCACTCCACTCCCTGTCACTTACAGCTCTCAACTTTGTTATCTTGGTACAGCACACGTCTTGTCTTTTCAATAGATTTCAAACAGCTTAGGAGCAAAAAATATGAATTACACCTTTTAAAATCTGAAATCACTCCTAACTGTATAGGTGTTTAACACATGTGCTTATCTTTATTAAATTAGACGTCAGACTGAAGTAGCAGTATAGTGCAGTGGTTAAGGTCATGACCTTTGGAGCCCCCTAACCAGGGTTTGGGCAACCTTACCAACTGTGTAACACTGGGTAAGATATTTAACTTGTCTCAGATAATGTAGACACTATCTCAGTTCCCAGGATTGTAAGAAATAAAGAAGATGCTGGTGCTCCATGTAAAAGTAGTTTACATAGTTTCTGACCCTCGATAAGCACTCAATATGTGGTGGTGATCACTATTAATTTGGTAATTTTCTGAGAAAACCCAGAATAAATCAATAGATAGTATAGCATGGGGTCATTAAGAAAGAAAGATTCAGGCTGGATACAGGGGCTCGTGCCTATAATCCCAGCACTTTGGGAGGCCGAGGCAGGTGGCTCACTTGAGGCCAGGAGTTCAAGGCCAGCCTGGCCAACATGGTGAAACCCCGTCTCTACTAAAAATACAAAAATTAGCAGGTGTGGTGCGGTGTGCCTATAATCCCAACTACTCGGGAGGTCGTGGTGGTAGAATCACTGGAATTCTGGAAGCAGAGATTGCAGTGAGCTGAGATCGCGCCACTGCACTCTAGCCTGGGTGACAGAGTGAGACTCCATTTCAAAAAAGAAGAAAAAAGATTCTCTCTGAGGATACCTTCTAAACCAATTGTCAAGCCTAAGAGGTGGGGATACAACAAAAGAAAAATTTTGGATTTAACAAACTATAAAATTGTATCTTTATATATTTATTTATAAGTAATACTTATGAACTTCATGTATTTATTTTTATACTTATTTATAAATTTTATAGACATAATTGCCTAATGTGACATTTATGAGATGCACACACACCAAACACTTGCCCAGATTTAGATTCATAATCATTAACATCATTTTTTATCACACGATGCCACTGATCAAACTCCAACAGTGAAGTCCAAGCACAAATGTGGCAGCAGATGGTCCTCTTAGATTCCAAAGTCAGAAGAACCTAATGTCTGGCATGACCAGAGCCACATCTGCATCTGTGGTCTTGCTAACAGGGGTCAGTAAACTAACTCCGCCTGCTGAGATACAGCTGACATCCAACCTGGAGCTTAATTTCTGACTGCTGCGTCTCACGGATGTCACCATTTTCATGCTTTATATTTTGTTAACAGTGTTCAGGATCTGCCAACAATGAAAAAAAAAAAAACTCAGCACCAGAAATAGGCAACTGAAACCGAGGTCAGACTTGCAAGGCAGGAGCTAGAAAATGGCCAAGTTCTAGAGCTCAAAATAAAGGTCAAAAAGCCTCCAGATAAAGTAGAAACTAATAGTACAATGTTGACAATTAAATTTTTTAAATTCTGTGTGAGCCAACACTCTACGGGTCAAACGAAGCATATCTGAAAGCTAGATTTCACCAGAGGGGGCCACCATCTCTGATCTATGGCCCTATCTGTGAGAGAGTGGCCAGGAAAAGATAAAAGGGACATATGGCAAGTGAGAGTAGCAAAAAAGATGCAGGGAAACTGATGTCGAAGTAGCAAAACCCTTAATCCATATCTCGTTCTGAAAAAAGTTATTCAGTCTTCTAGGCATGCGTGCAGGCCAGCCAGAAAAAGACAGACAGCTGTAAGCCAGTCAGTTATCCTGCCTTCATGAATCACAGAGCCATGAGTGCCAGCCCAAGAGCCCCGCTGATAATGCAAGTCATTACAACTGGTGCTCGAGTTAAGCGTAGGCTTTCACGAGTATTTTCCTGATGGATTGTTTGTGAAAGGAAAACGATCATATAGGTTTATGCCCAGTTACAGATGGGAACAGTAAGAAGTTAAGCAAGATTTCCAACCCCTTGCCTTATTGAGTGCTCCATGCCTGTTCAGAGTGGAGGTCTCCATTGTATGCTTCTCAAGAAGGAGAACTTTCTTAGGACTTTTATTCCACTTAAAGGCTGATCAGAAACAGGTTGCAATGTATTTGTGTATTTTATAGAAAAGGTTTCCAGGCCAGGTGTGGTGGCTCATTCCTGTAATCCCAACACTTTAAGAGGCTGAGGTGGGTGGATCACGAGGTCAGGAGTTCAAGACTAACCTGGCCAAGATGGTGAAACCCCATCTATACTAAAAATACAAAATTTAGGGGGGAGGGGCGGTGGACGCCTGGAATCCCAGCTACTCGGGAGGCTGAGGCAGGAGAATCACTTGTACCCAGGTGGTAGAGGCTACAGCGAGCCGAGATCGCACCACTGCACTCTAGCCTGGGCGACTGAGTGAGAGTCTCTCAAAAAAAAAAAAAAAAAAAAAGAAAGAAAGAAAGAAAAGAAAAAAGAAAAAGTTTCCAGTCAATCAAGTTTCTGGAGCATTCAGGATACTATAAAGGCTCAGTCTATCACAGGCTTGCTGTTTCAGGCTTTATCATCTTCACAAAGTCTAGCACGCTTCTACTAAGTTAATAAATAAGAGCCTGGCATAGACAGACCCCGGCAGAGACATACGACATGAACTTGCAAGTAGGGGCCATGGTCTTCCAAGATAGAACTAGTCAATGGGTTGTTTTAACAATTTCTAGTTGCCAGTTAATCTTTTCAGGCACAACTGGATAGCCACTCTCCCATTTCTTAGAGCCATGTTGGCAAACATGTGCCCTTACCCTCCTTTCCCAGCAAATGCCATTCATCATCAATTGATGGATTTCTGTTCTACTCCCACTCAACCCAGATGAAGCCTCAGAACCATCTCAAGGTAGTGCTCCAGGAAGTTAACTACAGGTCACTGAGAGCCAGAACTTGAGATGAACCTATTCTCCACATTTCTTATCCTCTAATGCAAAAGCCAAGATAATATTAATTAATTAGCCATACTCAAATATTGGAAATAAAAACCTATGTAAATGTACTAAGTAACCACTGTATCTTTAGTTCTAGACCATGGAGGATAGACCATGAGACATAATCACTGCCACCAACATGCACAGAGAAAGTTGAAGGATACTTAAGGGGGGGATATTTTTTCATATCAAAGTTAGAGTGAGATATATTTGTCATGTCAATTAATGTACCTACGTAAAGGACCTATGACCATAAACTTGATTGAAATCATAGTTCTGTGCCTTCTGGTAGCCAGCGATGGCACTGTTATGATCCTCTAGACTAAGCTTCATAAACACATGGGTTGTGTGTTTCTGATGTGGTAACTGATACATTCATTCCCAGTATTTAGCAAAGTGTGTGGCACATAGTAGAAGCTCAATAAACACACTCATTTCCTGCATTTTCTTAGGCACTAAACAAACCTACCCAGCGAACGCCTACATTTCTTTCTGTCTTAGAATATTTGATGAGGGCACCAACCCCACTAGAGTGAAAGTTACATGTCACAAAGCAGAGGAACTAAGATCAGATGAACAGGTGGTATGTGATTATGAAAAGCTCTAAAAATATATACCTTATGCAATTAGGGTAAAAAGGTAACTATTAGAGTAGACAGGAAGCCTTAACCAGCTTGATTAAAAAGATGACAAAATTTAAAACATACTTTGCTGAACCACTAGGAAACTACTGTTATTTTTATTACAAGGACTAGAAAAGAGTCTAATTATCTCACTGTTAATATGTCTGGGAATAACATGTCATTTTCTGCTTAAAATTGTTCAATGGTTTTTCGGAATTAAATGCAAACTTTGAAGCATTATATAAAAACCTCTTCCTGATCTAGTCCTCTCTTCATTGTTACCAGTCTTGACAAAAATTCGGCAGGTCCTCCAATTTATCACCCCAGGGATAAACCTTACCTGATTCTCTACCTGGATAATTACTATTCGCCACTTGAGGCACAGTTTACGCATCACCTCTGGTGAGAAGCCTTCTCCAACATTGCTACTCACTCCACTCCCACCCACAGCTGAGTTCTTCCTCTCAACCCCCATGGTTTCATGTTCTAGCTGCTGTCATTGAATTGATCACATTGCACTGGAATTGTCTGTTATCCCCGGTAGACCAGGAGCCTCGCAAGAGGAGGAACCTATGCCTTTTCTCTCTGTATCTCTCAGTGCCTGACACAAAGTACACGCTTAAAGGGGGTGGTAGAAGAATGGGAAGAAGAATAACAAGGAAAATCACGAAGGCTACTTCTTGATGCCTTTAAGTCAGTGAAGACTATAATGCAGAAAGAAGCCTCTATATCTATTCTGCCTGAAAATAAGTAATGAAATGGAAAGGTAGAAAGCTAAAGTGTTACAAATAATTAAAAGACATTTGATGGAACCACTGAATATTTAGTAGAGTTTTCCCCAGCGTGCATGCCTAGAAAAATGTGCTTATATTTTTAAGGCAATCTATATGGAAAGTTCTGTACCGCAGAGTGGCAGCTATCATTAGTGTATGTGTCTCAGCAGAATACTAACAGAAGAAGTAAAAGCTCAATCACAAACTCGGGTACGATCCTCTAAGAGACTGGCTGGAAAGTTCAGTGCCATCACTACCTCCCACTCTGAGGTATACTAAGAGGCTACTGGACACCTCTAATATGACAATGTAGCTTTGACTTGTCATAGAAAACACATGGATGTTTTGAGACAGTACCTCAGAGCCTTCATCCTCTGTACCTAGCGTCAAAGAGCGAGAGAGAATCTCCAGCAATGAAGCCTTTGGCCCTAAATAGCAGCTTCTGGCTGTTAGCAGCTACCCTGAAAGAAAATAGATGACAATAGGCATGCCAAGCACCTATTGTAGAAAGAGCTCATATGAGAGGCTCAAAGACAAACGAGTGAGAGAAAATACTGGAAAAAGACTCAGTGAAACAGAGCCTTTAAGAAGTCTAGTATAGCTGGTTGGAAACAATAGTAGCACATGAGGCAAGCAAGTGTTGTAAGCAGTCCAGGTGACAAAAGCAGTTAGTTCAGGACCATGTGGAAGACAGGTTCTATCAAGAGGTGCGGGCCAATGGGTAAGTTCCAGGAAACCCTGGGGCTAAGAAGATAAGTGCACATAGGGGCAGCTGCTTATAATGTCAGCCCACTAATTTATACAAAATACACGTGGACCAGTGCTGTATGGCTTCCTGGTGGCTGAGCAACCTCCAAAGGAGATCTGCCTATCAGAAGCAATTACAAACTATTTCTTGCCTGGCCTGCGAAGCAATTCTGCTTCTAGCCTAATGAAGGCTTTAATCAGATGGCTTTTCAAAGTGGTCTAAAGAGCCCCTCTGCAATCAGCAAAAGAGGTGGGGAAAGTAGTAGGAAGAATATGCCAGGCTGGCAGGTAGCTGATAACAGAACGATTTCCAACCTGGTGCAGAGGCAGCAAATGAGAGTTGGGTTGAAACTGACAATATTATAGATAGAAATGCTAGGACTCAAATTAATCTTTTTCCAAAAAAGGTTTCTTTACACTTTTTTAGCTTAAAAATAGTCATGCAACAAAAGGCCCCCTCCTTTCTTGGGACTCCCTCTCAAGGTGATGGTGTATAAGCCCAATACTTACACCTATGAGTTTGCACTACCTTTAGTAAATCTGCAGAGACCTAGATAACCACTAGATGTCCCTTATGCCATGCAAAATCAATCTGAAAGGAATTTCACTGCCAGTTACACAAATCACATTTAAAGATAGCTTTTCTAAGCCTTTGATCTTAGGTGCCAACTGTAATTCCTATGATGACTCACTCCTTTGCCTTATTTATATTGTGTCCACTTCAGTAGTATTTCAATAGTCTTTTATTATAAGATATAAAATTATAGGCAGAGAACAGAAAACTATTATGAATTAAATTTCTTTTATATTTATATAAAGAAGAGGTAGAAATAACAGAGAAATAAGTAGAGAGGAATATTGGCGAAAAGGGACATAGGGTATCTAAAGAAGTCCAAAATTCATTATCACTTCTAGGAATCAAATAAGCTTTCATATAAAACCACAAGCTCAGACTAAATTCAGATTCTCCATACACTGGGTTCTTGTATTAAATAAAACTAGGTGTGATAAATAATTCTGATTTCACACGTCAAGTGTGATCAGTCATGAATGGTTGTCTATGACACTAAGTGGGAAAGACTGTTGTGCTGTGATCAGTGAACAATGACTGCTATGGTTGTGGGAACTGGGCACAGTGGCTCCCATGACATGCATTTGCAAAACTAGGGTTAACCTCCTAACCCTAAGGGTCCCAGACTTGGGATGAATGTGGGTGATGGGGATGGTGGTGGTGATGGCAGTCATCATAGAAACAGTAATAGCTAATGTTAACAGAAAACTTCCTATGGGTCCGTCATTGTTCTTAGTGTTTCACATGTAAAAACTATTAATACAAATGTGAAATATATTCAAACCAAGATGTGACAGTACCTTTGAGAATAAAAGAAGGGGGCACTATTAATAATTCACCTGGACAGGAGATGTTACCCAGAACAAGGTAACCTGGAATAGATGGTCACCCTATTTGATCCTCACAGCCTGAGGCACGAGAAGCAGCATAAAATATAGTTAACAGCAAACATACTGAGTTGAAATATATTCTGAGTTGAAGCATATATTCTAAGTTGAAATTCTTGTTCTGCAGCTTGTCGCTGTGTAATCCAGACAGGTTACTTAATCTCTCTATACCTCAGTTTCCTCATCTTTGAAGTGGGATAACAATAGTACAGTTTCCTCAGGGCTGTTGTGAGAATAAGAAGATTAAATATATATAACATGCTTAGAATATCTCCTGCCCCCTTGTATATGTTGGTTATTATTATCCTCATTTTACAATTGAGAAAACTGGGAATCTGAGATTTTAATATCTACCTAAGCTCATACAACTATTAGGTAGTGGAACCAGCATGGAAATAGAGATAAATCTGGCTTCAGAACCCATAGGCTCAACAACTATTACTATCCTGCCTCTCTACAATGGAAGAGAAACTAAGATTCTTTAAGATCCCTTCTTTGATCACACTTCTTCAGCTAGCTGGATTATAAAAGAAGTCACTAGAAAAATTGATCTCTCCTGCCTGTGGCTCAAGATAGCAGATTATAGTCAGGTAGGCATGAATGAAGCATGTTTAGGAGCACCTGTCAAAACCTTGAGGAAGACTCCTCCAAGGTCCATATCCTCTTTAGAGTATATGAGAGAGGTGGAAAAGGTATGAAGGAGTCAAGAACTATCTGCATCCCAATTTCAAGTACTGAATTTCTCCAATTCAAAAATGGGCGAAGTCCCTGCTCTAACCTTGCATGGGGTGGCCCACTCGAGCTCACAGTGTCCATTGATCCTCAGTAATCTCCCCGTGACCACCTAGATCCATTTTGGTTCCCCTGATGAGACAGATGGCAAGAGCTACTGCTAGACACCAAAGAGCAAGCACCAAGCCAGCTGTGCACACCTCACCCTACAGAACTGGACCACCATCTACCCCCCACAGCCAGATGGTGGAAACCGTCACTAATTCCTTGCCCAGCACTCAGACCAGCTCTTTCAGTTACTTATCAGTGCCTCAGTAAGTATTAATTAGTGGTTTATTTTCATAATGGGAGCTGGGAGCGTTGCCATATACATCTGTTCAGTGGCATTAGGCTGACCTAAATTAGACCCTTCCTGAGAGCAGCCCCAAGTTTTTTCAATGGACCCTCAGTTGGAAGTCATTTACTCCTGAGGTAGGTCTGTGAGCAAATGATATTCTTAGAAGAACAAGCACTTCGAGTCGACAAAAAAAGAGAGGTATCTCTGTAGTAGGCTGAATAATTCTCCCCCAAACATATCATATCCTAATCAGAAGAACTGTCAATGTTATTTTATTTGGAAAAGGATCTTTGCAGATGTGATTAAATGAGGGATCTTGAGATGAGACTACCCTGTATTCTCCAGGCAGGCCCTAAATGCAAGCGTTTTGAATCCCTATAAGATGAAGGCAAAGGAAGATCACACATGCAGACAGAGAGAAGATGATGTGATTATGGAGGTGGAGATTAAGGCCCAGAAGCCAAGGAATATGGGCAGCTACCAGAGATGGAAAGAATCAAGCAACAGATTCTCTCCTTGACCCTTCAGAGGAGGTACAGCTCTGCTAATGCCTTGATTTTAGCCCAGTGAAACTGATGTATGACCTTCAGAATTATGAGAAAACAAATTACTGTTTTTAAGCTACCCAAATTTATAGTAATTTGTTATAGCAACCACAGGAAATTAATACACCCTCCCTCTGCTGCTCATGCTTCAGCTCCTGCTAGACTTTGACTTGCAATAAAAAACTCCAGGACAAGACTTGCATCCTTTGAGGCTTGCTATATATGGACTGCTCAGGTTTATGGAGAAAGAACCAACTAAGAATAGAAAATTCTCTAGGACTATCAATACTAGGAATCCATTCCTAGGATGCATCCAGTATCTGACGTTCAAATTTCCAGCTAAACTTAGCTTCCAGATTTTTGACCCCAAGCTTGATCAAGTACATGCTTATGTAGTACAGAGAAGCTGCCTGAGGCTTATAAGGCACCGTAACTTGAGTTCAACTCAAAGCATAAATTAAACATGCGAATCAAACAGAGTATGAAGTATTTGTAATTCATTGTGCTAGAGACTATCTAATTCTTAGGACACAAGCTTTTTGTTGAAGAACTTAGAATGATCTGGGGAAGATAGATATGTATATATCATTATTCAGTCACTATTTATTGAGCAACTATTATACACAAAGAACTATGGCAGGAAATGTGGAGCATACAAGCAAAAGAGAGTCACTGGCCCTTCCCTAAAATAACTTACTCTATTAAAAGAAATAGACATATACACATTTATTCAGTTTTTCACACATTCATCTGTTTATTCAGTGTCATGCTCTGTGGAAATACAAAGATTAAAAAAATACTGCAAGTAAGCCTTCTTTTACAAGAGGAGACAGTCAGAAAATCAATATGAGTAATTTGCATGATAGAGGTTTCTAAAAAGATATTTCCAAATTACCATGAAATCAGGGATGAGCTCTTAATTCAAGCTGTGGGTAGGGGGAAGAGGCAGTCAAAGAAGGATGGAGTATGAAGGTGAGACCTGAAAATGAGTGGCATTAGCCGGGTGAAAGAGGAAGGTAAGAGAAATAGCATCAATGGCGAGAAACCAGGGTAAGAAATCCTGGCATAGCTGTAGTTTCAAGAGTAACCAATATGGCTGAATTGCATGAGTATAGTGGGAGTGACAGTGGAGGTGAGGCTGAACGGTGCCCCAGAAGCACCCAGCCAATGTAGAAGTTTTAACTTGATCCTGAAGGCACTAGGGAATCACTCTGGTTCAGAAGAGTGATGAGGTTAGGTTGGTATCATATAAAAGATTAATCTGGCGGCTACACAGGAAATGAACTAAAACAAATCAAGAGAACACACACACACACACACATACACACACACACACACACACACACACAGAAAATCAACTTGAAAATCCACCACAACATGACATATATAAGACCAAAAGTATAAAATACTTTGAAAGGAATGATTATTGGCTTGGGAATGATATGTGTGTTTTAGGGGAGAAATGCATGAAGAAAATAAAAAAATAGATGATTAAATTGATAAAACTGGCTCATACTAAATCATAGTCTTAAGTACAAAGCTGAGGACCAAGGGTCTAGAGCAGGTTTTTGAGCAGCAGGGAAAAAAAAAAAAAGTTTTCTGAGAACTACATGGCAACTGTGTATAAAGTATTAACAAAAAATCCAAGTAAGAGGAGGTAGTTTCCAGGTCTACAGCAGCAGTGGTAATAATGAAAAAGGAAAGGAAATGCTTGGAAAAAAACATCAGAGATAAAGCTGATAAAGCTTGCTGACCTGTTGAAGACTGTGGAAATGCTGTCTGGCCAGCTCTATTGAGGCATCCAGTTTTTCATCTAAGACTAACAGTGAAGGATAGATACTAAATGCCAAGAAATGTGCCACGTGCTTTCTTTCTTTATTTTTGTTTATTTGTTTTATTTATTTATTTATTTTGAAGTAAATAATGGCATCCTCCTCCTCTGGCCTAATCGAGGGCTGCCTTGAAGAAAATACTAACAGCACGGCCCTTTATATCTGAAAGATTGTTAGTATCTATCCAGGGTTCTCTTCTTACTCTTATTCAAACCATGAGTGTGCAAAAAAGAAAAAAGAAAAAAAAATTGAGAATCTGACTAGAGTGTCCCTGGATCTAGGTCAAAGACAGTCAAGGCATCCACTTGAATTCTATCAAAAAACCTGAACCTATTGCTTATCTTGGTGTCTAATAATGGGCAGAGAAAGCTGAAAGTGACAACAGGATAAATTGAGACACTTAGCTTTTATTTCTTTGTTTCTGTCACAGGATTAAACTTGACTGTTTGGCTAGAGGGTACAGTTCTAAGAAAAAACAATAAAGGAATTTTATTCAACCATTGATGATATAGGAGGGAATTTTTACAACCTCTAGAGCATTCTAAATACCGTTTTTTAACTTAGTTGCTTCCTAAGATAAAACATATTTAACCCATGAGCAAATAATTCTAAAATAATATTAGTGATGTTCTAATACTTAAATTTAAATAAGCCTCCATTCTCATAGTATGCAATATATACACAATAGCTGGCATTTCTATCACTCCTTCCTCAGCATCCTCTTTTCCTGGGTTTCCTGACTGTATACTTTCCAAGTAACTATTTGATGACTCATTTCTGCCTCTCATTTTCAGATTCATTTTCTGTCAGCTACTTTTCCAAATTTCTTAAAAAGAGGCTTTCCCCAAGCATCTGATGAAGGCTCTCTTTCCTGTTTTCCCTGCTGTTTCTTGGTAATTTCACTCAGTAATACATATTTACTTCTGGACCAAAACTCCCTCTACAGCTTCAGGCTTGAAACCTGAATTGTCTGCTAAAACAATTCACCAATGAAAAATTAAAATTCTCTACAGAACCTTAAAATCAACCTGCCTAAAAGCAAACTCAACAGTTCCTCCCCGCAACTTCCTTTTTTTAATTAATGGTCACCCAAGCTCAAATATGTGTAGATGTATCAGATCCTTCTCTCTTCATTGTCCCAGAATTAATGTTTTACTAAGTCCATTCAATTCTATATCCAATATTTTTTACATTCATTTTCTCCACTTCATTCTTTTTGACACTGGTTCTATTTAAGACCATATTTTATTTATTTACCCAACAAACAACCATGGAGAGTTTACTGAATGTTAAGACATGGTCTCTGACCTTAAGAAGTTTACAATTTAAAGTCAACAAGACAGAAAACTAATATGGGTATCCAGGACTTGAACTCAAATGTGGACCAGGCAAACCTAATAGACATCTACAGAACTCTCCACCCCAAATTCCACAGAATATGCATTCTTCTCAGCACCACATCACAATTATTCTAAAATTGACCACATAATTGGAAGTAAAACACTCCTCAGCAAACGCAAAGGATGGAAGTCATAACAAATAGTCTCTCAGACCACAGTGCAATCAAATTAGAACCCAGGATTAAGAAACTAACTCAGAACTGCACAACTTTATGGAAACTGAACAACTGGCTCTTGAATGTTGACTGGATAAACAGTGAAATGAAGGCAGAAATAAAGATGTTCTTGGAACCAATGAGAGCAAAGACACAATGTACCAGAATCTCTGGGACACATTTAAAGCAATGTCTAGAGGAAAATTTATAGCAGTAAATGCCCACATGAGAAGCAAGGAAAGATCTAAAATCGACACCCTATCATCAAAATTGAAAGAGCTAGAGGAGTAAGATAAGAAAAAAACTCAAAACCTAGCCAAAGACAATAAATAACTAAGATCAGAGCAGAACTGAAGGAGATAGAGACACAAAAAACCCTACAAAATATCAGTAAATCCAGGAGCTGGTTTTTTTTGTTTGTTTGTTTGTTTGTTTGTTTTTTGAAAAGATCAACAAAATAGACTGCTAGCTAGATTAATAAAAAAGAAAAGAGAGAATAATCAAATAGATGCAATAAAAAACGATAAAGGGGATCTCATCACAGATTCCACAGAAATACAAACTACCATCAGAGATTACTGCAAACAACTCTATGCACATAAACCAGTAAACCTGGAAGAAATGGATAAATTCCTGGACACTTGCATCCTCCCAAGCCTAAACCAGGAAGAAGTCAAAACCCTAAATAGACCAATAACAAAAGCTGAAGTTGAGGGAGCAATTAATACCCTACCAACCAAAAATAGCCCAGGTCCAGATGGGTTCACAGCTGAATTCTACCAGACATACAAAGAGGATCTGGTACCACTCCTTCTGAAACTATTCCAAAGAATCCAAAAAGAGGGAATCCTTCCCAGATCATTTTATGAGTGCAACATCATCCTGATACCAAAACCTGGCAAAGACTCAACTAAAAAAGAAAACTTCAGGCCAATATCCATGATGAAAATAGATGCAAAAATCTTCAGTACAATACTGGCAAACTGACTGCAACAGCACATCAAAAAGCTTATCCACCATGATCAAGTAGGCTTCATCCTGGGGATGCAAAGCTGGTTCAACATATGCAAGTCTATAAATGTAATTCACCACATAAACAGAACCAAAGACAAAAACCACATGATTATCTCAATAGATGCAGAGAAGGCCTTTGACAAAATTCAACAGCGCTTTATGCTAAAACCTCTCAATAAACTAGGTATTGATGGAACGTATCTTGAAATAATAAAAGCTATTTACGACAAATCCACAGCCAATATCATACTGAAAGGGGAAAAACTAGAAGCATTCCCTTTGAAATCTAGCACTAAACAAGGATGCCCTCTCTCACCACTCCTATTCAATATAATATTGGAAGTTCTAGCCAGAGCAATCAGGCAAGAAAAAGAAATAAAGGGTATTCAATTAGGAAAGGAGGAAGTCAAATTGTCTCTACTTGCAGATGACATGATTGTATATTTAGAAGGCCCCATCAACTCAGCCCAAAATCTCCTGAAACTGATAAGCAACTTCAGCAAAGTCTCAGGATACAAAATCAATGTGCAGAAATCTCAAGCATTCCTATACACCAACAATAGACTTTGAGAGAGCCAAATTGAGAATGAACTGCCATTCACAATTGCTACAAAGAGAATAAAACACCTGGGAATACAACTAACAAAGGATGTAAAGGACCTCTTCAGGGAGAACTACAAACCACTGCTCAAGGAAATAAGAGAGGACACAAACAGACAGAAAAACATTCCATGCTCATGGTTAGGAATAATCAATATTGAGAAAATGGCCATACTGTCCCAAGTAATTTATAGATTCAACACTATCCCCATCAAACTACCTACGACCCTCTTCACAGAACTGAAAAAAAACACCTTAAACTTCATATGGAACCAAAATAGAGCCACACAGCTAAGACAATCTGAAGCAAAAAGAACAAAGCTGCAGCCATCACACTACCTTGACTTCAAACTACACTACAAGGCTATAGTAATCAAAACAGCATGGTACTGGTACCAAAACAGAGATAAAGACCAATGGAACAGAACAGAGGTCTCAGAGGCAACATCACACATCTACAACCATCTGATCTTTGACAAACCTCACAAAAACAAGCAATGGGGAAAGGATTCCCTATTTAATAAACACTATGGGGAAAACTGGCTAGCCATGTGTGGAAAGCAGAAACTGGACCCCTTCCTGACACCTTACACTAAAATTAACTCCAGATGGATTAAAATCTTAAACATAAGACCTAATACCATAAAAACCCTAAAAGAAAACCTAGGCAAAACCATTCAAGACATAGGCATAGAAAAGGACTTCATGACTAAAATGCCAAAAGCATTGGCTACAAAAGCCAAGATAGACAAATGGGATCTAATTAAACGCCAGAGCTTCTGTACAGCAAAAGAAATAATCATTAGAGTGAACTAGCAACCAACAGAATGGGAAAAAATTTTTGCAATCTATCCATCTGACAAAGGGCTGGTATCCAGAATCCACAAAGAACTGAAACAGATTTACAAGAAAAAAAACAAACAAACTCATTCAAAAGTGAGCAAAAGACATGAACAGACACTTCTGAAAAAGACATATATGAGGCCAACAAACCTATGAAAAAATGCTCATCATCACTGGTCATTGGAGAAATGTAAATCAAAATCACATTGAAATACCATCTCATTCCAGTTAGAATGATGATCATTAAAAAATCCAGAGACAACAGATGCTGGAGAGGATGTGGAGAAATAGGAACACTTTTACAAAGTTGATGGGAGTGTAAATTAGTTCAACCATTGTGGAAGACAGTGTGGCAATTCCTCAAGGACCTAGAAATACAAATTCCATTTGACCCAGCAATCCCACTACTGGATATGTACCCAAAGGATTATAAATTGCTTTATTATAAAGGCACAATCACACGTATGTTCACTGCGGCACTGTTTACAATAGCAAAGACCTGGAACCAACCCAAATGCCCATTGATGATAGGCTGTACAAGGAAAATGTGGCACATATACACAATGGGATACTATGCAGCCATAAACAATGATGAGCTTGTGTCCTTTGTAGGGACATGGATGAATCTGGAAACCATCATTCTCAGCAAACTGACACAAGAACAGAAAATCAAACATTGCATGCCCTCACTCATAGATGGGTTTTGAACAATGATAACACATGGACACAGAGAGGGGAGCATCACACACTGGGGTCTGTTGGGGGGGAATACAGGAGGGACAGTGAGGGGTAGGGAGGTTGGGGAGGGATAACATGGGGAGAAATGCCAGATTTAGGTGATGGGAGGATGGAGGCAACAAATCACACTGTCATGTATGTACCTATGCAACAACGCTGCATGTTCTGCACATGTACTCCAAAACCTAAAGTGCAATTATGTATATGCATATATATATATATATATATATATATATATACACACACACACACACACACGAAGCTTACAATTTATGAGAAGTGTTACACATGTAAACATATGTGTACAATGATGTTAAAAGAGAAATATGGATACCATGTAAGGGAGACTCCATGTAGACAGAAATGGTCTGTTCTGTCCCAGAGAGATGGATTCTGGATTAAGTCTCTCATTGACAAGTATGATCTAACTTCCGAACTAGTCCTAACTCTGACTTCAACGTCTCCCTCCTTCAACCTATTCTTCACAATGCTATCCTATACTCAGTCTACGATCCATAATTTTCGTAAGCACAATAACTTAGATGGGAGAAGGTTGGAGGAGAGGCATGCGAATAGGAGGGATCATCAGAGTGGAATTAAAAAAAAAAAGAGGCAGGCACAAGCTAGAAGCCTATGAAGGTAACCCAGAAAACAATGATGAATATTTGAACAAAGAAGGTAGCAATGGCAAAGATAAACATGATTCAAGTCAACGTGCTTTAGGAACAACTGGGTCTTGAAGGAATGGTTAAGGAAAAAATAATTGCTTTGAGGTCTCTAGGGTAACTAGGTAGATGTCAAGTCACTGATAGAAAGAATTGAGTTGGAGGAATGAGAAATTGTGGGAAGAAGGGGAGGAGGGACAGAAGGATGGACAACCAGAAGGAGGGCCAGAGAGAAAGAGGAAGGGGGAGAGGGGAGAGAAGTTGAGAGAGAGAGAAAAAGAGAGAGAGAGAGACCAAGCTACCCAACAGACCACCAGAATTAAGCCAAATTATACTCCAAAGAAGGGGTGACAATAACACCACATTACTCCAGGCTAGAAGGAGGAAGAAGCCCATTTTCATTTGATATTAAGATATTGAACCCTTTGGGAGGCTGACACAGGTGGATCAGCTGACGTCACGAGTTAAAGATCAGCCTGATCAACATGGAGAAATCCTGTCTCTACTAAAAATACAAAATTAACTGGGCATGATGGGGCATGCCTGTAGTAGTAATCCAAGCTACTCAGGAAGCTGAGGCAAGAGAATCACTTGAACCCAGGAGGCAGAATAGCAGTGAGCCAAGATCACACCATTACATTCCAGCCTGGGCAACAAGAGAGAAGCTCCATCCAAAAAAAGAAAAAGAAAGAGAGAGAGAGAGAGAGAAGGAGGGAAGGAAGGAAGGAAGGAAGGAAGGAAGGAAGGAAGGAAGGAAGGAAGGAAGGAAGGAAGGAAGGAAGGAAGGAAGGAAGGAAGGAAGGAAGGAAGGGAAAGAAAAATTGAGTCACCATTTTTTTCTGCATCTATATCCCTATACTACTTGTCTACTTATGTTTCTTACAGCCAACTAACCTAAATAGAAAAAAAACTTCTACCAAATTATTCTAGTGACACCATATATTTGTGGTCCTAATCTCTTGTATTCCCTCTGAGCACTTCTTTTCCACCCTGGCACTCTTGTATCTTTCCTAGAAAATTTAACTGAAAAGGACTTAGGGCAGAAACTATGCCCATGTTTGAAGTAATCATTTAATAAGTACTCAAATAACCAGAAGTGCTATAAAAATGTTCTATTATACTAAAATGAATGCCCCTCAGGAGTTCTAACCAAATTATGAAAAAATAGCTCTAACTGAATTATTAAAATGCCAAAATAATTAATTTAATGAAGTCTGATGGTGATGATTATTTTGCTGATGATAATCATTAATGAAGATGGTGATGAAGGAGGAGGAGGAGGAGGTAAAAAAGAAGATAACTACAATGATGAATATGGCACTAACTGTATCTTTAAGTAGTTTTTAGAGAAATTTCAAAATAATGAGATAAAACAATAACAAAAGGAACAGAAAAGCAAGGAGCATCAACCTACTGATTTGAGATTTTAAAAACCTTTAATCCTACCTTTATTCCACAGTTCTTAGATTATATATTTAATTAACTACAGAATAGTCCCCTTCAAATTTGGCCAGAGAGTACAGAATATGGACTACAGATTTCTAGGAACATAGAAATTGAAGAAAAACCTCTTGCAAAAATATCGAAACTTTCTTTCCTTAATTTCTAAGACATAATCTACTTTTTTTTCCTGATTTTATTAATGTGAGTATTCCCTAGGGCTCAGCCTTCATCTCCCTCTCTTTTTTCTCTATACTTTCTCTTTCCGAGCTCATTTATATTCCCAGTTCTAACTCTTTTCTCTATGCAGAGGGCTGTTCCATGTTTATGCCAGCACTGGTTTTTCTCTGTGTCTGACTTATATCTCCAACTAATATCTGAGTATTTTTCATTTGAATACCTCTTTATCAGGTCAATATATTTCAAAAGACAAAACCATCATCTTGCCCACAGACTTGCTCCCTTTCTTGACCACTCTATCTTCTTGACACCATGTCTCTTTTTACTACTGACCCCACTTTACTGCTCTGATTACAGCAAAACTCTTCCAAAAGTTGTCTATGCCAATTGTCATCAATTCCACACTCACCATTCTCTTCTGAGTTCCCTTTAAATTATCCTCCTGTTCATACCACACCAGCAATGTGGTCAACAGCTTCCCAGATCCAATAATTAATTCTTATTTTCCTTGACTTCTCAGCCCTCTCTTTTTCTTGCAATACTTACTTCTTGAGGCCTTTTAAGATCCAACACTATCTTGCATTTCTATCTACCTTAGGAACCTCTGTCTTTTTATTTCCTTTGTTGGTTTTTCCTCGGTAAAACCTCTACCTGTTAAAAGCTCTCACGTTCTGTCTTTAGATTCCTTCTCTGCAGGAATTCCTTCTCTATAGGAATCCAAAGACAGAATGTGAGGGCTCTCAACAGGTATCTATAAGTCCCAGTACTTTAAGTGTCATATGCTTGTTGTTGATGCTCAAATTCATTTCTCTACTTCTAGATTTTCTCTGATCTTAAGAATCGTATCTCCAAGTGTCTTCTTAACATCTCCACTCAACAGGCTTTTAAACTAAACAAGGCTAAAAAAAGGAATATGGATTTTACTTCCCCCAAACTCATCCCTTTCAAACATCCCCACTTAGATAATGCCATTAACAGTTATTCAAAACTGGAAGATACTACAGAGTCATTGGCATTGCTTTCTGAGTAGGTTCTAATCCTTTGTCTCCTGGCACAAGACAGGATTGTATTTATTGGCCCCTTGTGCAGGAGGGAGCCATGTGATTACTCCTGGCCAGTTAGTTTGAGAAGTGTTATGTGTCATGTCTAGGCCAAACGTTTAATCATTCCCAGTGTGAAACCCTTTAAATTGTATTTATCCCTTTTCAATGTCAACTGGCAATGTTCCAGTTAGTGGCTACCCTGCCATCCCGTGTCCTAGAATAAGAACAATAATAAATAAAGCAAAACCACCAGCCAAAACACAGGGATATAAAAATTACTGAGAAATAAAGCTCTTTTGTATTAAGCCTCTGAGATTTCGGAATAGTTTGTTGCCACAACACGGCCTAGCTTAACTTGACTAATAAAGATATACTACTCACCTGGCATACCCAATGTACAATTCCTCAAGAAATCCTGTTGACTCTACCTCCAAAATATATCCCACACTCATCTACTTACCATTCCCATCACTGCTACTCTAACCCACATTGCTATGTTCACTTCCCTGGGTGGCAGCAACAGCCATCTACATACCTTCTGTCTCTACTAGTGCACACCATGCTCCATCCTTCATAGAACAGCCGGGGAGGGGTGGGGGGAGGTTTCCTAATTCAGGCCAGTCACTCCCTTGCTATATAGTGCCTGATGGCTTTTCACTGTAACCAGAATAAACTCCAAATGTCTTACCATGGCTTAAAGGCTTTACATAACTTGACCTTCCTTAATTTGTTCTTTTTCATGTTCCTTGAATTCAACAAGCACATGAATGTCAGGTCTCTGCATCTGCTGGTCCTTCAACTTGTTGTCAAGCAAATCCCAGATCCCTACCAACTCCACTTCCTAAAACGCACTCCATCATCTCCTACTCCCTCATCATGCTTTATGTTTTATTCTCTCCTCATAGCATTTATATCACCACATGTAACTTAGATTTACTTGCTTGCTCTTTTCCCCTGCTTACTAGAATGCAAGCTCTGTGAAAGCAGGGACCCCTGATGTTATTACTATTGCTGTTATTCATTGCTGAACACTTAGGCTCAGCAGAAAGTCATATTCAGTGAGCTAGAAGTGAACACAGGGAATTATGTAAACCTTCCCTATATTTCTACTTCCCCAAGCATCAAGACTTCTGCTGAGACTTCAGAGTGTTCCCTTGGGGGTGTTCAAGTTTTTGGATTTTTGAGTTATTAGATTTTGATGTTTTACATCATATATATCTTTACTTATATATACAAAGATACCTACATATGCTGGTAACATATAAACACAGAAGCATGCACTCACATGCAGACACCCACATATTACTAATCTGTATGCTAGCTGGGTATCACCAACTGGATTTCTCAATATGAGGGAGACTGTGGCCAACCCAATTCATTCTCATTCTCTCTCACCAATGGCAAACCCTGCTTTCCAGGAGGCATCTTCTTTTCCAATGTTGTACTCTACCATCAAAGCAGACAATTAACGGCAATTTCCATCTGTGAGTGAGATGCTGTCTTGGCAGAACCTAAGAGCTCCTAACAAGTCCTGATAAAGTCTTTTGTTCCAATAAAGAACTGTAAAGTTATTCCAGAGAAATGGTACACTGGGAAATAACAGATTCTGCTAGTGCCAAGAGAATATAGTCATCATTCATTTATCTATCCACTCATTAGGCCAATAAATGTGGAAGCCATGCCAGAAAGAAAAGTAAGTTATTCATTCAACAAACATTTACTGAATTAAAATACTAAGTGCCAGGAACTGTTCCAAGGTAGACAAAACACATAAAGTTTTACTTTCATGAACTTTAAAATCTAAGGGGATGGAGCAAATAAAGAGGTGTATTTATGGCATGTTAGATAGTGATGGGCGAGCTAAATGGAAGAAGCAGTGCCGGGACAGGGTGGAGGCTTATTCTGTTTTTATTTATTTGTACACAGTAGTCAGGAAAGGCCTACAAACTGTGACACGCTGGGCACGGTGGCTCACGCCTGCAATCCCAGCACTTTGGGAGGCCAAGGCAGGTGGATCACCCAAGGTCAGGAGTTCTAGACCAGCCTGACTAATATGGTGAAATCCTATCTTTACTAAATATAAAAAAAGAAAAAAAATTAGCTGGGCATGGTGGTGCATGCCTATAATCCCAGCTACTCGGGAAGCTGAGGCAGGAGAATCGCTTGAAACCAGGAGGCAGAGTTTGCAGTGAGTGGAGATTGTGCCATCACACTACAGCTTGGGCAACAAGAGCAAAATTGCGTCTAAAAAAAAAAAAGTGACATTTCTTCACAGCCTTGGAAACATGGGAGAACAAGCATATAGATATTTGAGTAAAGAGAATTCCATGCAGACAAACTACAGTAAGGACAAAAGTCTTGAGCAGTCATGTGAATAGCATGTTCAAAGAACATCAAGGAGGTTGGTGTGTCTGGATCAGGGTGAACGAGAAGGCTCACACTGGAGATGAGAATAGAGAGGCAGCAAGGCCCAGGTCCTACAAGGTCTTACAGGACTTTTAGAACTTGAGCTCTGATTCTGAGCAAGATGGAAAGCCACCAGAGGGTTTTGAGCGGATAGGAGTGTATGTGCCTCTTATGTTTTAAAAGGAATACTGTGGCTGCTAGGGAGTTATAGACTTGGGAAAGAGAGAGACCCAGGGGCAAAAACAGAAACAGGGAAAATATTTAGAAAGTCGTTGCAGCAAGGGAATGAGAAATGATGGTGGCTTAGGCTAGGGTGTCATACTACAGCCTTTACTGACGCCCAGATCACTGTAATGGCTCCTCCTCTGTGGTCCTAAAGCACTGAGGAAATGCCTTGTTAAAGTACTTCTCAATTTGCATCATAACGCTTTGTTTACTTGTCTATTTCCCTAACTAGAGTTAAAGCTCTTCAATTTAAAAAGGTACATTCTAGCTGCCTTTCACCTTTGCCTTCATACATTAGCAAACGAGTAAGCCCAAAATACGTAAAGCATAATACAAGTCAATTAACTTATTGGCAAAATAAGCAGTACAATGAAGTTACACGATATTTATGTATAACTGACACAAATTCAGCTTTCAACGCTCTTGGGGTAAAACTTAGAGGGAGTAGGATATTTTGTTGTTTTTGAGACAAGCTCTTGCTCTGTCTCCCAAGCCGAAGTGTGTGTAGTGATACAATCTTGACTCACTGCAGCCTAGAACTCCTGGGCTCAATGGATCCTCCTGCCTCATTGTAGCTGGGACTACAGGTGTGCTCCACCCTGCCCAGCTAATTTTATTTTCTATCATTTTATAGAAACAGGGACTCGCTATGTTGCCCAGCTGGTCTTGAACTTCTGGCCTTGAGTGATCCTCCTGCCTTGGCCTCCCAAAATGCTGGGATTACAGGTGTGAGCCATTGTGCCTGGCCTGAGAATTTTCTATTTACTGCAAAATGCTTTTCCTCATTCCAAGTAGACCTGACTTCCATGTCTCCTGGAAAGGGATATCTCAGAAGAAATACAAAGCAAAATAAACAATGCGAACACCTGGCTTTGGAGCTTTCAAGGATTCTAATTTATGAGTAGTCTAAAAGCCGTATCCAGGCCAAATTTGATTATAAGTATTTTTGAATCTCATGTGCCACTTTCAGAATGTAATCTCCACATAAACTGGCTCTATTGTGCCCCCTTGTTAGAGGCATCTGTTACACCACACATCTACGGTCTGCCTGTAATACTTACCAAAGATCCATTGACCCTGACTGTTAGACCTGGCTTCCTTCCAAGGTCTTTCAACTCCAAGATAAGTATGGTTAATACAGTCAGAGAAGAGAGACCCCCAATGTAGAGATGTAGTCCATTATCAAAGCCTAAAGGACAAAGATTTAAGAAGACAATACGATCCCCAACCAGAAAAGCAAGACTAGTCAATAGATGGCATTATCCATCCTTTAGAGTTAACTGAGAAGTAAACCATCCTTAAAAACTGTTGACATAAATACTGCTGGTGTGATTACGATGTCTATCTGAATTCAACCAGGGAATCATCAATCTAAGATGTAACTAACATAAAATAAATAGAAAATTTGGAAATTTGACTATATCATAACTTATGAAGTAAGTCAATCATGACAAAATATTCTGTTGATCAATAAAGAATTCTAAAAGAAGGACTCTTTGGAAAGTAAACTTTTGTCACTCCGTAAGCATTCCTTTTCATGACATACAAAATTCTCAGCAACTTGGTCCCCAGCTGCCTTTACCACACAGAAAGATCCTCTCCTCTCTTAGAATCCACTCACGGTCACTGGCACAGTGCAATCTGCGGAATCTTGCTCCACTTATCTGAATCTCAATCACACATCAAAACTTATTTATCTGTATTTACCCTATTTTTACTAGTCTACCCTTCTACGTTCTGCTTTGTGAAGCTGGGGCACTTTGTAGTGGAATAGGATGGTTCAGTGTGTTTTTCTATAAGCTAAAGAAGGTGCCTCTAAAATAGACCAGCACCTCTTGCTCTGATCTCGTAACTTAAACATTAGGTAAATTGCCTCAAACTGACCACAGGCTAATCCAGGTGAATGACAGTGTCACAGGTATGAGGAAATGGCTGCTGAGGACAATTTGTGCATTTTTAATTCTCTAGAATAGCATTGCCCAAGAGCAGTATAGAGTAAGTCACATATGTAATTATAAATTTTCTAGTGGCTACATTTTTTAAAAGTAAAAAGAAGCCAATTATGCTAGTTTTAATAATACATTTTACTTAACCTAATATATCCAAAATTTCATCATTTCAACATAAGAAATTTTTTGCAAGATTTTTCACTTTTTTTTTTTTTTTTGAGACAGAGTCTTGCTCTGTTGCCAGGCGCCAGGTTGGAGTGCAATGGCGTGATCTCGGCTCACTGCAAACTCCACCTCCTAGGCTCAAGCAATTCTCCTGCCTCAGCCTCCCGAGTAGATGGGACTACAGGTGCACGCCACCACACCCAACTAATTTTTTGTATTTTTAGTAGAGATGGGGTTTCACCACGTTGGCCAAAAAGGTCTCGATCTCTTGACCTCATGATCTGCCTGCCTCAGCCTCCCAAAGGATTTTTCACTTTTTTGGTATGAACTTCTTCAATGTATACATAATGTGATTTTAAACTTATAACACCCCTCAATTCAGACCAGACACATTTCAAGTGCTCAGCAGACAGATGTGGCTTGTGGCTACTGTACTAGACAGCAAAGCTCAGGAATGATTTTCTACAGTGGTATTCTGATATATTACTAAGTCACTAGTAAATTTTTGTTAGTCTGAAAAATAATTCCTCCCTTTCTGATAATACTTGATGAATAGCTAGTAAGGAAGTGGAACACAATGACAATGACCATGGTCTTGGAACCCATGAGAATGTGGATTGCAATCCCAGTTCCAAACCCAAATCAGCAGCATGACCTTGGGAAAGCTATCTTTGTGCTTTAGATTCTTTCCCCATACCAGCCCCACCCCGACTCCACTCCCATCCCATCCCCAATGACAGTGTAGTATCTATCTCCTAGTTACTGCGAAAACTGAATTAGTTCCTACAAGTAAGCACTGAGGACACTGCTTAGCATATAACATTCAATTAATGTTGACCATTATTATTAGCTAAAATCGAAGCTCTGAGGCTGTGGCACCGAGGACTAGCCTATAGCTGAAATGATTCCACAACGGTATAGGCAGCCGCCTTAACAAGGTCCCAGAGCAAAAAACCCAATGACTGTCAAGGTGTCATATTTTGGTTCCTTGGGGTTTTTATTTCCTCAAAAAAAAGTATCAGCAGTGGGTGCGCATGTCTTCCCTGTACCAAACATCCCACTCGGATACTCTGAGATGCTGACAGGCTTACACCAAGCACGAACGAAACAGAACACTGAATGGACAGACGATAGAAACAGAATCCACAGGCACAGAAAACCAGTTTCAGATTGGTTTTGGCAAATCTGACCCAATTTTCAGCACTGGAATGAACCAACAAAAGAGTATCACTCATGCAGTGAGGAAAAGAGCTTCCTTGATCTCCTGCATGTCTTTTCCCCAGAGTGGCTTCTCATCTCCTTCACTGATAAGAGAACATGCATAGAGTGGGAACGGGAAATTTAGCAGGAGACCCCCCTTTTCCAAAAACACATTTTCAGAAAATTAGTCATCTGCTTTGGGAGGCGTAGTCACTTTCCTTTAGGCTCAAACAATTTATGAGGTAAGCTAAGTCCATTCCCCTCTGAAAATTCATTATCCAGGAATGACTGAGGTCCTAAAGAATGAAAAAATACTTCTCTTTCTTCCTCTGGCATTATCAAAGAATCTGACATCTCCACAGAACAACTTACAAACCACTGACCTGAAGTATTTTACTGATTTTGAAAACTGAAAATATGGGGAGGGTCTTGCTGTAAAGATTCAAGCAAATCCCAATTCTGATTCCTGCTTATTTCTATTTTTCTCTTACGGTATTTGTACCTATAGGGATAAGGACGTTCAAGAACATTTTACAAATCTGGAAGCAAAGACATTTGTACAGAACATCTGCACGTGGATTCTGACCCTCCTCCAGAAGAAGATGTGGCTTTGTTATGCTACATTTGCATCAAGAACCAACAGATTCCGGTGTTCAAAACAATCTTTTAAATGGGCAAGCATCGATTATTAGTGTCAATTATTTATAATGTGACATAAGCCCCAAGCACATAAGACAGTGTCATAGGAAGAACTGAGCTTTCCAGAATGATTTGGAAGGAATCAACCCCCAGCTGTCCAATGTCTCTATCAGCTGCTTGCTGCTATGAAGGCCTCTGGGTGCCAAGTGAAGCTGTTTTAATGAATACTACATCTGTTTCTTTCCCGTGTAGCTACCATGTTTCTGATAATACTTTTATCCCTGAGTAATTAACTCAGAAATTAAATAAAGTTTGTGTTTATGGTCTCTTCTTGTCAATCCATAGCCCACTGAAAATACCAGCATATCAATTTAGGGTGCATTTTCTCAGACTGTAGACATGCTAGTTCAGGAGGTAGACCAGACATCTCGAGCAGAAACCAGGGTAATGAAGTCCTCAGGGTACTCTTAAGTCTGGGAAAGTCACTTAATGATATCTGAAAAGGAGAGGGATAGCAACAGGCACAAACTACAAAAACTGAGTTGTTTGTTCAAGTTGATAAAATCAACACTCCACTTTCACTTGCTATAAGTCAAAGAACTAATTTAAATGAGATGGAAGACTACATTCCTGTACAAGCTGGGAAAGGGAATAGCAGGAAGAAGAGGAGTCAAATTCCAAACTCAGATTGCACTGGTAAAACCAGTCTTTATGTTAGTATTTCAAATGAAGCCAATCCAAAATTCCTAATCACAGTTTCTGCTCAAGAACTTGTCATCTCTTATTTTTTAAGGGTTACAATACTGATTATTTCAGTAATAAAGAGAATAGGTGCTTCTTTTCTGTAACTTTTAAGTTCAGGGGTAAAAGTGCAGGTTTGTCACCCAGGTAAACTGTGTCATGGGGGGTTGTTGTACAGATTATTTCATCGCCCAAGTATTACGTCGAATACTCAATAGTTCTTTTTGATGATCCTCTCCTTCTTCCCACCCTCTGTCTTCCTAGAGGCTCCAGTGTGTGTTGTTTCCTTCTATGTGTCCATGTGTTCACATCATTTAGCTCCCACTTATAAATGAGAATAGGCAGTATTTGGTTTTCTGTTCCTGTGTTAGTTTGCTAAGGAGAATGACGTCCTGCTCCTTCCATGTTTCTGCAAAAGACATGATCTCCTTCTTTTGTATGGCTGCATAGTATTTCATGGTGTATATATACCACATTTTCCTTATCCAGTCTGTCAGTGATGGCCATTTAAGTTGATTCCATGTCTTTGCTATTATAAATAATGTTGCAATGAACATACGTATGCATGTGTCTTTATAATAGAAGAATTTATATTCCTCTGGGTGTATACCCAGTAATAGGATTGCTGGATCTAATAGTATTTCTGCATTTAGGTCTTTGAGGAATTGCCACACTGTCTTCCACAATGGCTGAACTAATTTACACTCCCACCAACAGTGTACAAGTGTTCTTTTTCTCCACTACCTCACCAGCATCTGGTATTTTTTGACTTAATAATAGCCATTCTGACTAGTATTAGATGGTATCTCATTATGTTTTGCAATCTATGATGCTTTACAAACAGGATCCAACTTAGATTTTCATCCTCATCTCCTGCCCTTCTCCCCATATATGCCCCATATTCTAGATACACTCGAATACTTGGATAAAAACAGCAGAAGTTCCCCACTTCTGTATATTTGGCTTAGGCTATTGCTTTTAATGGAATACTCTTTGCTTATCTCCAGTGTCTGGCAAAATCATGGCCAATTTTCAAATCCCAGTCCCTTCCAACCTTCTCCAACTAAACACTCTGTTCCTTGTTCTTGGCTGACATGATCAAAAAATATATATATAAGAAAGAAAACACTTTGTATTAAGTTAAAATACACATTTGGAAAAGTACAGAAATCAGAAACCAATAGCTCAAGTAATTTTCAGAATGATCATCCTTATGTACTCACCATTCATACCAAGAAATAAAACATCATCAGAACCCCAGAAGTCCCTCTCTCCTGCCCTCAATCACCTCATTCTTCTTCCAAGATAACGGACTTCTAACATGGTAGATTACTTTAGCCTGTTTTAAACTTTATAGTCTATAATAGGCACTCTTCTGTATCTGGCTTATTTTATTCAATATTGTTTGTGGCATTTATCTATGTTGTTGTACATAGTTCATTCATTTTTTTGTTATATAACATTCAATTTTGCAAATATTATATTATTTATTTATCCTATTGCTCATGGCCATTTTGATTGTTTGGGAGTATTTTAAATTTGCTTACAAACATATTTGCATACATAAAAGGATGTGCCTAGGTATTAGCATATCAGATTTTTGGCATATTTTTAGGAGTAGAACCATAGGGGATGCTTATGATCAGCTTTAGTAGATGTAAGAAAATTTACCATAATGCTTATACCAACTTTCACAAAATTCTTGTAACGAGTCCTACGGTATGAGCATTTCAGTAGCTTCTCATCTTCTCCAACACTCGATTTTGATGTAACTATGCTAATCACTATGTAGTGGTATTACATGGTGTTTTAATTTACATTTACTTCATGACTACCATAGGTGAACATCATTTCCTATGTTCATTGGCCATTTGGACATACTCATTTGGGGATATACTTGCTTGTGTAGTACCTGTTTAACCTGACTAAGTCCCTTGTTAATTTAAAGAAAAAACACTGATTTTTTTTTTTCGCTAATTGTTTTATAAGAGTTCTTTATATACATTGAGTAACAGGTTGCTGTAGCTTATATATATTATAAATATCTTCTTTTACTCTGGAACTTACTTCTTACTCGGTGGTATTCTTTAATGTGCTTAATTATAATGTAATTTTCAGTTCTTCCTTTTTTTATATATTTATATTGATATCCTAAATATCTATTTAAATAGCTTTTAGGCACAAGCAGTTTTTTGATACATGGATGATTTCTACAGTGGTGAATTTTGAGATTATAGTGCACCCATGCATTAGTGTACACTGTACTTTACATGCAATTTTTTATCCCTAGCTTCGCTCCCACCCTCCTCCGAGTCCCTAAAGTCATTCTCTAGGCTTTGCATACTCATAGCTTAGCGCTCACTTATGAGTAAGAACATACAGTTTTTGATGTGCCACTCCTGTATTACCTCACTTAGAATAATGGCCTCCAGCCCCATCCAAGCTACTGCAAAAGACATTATTTCATTCCTTTTTGTTGTTGTTTTATGAGACGGAGTTTTGCTCTTGTTACCCAGACTGGAGTGCAATGGCAACCTCGGCTCACCGCAACCTCCGCCTCCTGGGTTCAGGCAATTCTCCTGCCTCAGCCTCCCAAGTAGCTGGGATTACAGGCACGCGCCACCATGCCCAGCTAATGTTTTGTATTTTTAGTAGAGATGGGGTTTCACCATGTTGACCAGGATGGTCTTGATCTCTTGACCTCGTGATCCACCCGCCTTGGCTTCCCAAAGTGCTGGGATTACAGGCGCGAGCTACCGCACCCGGCTATTTCATTCCTTTTAGTGGCTGAGTAGTATTCCATGTTGTTTACATACCACATTTTCTCTATCCACTCATTAGTCACTGGCCACTTGGGTTGGTTCCACATCTTTGCAATCACGAACTGTGCTGCTATAAACATACGCATGCAAGTATCTTTTTCATACAATTGCTTTTTTTAGATACCCAGTAGTGGGATTGCTAGGCTGAATGGTAGATCTTCTTTCAGCACTTTAAGGAATCTCCATACTGTTTTATGTAAAAGTTGTACTAATTTACATTCCCACCAGCAGTGTATAAGTGTTTCCTTTTCCCCACTTTCACACCAAAGCCTACTGTTTTTTGACTTTTTTTTTGTTTTTGAGACAGAGGCTGGAGTGCAGTGGCATGATCTCACCTCATTGCAATCTCTGCCTCCTGGGTTCAAGAAATCCTCCTGTCTCAGCCTCCCGAGTAGCTGAGACTACAGGCGCGTGCCACCACACTCAGCTAATTTTTGTATTTTTAGTAGAGACAGGGTTTCACCATGTTGGCCAGGTTCGTCTTGAAATCCTGACCTTGTGATCCACCCACCTTGGCCTCCCAAAGTGCTGGGATTACAGGCATGAGCCACCATGCCCTGCAGTTCTTAGACTTTTTAATAATGGCCATTCTTACAGGAGTAAGGTAGTATCTCATTTTAGTTTTAATTTGCATTTCTCTGATGATTAGTGATATTGAGCATTTTTGCATATGTTTGTTGACCACTTATATATCTTCTCTTAAGAAACATCTATTCATGTCCTTTGCCCACTTTTTAATTGGATTGGTTATTTCTTGCTGATTTGAGTCTGGATATTAGTCCTTTGTTGGATGTATAGTTTGCAAATATTTTCTCCCATTCTGTGTGTTGTCTGGTTTCGCTGCCAATTATTTCTTTTGCTGTGAAGCAGCTTTCTTAGTTTAATTAGTTCCTATTTATTTACTCTTGTTTTAGTTGCATTTTCTTTGGGGGTCTTAGTCATGAGTTCTTTGCCTAGGCTGACGTCTAGAATAGTTTTTCCAACATTGTCTTTCAGAATTTTTATAGTTTCAGGTCTTATATTTTAACTATTTGATCCATCTGGAGTTGATTTTTGTATAAGGTGAGAGATGGGGACCCAGTTTCATTCTTCTACATGTGACTTGCCAGTTTTGCTAGTACTATTTATTAAACAGGGTGTCCATTCACCAATTTATGTTTTTGGGGTCTTTGTCAAAAATCAGTTGGCTGTACATTTCTGGCTTTATCTCTGGGTTTTCTATTCCATTCCATTAGTCTGTGTGTGTACTTTTATACTAGCATCATGCTGGTTCTTCCCTTTAGAGTTAGTACTTTTCATGTCCTGCTTGTACATTTGTGTCCATGAAGATATGCAGCTGTTTATTTCTAGATGCTTGACCATTTTGCTTTCTACATTTAAATCAACAGTTCACTTAGATTTGGCTTATGTGTATGGTATGAGGCAAAAGTTAATATCCATATTTTTCACAAAGACATCCAACTGATCACAGAATATATGTAGAAGAATTCTACTCTTCCCTCTGTCAGGCAGTAGCACCTTTGATGTAATTCATGTCTACACATGTGTGGGCCAGTTTCTGAACTCTCTGTCCCACTGATCTATTTATCTAGTTTAATGCCAATATCTTACAGTTTAAGTATTTGGAAAAATTCATTTGTGAATCCATTATACCCAGGAGTTCTCCTGGAAAGAAAGTTTCATTTTCAAATTTAACTTCTTTGATAGATTTTCCATTTATTCTTCTAACAGTTTTTCTCATTATCCCTATTTTTTATCACTTTCCTAAGAACTCTAGCTCCATTTATCCTCTTCCTGATTTTCTGCTACTTTTTTATTTTCAAATATTTTACATATATTTAAAACCCATCAGATATTATAATTTTATACAATCAATAATTCCTTAGATTTACATGTTTTATTGCTGTACCTCCCTTCCTGCACTTCCATGGTTCCACCTGGATCATGTTACTTCTGCTTAAAGAACTTATTTTTAATTTATTTTATTTTGTTTTATTTATTTATTTATTTTTAAAGAACTTCTTTTAGTGTTTCTTTTAGCATCAACAATAAATTTTCTCATTTTTTGGTTTTTTTGAAAGCATATCTCCTTTTTATTTTTTAAAGACTATTTTCACTGATTGTAGAATTCTGAGGGTGCAGTTATTTTCTTTCAGCATTCTGAATATGTTTTCTTGTCTTCTGCTGAGCTTTATCTTAAGCGATCAACTTTACTTCCTATTGTCGCTTCCCTGATGTTAATACATCATTTTGTCTGGTTGCCTTTTAGAGTTTCTCTCTGTTTTGTTTGTGTAAGTTGAACTAAGGTGTTCTAAGTTGTCCTACGGTGTTCTTTTGTATTTAATCTGCTTCTTCTTTCTGACAATTCTTAATCAGAGGCTTGATGTCTTTTTCCATTTTGGAAAATTCTCAGTAAACTGATTTCAACTATTATTTCTTCCTCATTCTTTCTCTCTAGTCCCCTGACCCTAATTCACTGTATATTAGACCTTTTACTATGTTGCATATGTATTTTCTTCTCTTTTCTGATGTTTTCACATTTTTCTCTCCAACCTTGTATTTTCTATCATTTGTCTTCTGGATAACAATCCTCTCTCTTCAGCTATGTCTTAGGTTCTTAAACATATCTACTGAGTTGAGTTCTTAATTTTTGATATTATGTTTTTCAGTCTATCATAGACTTTCCATTTGATACTTTTATCTAGACCCTAGTTCTCAGCCACAATTCTCTATCCTGTCCTGGATAATTCTTTTTTGAGACAGAGGCTTATCCTGTCATCTAGGCAAGAGGATGCAATGGCATGATCTCAGCTCACTGCAAACTGCCTCCCAGGTTCAAGGGATTCTCCTGCCTCAGTCTCCTGAGTAGCTGAGATTACAGGTGTGCACCACCACGCCTGGCTAATTTTTTGTATCTTTAGTAGATATGGGGCTTCACCATGTTGGCCAGGCTGGTCTTGAACTCCTGACCTCGTGATCTGCCCACCTCAGCCTCTCAAAGTGCTGGGAAAATACAGGCATGAGCCGTCACACCCAGCATGTCCTGCATATTTAATACAGTTATTTTAAAATCTATTTTTGATGACTCTAACATATGGTTCTTCTACAGGTTTACTTCTAGCATTAATTTTTTTCTCCTAGTTTTTGGTTCTTATTTTATCTCCTGGTATACTTGGCAATAGTTAATTAACTTCCAGACCCTGTGTATAAAAACAAACAAAAATAATAATTTGAGGTTCTAAATAATTTTGTCTCTTCCAGGAAGGAAATATTTTTGCTTCTGGCAAGCAGGGTAGATGTTCTTAATCCATTCCAAAATTGAACTGATTCAAAGTTATGTTTCTGGTTTATTTGTGTTAGCTCTTCTTATTCCTTGGTGATGTTCCTTCAAGGGTCACAAATGAAAACCCGGGGTATCTATCAGGGCCCTTCTCCTTGAATAGATCTAGAGTCCATTTTTGACCCCCAGCTCCATTAGATAACGGAAAGTTTGGCTCAAGTTTTCAGCCTCTTTGACACCACTCTCTGCTAAGCTTCTTGGAAATGTCCTGCAGGGAAAACGTCTCCTGAGTTTTAATTCCACCTCTTTGTGCTTCCCTTCTCTTTCCTTGGGATCTTGGTGTCAAGTTCTCTCTGCTTTGGTGGATTTATGATGCCTTCAGATTGATCATTTTGTGCTCTATCCAGATTTTTCTAATTGTTCTTAGTGACAGGGTCACTCTGGTACACGCTTATTCATCATAATTATAAATGTCTCATAGTATTTTAAATATCTTTGTAATATAATGTTTTTGTACTTCCTCAAATCGCTATAATAATTTTCATCCTACTTGCCAATATTTCCCACTGGTCTGAAGAAGAAACCATTCAATATCAATTTTGGATCCCTATGGCTAGCACGGTACTTAACATATAATAGATATTTAACACACGTTGGCTAAGCTGAACTGAATTGAAATGAAGACAGATACAATGAGAGTATCACCACAGGGAAAATGTCTTTCTAGCTTCTTAACACTATTTGAAGATGACATTTTCTCATAAAAATTATATACTTATAATAATTTTTAGCCTTTACTTCAACCACTCTATGTACTTGCATTTTTAAAATGTCCACTCCATGCTGTGATTTCTTTCTGTGTATTTCTGTATCTCTCTCTCCATCTTTCTCTTTTCAGTCATTGAATACAGGACACAATAATATAAATTCTTATTGTGGTTAAAATATTTAGAACTTAACAGAAGAATATATACAGTTGGCTCTCTGCATTTGTGGGTTCCATGGATTCAAACAAACACAAATCAAAAGTATTCAGAAAAACAGTGCACCTGTACTGAATATGTACAGACTTGTTTTTCTTGTCATGATTCCCTAAACAATAAAGTAAAACAGCTATTTGCAAAGCACTTACATGGTATTAGGTATTATAAGTAATCTGAGATGATCTGAAGTATACACAAAGATGTGTGTAGGTTATATGCAAATACTACACCACTTTGAATCAGGATCTGAAGCATCTGCAGATTTTAGCATCCAATGAGGTACTGAAATAAATCTCCCACGTTTCCCATAAATACTGAGACAACTGCATATATACATATATACATATTATATATACATATAGAATGTAAATATTACATATGCATATAATGTATATATTATATACTATATGTATTTTATGTATATATTATGTACATTATATAAAATATATTATGTACATTTTTATATACTATATATACATATAAAATGTATATACAATATATGCATATATACACAATATATGTGTGTATATATATAATCTTACATTATAGATTATTCTTAATGTTACTTTTCAAGTTAATGTTACTTTTCAAAATATGTGTCTATATATATATATAATCTTACATTATAGATTAGTCATTCTTAATGTTACTTTTCAAGTTAATGTTACTTTTCAAAATATGTGACTATATATATATATATATATATATATAAAATCTTACATTATAGATTAGTCATTCTTAATGTTACTTTTCAAGTTAAATGTAAAAACCAAAGATAAATAGAAATCCTTCCACTTGGCCATAGAATCTCATGTCCTTAAACACCACATTGACTCAAAAGCTGATGGAAACTAGACAACGTATTTGAACCAGGAAAAGAATATCTTCTCCCTGATCATCATTTTATCTCCAACGCTTAGCAGAGTAGCTGACATACGGAAGTGTCCAATACATAATTATTTGTTAAATTAATCAGTGAATACTCAGAAGTTAATCCAAGCTCAATAATTCAATGATTTCAAAGTTTCATCCTTGTCAGATTACTGCTTCAGGTTTTCTATAAGGCCACTGTAGCATCAGACTTCACTTTCCACTCACAAAGAAAGGAAGCAAAGCTGGCATCACTCTTGGAAGAGAAATCTCAATACACTTATTCTGAAAAATTTAGTAGCTTTCTATACATTAGCATGTTATTAAAGTTAATTCACCAAATTGAAATTAATTAATTAAGAGCAGAGCCTTTCTCTGTTGCACAGTTGGGCTTTCAGGCTAAGCTGAATAATATAAGGTTATTAAAATCACATAACAAGAATAAACATTTTGTTTAACTATTGTAGAAAATGTAAGGAAAAGACTAACACACAAAAGGGTCCACACTAATAACACTGATAAGGTAGGTGAGCCATATGGTCCACAAAGACTAAAACACAGAATTTTCTGTGATGGAAATTGTTGGTCAGACAGACTCCATTGTTAATTATACATTGAAATGTATATGATTAACGATGTTCTCTAGAGAGAACATATGGATTTCCTATCTACCCATCAATGCTCTGGAGAGAGAAGCCTAAAGTGGGTAAAAAAAATGAATGCATTTGGTAACACTTTTTTTTTTCTAAGAAAACAACCATCTATAACAGTTTTTGTGCCTTTATTTCCTGTTGCTGCAGTAATCATATCCGCTTTGAGGGTTTGGTCGTGTTTTGTTTTATCTTCTGAAGGAGAGTATGGCCCTGTGATCTTCTCATCTATCCTGTCATTTTTGAAAGATGGCACATGTGAGCAATTGAGGCCAGAGGAATGAAATTCTGCAAGGACTAGAAGAACTACAACAATTCTAAATTAAAAAGACAGCAAGTTGCTGCTAATAAAGAAGACAGCAGCTCCAAGCTGACACCTGCGTGGGAGGCCACTCGCTGGGGCTTAATAGAACTGGAAATGAGGGCGGTAATGTGCAATTTATGCACCTCAGAGGCCTCTGGATTCTCTATAAAAACAAAGACCTTGAAATGGGAATTTTAGGCATATGTTTTACAGGGTAAATCTGGTTTATACTATATTAAGTTGGTTTATACAATATTATTTGATTTACTGGCAGTATCAAAAATTGTCAAGGATGCAAGGAAACTGGAATATTTATATTCTGCTGGTGGGGGTGTAAATTTGTACATCACTTTGGAAGGCAATTTGGCAATACCTGATAAAGTTACATACATCCCACTTACGACCTAGCAGGAAATTGCACTTCTAAGTATATATACTAGATAAACTCTGGCACATATGTGGATAAAAATATACAGGAGTGGCTGGTTGTGATGGGAGATAATTTTAGCTCCAAGCACTTAGGGAGGCTGAGTCAGGAGGATTGCTTGAGCCCAGGAGTTCATGACTAGCCTGGGAAACACAGTGAAACCTTGTCTCTACTAAAAAAAAAAAAAAAAAAAAAAAAAAAAAAAAAAAAAAAAGCATGGAGCATGAAGTCACAGTTATGAATGAATGACATCAACATAGATAAATCTTAAAAATACTATGTTTAAAATGTAAGCTGTACAGATATGCACAGTATGATATCATTTATATAAATTTTAAACACTCAAAGTATAATATATATTGCTTAGGGACATAAACACGTACAGATATATCTCAAAAATATTGTGGATTCAGTGACAGACCACTGCAGTAAAGCAAATATCACAATAAAGTGAGTCACACAAATGCTTTTTGGTTTCCCGGTGCATACAAAAATTATGTTTACACTATATTGTAGCCTATTAAGTGTGTAATAGCATTATGTCTAAAAATGCAATGTATATACCTTAATTAAAAACACTTTATTGCTAAAAAAAAAAAAAATGCTAACAGCCATCTGAGTTGACAGCTTCAGTGAGTTGTAATCTTTTCGCTGGTGCAGGTCCGCCTCAGTTTTGATAACCACTGCCTAATCTGGCTGGTGGTTACTGAATGTTGGGGTGGACGTGGCAATTTCCTAAAATAAAACAGCAATGAAGTTTGCCGCATTGATTGGCTCTTCCTTTCACAAAAGATTTCTCTGTAGCATGTGATGCTGCTTGACAGCATTTTACCTTCAGTTGAACTTCTTACAAAATTGGAGTCAATCTTTTCAAACCTTGTCACTACTTTACCAATTAAGTTATGTAATATTCTAAATCCTTTGTTGTCATTTCAACAATGTCCAAAGCATTTTTACCAGGAGTGGATTCCATCTCAAGAAACTGCTCTTTTTTTGTGCATCTGTAAGATGCAATGCCTCATCCATTCAAGTTTTATCATGAGATTGCATCAATTTAGTCAAATCCTCAGGTTCTCCTTCCAGGATTTCTTTTTTCTTATTTTCACCACATCTGCAGTTACTTCCTACACTGAAGTTTTGAACTCCAAAGTCATCCATAAGGGTTGTGATCACCTTTTCTTCCAAACCTCAAAGTCATTCATGAAGGATGGAATCAACTTCTTCCAAATTCCTGTTAATGTTGACATTTTGACCTTTCCTCATTAATCACAAATGTTCGTAATGGCATCTAGAATGGTGAATCCTTTCTAAAAGGTTTTGTGATCTATCAGAGAAATTATTATCTATGGAAGCTATAGTCTTACAAATTATATTTCTTAAATAATAAGATTTACAAGTCTAAATTACTCATTGAGCTGCAGAATGATGTGTTAGCAGGCATAAAAACGTTAATCTTCATGTGCATTTTCATCAAAGCTCATTGGTAACTAAGTGCATTGTCAATGAGCAGTAATATTTGTAAATAATATCCTTTCTTTTCTGAGTAGTAGGTCTCAAAATTTGGCTTGAAATATTCAGTAAACCATGCTGGAAACAGATGGGCTCTCATCCAGGCTTTGTCATTCAATTTATAGAGAACAGGTAGAGTAGATTTAGCATAATTCTTAAGAACCCTAGGATTTTCAGAATGGCAAATGAGCATTGGTTTCAACTTAAAGTCACCAGCTACATTAGACTCTAAAAAGAGTTAGCCTGTCTTCTAAAGCCAGGTGCTGACTTTTCCTCTCTAGCTACGGAAGTCCTAGATGGTTTCTTATTCCAGTAGAAGGCTTTTTACCTACATTGAACATGCATTGGTTAGTGCAGCCATCTTCATCAATGATCTTACCTAGATCTTCTGGATAACTTGCTGCAGTTTCTGTATCAGCACTTACAGCTTTACCTTGCACTATTTCGTTATGAAGATGGCTTTTTTGAGCCAACCTCTACTAATTTCAGACTTTTCTTCTTCAGCTTCCTCGCCTCTCTCAGCCTTCATAAAACTCAAACATTAGGGCCTTGCTCTGGATTACTCTGGATTAAGGAAATGTGTGGCTGGTTTGATCTTCTACCCAGACCTGTAAAACTTTCTTCACACCAGCAATATCTGTTTTACTTTCTTATCATTCATGTGCCCACTTTTAGTTTCCTTCAAGAACTTTTCTTTTGCCTTCACAGCCTGGCTGTTTGGCCTAAGAGGCATAGCTTTCAGCCTACCTCAACTTTAGACTTGCCTTTCTCACTCAACTTACTAATTTTTAGCTTTCGATTTAAAGTGAGAGACGTGCAACTGTTTTTTCCTACTTGATCACATGGAGACCATAGGAGGGCTATTAATTGGCCTAATGTCAATATTATTGTATGACAGAGAATAGGGAAACCTGAAGAGCAGGAGAAGGATGGGGGAATAGCTGGTTGGTAGAGCAGTCAGAACTCATTTATCTACAAACATTTTACATGAGCATGGGTCATGCTGCCACAAGACAATTACAATAGTAACATCGAAGGTAACTAATCATAGATTACCATTGACAGGTATGTTTGAAATCTTGCAAGAATTACTAAAGTGCACCAGAGACATGAAGTCAGCACATGCTGTTGGAAAATGCTTGATGTAGGGTTGTGGCGAAACTTACATTTGAAAAAAGAAAATTCAATATCTGAAAAGTGCAAGAAGTCAAAGAGCAATAAAATAAGGTATGCCTGAATAGTCAAATTTTAAAATATGGCCCAGAATATTCCATAGAAACTTCAGGAGAGTTGTTTTCTGTGACACTAGGATCTTTCTCAACACTACCAATGTCCTGTCTGGCATAATAACAAAATTTATTCAATCCTGTAACTTCCCTAAGGTAGTTCCAACCTGTTCTTCTCACTCTAAGCTTTGACATTGATCTCGGGCAAAATTAGCTCATCAAGGATCCAATGGAGCTATACTCCAGAAGTGCCGAAAAATGTTGCAGGGATAACGATATGATAAACGGAAATGCACTGGGCCAGTTACTCTTCTGGATCTATGCACTTGGCTGCTCTTCCTCCTTTAACTCCTTTCTGTATAATGGATTCTCAGGAGAGACATCTTTCAGGTCTTTCTTTATATTTAGAAACTTTTAGATTCCACTCATTTTTTTATTCTCGCCCAGGCTTTGGTTGCTATGATTTGCATGTGGGAGATTCTCTCCTATCTCCAATGCCTAGAAGGCCAGGTAGTAAAGAAGGTGAGGTGCAAAGAAAAAGCCTCCCAATTCTGCCTCTTATTTAGGCCTTATTCCGTTCACAGGACAAGGAGATCAAAGAGAGCTTTAAAACTGCACTTGGTCTGGCACATTCTACACAATGACTCAGTGCTTCTTCAGTGTCTGGTACCACCTACTTAGGTATTCATCTCCTACACTGAGCACCTGCTGTGTGGAGAACTCACCACTGTCTCCATGCTCCTTTGTTGACTCAATCATTCTTAGACACATCTGACACCTAAAACAGCTTGTACTATTCTTAAGGACAGACAGCCCAGCTTTCTCTTTTGTAAGTGAAGACTAAGGATTGTTTTCTGTGGATACTTCCAACCAAGACACTGAATTTAGGGTGGAAAAAAAGGACTACTTTTATTCTGATTCAAGCAAAACATTTTAATGTGACCTGGAAGACATAAAAGTCATCACTGTAGGGCTGAAAAGTCACCTGCCTCCCCAACCCCCTTTCCACTAATAGTCTATAAATACTGGGATGTTTTTACCCTGGGGACCAATTAAGGAACTTTCACCCACCACACTCACTGCTAATGGATCAGCACTGAAACCACAACTTCTTTTGCCCCAGCCACATAAACACTCACGATGTGATAAGAAATGTTATTCCCCACCAAAATTACCTGGATACATGCCCGAGGCACGAAAGACTCTCTTCCCTTGTGAGCACCAATGATTCATTTGAAGAGACAACTGAAGTAATTATTTCCCTGCTCTTGAGACACCAAGGATCTCTGATTTCTATTACAAATTTCAATGTGCTTGGGGTAGGGTGCATTAGCCAGAGATCCAGAGCTTCAGAAAGGTCCCCCATTACTTGCAGAGTAATTAATCACTGCCTACAAATGTGTTAGAAGTTTGTAGACACCAACAATATCTTCCCTTTAAAAGCAAATAGATTTGAAAGAGGCTTTGATTATCTCAGGCCAGCTTCTGCCTTGTTTAAACCTCAAGTGAACAGAGTTTAATCTGAGACACACAAAAGCCCTAATGCCCTCCTTCCTGACCCAGTCCTGACAGTGACAGGAAGCATCATAGCTACTTCTGTCCCAGTTTCTGATAGGCAGTTCAGTCTGCAAACCCAGAGGGCACTCATGAGCTACGGGCTGCCAAGTGGCCATTGAGTGGTGGCCATATCTGCTGTCACATGGGTTCACTACAGGTCTAGGACTTTGGATGATGGTCTTGTATATGCTGCCTTATGTTCCACTCCCCTCAAAAAGCCTGAGACAACTGTGAACTTTAGTTTGCTTAGAGTGGGCCATGACAAGCCTTCCTGTGGAAGGTGCTATGGACTGAACGTTTGCATTTTCCCCAAATCCATATATTGAAGCCCTGATCTCCAACATGGTGGTATTTGGAGGTGGGACATTTGGTTCTAATTAGATCATGAGTAGGAGCCCCCATGAGTGGGATTACTGCCCTTAGGAGAAGAGACACAAGAGAGATGATCTCTGCTTTCCACCCTATGAAGATACAAAAACAAAACAAAAAAAAGGCTATCTGCAGACCAAGAATCAAGCCCTTACAGACACCAGACCTGTCAGTGCCTTGATCTTGAGCATTCAATCCCCCAGAACTGTTAGAAATAAATGTTGTTTAAGCCGCCCAGTCTATGGTATTCTGTTAGGGTAGCCTAAACCGACAGAGACACCTGGGAATCTGCCTTTATCTTCATATCCACATTCCAAACTTGACATGTGTTTTGGAACCAGACATAGCTCGACCTGTCTCCTATAACCTCCAAGTGACAGTGCCACCTCATGGATGTCACTGCTGGCATCAACAGCGGCTCAAGCCATTGCTTGGACTGCCTGGCTGCTCCGTAAAATGAAACGAAATCAAAACAACACAAAAACACCACACAGCCTCTACAGCACAATGGGCTGCAGCAGCCTTTGTGAGACATTCCAAAGAATGAATCTCACCCATGCAGGTTTGATTTATTCCCCCAACTCGTGGGGTTCTTTGTCACCACCAATCCCAGCAGGGTTAGTACCCAGGCCTATTATGACAGGTGACTTAGATTTCAGGTCACAGGATTTAACCTGCAGTAAATCCAAATTTGCATAAGGATAATGGGCATTCTACTACATTCGATGCCAGTAAACTCTAATGTGGTTAATTAACCACTGAGCACATTTACTGATAAGCTGTTCATTAGAGAAAAAAACATGACAACTCACAGTGTTATCAGAGTCCACAATTTTCAAATCTCTTTTAAAATGCTTTTCTGCCATACGGACTAAAAGCTAGCAAAAATTACAGTGTAGTCATTCTCAATACTATTTTCATGCAATTTCCAGTATAATAAACCCTTAGAAATGAGAACCAGATTTACAGATTTCATTTATTTTTTATATAAGTTTTCTCTTCACCTTACATTTCTTTCAGAAGATACCAAACTGACGAAGGCATTGGCAATGTCTTTTTTGTCTGTCTGTGTTAAGCCAGAATTGGCTCATTCAGTCACACATGAAGCATGCTTTTATATATCAGTATGTTCTGCTAGAGGGAAGTGTCCTGTAGGTGTGACCAATTCCCATTAATAATGCATATAGCACTTAGTCTTCTCTTTCAAGAATATTTTCTCTCCTAGTTCCCTATAGGTGGCATGCTTCCAACTCACTGCCCCTTGGACCTGATTCTCTTTGTCATTAGCACCATTAATTGGGGAGCATTCACAAAGCACATGATCCAACCTACCTCAGCTGGGCAAATCTAATGACCAAAAGTAAATCAATTCAGCATTGGTTGCATGTACTTAATACATGATAGTCATGGTGCCTGGCCCTGGGGACGCAAAGATAAATAAATACAATCACTCCTCAAGTAACAAACAATATGTCGACGCCTTTGATTGTCCCTTGGTTCTTCACCACTTGCATTTACTCATCTGTTAAGAGTAATTTGCTTGAGTTCTCTCTAGAGAAGAACAGCATTTAGGCAGAAACATTAGATGGAGACGCTCGCAATATTCCAGTTCATGTTGGTCTCTCCCTCCCAAAGTCTTTAGTACAAATTGCTTTGTATCGCTGACTCTGCCATATGACATAGCATTTGGTTATATTTCTTTATGATTTGATCCTTTAAGTTCCGTGTATGTTTTTGCATCAACTGCATCTTTATCCAGTGTAAATTCTTCATGCAATAAACATACAGACAGATAAGATGGCAAGCTGCTTTGAAAGGAAAAAGAAATCCTGTCATATCACTGTTAAAAATGCATAGCATTCAACAAACACCCTAAACTGAATTGATTGAATTCAACTGAATTGATAGTGTCTTCTAATATTCTTTGGTGTCTCAAAGTTACAAATCTGTGAGGTTTGTATTCCATTTACTAAACACATAAATACATTCTTGAGGTGTTTTATTTTTTAAAATTTAGAGCAACTGAAAACAAGCCTATGAACTACTTTTTTCATGTTCTTGACTTTGTTTACATACTGATTTTTATCATTTTAACTTTATTTTAGATTCAGGGAGTTGATGTGCAGATTTCCTGGATACATCATATGATGCTGATGTTTGGGGTACAACTGATCCCATCACCAGGTACTGAGCATAGTACCCAATAGCAAGGTTTCTTATATGTACTTTCATAAATACATTTTAAAAGCTTGACTGAAATATTGTTTTAACATTTAGCTTTCTAGTATTTTTAGCTTTCCCACTTTCACTATCTTTTACACTCTGGATTTGAAAATAATTACCTCTTTCATTCAAAAGCAAATCAAAATGATTACCTATGATGTCTAAATTCTCAGCTATGAGGGCACTTTGAGTTCTCAACTTACTGGTCCTCTCTTTGGCACTAAACTGCTGACTATGCCATCTACCTGGAAACTTCCTACTTTCTTAGCTTCTGTGACATTTTCTCTAGTTCTTCTCCCACCTCACAATTTTCACTTTTAAGTCTTCTTTTAAATATTAGTTACTCTCAGAACTCTTCTTTAAAATACATTGTTCTTCCTTTTGATGTGATTTCTTACCCGATCTCATCAATTTCAATTAATTTAGCTTTATTGTTTATATTCTAGTTACAGTTACAGCTCCAGCTATTCAACTTGACCTTGTTCTCCAGCTAACACAGGTACACATCAAAAATAGCCCTTTCCCCTTAAGGCCTGCCTCTCCTCTGCATATCTACATTCAATTAATGTCGTCAAGCCAGAAACTTGTGGCTTCTTCCTGCCCTTACCTGGAACATCCAATCAGTTAATCAATCTTACTCATTACCTCCTTGTTGGTCTTCTCATACTCAATTATACCCACCTAAAAATAAGGTCCTAGCCCTGATGCATGCACACATCTTAAAACCTTATTTTACATCACTCCAGCAAGACTGAGCTCTGTGTCTATGAAATGTGTTAGCACACCTAAAATGCTTAGAGTTCCTGACACACAGTAAGCACTCCATTAATGTTAGCTGCTCTCACTGTCAGAGGCATTTGAACCAGAGAAACTCCATCTTGAATAGGGGCTGGGTAAAACAAGGCTGAGACCTGCTGGGATGCATTCCCAGGAGATGAGGTATTCTAAGTCACAGGATGAGACAGGAGGTTGGCACAAAATACAGGTCACAAAGACCTTGCTGATAAAACAGAATGTGGTAAAGAAGCTAGCCAAAACCCACCAAAACAAAGATGGTGGGAAAACTGACCTCTGGTCATCCTCACTGCTTATTATACAGTAATTATAATGTCGTAGCATGCTAAAAGACACCTACATGGTCTAAAAAAGAGAGGAATCCTCAGTTCCAGGAACCACCTTCCCTTTCTCCCCTTTTCCAGTAAAAGGGAAAAAGTAATGAAGCAAGAAGAGATCCATGTGTCACTATCGGTGTGAAACTAAAACCCTACTGACAAACAGGCCTCCAGTCTATCATTTAATAATCAAGCCAAACTACCTGTGTAGCATGGTAGCACAGAGCCTGGTGCTTAGTAGGCATTCAATAAATATCTACCTCTTGCTTAGCGTATAATCAAGAAATAACCATAAAGTAGCCAACCAGCAGCTGTCGGGGCTGCTCTGCCTATGGAGTAGCCATTCTTTTATCCCTTTACTTTCTTAGTAAACTTGCTTTCGCTTTATGAACTCACGTAGAACTTGTCCTTGGTCCAAGAAGCCTCTCTTGGGGTCTGGATAGGACTCCTGTCCAGTGACAGTACTATTACTACTACTCCCACTACTGCCACATTTACTTCATTTTTATTATTTGTTCTCTATGCTTATCATGCTATTTTGCATGTTTGTGACTTTACTGATGCTATTCCCTCTCCATGGAATTACTATTTTTGTCTAACTCCTTACTCTTAAAAGAATTTTTTTAAACTTTTGTTCATGTTCTTTCTCTTTCAAGAGACCATCTCTAGTATCTCAGATCAGGCTAAGTGCTCATATCTGGTGCTTCATTATAAACCTGTGAAAACTTTGACTAATCTATCTATTTAGGTAGACAGATAGCTAGATAGATCTAGGTAGATAGACAGATAGATAGAATTTAATATGTTGCATTATAATTATGAGGTTTTGCTTGCCATTTAACTACAGCAAGAGTCAGCAAACTAACCCCCTGGGGCCAATCCAGTTCACTTCCTGCTCTTGTAAATAAAGTTTTATTAGAACACAGACACATTTGTTTGTTTATATATTATCTATGACTGCTCTCATGCTCCATGACAGTTTGATAGTTGTGATACAGACCATATGGTTCATTAAACCAAAACTACTTGCTGGCAGGTCCAGAGAGTCTCAGCTTCGGTATTATTGAGATCCAGGACTGGGTAATTCCTTGTCACAGAAGCACTATCCTATGCATTGTAGGCCTACAGTGTGGCAACATTTGTGACCTCCAATGGCATCTTCCCTTCAATATCCCTTTACTTCTCTCCAACCACTCCTCCACCCCAGTTTTGACAAAAAAAAAGAGTCTCCAGACATTGTCAAATATTTCTTGGGGCAAGCTTGTCTCCACTTGAGAAACCAGTAATCTGGCCCTTTAGAGAAAATGTTGTCAACCCCTGAACAATAATATCTTTGAGGAAAGAAAGTGTCCAGTTCATTTTGCATTCCAAACACCATGCCTAAAACATAATAATAGAAGCTCATTAAATCAATCACTTAAAGGTAATTGAAAGATCACAAGACATGGCAAAGCAATTTAAACTTCATAAGCATTTTAGACCTGAATGGGACACTGGTGATCGTCAAGCCGATACCCGATTTTACAGCTAAGTTTTGCTTCCTTAAGCATTTTGAACATCACCCATAAGAACTATTACATTAATATCTATGAAGAAAATTTATGCTAAAAAAGATAATCTATCACAATCCCATTTGATTGCCAGGAATTTTTAAAATGTGAAATCACTGCATTCATATTTCACATATGCACATATATTTATCCATGAGTGCATTTTTTTTACTATGTCTATAAAGAAGAAATTATTCTCCTTTGGCAGATGGGATAATTTCAATTGTGGTCAAAATGTAATATGGAGAAACAGCAACTTTCTTACAATCAATCAAGAAATTCGTTTGGGGTATATAAGTTACTTTCCACTGTCTTTAATAATTTGATATTTGATATTATATACAGCATTGTTGTAACTACAAAAACTCTGTTTTCAGAGGGATGGTATGCATACCAGAAAAGCTAACAAATGACGATGAGGTACTGTAAGCACCAATTGAATGACAAAATGGCTAGTATTTCTTGAGCACTCACTGTGAAACAGATTCAGCTAAAGGTTTTATTGCATCATTTCATTTGATCCGGTATGTATGTAGTAAGTGGAAAAACAAAAATTTGAACCTGGAAGTCTACCTCCAAATCTGAGCTGACACACCCTATAGGATATGAGTGTGCTTGGAATTCAGAAGTGAGAAAAGACCACTGTTAACCCCGTGATCAGTCAAGCAGGTGACCATGAGAGAGGTTCTAGAAGAAAGGGCAAGCATCAGGCAGAAAAGAGAAAGGGAGAAATTCTTGGCTAGAAGAACCAAATAAACAAGTCATAGAAGAAAAAACTTAAAACATGTATTTAGAGGCCGGGCACGGTGGCTCAAGCCTGTAATCCTAGCACCTTGGGAGGCCGAGGCGGGTGGATCACGAGCTCGAGAGATCGAGACCATCCTGGTGAACATAGTGAAACCCCGTCTCTACTAAAAATACAAAAAATTAGCTGGGCATGGTGGCGCGTGCCTGTAATCCCAGCTACTGAGGAGGCTGAGGCAGGAGAATTGCCTGAACCCAGGAGGCGGAGGTTGCGGTGAGCCGAGATCGCGCCATTGCACTCCAGCCTGGGTAACAAGACTGAAACTCCGTCTCAAAAAAAAAAAAAACATGTATTTAGAATAATAGGAAAAAACCACGCTGCTTACATTTAGGGAAGAACTGTGAGAAGGTGGCAGCAAAGCTGAAGACAAACTGCAGAAGACCTTGAGTGGGAGGCTAAAGAAGACATGTTCTAGTGGGCACTGGATGTTTCCAGAGAATGGCACAAAGAGCAAAACGGGGCAGAATGCAGCATGGAGAGAAAGCAGAGAGAGCAGAGGTAGAAAAACTCATCATGACACCATGGTAGGTGAAGTACTACAGGGCAGAGGGAGAGGCAGAAGTGAAGGGACCAGGAAACAGAGGAGAGAGATGAGTGAGAAATATATAGGGAATTGCCAAGGAGATTTTGTGTTTGATTAAATGAGGGCAAAAAGGAAGAAGGGAAATGAGAAGGCAAGATCACATCTCACTTTGAGGTTTCTAACTCGAGGGCACAGGTAATAATAGTATGAGCTCTTCCAACCCTATTGAATTCTACATAACCATGCCCCATACTTCTCACACTTAGCACACTGGACCCACCTCTCTTCTAGAAGTCATGGATCATCCTATGCTGTTTTTCTTATCTTTCCTTTTTCAAACCTTGTAACTATTTTGTTTTACCTTTTTCCCTACCATGTCCTGGAAATATGTATTTTTTGTCTTCCTGAGCTTAAGAAGGTGTAGGTCAAGAGAGGGGTTTTATGAAAGGATAGGCTAACATTTGTTTTTAACTCTGAAAAGAAGAAACAAATAGGCAAATATCAAAGATGCCAGAAAAAAGTTATAGAGATCTGTGTACAGCCATGTGAATGTCGTCAAAAATACTGTAGCATACACTTAAAATTTTATTAAAAGCAGATTTAGGGCTACATGTTTTTTTTTAACTACAGTTTTTAAAAGAAAAAAATACAGATACATACTGCAAGAAAGAATAGAAATAACTGGGTAATTCAAGAGCTCAAAGGGAGAGAAGGAGATGCTGAGCACAGGTAACAGGTGAGCTTACAAAGGTAGACACCTCACTTTCTAGCATAAAGGGAAAGAGAAAATCAACCTAGATAAGGGATAACAGGCAGATGAAGACTCTGAGGTAGAGATAAACTTGATAAATTGACATTGCCTAGCCTGGATGTTTTCAGAAAAGCATCATATCCAGCCCTATAGATTTCTTCCCTTTCATTACCTCTCTTGCTGAGCCATGGCCACCAGCACCTCTTGGACTTTTCTTGAATGTGCCAAGCTTTTCCTTGCTTTAGGTCCTTTTTGTTCTAGTAGCTTCCTCTGATTGGAATGGCCTCTCCCCAAGATTTTGGGTGTGTGACTGAGTCCTTCTTTCATCTCAAGTCTCAATTATTGTATCCTCAGAGAGTGCCGCCCTGACCATACAGGCTCCTGGAGACCCACTCACTATCTCATTGATTCGGTTTGGCTCTGTCCCCACCCAAGTCTCATCTTGAATTGTAGTTCCCATAATCTAATCTAGCAAGTCACTCATTTACTTATTCATGAATGCAGTAAATATTCCTGGAATGCCTACTCTGTCATAAAATCTGTTCAAAGAGTGGGAGTATGTGGTGAATGACAGCATGTATAAGGTCTATGAGCCTATGGAATTCACATTGTGGTTGAAGGAGACTAAGAATAAATGCAAAACAGATAATTAAGATACTTTCGGATAATGATAAGTGGCATGAAGGAGATGAAATGGAATAATGGGTATATTAGTCCATTCTCACACTGCTAATAAAGACATACCTGAGACTGGGTAATTTATAAAGAAAATAGGTTTAATTGACTCACAATTCAGCACAGCTGGGGAGGCCTCAGGAAAATTACAATCATGGTGGAAGGGAAAGCAAACACGTCCTTCTTCACATGGCAGCAGCAAGGAGAAGTGCCGGTGAGAGGGTGTGAGTCATGAGAGGGACCCGGTGGGAGGTAATTGAATCATGGAGGCGGTTACTCTCACACTGTTCTTGTGATACTGAGTTCTCACAAGATCTGATGGTTTTATAAAGGGCTTTTCCATCTTTTGCTTGGCACTTCTCCTCGCTGCCGCCATGTGAAGAAGAACATGTTTGCTTCCCCTTCCATCATGACTGTAAGTTTCCTGAGGCCTCCCCAGCTGTGAATTTTGAGTCAATTAAACTTTAATTTTCTTTATAAATTACCCAGTCTCAGGTATGTCTTTATTAGCAGTGTGAGAATGGACTGATATACCCATTATTCCATTTCATCTCCTTCATGCCACTTATCATTATCCGAAAGTATCTTAATTATCTGTTTTGCATTTATTCTTAGTCTCCTTCAACCACAATGTGAATTCCATAGGCTCATAGACCTTATACATGCTGTCATTCACCACATACTCCCATTCTTTGAACACATTTTATGACAGAGTAGGCATTCCAGGAATATTTACTGCATTCATGAATAAGTAAATGAGTGACATGCTGTTGACAAAATGAATATAAGCAGAAGCTGGAACTTTGGAACAATAATTCCATCACTGATGTTCATGAATACTTCTTAATTTATTGAAGAATATTTCCCACCTGTTCTTGTGTCAGGACCTATGTTTAACTTCAAAGGGAATCTGCAGTCTACATAAATCCTTGTTCGTGTCTTCTAGAAGCTCAGTCTATTGGGGAAACATATGACAGTGCAAATTAAAGTGCACTGGGATGAAAATTAACAACAATTGCAATGCACTGAAGTTTTGAACTGAGGGCTATAGGAGCATATAATAAACTACTTCTAACTTAAGCAAGGTTAAAACAAGAAAACAATTCCACTGAAGTGCTAAGGATATTAGAGTTCTGAGTCTGACATACAAATGTAGAGGGTTAAAGAGTAACCATGAAGTAGGGGACACCAGAAGTATGTACCACCCTCCCGAGAAGTTTTTCACTGAAAGCAAGGAATGAGCTCAGGTGTAAATTGAGCAGGAGACAGTATCAAAGAAATGATTTTGAATACGTCTCTAGCTGACAAGATGGAGCAGAGGAGAAGGGGAGATGGAAGGTTAAGAGAGGAAATATTTAAAGGGCTGAATCTCAAAGAAGGCAAAAGAAGAGAGGAAAGTTTATTCTGTAAGATGGGGGGAAGAAGGTAGCAATGAGAGTCTTTGAAGCTAAGTTTTAAGGTGGAGGGAGAGAAGCTTAGCAAGCATTACCTGAACAGTTTCTATTTTCCCTACAAAGTATGAGATAGAACATCTGCTGGTATTGGATGGTGAGGGAAAAGCTGAGGGAGAGGGAAGGAGGAGAATTTTATTGGTTGATAATTGGTGTGCAATGTCACTGCCCTAAGCGGCATTTTCACTGATTTGTGATGTGAAAAATGTGTCCTTGTATCTCTCTTAAAATCTATGCAGAAACGATTTGTGGTGTACAATCCACATGAGGAACAGAACACAAGGTTATAAAAGCACCATAACACTAATAGAATAGTCATTTCTGCATCTGAAAAACAATTTTTGAAAACATAAGCTAATTAATTAGCTCAGTGATTGCTGTAGGTATATGTGTACAAGGACTAGGGGTTTTTTTTTAAATCTCCTTTGAGGTATTCAAAGATGCAAGAGATTTTGTCTCAGTAGGAATGTTGTGGTAGATTACATTTGCTGTAAATAAGTGACATTTTTAGAAAGCAATGAGTTCCACTGAATTTACCTTGACAAGCAAAAAAAAAAAAAAATGCAAAGCTAAATAAGTGATTCCCAAGATCAGACTGAAAATTCATAATAAGTCTAAAAAGTAGCTGCTCCTCATTCTGGTGTTTTGAAGGCATTAAAGGCGAATAGCTCCAACTTCATGGACAATATTAAGCTGGGACAAAAAGAAAAGATGTGCTGCCTATCCAAATACAAAACGATTGCACTGCTTTTCATTTATGCCAAGAGCAGCAACTTCCCTCTCAGGTTCCATCATGAAAATCATTCCTCCATTAGCAGGATGAACAATATCAATTTGCCCAAAGTTGGAAATCAATCAAAAATGGCCTTCCTCTCAGTACAGTCAATGGCAAGGTAAAAGAAATAGGTAATTGTATCTAGTCTCCCAGACCATTTCTGCCTGATTAAGTGACCTTTCCTATGAAGTAGAGCCTCTAAGCGGGAGTGAGAGACCATTCCTTAGAGTAAGTTTAACCACAGAATTCCCAACCTTTTCCAGAGCAGCTTTTTTCCCTTTCTTCATCACTCTTATGACTGAGTTTGTAGAAAGGGCAGCAAAAGCAGGATGTCGACAGTATTTATCCCTCAATTCCAACACTTAGAATGATGTGAATGGGCAAGACACTCGCTCTCTTTAAATTCAAGTTAGTAACAATGATAAAATCCAACCCATAAGTTTTTTGTGAGAATTAAATTAGGGAATACATTTGAAGTACATAGCACCATGTAGAAACACACTTCACATGTGTTCACAGTAAGTGTTCAATAATTGCTAGCCTTTATTGCTGCTGCTATGATTATAATTGCTGTGGTTGTAATGGTTTTTTGAGATAATCAAGTATAGGACTGAGAAATAAATTATCCTAAGTGAATAATAGGTGATGGTAGTGTCTGGGAACCTCAACTCCTACCACAAGGGCAACCCAATAAATGTCTGTGGGACATGTACAGTCAACTGATTTGGAGATTAATGAGGAAAGTCTTTCACACGATGAACCTGAGCTAATCAACTAGCCTTATTCTTTCTTTGCAGATAGGTCATTCATTGTAGAACTGTAGATGTATTAGAAAGGAGCTGATAAAATCAAGACCACTCAGATGATTCCAGAATCCCCTCAATAACCTCAGCAAAATGGTTGCTCAGTTTCTACTTAGACGTTTTGAGTGTCGAAGAACTCATTACTTTGAAGGCAGTTTTGGATAGCTCTGACTCAATGTTCCTCCTTATGTTAAGTACCCAGCTTCCACTCATTAGCCTTAGTTTCTCTTCTTAAGGATATATGGGCCACATTTTATTCCACTTTCATAGGATAGTCCTTCATGTATGAAGACAACTCTCAAACCTTGGGCAGAGGCATCTTCACTTTCTCAAGTTAAAAGACCCTGATTCTATCAGTTCATCTTTTTTATGTTAGGATCTTGAATGCCTTAGTTTTTATACTTTTAGAGCTGAAGTCTAAACATGTTCTAATCTGTCAATTAGTTATCATTTTAAAAGCTTATTTTCAGCCAGGCATGGTGGCTCATGCCTGGAATCCCAGCACTTTGGGAGGCTGAAGTGGGCGGATCACTTGTGGTCAGGAGTTTGAAGTCAGCCTGGCCAACATGGCGAAACCCATCTCTACTAAAAATACAAAAATTAGCTGGATATGGTGGCATATGCCTGTAATCCCAGTTACTTCAGAGGCTGAGGCAGGAGAATCACTTGAACATAGGAGGTAGAGGTGGCAGTGAGCTGCAATGACACCTCTGTATTCCAGCCTGGGTGATAGAGCAAGTTGCTGTCTCACAGAAAAAAAAAAAAGCTTATTTTCCATTTCCAGTAATTATACCAGCACATAGAGAAAACAATGATGATATTAATAATTATAAATAAAATTTGCTGAACATTTTCTACGTCAGCTATTTTACATGCATGATCTCAATACAACAACACTATCAAGTAGGTGTAATTATTGTTCCCATTTAATAAGTAACTGAAGGTTAGCTGTGTTACCCAGCATCATATAGCTAATGGGAGTAGAGTTATGCTTTGCAGCCAGAAACTCTAACTCCAGAGCCTGCTTATCTTAACCAATAAATTACACTGTAGAACTGTTACCTCCTTTGTTTTATAGGTCAGACCTCTATTAATTCAACCTCAGATAGCACAATTTCTATCATATTTCATCCCTGCCATTCACAAAGTTAACAAGCCATGTTCTCTCATATCTCTTCAAGTCCTTAATATAAATAAGCTTTGTGCCATCTAACAAAAACTTTCATATAGGCCAAAAAAAATCCACACAATCAGGGCCCATTGGTATTTTAATCACTCAATAGCTCTTGTATCCAACCCCTATTGCTCCATCTTATTAATGAGAATATAACAAAATGTGTCATCAAAAACTTCACTGCTATTTGGCTAGATGACGTCCATAGTACTTTTCTGAATCATCAGTAATACTACTGAATGAGTATATGAATTTGGTTGATAGGATATAGCTTTTTCTTAAGTGTTCTTAATTAATCATGGCAGTTATATTGATCACTGTTTGCTCTGCTATGAGCTCACACATTCTATTAATATTGTACTCCAAAATCTTACCCAGATTCTAGTTCAATTCATAAGTCCATTGTTTGCGTTACCTACATTTTTCTATCTTCTAGTCTTTAGGAAGCTTCTCCACTTACTAGCATTCCTCCAAAACAACCAACTGGATTTTAAAAATTGTATTCACAAAGTCTCTCTGTATCCTGGAATAGCATTCATCTGAGGCAGGAAATTTGAATTAGTACAGAGCCAATTATCTGATTTGTAAGATCCTCCAGTATTAAATATCCTACTTTTGTCTGTCTTGCCTTGTCCAGGGACTTACCTTTTGTCAGAAAAAAAAAAAAAAACAGGAGTAAAGTAAGAAGGAAAAAGAGGAATTCTGCTACAGCACCTAGGGCTTCCTGCTGCAAATGACAGAAAATAAAGCCCCAACTGGTTTAGACAAGAGCAGTACTTTATGCAATCATGAGTGGAAATTAAGGTGTAGTCTAATTTGAAAAATCTAGGACCTTAAAAAATGTCACTAAGACCTACTTTCCTCCCATCTTTTGGCTATGATTTTCTCCATCCTGGCTGCATTTTTGGTCTCTGTGGTGGCAAGAGAGTGGCCAGAAGCTTAGTTTCACACCACTCCAAGTTCTAGCCCAAAGCAGGAGAGAGCTGTTTCCCTACAACATACAGACAAAAGTCCTGAGCCTGTTGTTATGCATCCAAGTTGGTTTAGGAGCTCACCTATGAAGAAAGCAATCGTGACCAGGTGAATAGGAGTCCCTAATTGATTTAGGGATCTCATGCTCACTAATGGAGCTGGGAGTGGAGCAGATACCACTGAATCATTGGCTTGAGAATGAGTGGAATAAAAATCAAGAAACATGTATCAGATGAAGGCAGAATGGATACCAAGTTGCTAGCTATATATATATATATATATATATATATATATAAATAAAATATATAACAATATATAATATATATTAAACATATGTATTACACATATATATAATATATATTAAACATATATATATATTTCCATCCCGTCAACAACCCATCAAGTATAAGCAGCAAATCCTTCTTTAGTAATTTGATCGTGGCACTAACTGAAGAACTACTCTGTCTGTCATAGCACTGCAACATCAAAGATCTTTGAGATCTCAGTGCTCCCTACTCTTCCTTAGGTTCGTACCACGTTTTTACAGCCACCCTTTGCTAAATGCTTATACCTGTTCCTACTGAAGTACGCCTCAAATGCATTCCCATCCCCAGTAGTTAAACGTGTTGCTCCTTATTCTTCTGTGCCTCTGTATGTTATGGGTCTAAATTGCATTGGGAGCCCACCTATAAAGAAAACAACCATGACCAGGGGAAAGGGAATCTCTAATTGACTCGCATTGCCAGTCTCTCTCTCCCTCTCCCTCTCTCCCTCTCCCCCTCTCTCTCTCTTTCTCCCTCTCTCTTTCCTGCCCTGTCCATTGAAATTCTTTGTAATCCAGAAAGTAATCTCTTTTCCAGAATATTAGATTTATCCTCTTTACAAAAATTTCATTCTGAAATTGAATTACCCGACATTGCCAATATTTGACTTTTTTTTTATTACCTCACAAAACAATAGCCATTTTGTTTTTTGAGACACAATCTCACTTTGTTGCCCAGACTGGAGTGCAGTGGTACCATCTTGGCTTACTGCAGCCTCGACCTCCCAGGCCCAAGTGATCCTCCCACCTCCCTCCAAAATAGCTGGGACCACAGGCGTGTGGCACCATGCCCAGCTAATTTTTAAATATTTTTTGTAGACACACAATCTCCCTCAGTTGACCAGGCTGGTCTCCAGCTTCTGGACCCAAGCAATCCTTCTGCCTCAGCCTCCAAAAATGCTAAGATTATGGGCATGAACCACCATGCCCAGCCAAAAATGGCTTTTTAATGGTTAATCCACGTGTAGTTTACTAGAGCTGCCCTAACAAAATACCACATACTGAATCACTGAAACCACAGAAAGTTATTTTCTCACACTCCAGGAGGCTGGGTGTCCACGTTCAAGGTGTCAACAAGGTTGGTTTCTTCTGATGCCTCTGTCCTTAGCTCTTAAATGGCTATCTTCTCCTTCTCTCTTCACATGGTCTTTCCTCTGTGTATATCCACGTCCTTATCACTTCTTCATGTGAGGACACCCATCATACTGGCTGAGGGCCTGTCCGTACGACCTCATTTTATCTCAATTACTTCTTTAAAGGCCTTATCTTCAAAAATATTCACAAACTAAAGGTTAGAACTTCAACATGTGAACTTGTGGAGGACATAACTCAGCCCATGACAAGCCCATAAGTAGCTCCTGAGAGGCATAAACTGCTTTTTCTTTCCTTCTGTTGCCACATTCCTCCATTTCCTCTGATTTACATCTTCACTTCTTTCCACTTTGCTCAAATCTTATTTCTTCTGGTCACCTTTTGGTATTGGTTCTTCCATCCTGTCAAGACATTCTTATCTCCAAACCCACAGATTGCCTTTCTGTACGTCTTTCTTTTTTGTTTGTTTGTTTGTTCTTCCTGGCTTTATGTGAGCAGTTTTGTCCACTGTCCCACATCTGTCTTAATAATAAAACTTACCCTGCTACCCAAAATCTAATGAACAATAATTTGTGTTTCTACACTACATTTACAAGGTCTCTACAGCAGTGTGCATTTGGATTAGCAGGGATTACTGTCCTCATTTTACAGATCAAGACATGGATATCCAGAGACATTGGATAATTTTCTAATTAACATTAGAACTGAACCTGGTAGCAGGTCTTTTTAATTCAACCACATTGGACTCTCCTAACTTCTGCAGGTTTTTAATTGCAGAAACCGTGAAGAGCGTAAGTGGTTCTTTGGCCTGAACTAATTGATTTTATTTCGATTAATAATATAAATAATAATTACATTAACATTTGTATAGTTTTATATTTTATGAAACACCTCCATTTGTCTAATCCCATTTGGCCTCTTTGGCCTCTACATAAAAATACACGAAATCGGTGTTACTCTCTCTTTATAGATGAAGAAACTGAGCTCAGAGCAGTTGAGTGGCTTCCGAAAAGCCATGCAACCGGCAAGGAATGAGTCTAGGCAAGACTCAAAGCCTGGGCTTGTGCTTCTAGAGCCCGCCCTCTTCTCATCTCCCATGTTGACTCTAAAAGCCTCACTTGGACTTCTCTAGCCCTGCCCTGCACAGTAGTCTTAATGATAGAAAAAGGAATGTTTAGGCCCAATGCTATGACCTGAATTCACCTGCTTATGGACAGAGGCATTTATTAAGAAGTCAGGAAGAATACCAAAACAACGGCTAGGGAAACAAACAAATTAGAGAAAGAGTGGAGAGGGGGAGGAGGGAGGACAATGAGTAAGGAGGCAAGAGGAAAATTCAAAAGAAAAACCAGAGAAGAAATTAAGTGACACCGTGAGAGATAGCAACAAGAGACAGCAAACAAGACAGGGTAAAATAAAATGAGGGTTTTTTTAAAAGGAAAAAAAAGAGCAGCAACAAACACATTATCCCAAAGCCCGCAGGTGCCAGCAATTCAAATAAACGTATAGCAATTAACAGAATTAACACAGCCTTAAATAGCTTGGCTCACCAGATGTGGACGCCTATCAGGCTTCTATAAAATGTAAAGTTATTACAGATTAAGCCATTAATCATCTGTTCAGAGACCATCTCTGGTTGCAAAACTACATTCGGTTTTAAATGGCTAATAATCACAAAAGGATGTGAAACGTAATGTGCACAATGACGTTCTAACCGATCTTTTTTCCTTTAAATATGTGTTCTCTGCTCCCAATTCTCTTGCTTCTCCTTCCTCCCCATTAGTGATGACACGAGAAAAGAGAGGTGAGAGGGTCCAGTCTGTCCCCCAGGTCTCGGTGGCACTTGTGGGCAAATGGAGGAGAAAGGAGGATGGTGCGGAGAGAACCAAGTCAAATTACACAGAAGCTTCAACACGTGGGAGGACATTGTGATGGGCTCCGGTCGCCTGATGGGGACACTGCTCATGCAACCTGGTCTTGGCCTGGCCTTCCTGTATTTCATTTGTCATCGAACGGCTCGGTAATGCCAAGGACAGAGGAAAAGAGAAATGCATGTTGTCTCAGGGAGGGTCTCTGAAAACTGAAATGGGAGTCAGATGGAAGCGGTTTTCTGTAGAAAGTTTAAAATTCAGAGAGGCAGCCTCCAATCCAATGCTGAAGCTGAGGGAGCACCTTTCTATCCCTGATCTTCAACTTCCTAGGACAAAAAGATACATCAGGGGAAAGTGGTAGATGAATTAACACTAGTCCTCAAAGAATGAAGGCCTGATGGATAACATGCCAATCTGACCGTGTTTCACTGCTTAAGATCCTTCGATGGCTTCCCCATTACCTAGAGAACAAAGTCCAAGGGTATAGGAAATAAAGTCCCCTATGAAATGGCCCCTACCTAACTGCAGCTCCCAATCTTATGATCTGGGCCTTGGAATTAGCAAGCTGTTCATAAGTTCCTCACCCAGACACCAGGACATGCCCTATCTCCGTACCTTTGCTGATGCTGCCCCTCATCCTGGAGCACCTCTTCCCCCATGCTTCCATGCTCCCTTCTACTTGGCCTCAAGCACCTCACCTTGGGATGCTCCCTGAACCCCAGGATGTATTAGGTCCTTCTCCTCAGCAGCCCCAATGTAACCGAGAATCCCTCATGTTGTACATTAACTGTCATTTACTGCAATTATGTGTGTCTGCCTCTCCCCACTAATATGAGTTCCTCTAAAGCACCAACCATGTTTGACTCATATTTATAATTTAGCACAGTCCTTGGCATATTGCAGGTTTGGAAGACATATTGTCTGCTATGCACTGAATGTTAGGGTTCTCCAAAGTTAATATGTTGAAATCCTAGCCCCCAATGTGACAGTTTTAAGAGGTGGGGCCTCTGGGAGGTAGTCAGATCATGAAGGTTGCTCATGAGTGGGACTGATACCCTTATAAAAGGTACCCTAGAGAACTCTTACCCTCTTTTTCCCATGTGAGAACACAATAAGGAAACAGCAGTTTGCAACACAGAAGAGGGCCCTCGCGAGAACCTGACCAGGCTAGCACATTGTTCTTGGACTTCCAGCCTCCAGAACAGTGAGAAATAACTTTTTGTTGTGTATAAACCACTCAGTCTATGATACTTTTTAATAGCAGTCTGGACTTACACATTGTGGATCTAAATTCCACCAGATTTCAGAGCTCCATGAGGTTAGTGATTCATTCACTTATTTATTCCAGACGTACTTATTGAGTATATTTTTTAATGTCAGGGTCCATTCTAGGTGCTGGGGAAACATCTGTAAGCAAAATAAGACCTCTGTCCTCATGGAATTCACATTTTAATAAAGGAAAACATTGTGTCAAATAAATGACCAAAGGTAACAAACAAGGTAATCATTGAGGGCAGGCGGGATGAGTTATCCCTATTTTTGCATTATGAGAGAATTTAAGTAGGGCAAACCTCAGAATAATTTTTTTTTCCTGACAGTGATTTGCTAATATGAGAAATATAGAGATAACATGTGCTAATGGATAGGCACTTATAAACTATTTTATATAATGCAATATATAATCATTAATAATTATAAGCAAAAACGTTGTATTTTGTAATGCTGTATGATTTCACTTTTATGTACATCATGTCTTTTTTTTAAGAAGAATGCAACAGAGAATTTTTATTATCTCCTTGTTATAGGTTAGAAAACTGAGACTGGAATAAGATCAGTGGCTTATTCTAGGCCCTATAGCCAGTGATAAAGCTAGCATTCCTAAGCAGATTTTCTGATTTGAAGCCCAGTGTTCTTTTCATTATACTATGGTGCCTCCCTCACAGCCTTTTCTATCACAGTTTTCATAGAGGAGCTTCCGATCATTCCTCTTAGCCTTGCTGAGGCTTTTAATATAATATTTTTCTCATATCTGAGTGCTCAGGGGGAGCGAGAGCAGATTCTTGAAAGTTTCAACCGCTGCAATGTCAAGATGTTCTTTAGTTATCCCAGGAAAGTCAAGTGGTCAATAGGGCCTAAGAGCGTTCATTTAGGAAAGATGTTTATTCATTTACAACCACGTAATTTCACTCAGCAAATATTGACTGACAGCCACTAAGTGCCAAGAACCATTCTAGGAGTTGGAGACACAAGAACAAACATGAGACAGATACACTAAAACGTGAAAACATCAAAAGTAACAGGATGCTGACTTCATGATATTTAAGTGGACACAAATCTTGTATTGATAACGAAGGTATGTAGAGAACCGTCACAGTCTGATGACAACATGGATCCCTTGTCAGCTTTTACACTGGTATTAAGTTAGGAAGTATATACACAAGTAATATCCAGTCCCTTTGGCACAATCATGGAGCCAGAACTTAGCTTTTAGGTGTGAAGTAATTACAGTCCCAAAGACAAAACCTATCTTGTGCCACACACAAAGAAATATTGATGATCTGGAGCAGAAATCGCATAGGCCCATCACCATGTTTCTGATTTGAAGAAAATCACACATAAAATCACTTAGCTTTATTTAGGACAACTTAAAGCCACAAATAGCAAGAGAAGATTCTTTTTTTAAGGCAGCAAGAGGAAAGGAAAGGGAAAGAAGGGATTGTGAAATAATTAGAGACTATTCTATGGTTTAAGTGGGTGAGTGGGGTTTATCAGGTAGCTGAATCCTAACATAGCTGGAAGTCTTTAATGCTTGCTGATTTATCAAAATTAAATACCAAGAACAAGAGAAGAATCTCCGTAGACCTGCCCACAGGAAAGGAAATTGTAGTGACTAAATGAAAAGAAATAATACACCAGCGTTACATAGATTCAAAATGATCTGTTCAAAGTACTCAAAGAAGAAGACTTCCAAGTCCCTTAGAAAGACTACTATGCTGTACAGGGAAAACAGAGACAGGGCAGTAGTTTATCAAGTTCTAGCTTTGCCTATCATTTTCGTTAGCATTTTGAATTTTCCTTTTTCTAACATGGTCTGAATTGAAATAAATATTTGTGCTGCTAGCTAAGATAAGGATATATTTTTATCACTGATTATAGTTATTTTTCTATTATCGACACTGTTTTTCAGAACTGCCTCTACCTATTAAGCTATTAAGTAATACTTCTGACAGACTTTTGAAGCTTTCTGCTATTTGGGCAGCATAAATGCATGTGTGTGTGTGTGTGTGTGTGTGTGTGTGCGCGCGCGCACGTGCGCACGTGTGTGTGTGTGTGTGTGTGTGTGTATTTTCTTTAGTTTCCACAGGGATAAAGTCATCAGGGACATCTTTGTGTTTTTATGAGACTTGTTTCAAAATGTCCAGGGCATCCTTCCTGATTAATAGATAGAAGATTTGTGGTTGGGAAATTGCCCCTTTGTCTCTAAGTATACAATGGAGAGGTAGCTCAATACAATTGTGTGTAGGAGAAAATTAATCCTAAATGCCAAACCTAAATCCTGTCCTGGAAAAACTCCATGCTCAGGACTGTTGCACTGCAAAACTGAATGAGCACTCCACAGCAACCAATGCCTCCTTCATTCCTGAGCCACGTCCTTGGTAACAAGAATGTTGCAATCTTTTTCTGATGAGAGTGCAATTCCAATGTAGTGTGATTTAGCAGTGTTTAAGAGTTTTAGCCAGGTGTGGTGGCTCACGCCTGTTATCCTACCACTTTGGGAGGCTGAGGCAGGTGGATCACAAGGTAAGGAGTTCAAGACCACCCTGACCAACACGGTGAGCCATCATCTCTACCAATAAATGCAAAAATTAGCTGGGTGTGGTGGCACATGCTTGTAATCTTAGCTCTTCAGGAGGCTGAGGCAGGAGAATCACTTGAACCCGGGAGATGAAGGTTGCAGTGAGCTCAGATCAAGCCACTGCACTCCAGCCTGGGTGACAGAGTGAGACTCCACATCAAAAAAACAAAACAAAACAAAAAAAGAGTCTTTCAGGGTTCATTAGATAGTGCATAGTCTGTATCTTTATTCTATCCAAATAGGGGTAAATCCCAGGGAGGAAGGGCTCTAAACCTACCATAATTCCATCAGAAATAATGATGAAATCTCTGAAACCAGCAGAAGCATACGTAACATCCTGAAGAGAGATGATAGCACTCTTTGGTGCTCCTATTTCGTCCTACAGGCTGACAACAATACAAAGCTACAACTGGATTTTCCCTCCTCTATCGTGTCTCTCTTTCTACCCCTTCCTTCTCAATTTGCACTTGATTTATTACAACAAGGCCTGGCTCAAATGTCACTCCTTCTCTAAAACTGACTTCCACCTAAAATTTATATTTCCTCTACTCAACTAGAGCATTTAGTCTGTGGCACTGAACACATGCTCTCCTATGCTATACTTACTTACTTATCTCATCTCCCTTCCTACAAGACAAAGCCTTGGAGCAGGTGTCCCCAAACTACGGCCCACAGGCCACATGCGGCCCCCCGAGGCCACTTATCCGGCCCCCCGCCGCACTTCAGGAAGGGGTACCTCTTTCATTGGTAGTCAGTGAGAGGAGCACAGTATGTGGCGGCCCTCCAACAGTCTGAGGGACAGTGAACTGGGCCCCTGTGTAAAAAGTTTGGGGACGCCTGCCTTGGAGCATGGAAATCATGGCTTAAAAAGAGCCACCAAGTGTAGTTACAAAACCAGAAAAAGGTACCCAGTGATTATTAGATGAGTGAACAGATAAATCCTTATTATGCATCTACTATGTGCCGTGCTTAACAACACAATTCGTGTCTGGACAAGGCTCACAGGGTAGTGACATGAATGAATGCATGGACAAGGCCATCTCATATATAAATGACGCTCAACCAATTTCAAATAACCATAATAAGAATAAAACATATGCCCCGAGAGAAGACTTATAAGATGTCACAAGGGATTGTTATCTACAAGAAGGAACACTGTTAGCTTCTCAAGAAATTTCCTCGGGGAGATGGTATATATATCTTAGACAATCAAGCTTAGCTTAAACAAAATGTGCAGTGCACTCCTTTGATGCCATGGTGTTCTGAAAGAACTCTACCAAATTAAGTCTGATTCTTTTTGCCTCAACAATTGACCTTAGAGACTGAACTTACACTTGGCTGAAGCTCCTTTGCTCTCAGACAGAGGTCACAACACATCAGCTACAATGGTAATAAATGAGTAATGGCAAAGTCCCACTGTTTTTTCACAGCTACTAGCTCTCAGGGATGAAGAAGAAAAAGAAAAAACAGTTTTCTGAGCCTTAATGTTACATTATGAGAATTTTCTTTCATCTCAAATAATAAGACCCTTGGGAACACCAGGCTTAGTGGAGGTAAAATAATACATATGTTATATTTTAGATGGGCACACGACAACAAATTGAGCCACTTTTATCTAGAGCTTTCCTATTTGCCAGGTCAAAATCACAAAATCAAACTTTACACTCATCTAGTTCTTATGATTTCAACTGTCTTTCATCTGTGTGATTGCATTTAACTGATAAAGCACAGCCATCTGTGGGATAAGAGCCTCCATTTGTTGGATGAGGAAACAGAACCACAGGGTACTTGATACAGTTTGTCTGTGTCCCATCCAAATTTCATCTTGAATTGTAGCTCCCAAAATTCCCACATGTTGTGGGAAGGAGCCAGTGGGAGGAAGCCAGCAGGAGGTAACAGAATCACGGGAGCGGGTCTTTCCCATGTTGTTCTTGTGATTGTGAATAAGTCTCATGAGATCTGATGGTTTTATGAAGAGGAGTACCTCTACACAAGTTTTTCTTCCCTGCCACCATCTAAGATGTGACTTGCTCCTCCTTGCCTTTCACCATGATTGTGAGGCCTCCCCAGCTACATGGAACTGTGAGTCCATTAAACCTCTTTTCTTTATAAATTACCCAGTCTTGGGTATGTCTTAATCAGCAGCATGAAAACGGACTAAGAGAGTACTACAATGACAAACACAAAGTCATGCAACCAGCTTAAGTGGGAATCAAAACATAGAAAACCTACTTCCAAGTCCAGGGCTGTTTCTGCTGCCATCTATCACCTCATTAATTTGAGGATATATACAGTCATTGATTTAGACATGCCACTTGTTCATAAACAAAACAATCACATGGTGCATTAAATAGAGTTGGGTGAACTTTACCTCTTTAAGGCAGCCCATGAAGTTGTTGCTGACGGGGGAGCCAGGCAAGTCAGCGGTACTTGGGCTTCCTCCCACATAGAAGAAGTCGTCCGAGCCCAGCATGGTGTAGTCCTCTTGCGTGTAGCCCGTCGTGGTAAGAATGCCATCCACAGAGATTGTCACCTGGTGGAGGGACATAGGGACAAAAGAAATCCCAACAATGACCATATGGTCCTATCATAACCCAGTGGCTTCCCCTACTTGTGGCATCACTTTCATTAAGATTTTCGTGAGGTATACTTTCTAATTTGGTTGGATTTGGGTATGTGCAGCCAAGTTCCATTTTCTGGTCTGACTCCCTGGGTCTCAAGCCTTCAGTGTTCCCCTGCGGACTCATGGGAGACTTTGTTAGAATTGCCAAGCTGGGCGCCTTGTTCTACCCATTGCAATCTTTACACAGTCAGGCTAGAAAATGGAACCATCCTCAGACGATAGCACTTGTCTCCGTTCATTGCTAAAATGATTGTTTATTTCTTACATGATTGTTATTCATGGTGGTCATGAAAAACAGCAAAGAAGACATCTGATGATGAAGTTTGTTAGGGGTTGGTCTTTGGTTGTTGATGGTTTTATGTTTCCTTTTTTCTTTTCTTTTCTTTTTTCTTTTCTTTTATCTTTATTTAGTTTTTTTTTTTTTTCGTTTTGTCTCACACCACGCTGACAAACATGCATCCAGGGAGGGAAGGAGAAGGGTCTTGATTCTGATATGGTCATGGATGAAACATGCCATGGACTACCCCAGGATAACAACCTCTCTGCTCCCTTGGCTGCCATCACCACCTCCAAGAGAAAAAATGACCCAAACCAAAAAGCCAACTCCAGCAACAACAACAAAAAAGAATGATGAGGAATAATAACCAAAACAACAAAAATAATAATGCCCGCAAAAAAGAAATAGCACCCTCTTACCCAACATCCATGAAAGGAGCAGAGGGCAGAAAGAAACGATGGGGCCTCAAAGCATGCACACAACATACACCAATATACTCATGCAGAAATTATCTGGAACCAAGAGAGAAGGCAGAAGAAAAACAAAACTGGGAAAGGAGAGGAAAAAATTGGGGAAAGAATCAAAATCCACTCCACACTTACATGCATTGAATAAACGGAAAAACAAGATGGAAATGAAAAAAAAAAACTTCAAAACTAAAAGGTACTCTTTTCTCTGCCTGCCACCTCCCTTACTAAATAAAAGAAAAGAAAAGAAAAGAAAAAGTCCAAACCCAACCCCAAAATATATGAAAGATGAAAGGAGAATGAAGAGTGGGGGAAAACGAAAGAGAAGAAAGTGAAATCGGGTTGATGGTTGGTAGGTTGTTAGTAATGAGGAGGAAAATGAGGAAACAAATTCCGATGTGGGTAGGAAAATTCACGAGACAGGAACATGCCATGCAGAGTTTGTATGGAGAACATAACTGGTGGATATCCTTTTGGCCACGGTAGGGGAGTAAGGTAAAAGCAGGGTAAGAAAGAGTATAGGAAGTTGAGTACTTTCCTCCCCAGACCACCTGTGGCAGCCGTAGCCACACAAAAGGGAAAGAGAAAAGGGACTAAGGAGTGGGAAGGAGAAAAAAGAAAAGAGGGAGAGTGAGGGGGGAGGAAGGCGCAGAGAGAAGAAAGTCCTCACTATAAATCTCTGTTGTCTCTAGTATGTTAACTCGGGAGTTGCAAAATAAAAACAGAACAAAACAAATTTAGCTGAATGGAGATACTTTTTTAAAATAACATGTTTTGTTAGGAAAAAAAAAATTAAAAACTAGAGAAAAGGAAGCCTTCCCCACAAGCTTCAACAAAACGTCATTTTTAGGACAAGGGTATCCCCTTCCACTTTTTTTTTTTTTTAAGGAAAAGAAAGGCTTGCATTTAATTCAACAAAAATTTTAAAAGAAGAAATGGGTCTAAAGAGGATAAAAGGGGAGGTTGGAGAGGAAAAGGGGGGCAACACACGGCAAACCCAAAAAAAGAGACAATAAGAATGATATCTACCAGACAATGTAGTTTGTTTACCATAGCGTGTCCGATGCCTGAGTGCTTTGCGGAGAAGGGGGAAGAAAGGAAATTAAAAATCGTGAACAGAACGATTGTTAATCAAAAAAACTAAAAACAAAGATGAGTCGTTAGGGTGTTAGTACATTAGTCGGTTAGTAAAATGACACATTGCATGAATGATCTTGTGTTAGTTTCTCAAAAAAAAGGCACCCGACACAGAAAAAAGAGAGTGGGGGGAAGACAATGAGACCAGGACTCTATGGAAAACCATGCCACCTGGGGCACAGCCAGAAAAGGAGCTGCAGTCTACGTGCCATCGCAGCTGCCAGCTGCTTCCAAATACCTCTCAGACCGGACCTTGCCCTTTAGAATTAGCACCGTACTTACTTCCCAATGGCTCTTTTGAATGAATACCACCCACTCCCTTCCCACCTTCTAACACAAACCCATTCCACCTCTTCTGAAAGACTCCCAAAAGGTACCACCCACATGTAGATAAACAGATACAAAGAATTGAAAGACAAATATTTTAGTGATCATTTTTTCACATCTGACTCTGACTACAACATGGATAAATGATCATGACTCCCTCCCCTAAAGGAAAAAAACTTAAAACATTTACAGATTAAACCTAGCATAGAAAGTCTGCATTATGTAGTGTACTCTAGGTTTCCACAGATAATTAAACATGTACGACCTATTTCATTTTTGTGGATTTGTGCAACCAGAGAGGAACATTTTTCTTTCAGTTTAGAACTAATAGAATTCATCAAAAAAGTTAGAATCTTCCTTATTACTCAATAAGGTCATTAATTTGTTTACTTTTCCAGAATGTATTGGAATCTCACTCCCCCAATTCCTCTTGAACAATGCTTTTCGAGCTTTTCTGTAACTTATTGTATGGATAGCACAGAAGACTGATAGGTTCAACATGATTAGAAAAGCCCTCTGGAGACTGGAAGACTGATAACCTCAGCTTTGTGTTCGTGGTTTAACAAAAGTTAACACATAGAGGTAAAGCAATGAAAGTTATGGCCAAGACCTTGGACTCAGGCAAGGTCAGGGACCAGCTACCACCCTCTACCAGATACAAGCACACAGATTCCTCACTACCTTGCTCCCTAATCCCAGTTATAGTTTACAACAGATACAGATAGTCCACATTCCTTCCTTTAGTTGTAAGCCATAATAAAGTATCTGGCCTTGGCCCTGGCCTGGCTTAAAGGTAAAACCATGTATAGATAATCATGAAGGAAGAAATGAGGAGAGTTCTGCTCCATTTGGTAATAACTACTCCAGAAAACCCCACGTAAACCTGACTCAGATGAATTTTTGCCAGAAAAGCCATTCAATTTTACCAAAAATATGAATAAGGCGGTGCTATAAGTTTGTTATCAAATATTTATGGAGGTATTTACATTTTAATTGAAATAGGAATGTCCCACCATTCAAATGTATCCTAGGGAACTCAAAAAGATGTTATAAGTGTTATTTTTAATGGGCAAAATAATAATCTTATATTCTTCACACTAAAACAATTGCATTTGCAAAATCGACTTTACCTTTCAGAGATTTTCCTCTCTTTCAATAAATTGCATTTGGAGGCAAAAATTTAGTCAGAATTTCAGTGAGGTTCAATGTTAGGTTCACTTTCTCACAGATTAATGCTCCTTCTGCCAAGAAATACCCTCAATACTGTAGGGCCTCTGTGCCCTTGTCTAGAACAGGGAATTGCACTTAGCTGCACTGTTGGCACCAGACAGATGCAGTCACCTTTGAAACAGAATGCTCAGCCTGTAGATCATGTGCACGTCACAGCACATCTATACCCAGACCATGGATGAGCTCATAATCCTTCTGGAACATAAGGTGCTTTGCATATTTAGCCACCACACATGGCTGGGGAAGATCGTAATCACCATTTTGCAAATGGAGACTGTGGTGGAGAAAGGTCAAATGGCTTGCCCAAGGGCACGGAGCAGAATTGGGCCTTAGAACATGAGGGTGGGGTGGGATGAGGGGGAACACCCAGGGTGGTTTTCTCTAGCTGCTCTGGCTAAAACAGCACAGACAATATTTTGAATTACAGTTTGGTTTATTCTCACTCCATTTCAAGGGCTTAAGTGGGCCTGATACTATTTTAGAAAAGTATTTTTAGTAGAAACGAAAGTGAGCCCTTCACAGGTGAATTGGAATCATTCCAAAATGGCAAGGAAGGGTGGTGGGAGAGAGTTAAAGAAACAAACTGGTGAGAACTGTGACCTGATTGTGATCTGAAGTACATGAAAAGTCTCTCCTCCACTGATTAACGCCTAAAGGGTGTTATTTTGTACCTGCCAATCAAAACGAGGAAAAGGTTATATTCCACTTTTAGGTCTAGTCTCTGCGGCTCACATGCAACAAGCCCTTCTGTGTTAGCAAATGGATATTTGATTTGGGTTCTCTTGACAGTTGAAAAGTTCTCTCCTGGGTAAGTATGGATGGGGAATGATGAAAGGAGATATTGGCAATAGAACAATGATTCAAAAATAACAAATTCACAGATATTAAGATGATTGGGGACTCTAAGTCTGTGTCGTTTGGCATCTTTACCTGAGATAAATTGTGATCTCCCAGCAGGATGGCTTTGTTGACATACCTAAGTGTGGAAATGTGTTTCAAATGTGTGCCAGTCTCCAACATTTGTTTAGCATTAGTAAGGAGTTATACTTTCATCAAACAGAAAACATATGCAAACACCTATCATTTCTTACGCTTTCACTTTTAGGTTCGAAGGCATTAAGTCAATCATATTGCAGAAGAAAATTTGATAAGTGCTTTTTGATAAGCACTTCAGAAAGTGTAGTGTTTTCTGGTTATAAAGGATGGATGCCATCCAACGGGGTTTAATGACAGATTCGCAAGGAGCAAAACCAAGTGAAAATGGCAACCTGGAAAAGGCAGTCTCAGCACAGACTTTGATTTTTATAGGAATTTTTTTCTTTTTTTTTTTTTACTGATGTGGGCTGTAGAGGTATTACTATTATCATCATTATTATTAGTCATGAAATTGAAAACGACTTTGCTTGGCTAAGGCTTTCTGAGAATGTTGTCACCTGACAGAGTTGCCTGCTTAGAATCGGCAAGCGATGGGAGTTCCCAAGCACGGACAGAACCAGGAAAGGCTGCTCCAAAGTTGACTTTTTTATTTGGGTCCTTCCACTTTCCAGGCCTCCCAGTCAACTGAAGAGTCTCGGAGGGAGAGATATGGGCAATAGAGTAGGACCATGGCACCAAGGAACAGAGAAACAGAGGAATTCAGAAAGATCCCGGCTAATTAACTCCAAAGCTAGAGGTTAACATAACACAAGAAAAAAAAAAGTTGGAAATGGGTGGTAAATTGAAAGAGCAAAAGGAAGACTTTTTCTGGAAGGAATTAAAATTATGGCATCGTGGCAATGGCTAACTTAATTAAAAAGAAAAACATATATTCAAAGAATAAGGAAAATCTACCAAGCTGCAGAAACAAAATGCTGTGCCTAATTGAATTTAACAATAATACGATAAGATTCTAATGTAATTAAGAAAATGATAAAAGGAATGCAGAATAAAAGGAGTGAAAGTACTTATAACTTTTATTATCTACACAACTGAGTTTTTTTTTCTTAAATAACAAGCACAAAGGGAGAATTGAAGTACGAGGAGAAACATATTTTAATAATTTTCCTTGTAAAATTGCAAAGACTGGGAGAAGGTTAGACTTTAACATCTCCATCCCTGAATCTCTACCCCTCGTCACCTCACCCATCACCTGCTTTTCAAACTTACTACCCAGGCACCTAGAGGAGCCTTCCAGGCGTTCTCTCCCCTCAGCCATTACCTGCCGCAGGTTGCGTGTCACTTTGACATCATGCCAGGCGTTGTCGTTGAATTTTCCATTCACTGGCTCCACAATGGCCTCAAAGGCCCCGGACCCCAGGTTAATGACCAAGGAGACCGCGCCATCCTTCAGAGCCAGGTTGACATAGTCAGCCGACTTGCCCGTGTGCAGGATGAGGCCGTTACGCTGCCAGGTCTTAAAGGAGAGGGTGATTTCATCACTGCTGCTCTGGATCGGGTTCTGAGACAGGTCGTAGCACAGATACTCTGAGCCTCGGAAAGTGGCCACATTCTCCTCTCGAGCTATAGGAAAAGAAGAGACGAGAGCAGTCAACACTTGTCAACACTTGTCTAGCAAGAGTCAGATCTATGCAAATACCAAAGAGAACCCACCACATGGGCACTGCGCCTGTTCTTACGCTGATACCTCCCTTCGATTCTTCCACAAGTCGTATACTGAAACACCAGGGAAACTAGCAGCAGAGGTGACTGCAGAGAAATGACGTGTCCACACAAATGTAGAAGACAAAACAAGACGGTTCAAAAGAGCTTGCTGCCTTTCCTTCACATTTTCTCAAAGAAAGTCCTATAGGGAGGTTTCATGCAAAATGATCAAATGAGGCTTGGGTGTCTTTTGCTTCAGGAATTGCTTTTAAGTGCTTGTAGAAGAGCTGGTTTAGAATGGATAATTAACTGTTCTGACAAAGGACTCTTTAGCTCCAGGTACCTTTTATTGACCAATAACTAAAAATCAATTACCCAGAAAGATCGGGCTCTGATTTTCATCCATCAATAACTCAGCTAACTTTGGTTTCTACGATACAGTCCCGAGGCCCGTGGAACATGGCTGGGTTGTTGGAGGCTGGACCTGAGAAGGTGATATAGCAGGTAAGGAGAGGGGAAGATAATGAAATTTGATATGTTTTGATAAGACAGCAAGACCACTGTTAAACTCAAGACTGTCTGCTCTAGGGTCTCCTGTTTTAGGTGACCGTGGCTGGACTATTCATGGCCACAGAACTAGGGTTCAAGGGGGCAAAGATGGCATTCTAGTGGAACCCATAGGATCTCTCAAGACCATATTTCAGAGCCTGGCATCCTGTAATTGCCCACCCAAAAAGCCTCAAGCCTGTTTTCAGGGCTTGTGCAGGCCTCTTCCCTGGATCCATCTTTCTAAGGGCAAACCATACATATTGCAGTAGGAATAGCCAAGGGGGACTATTTGCAGAGATGTGGACAGGACTTGCCCATTAGGCTGGGGCAACCACATGCATACATACCAGACCCTTTATGATACAGGACAGAGCCAAAGGTGGGAAGAGAAGGGAGTAGGCCAGGGGTTAGCTGGTTTCTCCCTGGGTGGCTACTTCCCAATGCCAGAAGGGAGTAGCAGGAATCCAGAAATTCTAAATTTGAACCTGGCTTTCCAAGTAGATATAAAGGTATACTTGTCAAGGCAAGAGGATGAAATCTATTTTATTTAATTATTTGTTGATTCTACTTATAATTTCAACATACAGTGTTATGACCTTCCATTTGTCTTCTTGCCAGACAACCTTACTTAGAATAGTCTACTTCATACCAGGGTTGGTCAAAAGCTATAAAAAGCACTTCACTACTGAAAGGAAATGGCAATAATATTTGAGATATGCAGTTTCCCTTTAAAAATTTGAGGCTACAAAATAAGGTTGAGAGAATTCTATTTTCCCTGCCGGAACTACACTCCAGCCTTATTAACCAAAGCCAAGTCCACTTCAACTCAGATCTCTATTAAATATCACAGCCCCAGGTACGTTTCTTAAGCAAAATAAATATTTTCTCATCATGAGGTAAGAGCTGTCAAGGAGACACTTTTACAATGTAAAGAGACTACTACCCACTACATATTGTTAAATTAATCTTAGCATTACGAGATCATTAAAACATCAACTTCAGCTTCATACTCCAGAGAGTTAAAGAAGAGATCAAGTTTTTCCTGTGTGTTTCAGAGCACCCTGGTATCTACCTGCATATTTCTGCTTGCCCAGATACTGGTATAAGCAAAAAAGACCCGTTCACCTATAAAGTCACCAGCAAGTCACAGGGTAGCTTGCACATATGTAAGTAGTTAGCACATAACTCGTGCTGTATGCTTTTTAGCAAACATAGCCCCCCCAAAAATAATAAAGCAGAAATTCAACACCGTCTGCCTGTTTAAAGTAGATCTACCCAATCCCCTCGTGTTCTGTCTGTTGTCATGATCTCGCCCCTCATTTCTGAAGACATGTTTTGTTAAAACACATTTGGACAAGCCCCTGCTCAGGAGACCTAGAGGTGACTCTGATCTAGAGTAGAAAGTCACAAATCAAATGGAGTTATCACAACCAAGCTCTTTCTCTAGGACATGGATGTGCACAGAGCCAACTACTATGCATGTCCTTGGCACCACAGGTGGTATATTAATGGGCGTCTTCTATAAACATTTAAGTTATACCTTGTGTGCCCACTGAACTGAGATAAATGAGCAAGGAAAGTAGTGCCTATAAAGAGAAGCTTAAATTGATCATCCAGTACCCTTCAAAGGGGAAAAGTCTGACGCAGAACAGCAAGGCACCAGATATTATTTAATGTGCTACATGGTGCTTAATATTTTTTATATAATTAGAGCAAGGAGTCTGTCAAAATAATAAATTTTAGAGCTACAAGGGACTTTAGAGATTGCCTGATTTAATGCCCTTATTTTATTAAGGAAGAAATTGATGACTAGAAATAAGTGAGTTGCCCAAGATGACACAGTTAGTTTGTGGTACTCTGGGCTTGGGCACGTCCGGGCTTTTCTCTAGATATCCATTATCTTTTCTTTGCCCATCACTCTGGATATTCCAGATGCTCCTACGTGACTTGTCAAAAGCCACAAATGATTCCATGGAGCTGTGCATTGACTGACAAACCATCTCAAATTTTGAATAAATTGAGCCAGAAACCAATTCCTCTCACCTTACATTAATCACTCATTCACCAAAAGAAATGCTTTCCTTTCAGCCCCTAGATCTGTTTTTAAAGAAAAAAAACACCTTTTATGTGGGAGGCCACAGAGGGAAAAATGGCATCAGTGTGAAGAAGAGAATGTCACCATAAATAAATAAGAAATTAAACCAACTTGAGGAAGAAAAGGCCTATGCAAATCCCATGCATATTTATGCTAATCTCCATGTAAATATACCAACGAAGATTTTATGTGGCCAAGTGCCTTCCTTTGCAAATATTTAACAGAAACTGCTATAACAGTTCACAACCTTCCCAGTCTTTTCATCCAACGAAGAATTTTCTCAGTTTACCTCTTCCCTGAGCCAGAGGAAGCTATGAAGATCAGCATCACCCTGACTATTGGGATATCTCCTCCACTGGTCAACAAACAACAGACAACTGAAAGCTTCCCTCTGAATCGTATCCTACATAAGCACACTTATATCATTTTCAAGTAATGGAATAATTTTCCCCTACATGTTGTGGGATGAGAGGCACTAGCAATGCATAACCCAGTCTTTAAAAGAGCAAATCAAGGGCTAGAAAGGAGAAAACATGAGGACCTTAAAGAAATCACTCTTCTGTACACTTGCACAACTGACATGATTTTTCTCCTAAGAACCCCAATCTGTCTTGATTCCCTTCCAGTAGCTGGGACTCAAACACTCTCTTATCACCTTGAAAACCATACTCAGCCAAGAGTCAGGGTACCTAAAATGGGCAAAACTAAATAGCGACAAACATTTATTTCTAACCTTATTCAATCCTTTGAATCCTCCATTAGAAAAACAAATTAACACCCCAAATCTGCTTTTTATACTTGATGTTTATACCAAGAAGGAGGTGGAAGAGACAATGCAGTCACCTTGTATGTATTCAAGCTAAATAGGTGAAAATGAATGCAGGGATTATGTAACAGTACACAACAGCTTAGCATAAAACTACAGCTTGGCAAGAGAGGAGGCACTGACATGGCTAATGGACTGTTTAGATCCATTTAAATTATATCATCACAAAGTTTCCAATCAATTGCATAAGTGTAAAAATAAAAAGTGTTATTCTCACTGCATGAAAAGCAGAGCTCAACTCTGTATACAAACAACAAATCATTTATCCATATTTGTAAGCATACAATTGATTAAACACTAGATGCAATCTAGCTATGTATAACTGAAGATTCTAAATCAGTTTGTGTAAGATATATAAAGTACTGATCTTTCAAATGGCTGGTTAATCCAATACTGACATATACTTAGTATTAATATGCATTTACTTAATTCTGTTCTTCACTCCTCTCCGCCTAAAAGACACCCAGCTTATAATTTATATAATAACAACTCTATTTCTCTGAGAAATTCCAAAGCAGATTGAAATACTCAGTGCTATATTTTATTACTATGCAAGTATGGGGGAAATGCATGTAACTGTTTAATTAGACCTGCCATATGGCTTGGTGTCTCAAAAACTCAAACTGGGCTTTGAGGGCAAAACCTTTGAACTTCTATAAGTGATGGGAAACCACTGCATAATGTTACTGAGACGGATGGAAGGAGTCAATCTATATTTTTAAGAGATTGCATAATCTTTAAAAATACATATGAACTACTTTTTCAGGGGCTGCCTGCAACTGGTTCAGCCTAGATGTTAATATAGTTCCTGGATATAGTGAGGTTTGCATTTCACTGGGCAAGAATGCAAGCAAAAGTTCCCAGCAGAACAACCTAAGAGAGGCAGAAACACCAGTAAGCCAGGAACACGTGAGGAAGCCAAAGGATGGTTACTTAAGATCCAAGTGCAATCATGGAACGCCAAAGACCAAAGGCAAAATTTGACAGAAAAAGACAAAGAATTAGTCAAAAAAGGGCTCAAAATGAAAACATGCCACGCATTGATAAAGAAGGATTCTAGGGCCATTTGCAAGCAGACATTTGCATGCATCTAGATGTGTGGATTTCCAAACGCTTTCTTAATCATTATTTGTGTTCTCTCAATGCTCTGTGAGGTCACTGTACCATGATTACACCGATGTGAGGAAATGGAGACACACAGAGGTTACAGGGGTCATCCAGGGCACTATGGAGTGCCAGTTCCAAAACTGTAAAGCTACAATTTTCATTCCACTACTTTTGCTACTTCACCATACCACTACCTTGACAGGAACTCAGATTCCCAAAGCAGACGTCTAGAACCCTATATCTGATATTCTGCAGCTTCATGAAGTTCAAGTCAGAGTTAAAACTATTGACAATGGCAGATAAGAGCCCTGGGAGGCCGCAGGAAACCAAGCAGGGAAGGAGGGGAGTACATTGACTTTCTTTCCAAATTCTCAGCACCAAGTTGAAAAAAAGCCAATCCGAGAAGATGACACATTTTACATCCATCAGAGAACCTTAGAAACGGGATTTTTAGATACTTAAAAGAGCCCATGAAAATGCTGACCCCTCTGAAGTGCCTGTAGCCAGTGGTCCTGTGAAGAACACCTGCGGAGCTCCAGAAAAGGAATAGGAGCCAGCTTCCTGATGATGAGCCTCAAAGACACAGCAAAATTGTTCTCATTGTAGCATGCAGACTTTGTCCTTCTAACTGGCACAGCGGTGCAGTGCAATACTTCAGACTGCATTCATGCAAAGATAACCTGGCTGCCCATCCTGGCCTGGCCCACCTGGAAACTAATGAGGCACAAAAACACATGGGCTACTATTGCCTTCCCCTCTAGGCAAAGAGATGTCCTGTGGTCTTGTGGCCAGCCTGTGAACTCATTTACTCTCTGTGAAGACAAACTCAGCAGGGGCTATATTATGACTTCTCCACCAGTACAACTGCAATCAGAGGCTGGAGGTTCTCAAGTCGTGAACTCACAGATCACCCAATTCTGGCCAGTGCTTTCCAGGCAAAGAAGCCTCCATAATAACAAAAGAAGTAATGAGTCCAAGGCAGACAGGTACACAACGGCAGAAATAAACAGCTAGGGACTAAGTCCACAACTGTACAATTCTACTCATTCCTGGGGCATGAAGGGGCTGCATATCCCCTCAGTGCTGAAAGGTACCTTGAGCTAAAACAGCAATTTGAGTATTTTGCTGGCAAAGAAACAAACCAAGTATAGTTGGTTCCTCTACAAGTCTGTTTCCTTACTGTGCAACCAGCTAAGAATCCAATACACTGAACAGGAACACCTACCTCTAGGAGGAGCCTCTTAGGAAGCTGTGAGCAGACATCCATATTATCTGTTGAACTATGAGATGATCATATTTGCAAAAATGAGGGGAAAGTAGAAATCCTTTTACTGGAGTGAATTCTATTGTACATTTAGTGACATTTCCTGCTAGAATTTGGGGAGGAACAGAATGATTGAGTTAAAAGGCAAAAGATATCACAAGTGACTGCACTCTTGGTTCTCGCTGTCTCATTTCCCTTACAATGTATTTTAGGGCCAAAGAAAGCATTAAGAGAGATCAAACTGCAGAGCCATCCCCCAAGGACAAACAACAAAATCCTTTACCTGCCACATCCCATCACACAGGTATTTTAAAAGCAGAGTGTACCAGCAGACAGGAAATTGTGTCGCCATGAGCAATCCTGCACTACAAAAGAAAATACACAGGAAATCTGACCTCCTGAGGCCATTTCCAACCCTTATCCTCAGACTCTCTGTAGGAAAGATGCAGCAGAGAAATAAATGGACTTCTCCACACCACCTGGGTCACTCACTAGCCTGCAGATGCTTCTTGAAAGTGATGAGAAGAAAAATAGTAAATCAACTTGTCACTTGGAAAATAAACAGCCAGCATCCTGGTGAGGGAAGCTGCCTCTGTCCACAAAAGAATAGCCTGGAAAACCACGCTTCACTGAAATCACTAGAAAGCTAATGGTATCCTAAAGACTGAATTGCTGTCCATTGCATTACAATAAAAGTTAAATTTGTTTATTCACTTAAGGAATATTCCCAGGTGCCTTCTATGTGCCAGTTAATGTGTTCAGTGATGAATGCCCTTAAGTCACATGGCAAACTTGTAAGTATAAATAATTAGCTGATATTTTACAGAAAAAGAGAAATTGTAAAGCTAAACAAAACAAAACAAAACAAAACAAAACAAAATGATGAATGCCTGCTAAGTGCCAGGCCCTGACAATGAACTCACTTTAACAGGACATTCTGCCTGGTTGAACAGTAGACTTAATGGCTTGAAATGTAATGATAAAGGCTTTGAATCAGACAGACATGGATTTGACACCTAGCTCTGAAGCTTACCTACATCTATGGAACTGTAGCTTTTTACTTAATTTCTCTCACCCTAATCTACAAAATGGGAATAACCACAGTACATATTTCATAGGGTTGCTGTGAGGCAGGAATACAAGAAAGTTCTTGGACCAGTTCCCAGCCACAGAAGTGTTAGCTATTATTGTTGCTGTTGAGAAGGCATGGACAAGCAAGTAACTGCCAGTGTTGTAAATGTCTGGTCGGTGATACAGGCATACAGAAGAGGAAGTAACTGACCCTGGGCATTAGAGAAGGTTCCATACAGGAAGTCACACTGAAAATGTGTCTTGAAGTGTGAGTAGGGGTTTACCTACAAAGGGAGGAGTGAAATGCTAATTAGAAGAAACAGCATATCCATTGGTGTCGTCCTTACAAGAGCACAGAGTATTTTGGAGAAGGTGAGAAGTTCAAGGTGGCTAGAGCAATGGACACGTCTATAGGTTCAAGATGTAGACTGGGGCCTTCTCTGTAACATCCTTGAGCAGTGGGAATGGGGAATTAGCAGAGAAGAAATTCAGCTAATGAGTGGCACAATTATACTTGTATTGTACCAGGGGTCCAGTGGGTGGACAAATGGCTAGAAAGGGAAGAGAGAACCAGGAGGTATTTCTAAGATAGGATGGATATTGCTAAAACAATAAAAAATAAAAAACACACAACCTTAGCCAATTACACTGCACATGCCTGTCTTCCCACTTACAATAAGTTTTGTAACACAGGGATCCAGGAGATATTTCTAAGATAGGATGGATATTGCTAAAAAAAAAATTAAAATTAAAAAAATAAATACACAGCCTGAGCCAATTGTACTGCACGTCTGTCTTCCCACTTACAATAATTTGTGTAATATACTGTACATTTTACTTTCCCTCAACCATCAAATCCATGTAAGCAAAACTGTAATTATGCTTCTTTCAGTATTTGTTTCATTTTAATTATGGGTCAATCAAACAAGCATTGAACACAAATAGCTCACTGTATCTTACAGAGGAGAATCCATTTCCCTGTCCTCATGACATGATAACACTTCCTCCCCATTCCCCAGAAGAGAATAGTTTTGGAGTAACACTTTGACCATCTCTCCTTTATTCATTCTCCTGCAGTGATCCATCTGCTTGGTGTTATAGTAAGGGTCTGATACCCTAGTTCTACATCTCCTAATTAGAGAGTCACTATTCCCAGGTGACCAGCCTTTTACTCTCTTTCTACAAAGCTTGTGTGTTCTCCTTTAGGCAGTCCCATGCAGTAATCCTTATCACAGTAGACTCTGCCCCTGTGGAAGAAGCCCTGTGGTTTTCTGGCTCTTTCACCTGTTGCGGAGTGGGTGAGTTTAATTCAAGGGAAAAATTACAAAGAAGCCCAATTTGGCTGCAATAAAAGCCACATCTTCTAATTCTACCAGCAATAGAACTGATATTTAGATCCTTAACACAATTATGATTTGACTCTTATGTCTATTACACAATCAGTTCAGAAATCAGAGGGAAATGTTAAGGTCGTCACCTCGGTGCTTAACAAATATTGAAATAGGCACCAAAATAAAGGTTTCAGGAGAAACTCAGGATATCAAACTGGTCCTTGGGTTGCTTTCACTATGACTGGAGAGGTAACAGACACATCTGGAGCCACGTGAGTTCAATGACAAAAAAAATATCAATAATGTTAAAGCCAGCTCTAGGCCACAGTGTTTACTAAAAATATATTTCTTGAAGTTACACAGAGTATACGAGTAATCAGGATGGCGAAGAACTTAACCAGAATTGACTTCCTACAGGTAAGTTTCACATTGAATTTTGAAGTTTTTGAACACACACAAAATTGTAGAATGTACACATACTCACAGACTTATATATCCTGACACCTTTGGCCAAGACCAAAAAGAATCATCAAAAGTACTCAATAACTAAGGCAATTATACTGGAATACCAAATGCCATGTAGTCACGCTACGTTCTGTGGACTTCATGAGGACAAAATATTAGGAGGGACACAAAGCTGGAGAGGAGAGATCTGCGTCCCTGGTCACACTGTATATTTCTGTATAATTTTGACATAAACAAAATTAATAATAAAGAAAAATATCCACAATGAATCTAGAGCAGGAAGTAGATCATCTGAAAATATTTTTATAAACAGTGGCATACATACCAACTCCAATTTCTACCAAAATTAGATACTAATTCACACATACATGTTCAGAAAAGAATATAGAAGTCACAAAGGTTTACAGAACTTGAGAAAACTCATACATTTGGATATTTCGAAGCAATAAGTATGAATTTTTTACCATATAAACTTTAAAATATTTATTTCTATCAAATATCTCTTTGGTCCAAGATGAAAATGAGTAAAGAATTCTCCGTAACAATTATCCCCATATTATCAGAAGAAACCTTAGAAGATGATGTAATCTACTTCCTGCCTCAATAAAACTGTAATTAAATTATATTTTTGGTAAAACTATCTGCCTTTAATTATCTAGAGAAAACAAGACAATCAGGTATTACGTGAAACTTCCTACAAATAGTTTAGGAGCCAAATGGATTCTGGGCCTAAAAGGGAAAAGTGGGATCCAGAGGTGGCACCAAGCTTTGCTTGGGTGATCAACAGGGAAATATAAAGTGTTAAAGAATTTTACTCATTGTGTCCTTCCTTAGGCCCAGGATATACAGAGAATAGGAATATAAATAGTGAGGGGCTGATAAAATTGACCTCCACTAATTTATACACATATACACATACACACACATACCTACACAACGATCACTAATTATTAGATACTACAGCTCTATTCATATGTAAAAAGAATAAGAATTATGTATACAGAAAATCTCCCCATCAACTTCAGGCAGCAGTTACTTTGGAGGAGGAAGAGAATAAATGGAACTAGGGAGGTATTCAAACATGACTAAGTCTTTATAAAAAGATACAAAGCAAAAAAAAAATGGCAAAACATTAGGATTTGTTCAATCTGAGTGATAGCTAAAGCAATGTTTGTAATATCCTCTACTATAGGTTCTGTACGTTTTATGTTTGAAATACTTCATCCTTTTTTGAAAAGTTAATTCTCTGCTGCTGATGAAACATCTAACCTCCCAATACATCTTGAATGATTCTTTGGTTATTTGATTTATGGCTGTCAACTTTTTAGCCATATGCTGTGAGCAGCAATTTTTCATGCCTTTTCAAAATCTCCTGTTTACCCAGAATGGGTGAAGTAAAGAGCTGCAGAATTGAATTGAAATGAAGTTGAGTTGGTCATAATGATTCTAAAGTCACCAGCTCCCCCTCCTGCCCCATCATTGCTTTCCCCACTCTTTCTGGACACCCACTGCTCAGTGCCATGGTATCAGAGTTCAGCCTAGTTTCCCAAGGGCAAAGGGAAGAAATGCTGCTGGAAGCTGAGGGATAGAGAAGACATGTTAATCTGTTACCATGGGATAGTTCCACAGCAGATACAGAGAGTCAAACAAGGCTGGAGTCTGGAATAAGTGACAGGTACATCTGCCACAAGCCTCCTGATGCTTTTCCTTTCCACAGAAGAATAAAATCATGCTAGTTCTTTAAGAAAATCCCCACTGAGAAGCCTGAATCTGTGCCTACCCTCTTAGCCTCCCCTTGCAGCCGGAGGGAGGGCAGCCCAGCTCCTCCTTTGTTAGCTCTGTGGGCTCTAGCCTGCAAGTCTAGACAGAGTAGCTTGTTAAAAGGATCTGGATTCAATGCCTGGACAAGATCAATAAGGCTTTTTATGGCACAATGAAAACTTTCTATTTTGTTAAATGTGGTTAATCTACCATTTCTGCAGTACTCTTAAAGCTTTCAGTGCCAAGCACAAGAGCCCAGGTGATTAAAACCCTGTTCGGAGACACGGACTGGAAATTTGCCAAGGCAGAGGGACAAATCCTAGAAACCTGGCTCTGTGTCTTCTTTTATAGCTACACATGCACTTCCCTTTCCTCCCAAAGAAATAAATATGGAGGCCGATACTGATAAAAATTAAAAGGGTCCCATTCCAATGCTTTCAAGAAAGGACTGATAATACCCAGGGTCTAAAATAATTAAATGAAAGAATCTGAATGGAGAGGTGGAAGAGGATGGGATATGTTGAAGGGGAGTGGGGAGGGAGAGTTCTCTAAAATGAATGCAGACTTAAAAAGCAGTGGTCTGATTCAGGAAACCTAAATAAAGAAAAAATCTTTAATGATTGCATATTCAATTATAATACTAATATTGTGCATAAAACTAGAAGAAAGTATTCAACTCATTTTTGTCATGTCTTCATCTCAGACTATTACCAGTCTTCTTGAGCATCAAAAGATTCTTATTTTTGCTATAGCATACAAAGAACAGGAAATTAGCATTTACTGAACCTGTATTTTGCTCCAATGAAGCAAACACTATATATATAGCATTTGACAAGAATTCACCTGTTTTAGTGATTTAAAGTTACAAGAGTTCAAAGCAACACAGAACAAATGAATTATTAATAGAGATAGTACATCTACATGCACATATTCATCTGAAATGGGACTTTTTATTAGGATACTTAGTATATTTATCCCTCACAAACACCCTGTGAAATAAAGTTTTACTAGCCCATTTTTCAGATGATAAAACTAAGGCTCAGAAGGGACTAAATCCTTCTACCATTTCCAGTAGGAAGCAGATCCAAAATACAAACCAGTGTTAACCTCCAAAGACTACATGCTTTCCATTAGATCATGCTGCTTCCTATTTAGGTCTTTGTTTTACAAAGACCCCTGTCAATAACATGCCTGTGGGAGATGAGCTATTCATTTCTTTAAAAAGAAAAAAATACACATTTGCATAGCATGTCACATATTCCAAACCACTTTCACATACATTATCTGATTTTGTAAAGTATAAGCACCCTTCAGCAGCTGCTAAAGGAACCTCTATCTGCTCAACAAGGCTAGATTTCCAGCAAATACTTAGAGGTATTAATCACATACTTTGGGATACAAATATGGATCATAAAACAATAGGCAATATCATGGGAATTGTGTATATTCACACATGACGTAAGTGCTAAAATAATCTTAATTATGAGAGCATAAATAAGGAAATCCACTGTTGATACATTGACTCTAATTTCCCTTTAACGATTTACAGATGCTTCAACATCCCAACAACCCTCTCCATGGCCAAACAGCTAGAATCTGAGCTATGACACCAGAGGGCTAAGGTCAGAAACATGTTCAGGGCTTGTGCCAAGGTAGCTGCAGAAAGGGAAATGGTTAGTTGATTTGTGATTTAAAAGAACAACACAACTGAGAGTATTAAGACTCTGAAATGAAGACTCAAATTGGTTTAGTTTTGTAGCTTGTATAGCTATTTGTGATGGATATTTACATTTCCTATGCTATCCATGAAGCCAAAATTCTAACCCTCTTAAGAAATACTGGGTAAGGTCTATCAATGGTGGTTTTTATCCATGAGTTATGACAAAACTGTGAATGACTTGGATATCTCCACTATGGTAGGAGATCACAGACTTAGAGAAATTGTGATATTTGTACATATCACCAGTTGGTCAAGGTTTCCAACTGCACTTTGTAGACGAATCAATCAGAACAAAGAAAAGCAAGAATACTTGGTTAGAATAGACAAAAACATTGTCCAGGAATTAAGAAAATGAGGACTGGTGGCTCATCCCTGCCAGATGTAGTGAAATCTGCATGTAGGTATCTGCAAAGATGCATCTCGCTACGGATAGAAGTTGAGATCTAAGAGGAAGTTGAATAAACCTGATTTTCTGATTTAAAGGCCCAGAAACTTGGTCTTACCAGAGCAACTATATCATGAGAGGCTGACCACACCAACTGGAATGAACATGAGACTAGGACAAGCACCAGAATGCCATTAAAATAATTTACAATAAAAACTTACTATCAAAAAACTCTACAGTCCACAGACTTAGATTCCAACTATTGATTCTCAAGCAATGAAGTATTGGTCTAAGGTAAAGTTTTCATCAATCTATAATACATTTAGAAAAATAAGAAAAATGTAGCACATTTTTAATAAAATCTAAATTTATGCACTATTCATGTATTCAACAAATACTTATGTAGGATCTATGCCACGCCACACACTGTGCTAGGCACTGGGAATATAGTGACAGACACGTCACTGTAGAGCCCTTGTAAAACTTTCATTCTACTCCTTTCTACTTTTCTGGTTTTGTAATTTCCTGTCTTTTAGAATGATGGTGATGATAGATGAAATTTGTTAATGTTATCATTTAAATAAATAGAAAAGTAGTCAACCCTATTTTCTTTCTTCTTTCGTAAAAATTTTCTTTGTCAACAAGATCCAAAAGTTATAAATAATCTGGAACCAGAGATTTTTTCTTTGTGAGTTGTCAGACAGATGTTGGTCTAAACATGCCACTCTCCTGAAAAGAGGTCCACCAGGTGCTTCAAGTAGAGTAACCAGCAGTCTCAATGTGCCTAGAAATGAGAAGTTCACCAGGACTTTCAGTGCTAGTATAGCTGGTTCCTAGAAAACCAGGATGGCTGGTTATTGAACATGGATCAGTTGTCAGAAGGTAAAACATAAAGCACTTCAGGTAAAAACTCTCCATTACCTAGAATCACTGGCAAAGAAAGGGCATTGAGTTAATGGGATGTTTTTGTTAGCTATTAATTTCTAATTATTTTAAATTTGGCATTTGGATTTTTGAAGAACTACTAATTACATGAACAATTTATGTAATGTGTTCACTGCTTTGGTATATTACTTTTTTTTTTTGTGAAGGAGTTTCACTCTTGTTACCCAGGCTGGAGTGCAATGGTGCGATCTCAGCTCACTGCAACCTCCATCTCCTGGGATTCAGGCAATTCTCCTGTCTCAGCCTCCTGAGTAGGTGGGATTACAGGCACGCGCCACCATGCCCAGCTAATTTTTTTTGTATTTTTAGTAGAGACGGGGTTTCACTATATTGACCAGGATGGTCTCGATCTCTTGACCTCGTGATCCACCCGCCTCAGTCTTGCAAAGTGCTGGGATTACAGGCGTGAGCCACTGTGCCCGGCCCTGGTATATTACTTTTTAAAGCAATTATTTCCTACTAACCTAAAGTCATCCTATGAATAAGGTGAACTCCCTTTGACAATTCCGAAGGATCTTTGAGATTCCATGGCACTTCACAATCATCTAGCTCATTATCAATTATCATTGCACACCACCACGAATAAACTGCTTTTGCTTTTCAATTATTTGAATTTGGGATCACGAGTGTCCTCTGTATTATAAGTACCTAATTACGTTGTATGGAATGATTTGTGCAAACAGAAGTGTTCTCTCAAGGATTACCTGGATAACTCCAGGAACAGGCAGAAACTTCACAAAAGCTTTAGGATGGCAGCCTCTGGTGCATCTGGGTTTGGCAGAAAAGATCTGTCTTGCATTCCCAAGTGCTGCTCAGTCCTCCTTCCCCTCCATGCTACCCTCCTACCTCCGCTTTAACTAGCTAGGAGCATCCATCTGCTGGGGCCTTTTGAGCATTCCTCAGTGACATTGTGCCACTTTATGAAAGAGTAATGATATACCACTACCTCGGTTAAAGTAGAAAAGTAAGAAGACATCATAGAAGAAAGGAGAGGGAGAGGAGCCAATACTTAATGTTCCTCTCCTACATGCCTGGCATCGCAAGAAGCTCTTTACAAATATCGTCTCTTTAATTCTGTAACCTCAGACAGTAAGCATCATTATCAGTGTTTCATACCAGGAAATGCCCAGAGCCTCTGAAATATGGTGATGATAGTGATGATACCAGAGACCATTTTTGAAGCTTATTGTGTATCAGGGCTTTAGCTCTGGCTTTGTATTAATCTTTCATAGAATCTTCACAACAACCTATGTAGGTATTATTATTTACAGTTTTCAAAGAGGGGAACTGAGATTTAGGGGTCCAGGGTCATCCAATTAGAATAATAGTTGATGAGGGGACGTAGAATGAAGCTAGACTTGGGTGTAACTTCAACCTTGTTGCTTTTCCTACTACCAGAGTTTGTTTTGGAGAAGAGACACTGCTGTGAGAGCAGGAGCTAAGCAACTCACTATGTGATCTTCTAGGGTTTCTGTGGTTGCTCACCTGGACAGTGGCTTTTCCCCAAGTGTTCTCCCAAGGTGACAGAGCTCTAGTGATAACCCTTTGGCTCCCCTTTCTATGGCAAGACAGCAGAACTAACCATGTAATCAGATTACATATCCTTTATAGCCAACATCATCACCCAAAATTTCTCACTGCACCAAACCATTACTGGACTTGGCCAGGGAGAGCCAAATAAACATAGTTAACCATGTGTTACTTGAAGGCTTTAAGTTACTCACTCACTCAATCATTTTATTCATTCATTCAGCAAACATTTATTGAGAACACTTGTCATGTGCTAGGTTGACAGTGAAAATAGGAGTTCTGTCAGATTTTAGTGTGTCAAATTTTTCAGGCACATTATGGTAGGGAGTATCCTTAAATCAGATTATTGTGAAATATAATTTAAAAAGTTCTGAAAACACACAAAAAATTTGCTGAGCCACAGTGGCTTATGTCTACAATCCTGGTGACTGAAGAGGACTGCTTGCCCCAGACCACCCCGGGCAACATAGAGACCCTATCTCTACAAAAAATAAAAAGATAATCTGGGCATGGTGGCATGTGTCCTGTAGTCCCAGCTACTTGGAAGGCTGAGGCAGGAGAGTTGCTTGAGCCCAGGAGTTCGAGGCTGCAGTGAGTCATGATCACACCAATGCACTCCAGCCTGAGTGACAGCATAAGATTTTGTCTCTTAAAGAAAAAAAATTATGAAACTCTATGGTATTATTCATATCAATTATTCCTTTTCTTACTCCAATAATGTCCACCATTTATTTAAAAGCTCTGCAGTACTCCATCATGAATTTCTTGATGGGCTCTATGGATGAGTTCCAAGGGCTGTGACTTTGGGTTTACCGCAAGTATTTACATAGAAAGGAAATTAACTGGTTTTCATAGCCATGTTCAAGAAGGGGTGTGCTCCTCACTTCTACTTTGCAAATGAAATCAGTAAGATGAATTCTAGATATTATCTATGGAAAGTGCTTTAAAAATCACACATTTTCTATTTCTTTTTACAAGCCCGGTATAGTTTAAGGCCTTCCCAAAGTAATTAGAAATATAGCCAAGACAAGAACCCAGGTATTCTGATTTTATATAAGTCAATTAGTTGTAAAATAACCGTGAGGCAGATATATTAACAGGGAACAACTCTGATTTCCAGGATGTTAGATGCCTAATTCCCAGTTGAGTCCTTCCTCCAAGCCTCCTGCATGAATGCCTCACTCAGATGCACATTTCCATCAACGCCCCAGAGTCGCTGGAGCTGGCACTGTGCAGCACCTGCCGCTGGAAAAGGGCTCCGGGTAAGTAGCACACTGTTTACTGCTCACATAGACAAGCTGTTCACTTCATATAAGCTGCCTCTTCTACACATTGAGCTCTATGTTTTCTTCCCCCTGAAACAGTGTAGACTCTGTGACTTTAGGGAGAGAATGCTGCTTAATGACTCCAATCCACTCTCCTAAAGGTCTTATCAGCTGTGGACAGCCCCTCTTCTGACAGCTGACCTTTCCCACTGTGCTCAAGTCCAGGGAAAAACAAAGGCACTGAAACAATTAAAAACAGTGGAAGAAAAGGGAGACTAAAAAAGAAACTCCAGCCTGATGCAGAGCAGCCTAACAGAAAAAAAAGAGAGAGAGAGAAAAGGATGGAAGGGAGGAAGGGAGGAAGGAAGGGAGGGAGAGAGGGAGGGAGGGAAGGAAGGAAGGAAAGAAGGAAGGAAGGGAGGGAGGGAAGGAGGGAGGGAAGGAAGGAAGGAAAGAAGGAAAGAAGGAAGGACGGGAGGGAAGGAGGGAGGGAGGGGCACTGTCATGTGCCATGTTGAAGTGAAAACAGGAGTTCTGTCCGATTTTAGCATGCCATATTTTTCAGGTACATTATGGTAGGAAGTAGCCTTACCATAAGAGGGAGGGGCCGGGCGCGGTGGCTCAAGCCTGTAATCCCAGCACTTTGGGAGGCCGAGGCGGGTGGATAACGAGGTCGAGAGGTCGAGAGATCGAGACCATCCTGGTCAACATGGTGAAACCCCGTCTCTACTAAAAATACAAAAAACTAGCTGGGCGTGGTGGCGCGTGCCTGTAATCCCAGCTACTCAGGAGGCTGAGGCAGGAGAATTGCCTGAGCCCAGGAGGCGGAGGTTGCGGTGAGCCGAGATCGCGCCATTGCACTCCAGCCTGGGTAACAAGAGCGAAACTCCGTCCCCAAAAAAAAAAAAAAAAAAAAAAAGAGGGAGGGACGCAAAGAGAAACAAACAAAAAAAAAACTAAGAGTGAAAAAGGACAAGCTAAAGAAGATTGGATTCTCCAAGTCCTCTTTATTTCTCTTCTTGATGGCTGTAGAAGGCATGAAAGGGCTGTTAATAAATCTGAGAGCCACGCTGGCAGGGGAATATAAAGAGGACAAGAAAAGAGGGGGACGCTATGGTACGCAATGGCTTGTGATATTTAAAATGCCTCTCCACTCTCTGTGAGCCCCGACAGGCATTCCAAGTGGCAAGAGTGCTCTGGACCTCAATGCTTTCTGAAAGAGAAGCTCCTTCTTTCAATAACACAGGGGAGCCACCACCTGGCCTCATACCTATCCTCAAAAATCCCCCACAGGCAGGGACAGCCCTCTGAAGACCCCATAACCACATTCCTTTATGTCCTCGATACTTGGCAAATTGCATTCCTTTTCCATCTCATCTGAAAGACGTGAATAACTTTTACCTGGCATTGACATAGACCACTTTGGGGCAATATACGCACATCCATTCACATAGAAGTCAGAGCATTCTCAATATCTTGCAAAAAAATTAATTGTAAACAAACGCACATTCCTGAAGGCAAAAAATATGTATTTTTAAATTCCTGATATTTATTTTGAAGGGAAAAACAATAATGATTCATCCCTTTCATTCTCTGGATGGAGTTTAGGAAGCACTCATGATGACTGTTTTCTACAGATCTGTGAAAGATGCATTTCATTTTGCTCTCCCTCTTGAATACGACACAAACTATACTGACACAGGGGCTTTTTTAGACACATTTGGAGTGCAATCCTCCCATCCTTGAAGAGAAGAGATGAGAGCTGTGCACTATAGTTAAAGCTCACCAAGTAACAAGCTATATGAAGGGAAGTGAATCTGAGAAGACTCAGGTGTTGCTGGAGTGCAATTTCCTTTCCTGGGTTCTAAGTGGTTCCCCAGACGGGATGACTCCAAGTGCCTGCTGTTTTAACAGTTGTTTTTCACTGGCCATATGGCTACACTGTTTAATAATGGCAGTGATCAATTCTGGATGGCTGGTCAATGCTGAGCACCAGGCTTACCTCCTTGCCTGTACTATTGTATGGAGCCATCGCAGCTCAGAAACAAGTGCTATGATCGTCTCTTCTACAGACATGGGAACTGAGGCTTGGTAACCCATCCATCGTAGGAGGTAACATCAAGGATGAAAACCAGGTTTTCCTGACCCCAAATCCTTTATTCATTCTTTACTACTGCCCTGTACTGCCTCAATAGGTAACCTTGAGCCTCACGCACACATGGACTGAGATCCATCAAGTGATACCTGCTCTGAAGCCCCAAAGACTACCTCAGTCTTCTGGGAATTCAAGCCTTGGGAAGTTCTAAGGCTGTGACTGATTGTTGAGCATCATTTTTCCTTCACCTCTGGCGGAGGAATTGACCTGGGTCCTCCCAGTCTGAAGTTAAGATAAGAAGGTTCCCTTTCAGCTCCATGTGTCGGTCTTTCCTGTCCAAGTCCTTCCCAGATGCAAAGAACCCAGGCTAAGTCCAAGAGGTCCATGTCTCCCTGGAGAGTACAAGGATGTTGCCAGTAACCTACCTTTGACATAAGATATTAAAAATATGAGCATTTCTGTTTTTCTGTTAGTCAGAAGCTAAATAAAACAAAATAAACAAATAAAGCCAAAGTCACAACTCTGGACGCTCTTGTGTTGGCTGCATGCTGTTGGTTGTGGGATCTTATGAAGATTAGTATCTTTCAATGTGGTGGGTTGGAAGAGAAGCAAATCCCATGACTTATCTTCTTTCTTTCTTTCTTTCTTTCTTTTGAGATGGAGTTTCGCTCTCGTTACCCAGGCTGGAGTGCAATGGCGCGATCTCGGCTCACCACAACCTCCACCTCCTGGGTTCAGGCAATTCTCCTGCCTCATCCTCCCGAGTAGCTGGGATTACAGGCATGCATCACCATGACCAGCTAATTTTTGTATTTTTAGTAGAGACGGGGTTTCACCATGTTGACCAGGATGGTCTCGATCTCTTGACCTTGTGATCCCCACTTCGGTCTCCCAAAGTGCTGGGATTACAGGCATGAGCTACCGTGCCCGGCCCCATGACTTACCTTACACTCTATCACTGACAAATCTTGAAAAGAAAAAGAATAATCCCTCATGTTTTTCATAAGATTCAGGCACAATTTCAAAGTGTATATATAGTAATATTATATATAATATTATATATATTATAATATTACTATATATACACTTTGAAATTGTGTATATATACTTTTAAGTATATATTATATATAATTATAAATAATTTTATATAATATATATTTATATATAATTTAGATATATTTTTATATTTTTATATATTATATATAATTATATATAATATATATAAAACAAATATATAATTATATATATAATCTTCACCACCAGAAGGAAGCTTGGAGATGCCTCTAGTCAAATGCTCTCATTTTAGAAGATAAGGAACAGGAAGTCAAGGGGTCTGGAGACTTGGGACTGGGTCACAAAACTAGCTAGATACAGAGCCGGGGCTCCCACCCATCACCTGAGTCCCAGGCCAGGGCTCTTCCCCAGGTAGTCTGCTTACTGCTTTCCAATCTTGCCATCCTAGACTTCCAGATCCTTTTCTTTCCCAGTGCACTTTGCTTGGTCCTGCAATTCTCTTCAGGAAAGGCTGTGTGAGCCTCTTCTCAACAAGAGATGGCAGCGGGGAGCATGTCCCCACTGCGTAGCATCCAGCACCTGGCCCCGGCTGTGCAGTCGGCATACCGCCCCCCTCTTGTCATGCCAGCTCTCAGCAAAATTGTTCACTGCACAACCTTTTCCACCTCTTCATCCATCCACATCCTTTCTTCTGCCTCAAGTGCTTAATAAGCACCCAGTGTTTTAGGAGCATAATAGTTACCTCCATGTGTGAGAAGAATTTGCATTTTTAAAGGAGGGGGTGTTGCTCGATCTAATGTAATCAGGACATAACTGTGGAATTTCAGGCATCAGGAAGAGTTTTTTTTTTTTTTGGAGGGAATGCTCCATGGAATCCCTGAAATTACATCACCCAGCAACTGCCAATTCTAACTTTTCATAATGTTTATCCTGACTCCATTTGAAGTGGATATAGCATTTTGACCTTTCAGTTATATATGTAAAACAAAGAAATCTTTAGGGTCTGCTCTCAATCATAGCCCATAGAAAATCCTACATCGGGCTGAAAGAGCACAATAATCACGTCATCACCTTCATTAGGTAACCGACCCTATAACCAGGAGCCTTCTTTCTAATCACTTACTTATTCTTCTTCTAGTAGGATGGTGAGGGGTAGTGTTAGCATTAAAAAAAATGCTGTCTACTACAGAATGGCTGTCTACAATAAAAGAATGACGACTCTAAATGAATGGCATCAGGAGATCACCTGAGGTCAGGAGTTTGAGACCAGCCTGACCAACCTGGTGAAACCCCATCTCTACTAAAAAGACAAAAATTAGCCAGGAGTGATGGAGCATGCCTGTAAATACCAGCTACTCAGGAGGCTGGGGCAGGAGAATCACTTGAATCTGGAAGGTGGAGATTGCAGTGAGCCAAAATCGTGCCAACTGCACTCCAGCCTGGGAAACAGAGACTCTGTCTCAAAAAATAAAATAAAATAAATGAATGGCAACTGTTATAGAATGGCTATCTACTATAAATGAATGGCATCTACTGTAGCATAGTTATCTACTATGGCCAATTCTTTATGCTGTCTGCGGAAGTGAGTCATGTAAACTAAAACATGTTAGCAAACAAGTCAACTGACAATTTGAGTCATCAGACGCCAGTGGCCAAAAAGAATTTTTCACACATTAGAGATTGTCAAAGGCCTTTCTTAAGCAGTCATCCATTTTTAAAACAACTCTCCCTTTCTACTGGAAAGAGAGAAGGGTTACTGAAAAATTCTAGTGGATCGAACCATAACTTCTCATGAAATCTGAGTTATGCAGCCTGAGAGTAAGGAAAACATTGAATTAACATACAGAATGTATAAAGGAAGGCAGTGCTGGAATATTGTTCAGGCTTTGGAGTCAGAAAGAATCTCATCCTTCCTTAGAAGTCATGTGATTTTCAGCAAATTACTTAATCTCATTAAGTTTCAGTTTAGTCATCTGCAAATCAGAGAAAAATAATAATTTATAAGTCCTGGGTTTTTTTGTAGAGACAAAGAGACATAATATACAGAAAGCACTGTGCTGGGATCATTAGTAAGTAATTAATAAATGGTAGCTCTATTAGCAGCCTGTTACAAATAGCATTTAAAATCTTAAAGTAAAATAAGTCATATCAGTTCCTTCCAAAGAGCTTAATACAAAACCACAACAATTTTTAAGATAAAGCTTCTGCTTTGCAAAGTTTACAAAATGAAAGCATGAAAAGGTCAAGAAACACAAAATCCATAATGTTTCTCCCACAAATCTTGCTAACAAATGGCTTTGTGTCAGGAAAATCACTTGTTAACCCTGAGCGCTTCTTCTATTGCATGCCCAACCACCCTGCACTCACAGAGGTGCCCTCTTTGTGCCACTTTAAGATGACACTTTAAGAGGCAGTGGTCAGTGTGAGCTATAAAAGCGTGTGGATATCAGTGGAAGACTTCATTTTTCCTAGGATTCCTTTCTAAAGTTCAATATTGCTTTGTGGGACCAGAGGAAGAGAGAAGAATCTTCTGATGGATCCCCAAACCCTAAATGCATGTCCTATCATGAAATGGATCTGCGGTATCACAAAAAAGGCTAAACTTTACATAATAAAGTACTTCACATCCATAAACCATCACAGAACAAAAGGTCTATGAAATGTGGCATGAGATATACCAAAGAACCTTTTCACTGTTCTGCCATGGCCATTTTGGGAACATGTTTGCTTGATTGTTCCAAGTCATGCGAGTTTTGTCTTGGGTGAGAATTGAGGGCAAGTGGATGCTGTTTGAAAGGCTAGTCAACCTGGCAGCTGGGGGAGTGGGATGCAAAATTCTCCAAGCTATCAATCATTCTTCAGTACCATAGGGCATTCATCCAGCACCATCCCGTCCCACCTCTTCACTTTAAACTGTGGACATAACTTCCTTTGTCACCAACCAGGAAAGTCTCATCTAACAGAATCAATGTTTTAGCACTAATAGGTAGTAAGCATATACCTTCTATGTAAAACTTTGGGTCTGCTACAAAGATTTACGTAGAGGGTATGTGCTTACTGCCTATTAGTAAGGTAATAATTATCAAGCCCACTGTCACAAATCCAAATGTCCAGCTTAAATTCAGAGATATTAGCCCATCTTGCTTGAAGCAAGCAATAGCAAACAATAGATCCAAGTGAGCAAATTCAACAACCAAAACACATAGGGCATCTAGGTGAAAGCTAATTATTCAAGAAAAGATGACAATGCTTATGTACAACTTAATGGCAAAAAAATTTACTAATGCCTCCTAATTGGACAAAAGATTGTTATGACTGAATAAAAAATTAACAAATGCTTTCTGAGGGAAATGTTGGTTTATTGTCTCCAAGAACATAAGGTAAAGAAAAGAAAACTACTCAGTTAAATGTGTGTGGAACTCTTACAAGTGATTTAAAAATGGGCATTCTTTTGTAATTAGAGTATTTGTTATTTGAATACAAATAATTGTCCTAAAATAGTGAAGATTGGTAGTAATTTACTGACTTGATCCCGTAGAATGGACTGACCACTTTCTTTTTTTGTTTTATAAATTCTTCTCTCAACCTACATGGCATAGGTCGATTTTAGTTTAACATGACTAAATTAGGAAAATATAAAATTGGTGCAGTCAAAACTAATGGGGTTTTATTGAAAAAAAATCCTGTCTTATTTCTTTGTGCCTTTCATCTAGAAAATAGAAATAAATTTCCCTAGGTGCTTTGCATTCATGCAGAACCATGCAAAAGCCAACATAGCTTCATCAAACTATCCCTCGATGCTCTAGATATTGTGATTTCTCTGTCTTTCTAGTCCCAGAATGAGACTTGGCTCATATTCAGTCTTCACCCCAGCCCATGTTCTTTCTTACCCCAACCATTCATACCACAAGGATTAAACATTCCTTTAATATATAGGTTGATCCTTCTGAAGTTGGAGAGAAAGATTGGAACTTCCAGAATCATAATTCCTCCTCTCAAATTGATGGATACCCTTAACTTGTTTGGTCCTTCCTGGGTAGAGGAAAAGTTTTATCTTGATCTTGGTTCTTAACCTATGTGATGCTGGGCAAGTTATTTAAACTCTCTAAGTCTCAGTTTCCTCACCTATAAAATAGGTACAATAATATAATAATTGTAGCTCCCACTTGAGGTTGTAGTAAGGTGTAAATGAAATAACACATGGAAAGCATGCCAGACAGAGCATAGCCTAGAATAAACACGCAACAAATCATCATCATCATCATCATCATCATCATCATCATCATCATCATCATCAACACCATTTTCCTTGAGTTTCGATATAATTTCCAGCACCATAAACATGACAATGTTTTCATCTTCCTCTATATTCTGACTCTAAGATGCCAATAAACACCATCAACTCTGGGTAAGGGTCTGCCTGTTTTGTCAGTGATTCCCACTTTGATGGTATCTGCTATTCTACATGGTCACATCTACCAGACTGGGCATGTACCTCTGATTTAAAAAAAGCATTCATTTGCTAGCTACTCTGCAGTGATGTGTTTACTGTGAACAAAGATGTGAGAGGGAAGGGGAATAAATCAGAAGCAGTTCAAGCAGGTTATTTTTCTAGTTGCCTAACACATTATCTGCATGCAGCTAAGGATTGTGCTATCCAAATATTACATAAAGGGCCAGGGCAACACTTCGGTAAACATTCTATCTGCATTTGTCTGAAATGATGAAAAGTGTCCTGAAGTTGGAATCGCTTCACCTAGTCCTGTTTCACCTACAAGACAGTCTCTTAGCCAGTTTGGGCTGCTATAACAAAATACCACAGACTGGGTGACTTAAGCAGCAAACATTTATTGTGCACAGTTCTGGAGGCTAGAAAGTTCAAGATCAACGTGCTGGCAGATTCAGTACTGAGTAAGGTCCCTCTTACTGATTTGTAGATGACCATTTTCCTTCTGTGTCCTCACATGGCTGAGAAAAAGAGAAGGCTCTTGTCTCTTCCCCTTCTTCTAAGGGTATTTTATTAGTCCATTTTCATACTGCTATGAAGAACTGCCTGAGACTGGGTAATTTGTAAGGAAAGAGGTTTAATTAACTAACATTTCAGCAATGAAAGACCTGATAATCACGGTGGAAGGTAAAGAGGAAGCAAGGCACCCTCTTCACAAGGTGCTAGGAAAGAGAACTGCCAAGCAAAATGGGGAAGAGCCCATATAAAACCATCAAATCTCATGAGAACTCACTCACTATCACAAGAACAGCAAGAGGGAACCACCTCCGTGATTCAATTATCTCCCCTTGGTCTCTCCCTTGACACACGGGGATGACGGGGATTATGGGAATCTCAAATCAAGATGAGATCTGGGTGTGGATACAAAGCCTAACCATATCAAGCACTCTTCTTATTCATTTTCTTAACCCATAAGGGGGATCTATCCTCATGTCCTCATCTAAACCCAATTACCTCCCAAAAGCCCTACCTACCTCCAAATACCATCACATTGGGGATTAGGGCTTCAACATATGAACAGCAGGTGTGGGAGGGGGGAGAAACATTCAGTCTATAGCAACAAGAATAAATGGAAAATTCAGAATACAATTTTAGAAGCAAGGCTGTATAAATGAAAAGGTGACCATTTTAGGTAACAGGGCTCCTAAAACTTTCCCTGATGTCCAATGGCTTTTGATTTCTCTAACATCTTGTGACCCTCAACTGAGAGAGAGGAGGAACTCTGTGGAAAATCCTAACAGCAGGCAAAGACTTCTGACTTCTAGATGATGTTCCTCCTTCCCTGATAGAACTCCTCAAGGAGATAGTCTTGGTTGCAACAGTACATTTCCAAGTCAACTGGCAGAACAGAGCAATTGCATTAGGGAGTCATAAATAAAGTCACAGGAATAATCAGAGGACAGAGAAGGAAGCAAAAATCCTAAAGTTATAATAATGCCTTAATTTCTACAGAAGTCCTCCTTTATTTAGAGAACAAACATTTCTTTTTCTCTTTTTTGGCACCAAAGCACTAAAAAATATCACTACCAGTGGTCAAAACTCACAGGGTATCCTTGAATTCAATCCGTTGATTTTTCTGATCCTCAGTTTTCTTACTATATAAAGAAAACAACATTACTTCGTTGATTGTTTGAAAATGAAATGAGATGATGCAAATATACAGAACACATGGCAAAGCTTGCTGAGGTTTGTTCTCCTGGGAGAACATTCTCTCTCAGCTGTTTTCCAGCCCTGATGTTCAGCGTGTGTACTTCCAGAGTCAGCATTCACAGAATGCACAGTTTTCCAGAGGGACAGTGACTGCACTGCATTTAATTCCAAAGCTGATGCACTGACATTGCCCTTCAGCTAACTTCCAGGACACTTCAGGCCTGAGTTCTGTGCTCACCGCCTTAGCATTGCCAGTGTGGGTTTGCTGGGTGAATATGTGTCAAGCGGCAAAACTCTCCCCACTAAAGACCCAGAGGAGAGAGAGCTTTGTCAAATGCATACCTTAGCCCACAGCTTTGCTTTTATCTGTTTAGTTTCTGAGTTGTTTTGGTTTTGCCACATCAAAGAAAAAGTATATGCACAACTCCAAAGTGGTATTCTAGAGACGCTTATGTGCATGGAATATGCTAGGCTTGAAGTTTCTTGTCTTCTGATTTATATGTTGATACATTCCTGTGCCTGAATAAAGGACTTGTCAAGCCAGACACACGTTAACACTGACACAAGTCCATATAACTTTTTGGGTGCTAACTGTAAAGCAGTAGACTGAGAAGATGAGTGGTATGGAGATAGATAAGAATGATTGATTGATTGATGAATAGATGGATGGATAGATAAATGATGAATAATTGATAAAAGATAAATAGGTGATGATTGATATTAGGTTGGTACAAAATTGTGGTTTTTGCCATTGAAAGTAATGGAAAATGCCAAGCTAACAGAAAATAGAGAATAGATGGTAGATAGATACAGATATAACTTTATATACATTTTTAGTATTATATGTACACATACTTTATACACGTTTTCTAACATGGACGCTTAAAATTAAGGAAACAGTGATCTTCTAGTCTAACACCTCACATTATAGACTGAAGAGAGTGAGGCCCAGGAAAGTGAAGGATCAACTCAGGTCACAAAGCAGACTCCAAGCAGCAACCAGGACTTCTTCCTTGCTCGTGTCCTCCCCATCCCATTAAAATAGGGCAAATGAACAAGGAAAGAAGGAGAGAAGAAATCTGACCAGTCAAGAATCATCTGTCTCCTCCTAAGGAGATTCAACCTGGATTTTGCAGTAATACCAGCTGGGCCAGAGAGATTCTAAATGTTCATTCTGCAGGACAGCATATCTTGCAAAACCAGCCCCAGCCATGGAAAGCCTGGCTCTAAGCCCCAGCCCTAAAAACTGATAATATCATCATTTTATGGCAAAGCTCACATGTAAGACAGAGCCCTATGGGTCGTCTCTGGCCCAAAACACAGGGATGAAGTGATGTGGGATGGTGATGTGTATTCTCTCCTGCTCTTGTCAACTCCTCTCTTTTGGTAGCCACCCAATGGGGAGCGGCTGTCAGCAATTTCCTTCCTCCAACAGCTGGGAGGTGGTTTTCTGCAGTTAGCTGCCATTTGTAGCAATTATGTGTATTAATCATAGCCTTCGTCCTGATGGTATTCTTCAGGGAAAAAAAATGTGTCAGGGCTTTTGTTTTTTAACCAATCTGCTTCCTCACTCAGAACAGAATCTGGTAGTAGCAAGAGAAAAATAAAATAATGACAGACTATTTAGGTTAGTGCAGTGGGGAGTGAGCAGGTGTGTGGGGACACTGAGCCCACTGAAAGCCAGAAGTCAACAGTACAACTTGGGGACAGTAATATCCTGATACTATGAACACACGGAGAACTCAGTGTAATTTTTAATGATGACCTTCCTTCTTTCATTACATATGTATTCAAACATTTATTGAGCCCTTACTATATGCCAGGTTGCATATTCTTCAAAGAACCCTGGTTGTGTTTTAAGTAAGAACAAAACCAAAGGGAAATAGGAATTATTTCAGAAGCAGATTATCTCACATCACCCTTGCCCATCTGTGCCTTCTTAGGCATATCATTCCCTCATTTTTTATTTAGCACATATTTATAGCAGAAGAGCTCTGAAGCAGAGAGCTACGTGTGAATATTCGCCAGTGAACAAAGCTGCCTGGGCCTTGTCCTCATCGATCTTGCACTGTAATGAGGGAGACAGCCCTAAAACAAAGAAAAGCCTACAGACCAACGAACTTCTAGTTGTGCTGAAAACTATGGAGACAAGGTCAGGGTGGAAGGAGAGGAAAGAGGAAGTGGAAGGAGCTAATTTAGATGAAGAATTAAGGACACTCTTGAGGAAGCAGGGTTTAAACTGAAATCTGCAAATAAGTACAAGTTAGCCTTTGGGTGGGGAACTAGTGCAGAAAAGAGCTTGATGAATTTGAAGGCTAATGGGGCAAATGCCTCAAGAGTAACAAGACAGCAGCCTAAGAGGAAGTTGCAGAGGTGGCCAAGTGCTACCTGCAGGGCTTTGCAAATCTTGTCAAGAAGTTTGGACTTTATCCTAAGAAAAATGGAACCATTAAAGAGTTTTAAGCTTAGAGAGATGGGGTATGATTTATACTTTAAAAAGATCGCTCTGGCTGCTATGCAAGTAGTCCATTGGAGGAGCTGAGTGAAGCAGGGACACTACCGATTGGCTCTGCAGTTGCCAAGGTGATGAGTGATGGCGGCATGGACTTGGATAGTGGCAGCAGAGATGGAGACAAGGGAATGAGGCTGAGGGTTTTGTTGTTGATTTGTTTTGTTTTGTTTGGAGATTATCTTAACCTTGTCACCCAGGCTGGAGTATAGTGGCTTAATCATAGCTTACTTCAGACTTAAACTCCTGGACTCCAGTGGTCCTCCTGTCTTAGCCTTCCACCTCAGCCTCCTGAGTAGCTAGGACTACAGGCGTATGCCACCATGCCCACATCCATTTTTTTTTTTTTTTTTTTTTTTGGTAGAGACTATGTCTTGCTATGTTGTCCAGGCTGGTCTTAAACTCCTGGACTCAAGCAATCCTCCCACTTAGACCTCCCAAATTGCTGGGATTACAGGCATGAGCCACTGTACCCAGCCTGGATCTTAGTTTTAATCGGGGGATAAAATCAATAAATCTATTCAACTCTTTGAGCCTTTCCTTGGCTTACTTATTACAAAGCAGCTAATAGTACCTGCTTGGCCTACTCTGTAAGACTATAGTGAGGACCTAACGAGATAAAAGGGCAACAATATACATGTAAGATATTGTTATTATCATGGTAATATGACCATTGTAATTCTATTCACTTCCAGTTGTTTTAAGACCTCAACTTGTAAGGGATAATCAGTCTAATCTAACCATGGAAATAGGAGAAGGATCCCTACCTTTGCCAACTTGTATCTGGCCAAGATCCCAGTGGAAGTGGATAAAGGGGTGCATTTAGGCTCTGTTCTTCCTGGGCCCAACACCAGCCCACAGCAGAAAACTGGGCACTGACAAAGTCTTAGTCATGCTTTGAGGTCCCTAGAGTTCCACTAGCTGCTGAGCCCACAGCTAGTCTATTACCATTATAGTACCCTCAATTGCATCATAAGGGCCCATAAGAGTTGTTTCGTTACCTAATTTACTATAGGGAGTGCCTTGGGCACAATTGACCCAGAAAATTGCCATCCAGCATAGCCCTATATTCCTTACGAATTCCCAGAAACAAAACAATGCCCCAAGAGATCAACAAACTTCAAGTGTAAAATATGTTTTCTGTGGGGTGGTTGTGTGTGTATATATAGCAAAATCTCATTTGAAATGTGAAGTCCATGGAGAGATAATTCAACCCTTAAGAGCCCATAGATCTCAAATGTTTAATCTTTTTTTTAAAATTTCTAAAATGTGTTGCATGCTTTGCCTATCTTAAGCAGAATATGCTGGGCATAATTTGCTTAACTAATAAAATTGTTAATCCCATATTCTGGGTTCTGCTATCCTCTTTTTATATTTTCTTGGACAAATAATCTATCTTTTCATATGTAAAAGGAGGCTTTTTAACTAGATCAGAACTTCACAAGATCTTTTTAATAAACAGCCAATTTTGTTTTATTTTGTTTTTTGATTTTTCCTGCCTTTCAGACCAACACATGCCCTGCTGTGAAGAACTACCAGCTCGTGCCACATATGACTCACCAAGAAAATTTGAAAATACTGAATTGTTTGACATTCTGTTGAACAAGACCAGTTCACTCTCCGTCACCTGTATGTCCCCACATATGGAATTACTGTGAAAGTGCTTAAAAGCTTACTCTCAGTTTCCATATTAATATCCTTACGGATCAGTAACAAACAGTTCTTGAATGGCACTGATCTACGGGAAACACTTTGAGCAGCCCAGAACTAGATAATCTCTAAGATCCATCTGACCCAAAGAGTCTAAAATTGTATGATCTTCATGAATATCAGTTATTTCACTGGTGCTATCATAGAGCTTATAAGAGAGGCTGGCACCTGAAAGTCCTTTGCTTGAGTTCTCCATGATTTCTGAGTGCACTTTTCCGGTTTAAGAATGCGGTTGGTTTTCTTAAGTTCTCTTGAGGTTGTTGCTTTTGTCCTAAAAGATTCTGGTCTCATGAGCTATGTATGTTCTGTTAGGATTTCCTTCTGTGGTCTCCCTTGGGGTACTTATGACTCAGCTGCTATTTTTCCTCAATCAATGAAGATTTGACAACTTCCAAAGTTCTCTACCAATTTCACTTGCTATCTCTAGCCCTCCCACCTGGCATGAAAACAAGACTCTAAGTCCTCTGGCTAGCTCTATCCCTTTCCTACGTTAAAAAAATAAAAAAAATAAAAAGCATGGCTGTGAGACAATTTCCTCCTCTTGCTGAAAGACTCTGTCCCTTTATCTCTGGCTGATGTTAGATTCACAGTTGCCTTGGAAGTTCCAAAATTCCCACAGCTAGATAAAGGAAGTATTATTTTCCTACATTTCCTTGAATAATGAATAAAAATGAGATAATGGGGATAATTTCTGAACAGTCGTCTTACTACTAAATCTAATTTTTAAATGTATCAAAATAATAAAACATTTAAAAATATTTCTCAATCCTGAGAGTACTTATTTCCTGAACCAGTCACTTTTGCTTTTTTTTTTTTTTTTTGAGATGGAGTTTCGCTCTTGTTACCCAGGCTGGAGTGCAATGGCGTGGTCTCGGCTCACGGCAACCTCTGCCTCCTGGGTTCAGGCAATTCTCCTGCCTCAGCCTCCTGAGTAGCTGGGATTACAGGCACGCACCACCATGCCCAGCTAATGTTTTGTATTTTTAGTAGAGACGGGGTTTCACCATGTTGACCGGGATGGTCTCGATCTCTTGACCTTGTGATCCACCCACCTCGGTCTCCCAAAGTGCTGGGATTACAGGCTTTAGCCACCGCGCCCGGCACTTTTGCTTTTTAAGAATAAAATATTACTACTAAAATGGCACAAATACAAAACAAACACTAGTTTTTTTACCTTTATATTATGTAGCCTCATCTGGATAAGGAATGGCAGTAAATCCACTTAAGAACTTAACACAAGCAAGTTAAAGGAGTCAGAGGGACAATATATTACTAGCTAATTAGCAAGGCAGGCCTTTGGTCAAGGACTTGCTTTCTACACAGCAAGGATTTGAAGTGGCAGACCACAGAAATGGAATCATCTCTGGTTCCTGCCAGTGCTAACATTCCATGATTACCTGAAACGACACTAAGGTTCATTTCACTCTGAGGAACCATGCACAGGAAATAACTACACAGGGAGAGAAACCAAGCAACGGCAACCAGAGACTCGCTGTAATTTTAGCAGCCGGTTTTCCTTGGCTTTCTCACCACCGCAGAACATTTTGTTAGAGGCCTCCTTGAGTTTCCACAGCTAAAAATGGGGATGGCTGCCTGCGAGAAAACCCTGCAGGAAGAGTTTCAGTATGCAGGAATGAGAATAAACCATTACAGACAGAAAAGAAACAATATACAATAGCAAATAAATCTAAGCCCTGAAGAGCGTAATGTTTCTAACGCTATAGATCGGGAAGGTGACAGAGCCAAAATCCTGGTGGGTATGTCCAATATCAATGGGCTAAAACACTACACCACGTTGCCCTATCCATACAAAATCTTGCACATGTTTTCAAGGGGCTCAGAGATCCCAGGTTTAAAAATCTTTGCTGGGAAGTACAAACAATATAAATCCGTCTTTCATATGATTGAAAACCACTATATTAATTATTCATACTGTACCTTCTACAGATGTACACATATTTTTGGTTATTTAGTTCTTTCCTCATCAGCCATAGCTAGAAATAAAAACATATTTGGAAGAGCCATTCCCACTCCATTTGTAATTTTTTCAAGAACCAAAGAACTAAGAAACTTGATCTCAGATCTTTCCAGAATTTAGAGTCTACTAAATGAAGTTCCAATGGAAGATGAGAGTTCTGTGAGGATCCAACCAAGAAGAGGTAAGAAGCAAGGTTAAACTACAGCAACAACTTAGAGAACGGTTTTCCTCATGCTGACTCTATCAGTGATGTCCTCTGGACTCAATGTACCATGGTCTTTTGCAAAACAGTAAGCTGTTAGTCACCAAAATATCCCCACTTTCAAGTTAAAGAGCATGCCACACCTTTCTGTGTAACAAGATTTCAAGATTATATAATGATATGATAGGAGGTAATGAGCAGATAGATGTCTTGGGTTTAAAAAACAAAAATAAACCAATCTTATCAACAATTCAAAGCCACTTGTCTAGAATAATCTATAAGCAGCTGGCAATATAAGTTAAGATCTAAAGAACTTTCAGCCTCTCAAAGCCTAAAAGACTTGCTCTGGCACTGCAGATTTTTAGTAAGAAGACAGGCCGCTAGTAAAGTGAGTAGAAATTGGTGACTCTGAAGCTTTTCAGGTAGTAGAAAGAAAAGAGTCCTGTCTAGGGGCTAGAAAATCTCACTTGGAATGGCTGCTGACACTTACTTGCCTGATCTTGGGTTCAACTTCTCTGAGCCCCTTTTAAAATCTGCAAAATAAACATCAGTGTCTAGGCTCTACCTGTCTTCACAGGGTTGCCTCACCATGCAAATGAAAAAGCAATGTATTTGAATGTGCTTCGAACTTGTAAGTCCTCATGAAAATAATCATATTATATATGTATGCTTTTAGGTATATCCATAAGTGATTCAGAGAGAAGGAAAAAAAAAAAAGAGGAGGGAAAGTAGGTACAAAAAAAAGAGAAGCTATGGAAGGGAGGAATGAGAGAGAAACCAGGAAGAGAGAGAAACTGGCATGGAAACGAGGGAACAAAAAGAACGGAAAGGAAGAAAAAAGAAACTGGTGCTGGTACAGTAACAAATAAATCCCCCCAGCATGACAGCCTTCTGCTGAAGCATTTCATTTTCCCACAACATAATGGTGTGTTATTGCCCATTATCTGTTCTGTCAGTGTCAGAGTCGGTATTAAATGAGGGGCAGCTGCATTTAGCTGCCATTTTTCAGCTGTCTTCACGTTGCCATGGAGACCCGGTTGTTTCTTGGTGAACCTGCCAGGAAAGTAAGGAGGAGTTGGGTGGAGGGGGAGCAAAGGCTGCACGGGGTTGGGGCGTCAGGGCCGGAAGTGAGAGGAAGGCCAAGGGCCAAGGACAGGGGAACCTGACAAAGGAGAGAACAGCATGGAGCTGGCTTCTCATTCTCTGCTTGCACCTGATAAATCAGCCATTTCCAAAACACAATCTATATTCCAGTGGTCCTACGCAGCAGATTCTCCTCTGCATTTCCTCTTGACTCAAACTCAACAGCAGTTGAGTGGATCTGGAGTTCCGAGACAGTCTCAGATTTCTTCCTTCAACTGCTTCCATTTCTCCCCACACCCGCCCCCTAAGGCTTCACCCCACCTTAGAGTCAACCATAGAGAATGACTTTGAATCTCTCAATCTGCACCGCTTAGAATAGAAAAACCAGCTTCATCAAGGACATCAATACCTAGGCTCTACCCAATCCATATATTTTTTTCTAGAAGGTATTTGGTTTTTTCACAGAATCATCAAATAATTTACATAAGGTTTCAGAAACCAGTGAATGTTCCCCCATCACAAATTTTAATATCAAACAGAGACAGTTTACAAATAAGAGAAGGGGACCTGGCATAAGAGACCAGCACAGACCCCAAGTGATGAGCCCTGAGGACCTGGTAAACAGATTATTTGCCCAAAAGGGGCAGTAACCCTTTTGCCCTTGGAAGAGCAGGAGCCTGGCTGGCCAGGTCTTAGGATTTTTCAACGGAATCCAGAAATCTAGCTTTGGATAAAACTATTTATCTTTGAATAAATAATAAAAATGAACTTATTGAATAAACTACCTCGATTGACAAATTTCCAATTTTTACATGTTAGCTGAGCTCTTTAAAAATATTTCCACATGTGCTGTCAGTTTGCAGCTGGACCGCGTCCAATGTCAGTTTAATGAGGCTAAGAAAGGCTGAGAAACTTGACAAATCTCTTCACCTTCCCAAATGTAACTTTCCCTTCCATAACCTAATTTCTCTTTATCTCTCTCCCTCCCTCCCTCCGTCTCTCTTTCTTTCTCTCTCCCTCTCCTTCTCTCTATCTCATATTCTGTTACATAGTAGAAAGTAAAGACAGTGTCAGTTCACTTCTTCAAGCATCCCTGTTCACTGGTACCATTCATGAATTTGCGTATGAGATAAACATTTTCCAAGAGCCCTGAAAATTGTGTGCCAGGTATCAGAGAAGACCACAGGGTGGTTTCCTGTCAGCCCAAGCCCCATTAGTACTTGCGCCTGCAGTGTCTTTTCCAATACAAGCATCCTTTTTCTGGCTTTTAATGATCAATTATAAGAATAAGAAAAGTGGTCATTTACTGAACACTTAATAGGTGCCCAAAAGTACTTAACATGTACTTTCTGATTAAAATCTCACAACAACTCATGGAGTCATATATTATTATTATCCCATTCCACAGATGTGAATGCTGAAGATCAACAGTATATGCAAGGTCATGCAGCTAGCACAAGATCAGGCCAGGAATCAGCTCACATCTTTCAGACCTCAAAGCTCAAGTGCTTAATCTCTAATATCTACCGTCTCCCTACAAACGAAGAAAATCCCAGAGCCTAGTTTTATGATATCCTATTCATTTCCTTTTTGGTCCCAAACTTTAAAGAAGTGCGATCATTTTTGCCCGGACCTGGCTTACTCCATCATCCTCATAAACATAAACAAGTTCAATTAATAACATCTTTCATTAGAATCCTGGCTTTACTTTCCTAAGTTTGCTTTCACCTGTGCCACTTCACCCTTTTTTTCATGGAGGTTATCTCATGATCTTTGTCTTTCTCTATCCTGCCCTTAACTACTTCTTCCTCCAAATTATAGCCAGTGTGATCTTTCCACGTGTAAACAGGATCACATCATTCTCTTCCTTCTCAAATCAATCTAGGTCTCCAGCTATTACTTTCAAGATGAATCTCCATCCTGACTTAGCCATTTTCAATGTCCTCCTGATCTTACTTCCTTCCTGACCTGGCCCACTTGTCCCCTGAAGCCTCATCCCCATTCACTCCCTCCCAAAGCATACTTAATGCCCATAGTATTAACCGACCTATGGCTTCTCAAACATTGTAGATTGCTACAAGCCTTCCTATGCCCAGTCCTTTTTCTGGAATGCCTCTCCACCTCCTTACCGATCTGTGTCCTACTAACCCTTCCCAACACAGTTCAAGCCTCCTCCCCTCCAGGCAGCTCTTGTGAACCCCATGTCTAAGCTGGATGCCCCTTCTCTGAGTATCCTCTGCCCCAGGGGTAGCACTATGGTAATAATTATCATGTGACACTGTAATCTTCTCTGAGAGGAGGGACCCAGGCTAGGCTATTCAATTCTGCATCCTAGAACACTGTGCATTGTCATTTAATGGTTATTGAGTAGATTTCCCATCTCAGTCAACAAAGAAATAAGGTTATTTCTAAATCTGTACATATATCCCTTCCTGGCATTAGATATTTGGATCAAGTGACACAGAGCTCAATAAGATTTTCCTTGTCATCACTACACCCTGTACTAGGATTCCTAAACAATGTACCACTAGTAAGGATTTAGCGCAGTATATACACAAATATGCACATAAGTGCATATCTGCATAAATTAATCTATTTATGTGGAAACAGTAAAGAGAAATGTTTTAATACACAATGATGCTTGGGATATATTCTACAGAATGGCTTTGGATGACAACCATGGTAGCATGTCTCTCTTTTGGCTAAAGGTGTAGCTAGATTAGTGTTTTAAAACACAACTGACATCTCTCTTTCTCTATCCAAGCACCCTTAAGTGTGTGGAAAGTTGTAACATTTCAGACTCACAGCAGGTGACTCTTATCCCAGACCTATGCAGACTAAAACTACCATCATCTCCACCAAGACTCTTGGAGTCCAACTTCTGTTTCATGTCTCTGGTTTTCTTTATACCTTAACATTGTTGTCTTAACAAAGGGCCATTTCCCTCCTGTCTCCATTTTTTCCATTGGAAAACTGAGAATTTTCCCACATCACTCACACACTAACCAACTTCTCGAGTGTCCCTAACAGCTACACTCCTCTTGCTTTACAGTGTCAAAGAGCACATAGAAATGTTCCTACCAGTCAGCTCTTCTACTCTAGAATGTTAAAAAGTCTAGGCCAAAAAATGTCCTCTAGTGGCCAAAAGGGCTCTGTGAATATCTGAGGATGTAAGAGGGACAGACTGCCATTCTTTCAGTAAACGCACATGCACATCATCAGAAACCTTAACACAGATCATAGAGAACAGCAACATAGCATACCTGGTTCTTCCCTTACTTACCAGAATGGAACTGTTCACTTTCACTCAATAAATTTGGTAGGAATAAATCTGATCTGAAAGCTCTCCATGATAAGGTCATAAGAATAAACACGCTTCCCTCTACACATCTGTATCCCGAGTCTCTAGCACAGCACCAGACACATAGCATGATAATAGTATTGACATGAAGAAGGCACTGGGGACTTCCGGACTCATTGCTGGGCCAGTGATGAAGGAGGGGACTGAGCCAAAGGAGGCAAGACCATTGTGTCAGGAAAGCAGGTCAGAGTCCAGGTTTTCCTGAAGAGACACTTGTCCTGCCTGAGTTCTTAGACCTCAGTCCTTTAGGAAGAATAAAGGAGCCAGCTCAAAGGGGAAGGCAAAAAAGGATTGGATGCTTTCATGGAAGTTCAGCAGGAAAGGACTTCATATATTAGAATTCATCTCTGATTCCTCAAACTACTGATCCTCTTGTAATGAATAAAATATGCCACTGGAGTGAATGCTTCATATTAATAAAGATATAATTTGGTCCTCTGAGGTGTAGGGAAAGGAGTATTCTCCCAGGTAGGAGATGAAGCTCTTTCTCCACACTTCTAAAACATATCAAAGGCTTCTTACAAAAACTTACAACACTCTCAGCTCCAACAGACAATGGGGCTGTGATGGTAGGAATTATTAGCATGCCAACCAGAATCAGGGAATTCATCCTAGGAGGATGAGGAACAGGAAAATGAAGACGATCTAAAACAATGAAAGGTTAAGGAAAATATTTCTCTTGCAGTAAAGACATATTTCTCACCATTTCCATTGAGATACTTGGGTACATACATTACTTAAAAACAATCATCATATTTTTTCACTCCCCAATAAAAGCTTGCTGCATTTGTGGAACAGGTAATGTTTTGGCTTTGCTACAGAGAGTATATAGTGTTTGTCAACAACATGCTGGCAGGTACTAAACAAAACATGGTCCCTAAGTTGACTGTCTCCTGGGAAAGAAAGCCCTGGCTTCTTCAGGAACTGGAGCATTAAATTAGCAGTACATTCATTTCAAAACATATTTACTGAGCACCTAGGACACTGTGTTAGGCTCCAGGAATGCAGATTCGAATAAAACATGGCCATTCACTTAAAAAGCTCACAGCCTATCAGGAGAGACAGTAAGTGTTTATTTAAATATAATGTGCTCTCAGAGTAGAGGGCAGGCAAATTCAGCAAAGCGAAGGAAGGGAACAAGAGAGGCAGGGAAGGTTTTCTGAGTAATGAAAGAGCTGTGGTAGTCTAGAAAAATGAGTACGAATTGCTTAGGGGAAAAGATAGGAAAGAGTTTCCAGGCAAAGGAAATCAAATGATCAAAAAAAACTGAAGCTGATATTTCCTGACTAAAACATGTCAGATGAGGGCATGGCCTTACCGTATGACTACAGAGGAATCATAGGGGAAAGTCATTCAAGAGTTATGCATTCAGCATAGCTTATATTTATAGCACAAATCCATTTTTAGGTGTTAATGTGTAAATTTCTAGAAAAATGTGGTTATTGCCATAAGGGGAACAGATGCCTTTGATTTTTCTAGTTTAAAGAAATTCAGCTTCTCTTCTAGTCTTATACCCATGTCCCTTGTCCTGCTTGATCTTTTTTTCTCTCTCTTGTGAGTCTCCACCTCCTCCTCAATTTTTCATGCTGCTTAAAATAGCCCATCATCTATCCTTCTTCACACATTTTGTCATTCTGCTAATCCTAAAGAATGAAAAACATGTATACACACTCGCACACTTAAAATCACATGAAGACACCATATGTTGAACTTTGTGATTATTTTGTTATTTTTAAAAATCTGACTGCCGCAATCCTCTTTTAAAAAGTGGTTCCAATATTTACATGTAGCAGCTTTGTACACCAATGAAAACCGAAGCTTTTCCCAACTTGTTAAATATGGTTTACTACTACACCATTTAACACGTATAAAATGTGATTCTTCTTTTTGTTTTATTTTTTTAAAGAAGTCCCAAAAAGTGTAGATGTTCAAATATAGCACTTCTGGCTTCTGTTTGTAACGAGTGTGAAATGAGCAAAGATTTGATAGAAAAACACCCAGAAATGGTGCCTCCCATATTTTTTTATGACCGTGTGTAATAAAGGTGCTTGCCCAGCAGCATTTTTATATGACATTAAATTCCAGGACCTCGCAGACTTAGTTTTGATCTGACCTGAATGTCAAATTAGAGGCCAGAGATCCAATATATATTATTCACTTGGATTTTTTCCCTCTGAATTTCTTTGAATATTTCAATGGCATTACTCAAATAGAATGTTTTTCTTCCCCTTTTATGGGTACAGTCATTTAATTCCAGCAGAATCTGTGTGTCAGAGTTCAGTGTTTCCTTTGAGCTTCAAGGAAGTGCTCTAACTTATACAATTAGATGTCAAGATACTAATGACTCCTTGCTCTTCAAGAGTGAAAACTGTGACATTAAAGGTGACTTGTCTCATCAAAATACAGCAAGCTTCCTCTTGGGCCTAAGGGAAGATAATTGCTTAAAACTCAAACGGACCAAACACGATTCCAAGTCAACTTGCGGGGTAGAGGTGAGGAAGTGGTAGGGGGTAAACATCAAAATCCTTTGCCTTGTACTAGATCTCTTTAGAATCATGCCTTTAGGAAAATTGCTCTGAGAAAAAAATGTGACTCCAGGGGACAGGCTGCTGACAATGTATTTTCTAAATCTGATCTTGAATACCCTTCGAGACTGTCTTGAGAGTTAGGACTCCGCATTTAGTCTCTGGTCTGTCATATACCCCTGCTGTAAGAGCATTATTGAAACAGTGCTTTCAATACTTTGAACATGGATCTTTATTGTTATCATTCATAACTGACTACTAAAGGGGCTCTTATGAGTTTCTAAGGTTGAGCAGCCTAGAGGGTAAAAGAGTTTCTCTTGATATTCTTATATGGAGTCTCACAGGGAGGTCTTAACATGAGTGGTTGGTCCCCTTTGCCCAATCAATGTCTTAACTCCTCCAAGACTCAAATTCCTCTTCCATGAAATAGACAGAATGAAGGGGATCTCTAAAATCCTTTGCAGCACCAAACAGTCAGCTAGGTTAGAGTAGACTGGTTTTCACTTTTCCCATTTACAATCAACATGAGAATGGACCTCAGAAACATGAAAGAGGATTTTGCTTTAACTTAACACTAAATTTCCCATTTCTCACCACACAGTAGTTAGTACTCAATTGCAGCCCTTGCTTAAAGGGTTCTTTTTTCAATCTCTTCTTGGGTTATTTCTCTATACAATGATACCATAAGCCAATGCTCATTGATGATAGGCTGGACAGGGAAAATGTGGCACATATACACCATCTAATATTATGCAGCCATAAAAAAAGATGAGTTCGTGTCCTTTGTAGGGACATGGATGAACCTGAAAACCATCATTCTCAGCAAACTGACACAAGAGCAGAAACTCAAACACCACATGTTCTCACTCATAAGCGGGTGTTGAACAATGAGAACACATGGACACAGGGAGGGGAGCAGCACACACTGGGGTCTGTTGGGAGGAAATAGGGGAGGGGCAGCAGGGGGTGGGGAGTTGGGGAGAGATAGCATGGGGAGAAATGCCAGATATAGGTGATGGGGAGGAAGGCAGCAAATCACACTGCCATGTGTGTACCTATGCAACAATCTTGCATGTTCTTCACATGTACCCCAAAACCTAAAATGCAATAAAATAAATTTTTAAAAAATGATACCATAAGCATTTAGGGATAGTCCTGTGATTCTCTTGTCACCTCTTCACAAAAATAAGCAAGTGAATAAATGGTATTTGTAAGCCCAAACAACAACAACAAAATGACCAAGACAGGATGATAAGGTTTGGCTGTGTCCCCATCCAAATCTCATCTTGAATTGTAGCTCCCATAATTCCCAAGTGTTGTGAGAGAAACCCAATAGGAGATAACTGAATCATGGATGCAGTTTCCCCCATACTGTTCTCGTGGTAGTGAATAAGTCTCACAAGATCTGATGATTTTATAACTTTTACTTGGTTCCAATTCTCTCTAGCTTGCCTTCATGTAAGATATCCCTTTGCTCTTCCTTGGTCTTCTGCCGTGATTATGAGGTCTCCCTAGCCAAGTGGAACTGTGAGTCCATTAAACCTCTTTCCTTTGTAAATTACCCAGTCTCAAGTATGTCTTTATTAGCAACATAAGAACAGACTAATACACAGAAGAAAAGGGAGCAGAAAAATCTGAGATCCAAACTCTCATTTTCATAACTGTGACTGACAGTGCAAACAACTTCATTTCCAATGGACATCTAGCCTATGGAGGCCACTGTGTGTAGCTCCTGGGGCCGGTCTAGGTGCTCCTGATCCTTGACACTGTCCATCCAAAGTCAAAGACATCCCAGCAGGCAAGGAGAGGTCTTGTCCTAGTGATGCTGGGATTATTAATCCTATCCCACATTCGCAAAGAAGCAAGCACTAAAATGAACATGTGTAAGGCAACCACAGCTATTAACATAATTTCTAATTATGACTGTTTAGAGGGCTCTCAAGAAATATAATTAAGTTTAACATGCCAAGTGATAAAGAAAAAAATATTAATCCATCTTCTGTCCTTTCCTACCACCCACCGATAGGTCCTCTCTCTTTCTGAATTACGTGTAAGATCTACTACATTTGCTCTGTGTTTTCACAAGTGGCACTGTCAAAGGGAATTTATTCCTCGGGAAACAAGGCAGTTGGTTGGGAACCCCACAGCTGCTGTAGGCAATCCAGGATTTCAGTTAAAGGGCCCTTGATTGCAAACCTCAAGAACAAAAAAAAAAAAAAAAGAAAAAGAAAAAATACCAAAACATGATGGGTAAAGAAATGAGGGTCCTTGTAAATTAGGCAGGCCTTTTAATGCCATCAAAAGAAACAGGGAAAGAAAGAGAGCAGCAGCGGGCAATGCAGAAGACCTTTGGGAACCCAGGGGAAAGGGAAAGGGGATGAAAAGATTTCAGTCCTGGGCAGGGGACACATTGCTTCTAACCATTTGGCTTGGGAGAACATTTTATTTAGCTCCACTGTCTACTATCTCTCAGAAAAAGAAACAAAGATAAGTGCCAAGAAATGGCTGAATCTGGAACAGAAGGACCCCAGCCTGCCAACTTACTACCATGTCATCCCATGCTAAGCACAGAACAGGCCTGAGGCTCCTGACACTCTCTTACCCCTATGCCATGAACTGAAGGGCAGGGATGAATGGAAACTAACATTCCATCCCTTCCCCAGCTACGGTCATTCTGAAGACATCTCTCTGACCCAGTAGCAAAGTGGATTTATGAGGTACAACTTTTCCCAAGTTGTCTCTGATTAAGAATTCTGAAGACACAAGGCTGGTTTAGAAAGCCAGCCACCACTCTCCACCCTCACAGCAGGTTCAGGGTCTTAAGAAATCAGAATAGGAATTTGCTTCTAGCTGGGCTTCAATCCCTGGAAAAAAGACCATTATGCCAGACCAGAAACGGACCTACAAGGGACTGGAGAGGTCTTGGAGTTGTCTGGAGACACTACAGCTACTCCTGGGTCACGACATTACTCTTTCAGCTAAAGCTACACTGACCCAGATTGATACATCAGACAAGAAAAGGCAAAACAAGTACTCAGTTCATTTTCCTCTCTCGGGATCAGTCTCGGCAGCCCATCAGTAATAAGGAAGGACATCAGGTGCCCCAGATAGAAAGCCAAGAAGAGAGGAGGGCAGGAGCGAGGAAATAACAATTCAGGCTCCAAAATCCAACGATGGGTCACCTGGGAGGAGAAGGCTTTGCTTGCTTTTGAAGGTAGAGTTCCCTGGAATTAAAAAAAAAAGCTAAAATGAAATGTGAACCAAACTTTCTATCACAGAGAAGCCTATATACCCTACATGTATTCAGAAAGAAAATTGTTTTCTGAAGGGGATAGCACCAGGAGTGATTTCTGGAGAATTAATCACTGGGATTAATTCTCAGTGTTTGAAAGGAGGATGACAGAAGATCTTGAAACTCCTTGTGAGCTACAGGTCAGCGCCATCCCAGATGACTTCATTGTGATGCATCCAGAACAGCAAATCTTAAACCTGTAGTTCATCCAAAAATGCCAGCCTGACATAGGAAAGTAACTCCCAAGTGACTGATAGCATTTTCCTAACATAAGAAATGACCAGACTTTCTAAGGTAAAATATTTATCCTTGAGGAGACACTCAAGGAGGGAGAAATTTAACTGAGCATGGCATCAACTAAGACTAGAGGGAGAATAAATAGAATAAACCTTTTTATCAGTTGTATCTACTCGGATTGACAGAACGGACCAAGATGGCAGAAGAGGAGTGTGCCAAATAGAATTCATTTTCTAAGAATCAGTATTTTTCAGGCTATAGAAAGACAAGAAACTTCCATGAAGGACCATCCTCAGAAGCTAGCCATCATCGGAAATGTATTGCCATAAAGAAAGTCTATATTTTACTTATAAAATTGGCATATGACCAAAAAGAATGGCTCTGGGTATTGGTTGAGACCTTCAGAAAGTGAGATCATTGCAAATGGATTTCTTTTAAAGTCAAAGGGTTTTCGTTAGTCTTTCATATGGCACAGATATTACTGAAGTAGTATGTTGGAAGGTTGTCCCTAAGAACGCAGACTTCATTAAAATAAAATTCAGCTGCAAAACTGTATTCCGGTTTTCTTTTGGGGATTAGCATGTAGCTCCTGGACACAGGGAGGTAGATGTCAAAGGCCAGATGGAGGTGATGAAACCCTCAACTAGGGCAGTAAAATAGACGTGGAGAGGAAGAGTCTGTCTGGAAAGATATTTGAGAAGTGGATTTCTAAGACTGGTGACAAATTCACGGTAAAACGGGGTGAGCAAGAGAAGAAAGTCTAGGTTAATACTGAGTGATAGAACGGACCGAAGTTTTTCTTTCTTCCCATTCATTTCTATGCTTAATAGAGAAGTGACTTTTGTGAAGCAGAGGATAAATTCTGATTTAGATGTCTGTTGTTTGAGGTACCTGTGGAACAAGTAGGTAGAGATGTCTAATAGAAAGCTGGGGACACAGGTCCAGAGCCCTGGAGGGTAATCTGCTGCCAATTTGGATTCGAGGCTCATTAACATTCAGGTAGTAGAGATTGTCCAGAAGTATAATGTTAGGGGAAGACACTGGGCCGAGGACAGAACTTTCAGGAGCACGAATCCTTGATAAGCAATGAAAGGAAGCAAATCATTAAAGATGAATAAAGGAGGAGGACAATCAGGTATCATAGAAGCCAAAGGAAAATAAAGCACATCTACTTCTCAGCTCTGTAATTAGGTACAAACATTGGGAACGGTATTAAACGGAGCTGGGGGGAGCCCAAAGGGACAAGAGACTCACATTTTTGACTTTATGACAGTATTGTAGTAGGGAAGGCTGTTATGAGTGTAAGATACATATCTATAAGGCGGGGCTCTTTTAGCACCAGCTGGTAGGAGCTACCTGTTCTCTTCAAAGTCCCAACCATCTTCTCCTATTTGTGCTGCTGTACAATAACCAAACTGGGAGTGCACAAGCTAGGCCAAAAGTAGGTGTGTCAGACACTAGAGTGTCCACTGTCAGACACCCAAGACCAGCATCAACCCAGGACAAAACTGGGTAAGAAGTGAATATGTTCCTCTGGCCCCCTTGGTCCCCCGTCCTCCCTGTTGGCACTCCCTCTCTTCTGTGTCTAAGGGACACTTGGCTGAACCCATTTTAAGGTGGTACTTCTGCACCTGTGAGCTGAAGAACAGTGGTGTGACTTGCAGTGCAGGGAAGTGCTTCTAGAAATTTCTTAAGTCACTTTATTCCACCTACCATATTCCACCTATCACCTGATCCAGCCTACAGTGATAGCTGGTGGTACTCCATCTTCCCCACCACCAGCCAGCAAGCTTTTCACAGAATCCTGTCCCCTCCTCCTTATTATTTCCTTTTTTCTCTAACCATTTAACCCTGTCCCAGCAAATACTTTAGAACACCACAAGTATCTCTGGCATTTTGGCTTATGAGGGCCTTCTGAGGCTAAAGAGATTTGTATACAGAGTGAAAGAAAAAAAAAAAAAGAGTAATCTGGTTAAAAACTAATGTTAGGCTGCAGGGACCCAAAGTCTGCAGGATTGAGTGAATGACTGAAATGGAGCTTCGCAGTGTCAGAGCGGACATGAGGGTTGGAGGGGTACAGAATGAAAGAGGAATCAATGGTGATTCTGAAGGTTGGAAGACAAGAATTGTCCAAAAAGCGTGCGTTTGGGTTTTGTAGAACGATCTACGTAATGCTGACTTTTAGGTAAATTGTCACTAGAAGGCACCAGATTGCTATGTGTTAACTATAGACTGAGAAATAAGACTAAATTTTTATTATGAAGCAAGAAAGGTAATTCAAGCATCTCATTTTCAAAGGAAGAAATGCAACACGCTATAAAGCAAATCATTTAAACCCTCAGTCGCTTTGCCAGCATAAGTTGTATTCCAAACGTCTGTAGGTGGAAAGCTGCTGTGTTTCAAAAAAGCCCTCTTCCGTGCCATGAAACGTCTTATTTCCCCTCATTTCCTTTCCATGAGTTAAACTGTTAGAAGAGGAAGTAGAAGGAGCAAAGTTTTGCCAAGTAAATTGGGGGTTCTTGTCCCAAAGGGTAAAAGGAGCTGACACACTGCACTGAGCTTTCTCCCTGTACATTGCACTTCTTCTTATTCACTCAACTCTTCAGCCTCTCCATCAATCAATCCTCTTGTATTATTGCCCATTACAAAGGGCAACAGTCTGGGTAAGAAGACCCTACTAAGAACCCTCTGCTTGAGCCAACATCAGCAATGCACATATGGCCTTCAATGCACATATGATATTGTAACCAAACACCAGAGTTCTAACCTCCTTGAAATAATCTCCACCTAGACCCACCTTCCAGTTCACCTGAGACATCACTTGACGACCTCACCACAATAGTACATTCTGCAAAGACCCTGAGTTCCAGAGATGGCATGTACCCCAGACTGCATCGCTCCTCTACGTCCCTTAGCCAGTTACTAAGATACTGGCTCCCTCTGCTACAACTACATATAACTCTCTCTTCAAAGCCAAATGTTAAAAAGCCTCATCCATATTAACCAGCTCCCTTTGGGAAGTGTTAACTGGAAAACCACATAATGATATCTGTTTGCTAGAGACATCTCACTGAGGCAGAAGTGACACTGCAAATGTGTGACTGTGAGAGCAGACCCCAGGTGCCTTAGCTGCCCCAAAACATGGGCATGCCACCTCAGACGAAGCAAGAGTGTCCCAGCGCTGTAGCTGGGTACAGTGTTACCCTGGAAGAAACAGGACCTCTGTGTTACAGATCTGACTCCCAGAAATAGGAAGGATGATGTGCTCTCTCTTGCTCTCCTTGTCTCTATATAATCTCAGGTCAGGAGTTGTGCTGAAAGGATTCCCTGAGCCCCCTTGACCTTCAGTGTCCCAGTAACCCTTGCTCATGAGTCAGCTGCACCACCAAAGCAAGTCTGAGGGGGTGCTGGGCATGCAGCTGCATTCTAGCCACTAGAGGGCAACAGAGTCACATCCACGCCTCTGGCTCTGGTTCCATCACCTGAAAGGAGAGTAAACAGCACACAAATCACTGCCATCTTCCTCAGATTGAAGGCTACCGTAATTATCCGTGAAAATGAGGAATTCATAATCTGCTACTCTGTAAGGCTGTCTGGGCTTTGTTTTATTTTGTCAACTTGCCCTTCAAGGTGGCCCAGCGCCCTGAGGCAGAGACCTTTTGAGTTCCGCATCTTTGAGGGTGAATCCTGAAGTCCTCCTGCTTTTCCTCCTACTGGAATGGCTGCAGCCCAACCCTCAAGTCTTTCTGAGATGGCAACAATACGCCGAGAGGGATCGGCCAGCCGCAGTCATCACGGGCATCTTCCTGAACCACGACACCCTGGCCTCCCCTGACGAATGGCCACTGTTCACGTCTTCTTCAAAGGACACCGAAATATGGGATAACACACAGCTGGGTGGCGGGTGGGAGATGACCAAGGGGACGCTTCCTTGAACAAAATGGGAAGAAGAAAAGCCATCCCCAATCCATAATCTTCTGAGAAAGGCCCCTGGAGATATCCAGTCCAACACCTCACTCAGCTTCACGGGCAGAGGAACGAAGGCCCTGAGAATTCTGATTCCTCTACAAAGTCAAACTATTGAATGGCAGAGACAGGTCGAGGCCTGAGGCCTCCAAGGTCCTTGCTGTGCTCTTTCCTGTACCCCAGGAAGTCTCTATGGGGCCCTGTGTAGGACACAAGATGGGGATGGAGATAGAAATCGGAAAAAAAAAAAGAAAGAAAGAAAATGGATTCTTCAGTTTTTGTAATCAACATGTAGTACTGTAGGATAAATTAAGACAGTATTACTTCTCTCTTCTGGGAAAAAATAGAATTTTATCTTTAATTATAGAAAGAAAATCTTTATTTTCTCTTAAAGGAATTTCAGTCGCCAGTGAACAGTGTGGAGGAGTATTTTATTTAGGGGACTCATCCACATATTTTTAAAGTCAGACCACTGAGCTCATCTTTCCCTCACCTCCCTGTCGCTGACCCTGCATTTATTCCAGCTTCTCAGACCACCTCATCCCCCACACAGTCTCCTCCAGCAGTATGCTGGCCTGTATCAGACGGCCAGATTTTGGCCTTAGCATCTTTCCTAATCTTTCAGAGCAGAAAAAGGAGAAGTGAAGAGGAAACCCCCAGAATACTCTGTCTGCCAATGGGCAATCCTGGGACTCTCCCAGGCCTCTGTGCACTGCCCAGTGTCAAACAACAAGGAACGTTTTTGCAGCTTCCTCCTTGATCTCCCACAGCCATCACTTGAGCTATTTTCTCTTCATTTTCATTAATTATTCTGTTTAGACTCTGCCCTCAGAGCTCTGGAGGGGTGGGAGGAGGAGAACTTTATTAATGTAGTTATTATATTACTTCTGAAAGCAATGATGATACAAGGAAGTGAACAAAGGAGAGCTGAGTCACTGAATAAGACGCCATGTGGCTTCCCATCTCACTTTAATCATCCCCAAGTGTCTCATGGCCATCTTCTGCCGCATGACCTCTTGAGGTCCCTTACAGTTCTCTCTATGCCTCTTCAAGACTGTAATGTACAAAACTCTTTAACGGTTCAGCAAATTGGTGTTGTCGGGGGTAGAATAATAATGGTTTCATTTTATTCATGGCATACAAATTGGTCATAACACATGTACATAGTACTTTTGTGAAAGCACTTACACATCATGGAATTCTCACAGCAAACCTGAGAGGTGGCAAGAGGAGGTATTATCACCTCCACTTTACAGATGGGGAAGCCACAGCACAGAGACTTAACAAGTACCTCCCACCGGACTCCTGCAGCACCACACCAGAGCCTCACCCTCCCCACCCCATGCCAGAGGGACTCACTTGCCCGAAGATCAAGCATTCCACCTCCCTTCACTGATCGCTTAAATAGTGAAGAGAGCTCGGGAAAATAGAAGCAGGATCCAGATGGAATCTTAAATTTCCATTTTGATTTTAGTCCTGTCTCTAGAGATCCAGTGTGTCAGTCACCCCGAGGGCAGCAATAGAAGGAAGACAGGGAAGCAGGGAGCAGTGAGCACTGTTAAGACTTTAACCGAAGGTTTCTCAACCTCAGCACTATTGACATCTGGGGCCAAATAATTATTTCTGTGGCACTGTCCGGTGTGTGGTAGAACATTTAGAGCAGCATCCAGGTTTTCTACCCACTAGATGTCAGTAGCGCTCCCCACCCGTCCCCAGCGTGACAAGGAAAAATGTCTGCAGCTCTGCCAGTTGTCCCCCTGGGCTCTTGGTTTAACCTGTGATATTATGATATCTAGCCTGTCTCAGTATCTCTCTCTCCTCTGCCACCCCCTTTTATTCATCCTCAACCAAGATGGCCAAAGTTCCATCTTTCTTAGGAGTTTGGACTTCAATTCTATGTCTCCCCAAAAGAGCCATCTTGGGAGAGTCATCTTATCTCTTGGAGCCTCCGTTTCCTCATTAGTCAGATGCAAATTATAGCATCCATCTTGCAGATTTTTATAAGGATCAAACCAGACAATGTATATAGAAGCTGAGAATAGGATCTGGGTCAAAGGAAACATCCAAAAAAAAATACATAGGCAGTATGATCCGGAGGACAGAAAGGGTTTGGACGAATGGTAAATAACTGAGGCTGATCTTTCTTTAGGGAGAGTTTGCATCTGTCACCCCCATTCCATCTTGCTACGAGACACTGCCAGGAGTCAGCACTCCAGCAGAATAACTGTGTGCCTGGGGAAAGAGAGTGACCTTGCTCCCATGAGTGTACATGATGGTACTAGCTCAATGACAAGCTCTGTTTCTCATTGGGTTGCTGATCAGAAGTTGTCGTTAACCACTGGAATATTGCTCCTTAGGTATTTGACCTGGTGGCCTTCCTTAAAGCTTCTCATTGTAATTAAGTTCTGAGGCCAACTGGGCTTTACAAGACCTGACCACTGCTCACTTTTATTCTTCTCATCCCAGGCCACTTTCCCCCTTGTTTACTGTTCTTTTTGTTCTTGGAACCTCCAGGCTTATCCTGAATCAGGGCTTTGCCCCTGCAGGTGCCTCTGCCTGGATCAGTTTTCTCCTAGAACTTCTCATGGCCATATTGGCTTCACTGAAGTCTCAGCTAAAAGGTTACCTCTTTACATCCCTGACCACCCAGCCACAGTCACCTCAATCACTAACCACCCTCTACTTCATTATCCACTTTCATTTTCTTCTTGGCTCTCTTGCTTTTTGTCTGTATCTCTCTTTATAATGTTAGCTTCATGAGACCAGGGACTTGTTCTGCTCACCACCCTAGCCTATGCATTTAGAACAGTGTCAGAACTGTAGTAAATAGTCCAGAATGTTTATTGAATACATGAATCAAGTTATTTATTGGCTCAAAGGTGTGGAGTTACTCCTGTGGTCCCAACTCTGGAAGACTATAGGTAGTTACTATTTATTTAATTGACCTGAAATATTCATGAGGCACCAACTGTGATTCCTGGAAGTTGCTAGGCCTCAGAAGACTTTTCCTGAGAGGCCAGGTTTGTCCTGGAAAAGGAGTCTTATTAAAGAGAAGAGAGCATAGCCCACAGTGGCCTCTTGAATTCCTCCATCCTACGTAGCTGACATTGCCAATAACACAAAGTCACAGGAAGTGGACTGGAATGGGAACATTGTGGGTGAACTTCTGGCCCAAATATAAATCTTGCATTGTGCTTAGGAAGGACCCCTGAGGTTTACATCCTTAAAGGTAAGCCATCAGTTACTGAGAAAACCATTCCAATCCTCAACAGTAGTCGTATTGACTGTCACTCACCATGACCTGGGTAGGTGGTCCTGAGGTGCAGACCCCCACCTACAGGCTTCTTTACTCTACCCACTAAGAGATCCCCACGGAAGAACAGAGGTCAGAATTGCAGTGGCATTTGGTGGGTTCGGGGGTAGGGAACAGACGTGACAACTCAGATCCTGCCAGCTGATCTCTACCACCCAGACCCTGCCATGTGAGCCAGCCACCTGCACAAGGTCTGCGGCACCCCTTGGCGCGTCGTCCTTCAGACGGCTGGCAGGAAACTCAGGCTTGCCGAGGAGGCACGCCCTCAATGCTGGTACTGCTGCATCCATCCACATTTAGACTGCATCGCATTACCTCACTGCCAGCCAATCGGCACCTCCCGAGGCTCAGCACACACTCTTCTCTTTGCCACAGACATTGCCTCATGTCACTCTCTCTGCCCCTGGAACATGCCGCTTGTTGTGTGCAGAGGGCATGCTCTGGGTGGGATGGCCTGGGGACATGAGGGAAGGAGCAAGTTGATCCTCAGGGCCATAGGGACCCACAGCCTCTTCCCTCCAGACCCTTCCATATCATGCACGTGAATCTAGCATCACTGGAATGCAATATTCTGCATGCCTGGGCCTCTCTCCATTGGAGTAGGGGGCATCAAGAGGGTTAAGAGGGGTGGTGAGAGATTTCAGCACCCTTTGAAGAAGCTAAGCCCTAAATCACGCTCAGAGCTCCAAGTGCATCTGCCGGTAAGATCAGGGTTCTGTTAAGCCTGTTTAAACCAGGTCCTCTGTGCTGGGTTAGGATGACAGTTTCCCCAGCCCCTGCTTCGACCTCTGGCTCTCTCCCAGCCAAGACTAAATTATAGCTACTGGCATCTCCACTGACCAACGAGAAGAGAAACGACAATTATTAAGGAACCCAAAGGATGTCTTTTGGCCAAGCCACATCCACGTTGTTAAAGCCTCAGGACTCAGGTCTCAGGAAAGGCACCAGCAAGGTCTCACAAGGGCGGGATAACTGCATGGTCACAAGGCTGCTCAGCCCATGCTTGGGAGCGCTGACTCCCAGTAGGGACAGAGAGTGGGGAGAGCAGAGCCGTCCTGCCCCTGTGCCTGAGGTGGCTTCCTGGCCTCTCAGAACGCCTGCACGCTCATTCTAGAGGGACATGTTCAGAGAAGGCATTTTATCTTCATGTAGTCTCACTTCAGAGTTTTTCCTCCAGGTAGAGCTAGAGATGTTAATATGTCTTTAAATAGAGAAGAGGAGGTGGGTAGGGGACAGGGCGGGAAACCATTATAAATCTTCACAGGGTGTTCAATATTTTACACAAACACAGCTATCCAGCAGCAATCATGGCTCCACAGATGTGCCACGTGCGTGCATTGCTAATAGCTTTCCATGCACCGAGGAGGAAAGTGTGGTCAGGGAACACAGCAGAGAAATACTAATGAGGAGCAAAATCAGATGATTCAAGGCTGCCTCCATTCAGTGCCTGTGCCCACAAATGAGGAGCAGGGTCGCTCTGGTGATGACGAGGACATCAGACCTCAGCCTCCCAGATCTTTCCACTTTGCGAGCCAACAGAATATCTCCTGCAGATGGGAGGAGACTGGTCCTACTACAGATTAACGGTTGAGACTTCCTCAGCCCCTCCCTGGACAGGGGTATGCTGTGTTCAGATATTGTTTAGTTATCCAGTCCCCAGTTGTCACACACAATACCCAGCAGGAGGTATCATAAACACATCCATCAGAAAACCAGTTACATTAGAGCAGAACAATGGGCCCCTTACACACAGAGCAGAACGCACAACAGCTAAGCCAATCTGCTAAATTCAAGTGCTAATGAAATTTTATGGAGACAAAGAGGTGGTGGCCTGTCGTGTCAAAAGGAAATTGATCCTGTTGTCATCCTTAGACAATTATATTGTCTCACCCTTCATCCCTCAGTTGATAACACCCGGGCAGAAAGACATGTTTTTCCTTCCTACAGCCACAGAGCCAGTTGGAAAGGGTTTTTTTTTTTTTAATGGGGAAACAGGGCAGGTATGCAATATGTGACATACCTGGGCCCCTCTCTGTTGTACCCTTGGGGAACAAAAGCCACCCTGCATCAGAGAACACATGATACTATCTTCTTGAATCATATTCCATGTGCAGAATAACTATCTAAGGGCCACTTCTTTTGCATGAGGCCAAAGTCTCAGGAAAGACTGCACAAGAATTGTACAAGATGAACTGGGTCCTTAAAATGGGTTAAAAATAAATCACTTGCCATCAGGTCTTTAAAAAGTAACAAGAATAAAAAAGAATAAAAAAGCTTCAGCCCCACTTTGCAAAGCTGATTTATTTTCAGCCTTTTTCATTTCATTTATTACCTAAAGAATAATGCATACATTTTCGAGACCTGTTTAAAAAAAGAAACCTATTACGTAACTGTAATAGGTCTGGCAACTATTGTTGCTGTGAACAAACTGGACATCTCATCTCAGAGAAACAAATTCAGAAGTCTGAGGCCTACGCATTTTTTTAGGGTGGTCCAATGAGCCTGCTTCCTAGGCAGGAAGGACAGGAAAACGCTAGGCATCAAAAGTGTGAATCTAGACATTCCATAGGGGAAGAAGGGAAGCTATTTCTGAACCATTAGAGGAATGGAGATGGCTTAAGTATGACAATTCCTGTCTCTTCTACCCTTTTCTTTCAAATGACATAATAATAGAGTCTGGTATCCACTCTTACAGGCACTGGGTGGAAGGTGGTCAAACAACCCACGCACAGTGGCTCAGTCAAGCACATTCCCATGATGCATGACCACTGCACACATCTCTAGGGCCAATGATCTACTCTAAGGAAGAACAAGGAGAGGTCTAAATTCTCTGTGGCACTGTAACAGAAACACTGCATCACAGAACCAGAGAGAGTCTTTCCAGTTCATTTCCCTTTTTTACTAGTATTGTGGTAATTGTGAATCTTAGAGTGGCAGTGACTTGCCCAGGGCCAGACGCTCTGGGCGAAGCTAGGGTAGAGCTCAGGTCCACACCTCTTCCTCCAGTGCCCACTACAGCATGCTACTCAAAACACGGTCCACAGCCCAGCAGCATGGACGGCACCTGGAAGCTGGTTAGAAACACAGTCTTGGGTCCCACTCCAGGCCTGTGAAATCAGAATACATAGTTCAACAAGACACGAGGGGTGATGGTAAACACACTAAAGTGTGAGGAGCATCGCCCTACCCAACCAACACTGTCCCTGAGCCACACAGACAGGGGTGACTTCTCAGCAGGAAATCTCTCTGCTCACCATGGCAACTGACCGCTCTACTCCCACGGCCCTTCCTGCTCAGAAATGGCCCCTGGAATGCTTTTGTGGGGACATAGCTCACTACCTTTGAAAACAAACTTCTTCCTACTGATAAGTAGATCTCCAGAGTATCACCAAGGCACAGGATAATTAAAGTCAGGAGTCTGTACACATTACTGTGCTCTCACCTCTTTTTTGTAGACATAGCATTTACTTCTCCAGTGACAATTTCTGTCCACCATTTGTTCCATCTCCTGTTAATTGGAGTTTACCATTTTTTTTTTGAGGCAGAGTGTTACTCTGTTGCCCTGGCTGGAGGGCAGTGGCATGATCTTGGCTCACAGCAACCCAACTGCCTCCCAGGTTCAAGCAATTCTCGTGCCTCAACCTCCTGAGTAGCTAGGATTACAGGAACATGCCACCACGCTTGGCTAATTTTTGTATTTTTTAGTAGAGATGGGGTTTCGCCATGTTGGCCAGGCTGGTCTTGAACTTCTGACCTCAAGTGATCTGCCTGCTTCGGCCTCCCAAAGTGCTGGGATTACAGGCACAAGCCAGTGCACCTGGTCTGGAATTTATCATTCCTAAAGGAAATAGGCCTATTCTCCATTTTCAGATCCATGCAAGCTTTCCTTTCTGTTCTTAAATGCATAGGGTTTTCACCCCCAAAGAAAAAACGATCAAACTTCCCTTTAGGAATGGTCTAGCTTTTGACCCCAAGCCTCAAGCGCTCATGGATTAAAAAAAAAAAAAAAAAAAAAAAAAGTTTGTATGTCCAAGATGCTTTTTGAAAGTATTCCTTGGAAGATCCAGTCATTACAGAAGACATTGATCTGCTCACAATTCTCTCAACTCATTTGTTAGGACCTTAGAGAGAGAAAGGATTGAGTCTCACCCCTGCACTGTACAGGTGAGGGGAATGGGATCACCGTCTCTTTGTGGACTGGGACCAGAAGAAACGTCATTACTTCTACAGGCCCCACCCTTAGGAGCAGACCATGATGGAACTGTCCAACCTGCATGAACCCTTCAAGAGACATGACCTGTTTCCATACCACAAAGAGCACCACAAAACAACAAAGAAACCTCATACCCCTGGCAGAGGATCCTGCACAGCCTGAGTCTGAGCCACTTGCCTGACTTCACAGTTCTTTGGTTTTGATCCCTCTTCCTTCCTTGGATGAGACACTTGGCAGCAGTTGCCAGGCTTTTTTTTTTTTTAAGAGGAAGTTTTGCTCTCCTCGCCCAGGCTGGAGTGGAATGGCGCGATCTCGGAAATGGCGCGATCTCGGAAATGGCGCAATCTCGGCTCGGCTCACGGGAACCTCCCCGTCCCAGGTTCAAGCGATTCTCCTTTAGGGCCAATCAATTCTTCCCTCTGGCTCTCCTGCCCTTGGCCTCCCTCCCACAGAATCCACCCCAGCCTCTGAGACACCGTTCTTCAGTCTAGTAGAAAAGACACACCTGCTGCCCCAGGCATGTCCTGGCCCAAGAGCAGAACCCGTGTTTTTAAGAACTTGCCCTTGCCCCAAGATGCGGACAGTCCAGCCGAGGAAACAACATAAAACACACTCAGAGTAAATTTAACTAATGAGGCAGCAAATGAAAAGACTTAAGAGAATCACAGGCAGTAAGTACGAGAGGGGGCCAGAAGCAGGAGGGCTCATGAAGACTAAAGGTTTTTGGCGATTTCATCAGTAAAGTCAAACTTAAACTGGGTTTTAAATATGGATAGGATTGGCATAGGCAGCAAGGAGATGAAATGAACTGGGTTGGCCCTTCCAGAAGCTTCATGTGGAAGGCTGGAAGTGCACAGAAGTCTTCTTATGAGTCCTTCAGGGATAGCAGCTGTTAGCATCCTCTCCTATGGAGAGGAGCCCGCCCCTCCCTGCCCATCCCACCCCACCCCACCCCACCCCACTACCAGATAGGCTCAACCAAAGACAGCAGCCTGCTGAGGAATGCGTATGTACTGGATCTCAGTGGTGGTGGGCTTTTGCAGGGTTTCTTAAGGGCTCCCATATCTGCTCACTGCTGAAGTCTAGAAAGGCCTTAACCAGTGGAATGCGTGTCCCTGCCTAACTGAGACTCCTGGCTAGCAGCCTAGCTCTGGAGACCCCAGTCCTTTCCAGGAACCTGCAGGCGCCAAGCGAGATGTTGTCTAAACACTTGGCATTCCCGGCATCTCAGAATGCACCAGATTCCCAAGCAGCAAGTACAGCCAAAACACCACATTACACACACTATTGTGTCTTCCACAGCCATAATAAGCGTTGTTTGTGAAGCTGTCATTGAGTGTTTTTGTCTTTCCCTCCAACATTTTCTATGGTGAATATTAGCCTTCTCTTTGCGGCTTTATTTTATATCTGCATTGATTTGATACACTCTAAAGCATGACAGAAAATACAGCACAGTCCCAGACTCTCTGAGCCAAGGCAGCTGGATATGGGGAGACAGGGGACTGAGAAAGCAATCTCGAGGTCTACATGGAGCCAAATGCCCTGGATAGACCTTAAGAATGATGCTTCACGTATATAGATGGTGTTGAGTTTTCACTTGTCCTATTTATTTGGATTCTTGCTCTATTGCTTCAAGGAAGAAGAGAGCATTATCATCCTGATTTATCGTGTTGCAGCTCATGGCCCAGAGAGGCCAAGAGATTTGCTTAGTTCTGCACAGTCACTTAGTGGTAGAGCCAAGCCTAGATCCTAGGGTTGTTCATGTCTTAGCCCTGTACACTCTCCCCCAGACTTCATCAGGAGCCCAGGGAGGTAGAGCAAAAGTTAAAAAAAAAAAAAGTGAAAGAGGGGATACCTCCCATTTAGTTATGACCTTTTATTCCACAGAACAGTAATTTACTTTTGAGTGGATGATAGTTACACATTGTATCATCTAGGAAAATGTAAATGTCAACAATATATGCAAATAATAGAAAGGTGTTAACATGATGAAGGCAGAAAATTTCAGGAGAACGACTGGTGAGTATGGCACAAAAACTTTTCACTTATTCAAAACATCAGCTATTCTGTTATTCAAGACAGCTAGGGCATGATCAGAAGTAAATAGTAAGGCCCCCAATAATCCAGACTTTACGCTGCAAAACTCAGGTATGGAAGCTTATGCTGTTAAAAAAAATTCCTCTCATTTATTTCCTCTCAATAAATTGTTCTTATTTATTTACTGTTATGTTTACTGATTTATTCTTGCTTTGTGTACATTATTCATCATCTCGGTTATTTCAGTCCTTGTGCAAAATCAAGTTAAAAGTAAAAAAATCAGAAAGTGATGGGGCTAATACTAGATATATCTAAAAATAACAGACAATGAAGAATGTAGAAAATGAAAGAATCTGGTTTTTTAAGAAACCAAACAACTGGTAAACAACACAAAATACAGAAATCTGACAAAGCCCTGACATCCAATATAGAAATAATTATATTCAAGATGATGTCCCAAGTCTTTAAGAAAAGATTTAAAATGGTTGATATCCTACAAGATTTTTAAGAAAATGGGAGAGTATTAATTCATTTTGGAAAGATGATTGGCAGATTAGCTCAGATTAAAAATAGTTTGAGCTGTGTAAAGGGATAAAATCTGAAAATTTCTCTTAGCAGGAACTTCTAATTGTCCAAAAATGGGAATCTTTTAGAAGAGTCTTCAGAAGACTGGAACTGTAGCATAATCAGAATCACCTGGAAGACTCATTAAAATCATCTCATTTAATCTTTACAATAATCCTATGCTATTAATGTCCCCATATTCCAGAGGGCAAAACTAGATTTCAGGGGGGTTAACTAACCTGCCAAAGGTCACACATTAAAAATGGTTGATTCCACGAATGGGGGGTGCACTGAGGATTTGCATCTCTAACAAGTTTCTAGATGATGCTGATCCTACTTGTCCACAGAAGGCACTTGGAAAGCCACTGCTCTAGAGGCAAACCAGGGAAAGTAGCAATAACAGCAAGAAAAGGACCAATAAGAAATGTGAGAACATGTGAGTGGGAAAGGCCAAATTCTCTTTTATGACATTCCCAAAAGAACAAACACTCCCATGGGCCCCATGACTCTTAACTAGGAGCAAAGCTGCTAGGTTGAATGCAGAACCTGGTATATGGATGCAAAGCATTTCTTTCCCTATTCAAGCTTTGGACACAGAATCTTTAGAGAGGCTCGAGTAAATCTAACTCCCCTCTTCAATCTTCTCATTCAAGACTCTTCCTGGGAGAAAATGTCCCAGACCTCGGTAGGATATCAAGCTCCTTCTCCAGCATCAGGGACATGTTGCATAATTCCTCAGGCGAGCACTGCCAGCCAATGTTGTCACAGGCACAGCCCCGCAGGAGCCTATAAAATCCTGATACACAAAATGTGTTGACATTAGTAATCTCATAAAGATGGATTTGCCGTTTGCTCAAAAGCTTTCCATAAAGACTGTTTGTCAAAGACAGGAAGGTAAAAGCAGATGCTGAAGGGCTCTCCTTCAAGGTCCTCGTGGGGGACAGGGTGTACAGGGTCAAGGTCGGGGGACATGGCTCACCTTTCTCCTTCTTCCTCAGGTTCCTGAAGAGCATAGATCATGGGCTTACCTGATTAGGGGGCGGGGCTAATCCTCAAACATCCTGATTTGTCTCTAGTACAGAGCCTCGGCTGAGGACTACAGGCTAAGCAAATAGAAGTAGATGCTCTAAGAGCATTTACTGAACACTTACTGGATACCAGGGACAGCTGTAAGTGTTTCACATGCATCATCTACTTTAATTTTCATGCCAATCCTGTGCTACTACTGTCCATATGGGTGAAGTAACTTGCCCAGCCTCACGTATTCTAATTCTGTGGATTGAAACCTTGGCACCGTCTTGCCTCCAATGCAGAAATCTTGGGACTCATCTTTCCTTTCTGGCTATTCCTTCTCAGCCTCCTTTGCTGGATGCCTCTCATCTCCCTGATCTCTAAATCAAGGGTCAAAAAACGACCTGTCTGTAAACAGCCAGATGGTGGATTGTGTTGGCTTGGCCAACCATGTGTCTTTGTCACAACTACTCAGCTCTGCTGTTGTAGCTCAACAACAGCCACAGACGATAGATAAATGCAGATGAATCGTTCCCATTATACTTTATTTACAAAAAGAGATGAAAATCTGGCCACTGTCTGACAACTCCTGCTCTAAGTAATAGTTCCCCCTACCATCTGGGAAGGAAATCAATGCTTTGGCCTCTTACTAGCTACACTCAATTTCTTTATACTTCCATCCAGTCTAGAGCCTCTAAATAGCATGTGTATGCTAGTGATCCTCAAACCCATAACTTTAGCCTCGATTTTTGTCTAAATGCAAACCTTACTCATACCACTACCTATTTCATGTCTCTACTAGAGTATCTCCTAGACACTGAAATGCAAATCCAAAGCTGAACTCCTAATTTCCAACCCTTCCCCCAAAACTGCATCTCTCTCAGCCTTACCCATCTCAGCAAACAACAGCTGATCAATCCAGCTACTCAGGCTTTGACCACATGCTTGTTGTCACCCTGGCCCCTCCCTTTCTCTCCTACTGCAAATCCAATTATCAACAACCCTATTAAGCATAGCTTCAAAATATGCCCAGAATCAGACCTCCTCTGCCACTAACTTTATGGCCAAGCCACCTGGATTATGATGATAGTCTCCCTCAAACCTCCCTTGTCCCTAAATTTCTATCCTTCACACTCAGCCAGAGTGATAAGCCTTTAACATTATGAATCACAGCATATTCAGTCTGCTTCAATTTGTCCATGTCTCCATCTCACTCCCAGACCTTCTGTTCTCTGGCCCCTGAGAAGCTCAGATCTCGTCTCTACTCCCAGCCTTCCTCCCTCTGTCCCAGCCGCACAGGCCCCTTCCTGTACCTCCAACTCACCAAGCACATCCCCACTTCAGGGTCTTTGCATTGGCTGCCTGTGCCCATCTCCCCTGACAGCCTTTTGGCTCAGGCTGTAACGTCCTCAGGTATGAGCTTGAACACGGCTTCAACACCAAGGCCTTTCCTGAATGTCTCTGTACATTAATCACGCCCCTCCTTGTCCTTCTTATTTCTTCTTTTTCTCCATAGCATTTATTAACACTTGATAATGTATTTATTTATATACTTCCTTTTTGTCTGTCTTCCTCAAATAAGAAATCACCCCATGAGAACTAGGGCTCTGTGATGTTTAGCTCACTGCTGGAATCCCTGAAGTGAAAGCTGTGCCTGTTATGGAGTAGATACTGAACATTCTTTAAAGAAATAAACATAAACCACCAGGCGCGGTGGCTCACACCTGGAATCCCAGCACTTTGGGAGGCCAAGGTGGGCAGACCACGAGGTCAAGAGATGGAGACCATCCTGGCCAACATGGTGAAACCCCATCTCTACTAAAAACACAAAACATTAGCCAGGTATGGTGGTGCATGCTTGTAGTCCCAGCCACTCGGGAGGCTGAGACAGGAGAATGGCTTGAAACCAGAAAACGGAAGTTGCTGTGAGCTGGGATCATGCCACTGCACTCCAGCCTGGTGATAAAGCAAGACTCTGTCTCGAAATAATAAATAAATAAATAAACATAAACCAAAAACAAATACATCATACCATTGTCTCATGTAACTCTGCAACCATTCTTGCAAATTGGCTAATGAAGAAGCAGAGGTACAGAGGTAGAGTGACTTGCTGAAAGTTACACAAATGATGGATGATTTGAAGCTAGAACACCGTCTTTCTGATTAGAGGTTCTGTCAGCTTCTCACACAAGATGTAAAATTCATAAATTTCCTCCTATAATTGCTTCTAAGGAGAAGGAGGTTATGTTACAAAGTTATTTTTGTATTTCAGCAGATGACTCCCAAAGCAGTGCTTATCTATTTATCTCACCAGTGTCTGTTTACATCACAATGAGAGACCATGCCATCTGATACTGGGGGAGACATGACGGAGATGGAGGAGAGCTGGCTGAGAAAGAAGTGGAGATGGTGTGTGTTTGATGACCAAATCCTTCCTCTAGAACAATGATGTTCAGTCTTTGAGACGATGGTCTTTTTAGAACAGCCAAATACTTGGAGGATCATCACAGGAGAAGAGTCGCATTTTAGATCCACTGATGGAGAAAAGACTGATGACAAAAGCTGACATAAACTCAGCATGGCTCTTATATGAATTTCTGTTTGTTCAATCTCAACAGTCTCTACAAATATCTGGAAAACAATCACAGGCACACATAACGACAGCCAGCCCATATACAGGAGATGTCATCCACTTAGCTGAGAGGTGAGGTAGTTTAGTGATTAGGAGGTGGCTCTTTTTTTTGGGGGGGGGACGGAGTTTCGCTCTTGTTACCCAGGCTGGAGTGCAATGGCTTGATCTCGGCTCACCGCAACCTCCACCTCCTGGGTTCAAGCAGTTCTCCTGCCTCAGCCTCCTGAGTAGCTGGGATTACAGGCACATGCCACCAGGCCCAGCTAATTTTTTGTATTTTTAGTAGAGACGGGGTTTCACCATGTTGACCAGGATGGTCTCGATCTCTCAACCTCATGATCCACCCGCCTCGGCCTCCCAAAGTGCTGGGATTACAGGCTTGAGCCACCGCGCCCAGCTTGGAGGTGGCTCTTTTTAACCACGATCCCGCCTCCTAATAGAGACCCTAGACCACCTTCTTCGGCCCTTTGTGTTTCAGTTTCCTCTACCATAAAGGGGATCAACATGCTATCAGTGTTACTGGGTTACTGAATTGGAAAGGAAATTCATGAAAGTTCTTAGAACAGTGCCTGGAACATAATAAACACTCAATAAATAGTACTGTGGTCTTTGTGGCAGATAGTATGTTATATTTTGAAGAGTCCACAGTTCACCAGCAGTAATATTCCAGGCTCACAGAAGCCAAAACCCACAGCACAGGAAATACTGCCCTAGAGGGTGATTTTTCAACAAGCAGGGCAAGCTGGGGATGGAATCATGTGTTACTTTGGACACCCTGGAAGATCCTATTACCCACCGTGCTCATCATAGTCCAGGAAAGTTTCCAAGGCACTCTGCTAATTCAATGCATACGTATGCAGAATCAACTACTTCATTTCTAATTTCTGCAGACAGTGACTTCTACCACTATGCTCGTTAGGACCCAATTCTACTATAGCAAAACACTGGTAGTAGTTCCCTGGGGTTTCTTATAAAGAGATTTTATATCTACTTCTAAGCAATAAAAGCTGTATTAGCACATTTAATAAGTTGAGAGCTTAAGATTCTACTTCAGTGGGTACTGGCAATACTTTTTGGATTTTTTTGAGGTATTGAGGGTTTTTTCATTATAAACAAATTTTTTCATTATAAATACATAATCCTTATTTAAAGTTACAAAAATATTTTTAAAAAGAAAATAATCATCCATAGTTTTTCCTTCCCCTCCCCTCCAACTTTTAAAATTTTTATTTAAAATTTTTTTTAATTTTTTATTTATTTAAAAATTTTTTATTTTAAATGTTGGACAAGAGAGGGTAGGGAAAAACTATGGATGCTTTTTAAAAATTTCTTTTAAAAGGAATAAGTCCATGTAATAACTGGACAAATAAGTCCATGACATTTTCTTATTGTACCTAAAATTTAGGAAGAATAAGTCTTACTTCCATATTTAGGTTTGTCATTTTTCCAAGAGCACCATCACTCTGGACTTCTGTGAGAATTGATGTCCTAAGCTTTGCAGAGTCTGTTTGATGGTCCTGGGTAGGCCCCTGAGGTGTCAGGAAGGGAAAGTACATTGCCTGTGTGAATGTTAGTATCCCAGAGGCCCTAACGAGAACCAGAGGGCACCTGGCAGGAGGGTCAGCAGCTGGAATCTCAGCAGCATTCCAACCAGTCCCATTTATAAAGGCAAAACAGGATGACACACACATGTATGTGTACTTCTGGGAATCTTCTAGTAAGAAGTATCATATGAAAGATATGATGGTTCTTTGCTCTGCAGAAAAGGACACAGTGTCCTGGATAACAAAGACCTTCTTTGCTTTGTATTTATTTCAATGCACTTACTTCCTACATCATGTATTGTATCATATGGATGGGTTATTGTCTTAGTCCATTTTGTGATTTTGTAACAGATTACCATAGGCTGGATAATTTATAATGAAAACGAATCAATTTCTCATAGTTCCAGATGCTAGGAAGTTCAATATCAAGGTGCTGGCATCTGACAAGGGCCTTCATGCTATGTCATCTCATGGCAGAGGCAGAAGGGCAAGTGACGGTGAGAGTGAGACATAGACGGGGCCAAGCTTGTTTTTATAACAACCCACTCATGAAATAATGACATTAATTTATTTACAACAATGGAGCTCTCATGGCCTAACCACCTCTTAAGGATCCCATCTCTTAATACTGTCACAACAGGCAATTACATTTTACATGAGTTTTGATGGGGACATTCAAACCACAGTAGTTATTCTCTTAATGATAACAATTTAGAAAGAGATGCCGCTGCTGCCCTTTTGGTAAAAGATAAAGAATCAACATGGCTGCTTCTCTCTCAGGGTAGCAACCTAAGCAGTAATGGAGGAAAAGAGCAGAGGTTGGAGAGGAGAGCACACCATCAAATTGCAGACATGCTTTTTAAGATGCAATGCAAGCTGACTGACAGCTGCTTAATACCTCCTAGGCTTCCTAGACTCCAGATCTCCAAAATCACGAAGTAGCTCTCTCTAGTTCTGCAGCTGCAGGAAACCATGAGCTCACCCACAAGCACTCTGAACTGTCTCCCACTGATAAGGACATGCTGGTTTTCTATATTCCAGCCTTACAGATAATGGACAGAACAACATGAAGCAGAATGGTGTGAAAATTAATAAATACCTTATGGAGGATAGATATGCCATCAAAGAAAGGTACAAACAGATATCAATAAAGAGAAGCTAATGCTAAGAACATTTAAGCCCTATCAGGGTTGGGCTTTGGATAAGCTGAACTAGGGTGTGAACAAAATACAAATTGCAACAGGTATGGGCACCTTCGGTGTTGATTCTTTCTTTATCTTCAGTTCCTCCTGCTCTACGGTAACCAGTAAACTATCATATGGGGTACAGGAGCTAGCCAATTATATATTCTCAGTGTATATATATACACATAAAATCACTGCAACCTTGGAGAGCAGAGGAAGGAATGTCCATAAATGCGTCCCTGTCTTCAGAGAAGAAAATGTATTCTCAAGCAGGAAAAATAACGAAAAGATATACAAGATGAAGAAATATTTTTATAAACCTGTAGAGAAGAAATGCTATGGTCTGCTTGTCCCCTAAAATCTGCGTGTTGAACATTAAACACCAATGTGATAAGTACTAAGAGGTGGGGCTTTGGTGATGTAATTAAACCATAAGGGTAGAACCCTCATGAGTAGCATTTGCAACCTTTAAAAAAGGTCAGCTATATGAGGACACAGTGTGCCTCCCCTTAGGAGGAAATAGCAACAAGCTGCCCTCCTGAAAGCAGAGAGCAGCCCTCACCAGACACAAAATGTGTCAGCACCTTGATCTTGGACTTCCCAGCCTCCAGACCTGTGAGAATTAAGTTTCCATTATGTATAAATTATTCAGGCTGTGGTTATTTTGTTCCAGCAGCGCAAATGGACTGAGATAAGACATTTAGAGCAAGACAAGTTAGATACAACAGTTAGTGTTAGATCGAATGGCTTATGCTAATTATTAACCTTGTGATCTTGGTCAAGTAGCTCTCTAAGCCTCAGTTTCTTTAACTTTAAAAATGGAGTGAGTTATATTCTAATTCACAGAATTAAATGAAAAAAAAATGTATGTAAGCTACCTTCTTTTATAGAGTACCTAGCATTTAGTAGATGGCTTACAAAGTGAGCCATGACTGTTGTGTTTGTCGAACAGTATGATGTGGCAGGAAGTATCATGGTAAGCAGTTGAGGATAAACAAACTTTTCCCCTTTTCAAGGACTAAGGATGTAAACATTCCAATATCTAGATCGGGCAACTCCAATCCAAGAGGGATGAAAAAAGTCCTTTGGGCCCCACAGTCCTGGCCTGGCCTCAAAAAAGAGTTACTACTTTTCTTTTGTACAATGATCAAAGCTACCAGAGTATGAATCATGTATACAAGTGAGGGATTCAATGAAGGACTCAGGCAGAAAGACACTATTTGAGATCATTTCCATAAACATCTCTACTAGTCACCTCTCCAATGAGTCTGTGGTGGGTGCTAAGGGGAGCTCAAGGGTGAATGAAACCTGACCTACCTTGAATTGAGACTAAACTCCTGTGTGTGCAGAATACTGAACTGAATGCCAACGGTGATGGAGCAAGGGAGGGAAAGGACACACAAGGTAGTTCTTCCACAAAAAGGAGCTCGCCCTTCAGTCAGAGATAAAGAGAGAATGCTTCTTGGGAGCCAACTAAAGAATAATTCAGATGGGAGCAGTGGGTCCACAATTACCGATGAGCCTGGTGTCAACTGAGGACAAGTGCTGAGCAGTGGTAAGAAAAGGGTAAGTTGAGGATAGTCATGAAAACTGGTGTGTAATGAGATTGACAGCCCCCGAATACAGGCCACTAAGTGTAGTTAGAGCAAGCAGGCAGGCATGAGTACATTTCAGCAGTTGTCAAAGTGTCTCCACCTCCTAACATTCATCAGTAGTACCAATGGCTCCCTTGCTCCTCCTCTGTGTCAGGAGCAACCCAGAAATTACAGATGAAATATTAAAGACTCATATAAAATGCAGCTGCCAATCCAACACGGGTATGGCAGTTAATAAAGGTAACAACTAGCATTCAAAGACCACTTACCATATGCCAGGTGTGCTTTTCAGCATCTTCAGCGGATTAACTCATTTAATCATCCCAAAAACCCTATGAGATACGTACTATTCTATTATTACTGTAATAATTATTACCATAATTTTTGACAAGTAAAAACAGGTATAGAGAGGTTAAGTGAGGAGCTGGGGTGACTTGAAATAACTTTTTGGCAAACGTGCAAGGCCCTGTTCACAATCCCTTCTCAGTAACTAGGATAGTTATTTTCCAGTGAGGATGTCAGGATAAGGTGCAGACGTTGGTGATGAGGCTTAATAAAACTAAGCTATTAGGTGAACTTTCATGCTCCTACCTCTGCCTTAGGAGCACTCTCTTCCAGCCAATTGAGACAATGGAGCACAGACTTGCACATGATTCTACGAAGCCATCACATTGACCCTGAAGGCAGTGATGAGACGGCCTCACTGCAAGTTTTCTCCTCATATAACCATGTGGCTCCAGCTTGCCTCCTCGCTCTTTGGCTCTACCTTTTATTTTATTTTTTTACCCCACTACCACTCCCAAATGTCTTAATCACACCTTGAAACTACCCTGTGGACCTCACTGTGGTCTTCAACGATGGCTAGCAGTTGAGTCTGAATTCAGACACAGCTTGGAAACAAAGGCTAGTGATTTTCATAGCACCAGTGAAGTGGAGAAGGCTGATCTTCACCCTAAGGGAGATATTAACTGAATCTATTTCATCAAAATCTATTTATTCAGTTCTGGTGACATGCTTGTTTAAACCGGCTCTAACTGAGCACTTTGCCATCAAGAAGCAGCCAACAATGATCTTTAAGGGACACACAAGGTATTTTTAAGTGAGTCTACACTTAGAGTCTACACTTAAATCTACACTTAGAGTCTATAGACTCACTTAAAAATACCTTGTGTGTGCCTTAAAGAATGTTTACATTCTATACTAGTTGAAGGTGTCCAGGTGCATATGTACGTGCCGTGAGAGCATGTGTCTGGGTACATGTAGGATCGTGGGCTAACAGTGACAATTGTGTTGCACTTGAATCCTGGTATGATCAAGCATGAGTCCCTAGAGTCCATCCAGGCACAGAATATCTAAACCCTCTCTAGCTCAAAGATTCTTTCTGAATCCTATAATAGGTTGACAGTTCTCCCGGCACTTGTAAAACCTCAGTTTCCAGGGCGGGCAGCCTTTTTTTTTTTTTCTGCAAGCCAAGTGGCACAATGAAAAACAAACACTACGGAAGCACTAGGAAAGAAGAGCCTCTGTAGATGCTTATTCTCAGGGGCTGAGATTCCCACGCCTCTGGCTTGGTGAAACAACCTCAGGTCCCTTTTCCTATGTACCCACTGGTTCATGTTCATTTCTGTGTCTATTCCCTCTGTGATCTGCATAGTCCCACAGCCAGCTTAAGTGAGGAAAAAATGCTAATTTAGTCACATTTCCAGCCCCCAAATGACTCAATTTAACATCTGACCTTAGATCAGAACAATATACTCAAGATGCTAACATCTTTTTGGTGTTCTCCAGGTCCAGGACTCTCCAAATTGGGTTTTCTGTTTCTCAGCATCATGGTATTACCTGAGCTAATCTCCACTCTCCAGGGGAACAGTTTTTGTTTGTGTTTTTGAATATTCCTGAAAGAGCGTTCAGGTGAAAAAGAAATAACAAGAAACAAACTAAAGACTCATCTCGAAGTGAACGAATCAGTACTTCCTACAGACAGATATTGACGCACTGGTCTCCTAACCAGTCCTCAATTACTCAGCATAGCTCTAGTGAAGGTTTGCACCGGTGAAGAACACTCCATCATAGTGACCCACCCTCAATTACACATAGCAAGAAATTTAATCAATCTTACCCATTCAGATGTCCCTAAAAAGCTTATCTGATTCTATTCTAACACTGCAGAACTTACCTTTTTATGTACTAAATAATTAATATAATTACATAGAATCCATGTGATACCTATGACAAAGTATATGTCCAGAACTCAGGATGCATCCACTTGGGAGCTTTAATGTGATTTAAAAGACAAAACCCACTATTTACCTGAACCATTTGTCGTATTTTGAAGCCACGGTAATTTATGAATATAGATTTTATGTGTATATATACATATGTATATATATATGCATACTACATTATACAGCTGACTTAGATGACTCGATCATTTTAAAAATATTCTTTATTTCCCTCTGAACCCATAATCAGCAGAGCACTCTTGTAAACCAAAACAAACCACGAATGCTGCTTGGAATACAAAATCAAATATAAGACAGCTAGGCCTCAGAGATCATATTGTAGTATTGTCACCAGAGAGTATTAAACCAGAAATCAGCAGAACTGGGCACTAGTCACAGTTTTACTATTATTTATCATTACAGTATGAGGTGAGTCATTTAATTTTTCTGACCCTCAGTTTCTGTATGCAACATTAAAGATTTTTAAAAGTTCACCTATGGGAGGCCGAGGTGGGCAGATCACATGAGATTGGGAGTTTGAGACCAGCCTGACCAACACGGAGAAACCCCATCTCTACTAAAAATACAAATTTAGCCAGGCGTGGTGATACACGCCTGTAATCCCAGCTACTCTGGAGGCTGAGGCAGAAGAATCACTTGAACCTGGGAGGCAGAGGTTGTGGTGAGCCAAGATCATGCCATTGCACTCCAGCTTGGGCAACAAAAGCAAGACTCCATCTCAAAAAGAAAATCACCTATAATTCCCATACACAGATGAAAACTACCATATTAACAATGGTCAATGCCTTTCAATCTTTTTTCTATGCAAATTTCTATCTATATTCATATCTTCATCTATACAAATACCCATATTAATAGCTAAAACTTTGGAATAGTACCAGATAAAAATGAGATTGGGTTCTAAGCTCTTTTCAGACCCTAAAAATTACAATATTCTGGGAATAATGAGGACCAAGAATTACACTACTGCTGGTGTAGGCAGCAAGGTTAAAAGATGTGTAGTAACTCCTACCAACTTAGAACACTTGGGAATTAGGCCTTCATGGATTACTGAATATTCAGACAGCTAGGAGTTCGTCAGCACAAGTGTGAGATAAAGCAGGCAGAAGAAATCAGGATGAAGAAGGTAAGTAGACCAGAGTCTTAGGGAGCTCTGGGGGTATTCTGCAAGTAAAGAATCACCACAAAGAAAAACTGTACAGCCTTAAAAGACAGGTAGAGATGCCAATCAAAACAGCCCAGATGGGTGGTCATAAATCATTCCCAGAATCAGCAAGAGTAAAGAGAACTGGAAAGCCAGGAAATCGTACACAATTAGTGGGGTTGGTTTGGCCTTTCTAGAGAGCAATTTGGAAACATCTATCATAAGCCTTGAAAACAAGGGTGTCTTTTGACCTGATAAGGGAAGTCACAAATTTTGCCTCAAGTTTTCACCCTTCCCTCAATGTGTGACCTTTGTCATGTAAACCTGCAGTACCTTCCAACTGTAGGTAAGACAGAATGTCCTGCCTCTTGACACTGGGCTTCATCACATGATTTGCTCTGTAATGTCAATAAATGTGATACAAATAGAGACTTAAAAAGCAGGTGTGAGAATAAGTTTGCCCATGCCTCTGCCAATGACATGAGAATAGGCTGGGGCTAGCCTGCTGGAGAATGAGAAACAGTGTAGAGTAATCAAATCCCCTGAGTCATCCCAGCACCAGCTACTCTAGATCAGCCAACAGTCAGCCAATCAATCCTCAAGCATGAAACCAGGCCCACCTAAGATCAGCAGAGCCATCCAGCAGATCCCAGCCATGTGAGCAATAATGTTTTATTGTTTTGTTTTGTAGCAATATTGTTCCAGTAGATAATTAATACTCCTATTCACTCCATATCTAATAATTCATCCAAAATAAATCATCATAGATACAAGTATCACAACATTGTTTATAATATGAGAAATATAGAAACAACTTACATGACAGGAAGAAAATTAGTTAATTATATTATGCTATCTCTGTACAACAAAACACCACCCAACCATTAAATATTATACAAAAGCATTTACTAGGATAAAAGTATATATTTAATATGTATGAAATTGATCACTGAATTACATATAGAATAATCTGACATTTGTTAATGTGAATATGCATAATTATGGAAAAAAGACCGAAGCACAAACACCAAAATAGTAACAGTAGTTTTCTCTGGGTAATGAGCTTATGGGAGATTTTTATATTCTTCATTTTGCTTATGTATCATTTTTACAATATATTTTTGCTGAAATGAAGGAAAAATTAAAATATATTTTAAGTATGCTGAAAATTAAGAAAAAAGCCCTCAGCAGACAAAACCACTAGTATTATTCATGAAAGGTGAAGGAAGAACTGAGATAGATAAATCAGGACCGATACTGATCAGAAGCCAACACCACAGAGATAGCTGAGCAGAGGAAGAGACAAATGCCAGGAGAAAGGTCTGATCAGGGCGAGAGCTGCTCTTTCACTTGCCTCTCTCTATTTCCTCCTTTTTAACTCAGAATCGGGAGAAAAAGGACAGCTGCATTATTAATGCATTAATTATGATAATATTCTGTGCACGACTAATACATGTCAAACCATCCTTATGCCAAATTGAAAACTGACATTTTTACTTCATGAATATTGCTCCATCAGTGACATTTATTGTACGTTTCCAATCTTGTAACAGTGAATGTCAGGTCAACTATCAAGCATTTGCTTTCCTTCCACTTTATTTCCTATTTTAAAGCAGTATGCTGTCACTGTTAATTGGGGTGCAAAGTCAGATTGCACTCGGAGAATTTGAGGCCTCTCACTTCTTGAACATCTTGGTTTGGTCCCTGGAAAACTATGCCATACCTGGGTTTTCTATCTATCCATATCTTCTTCTTTACCCTACCTAAACTTGAAATTATCACCATCACCCCAGCCTGTCCTATAACTATTTTTTGTTTTACTTTTCCTTTAGAGTACCTATTATCTAGAATATCATATATTTATTTATTTTGTAGATTACCTATGACTCTCCATTAGAATACAAACTCGAAGGAAATTTTGTTTTATCCACTGCTGTTTTCTAGCACCTAAAGTAATTCTAGGACACAGTCGGTGTTTGTTAAAATATTTATTGAATGAATGAACCACTTTCATGAATGGGCTTCTGGGAATCCCCAGAGATCAAGTGTTCTAGTGAAAAATTTTATCCCATTTAAACCATACAATGATTTCCTGAATCTCAATTTATTAATGACCTACAAATTGACTTTTTAAAAAAGCTGCATCATTCAGGTAGTTATTTTTGATCTCCCATTTTGCTCCTGAAAACCCTCAACTACATTCACTTTCCCCTCCATGCGTCTATTATATTACCATCCTATGATCACTTCTTGGCCATTGTATTAGTCCATTCTCATGTTGCCATGAAGAAATACCTGAGACTGAGCAATTTATGAATGTATAAAGAGAAGAGGTTCAATTGACTCACAGTTCCACATGGCTGAGGAAGCCTCAGGAAATTTACAATCATAGCAAAAGACACCTCTTCACAGTGTGGCAGGAGAGAGAATGAGTGCCAAGCAAAGGGGGAATCCCCTTATAAAACCATCAGATCTCATGAGCACTCACTCACTATCATGAAAACAGCATGGCAGAAACCACCACGATCGATTCAATTATCTCCACCTGGTCCCGCCCTTGACCAGTGGGAATTATTACAATTCAAGGAGAGATTTGGGTGGGGCCCCAAAGCCAAACCATATCATTCTGTTCCTGGAAACTCCCAAATCTCACCTTGAATTATAATAATTCTTATGCAGTTTGCCATTATTTTATGCTTAATCCTCACATTTCAAAACACAATCATGCCCTTTTCACTGTCCCTCAAAGTCTTAAGTCATTCCAGCATTAACTCAAAAGTCCAAGTCCAAAGTGTCATCTGACATAAGGCAAATCCCTTCTACCTATGACCCTGTAAAATCAAAAGCAAGTTAGTTACTTCCTAGATACAATGCAGGTACAGGCATTGGGTGGAATACACCTATTCCAAATGGGAGAAACTGGCCAAAGTGAACAGGCTATAGGCCCCATGCAAGTCCAAAATCCAGTGTGGCAGTCAAATCTTAAAGCTCCAAAATGATCTCATTTGACTCCATGCCTCACATCCAGGGCATGCTGATGCAAGAGGTGGGCTCACAGAGCCTTGGGCAACTCCACCTCTGTGGCTTTGAAGGGTACAGCCCCCCTTTGAGCTGCTTTCATGGGCTGGCATTGAGTGCCTACAGCTTTTCCAAGTACATGGCTTAAGCTGTTGATGAATCTGCCATTCTCGGTCTGGAAGAGAGTGATCCTGTTCTCACAGCTCCACTAGGCAGTGCTGTAGTGGGGACTCTGTGTGGGGGCTTCAACACCACATTTCCCTTCCACACTGGCCTAGCAGAAGTTCTCCATGGGGCTCCACTCCTGCAGCAAACTTCTGCCTGAACATCCAGGCATTTCGATCCATCCTCTAAAATCTAGGTGGAGGTTCCCAAACCTAAATTCTTGACTTCTGTGCACCCAAAGGCCCAACACCACATGTAAGCTGCCAAGGCTTAGGGCCTGCACCCTCTGAAGCAATGGCCTGTGCTCTACATTGGTTCCTTTTAGCCATAGCTAGGATGCAGAGCACCAAGTCCCAAGACTGCACAAAGCAGCAAGGAGCTTGGCCCACTCCATGAAACCATTTTTTCCTCCTTGGCCTTCAGGCCAGTAATGGGAGGGACTGCCATGAAGATCTCTGACATGCCTTGGAGACATTTTCACTATTGTCTTAGAGATTAACATTTGGTTTCTCATCACTTATGCACATTTCTGCAGCTGACTTGAATTTTTCCTCAGAAAATGGGTTTTTCTTTTCTATTACAATGACAGACTGCAAATTCCCCAAACTTTTATGCTCTGCTTACTTTAAAATATAAATTCCAGTTCCAAACTATATCTTTGTGAATACATATAACTGACTGCCTTTAAGAGCACCTAAGTCACCTCTTGAATGATTTGCTACTTAGAAATTTCTTCCACCAGATACCTTAAATCATCTCTCTCAAGGTCAAAGTTTCACAGATCTCTAGGACAGAGGTGAAATGCAAATTCAGTCTCTTTGCTAAAGCATAGCAAGAATTACTTTTATTCCAGTTACCAACAAGTTCCTCATCCCCATCTGAGACCACCTCAGCCTGGACTTCACTGTTTACATAACTATCAGCATTCTGGTCAAAGCCATTCAACGAGATTCTAGGAAGTTCCAAACTTTCCCACATCTACCTATCTTCTTCTGAGCCCTCCAACCTGTTCTGACCTCTGCCTGTTATTCAGTTCCAAAGTCACTTCCACATTTTTGGCTATCTTTATAGCAGAATCTCTCTCTCTGTGGTACCAATTTACTGTATTAGTCTGTTCTCATGCTGCTATGAAGAGGTATCTGAGACTGGGTAATTTATAAAGAAAAGTGGTTTAATTGACTCACAGTTCTGCATGACTGATGAGGCCTCAGGAAACTTACAATCATGGCAGAAGGCACCTCTTCACAGGGCAGCAGGAAAGAGAATGAATGCCAAGTGAAGGGGGAAGCCCCTTATAAAACCACTGGATCTTCTGAGAACTCACTCACTATCACAAGAACAGCATGGTGGAAACCAACCTCATTTTTTAATTATCTCCACCTAGTCCCACCCTTGACACATAGGGATTATTACAATTCCAGGTGAGATTTGGGTGGGGACACAGAGCCAAACTGTATCAGCCACCAATATTCAACTGCCGTGTTCCCTGGAAATTTTCACAAACCTCTATCCACAGAGTTTCTTTTTTTATCTTTTATCTTTTTTCTTTCTTTTTTTTCGTGTCATGTGATACTCAATCTACATAGTTCTTAAAGCATCCATTCATAATCTACTATGTGCTCATCACTGGACTAAGGGAAGAACAAAGAAGAAAAAGCCGAGTTTCTGAGATCAAAAATACAAAATATAATTGGAAGGAAAGAAAACTTTGGTGTGATGTTTTCTGAAAGTTCTGCTGTGATTTCAAACTTGCTATGTCCACAACTGAGCTTACTATATACACAATAAGCCTTCTTCCTTAGCTTTTTCTATGAAAATAACATGCATTCAATAATATTAATTATTTTAATAAAATCATGTCATTATTTAATGAATAACATTTTACTAATGATCACAGATTATAATCAGCAATCATACAAACAATAAATCATGTTTGTTTGTTTGTTTGTTTTTACCAATAAAGAAATCAGAAAGAAAATGAAAAGTATTTTATGTGCTGGAGAAATAAAGAATATGTGTGTGTGTGTGTGTGTGTGTGTGTGTGTGTGTGTGTGTGTGTAATGGCCCAAGACATTACATTTATGTTCAATGAATAAGCATAAAATAATGGCAAACTGCACAAGACAATTCATGACAAGCAGTTACTAAGCACCTAAGGTTAAAGGAATTACCTTTCAATCAGGAAGGGAGATGAAACTTAGGCTGGGCTACTGGGTGCCCAGTATTGTACTGAAAGTTACAGAAGACACAGAAAAATGAGACATTCCCTTATTGTTCACCCCAACCCACCATGCTCCCCATGAGGTATAGGAAGTCACATTGCATCATTTTCACTATTTCAAGAAATACCCTTCTCCCTGTCAAAAACAATCAGATTCTTAATTCTACATTTAGCTGACGTAAAGAACTTTCCTTTATGCTGAATGTCTTACATTTTACAGTTAAAATGTCTTTTTCTTTTACAATATGGTGGTGATAAGGTTGATGAAACATTTATTTAAAAAGCCATTCTTAGTTGACAATGCCATGTTGGTTACCATTATTAATTTTTAAATATTATTTTGAAACCTGTAAGTTAGACAATCTGTACTCTAGACCATACCTCCCACCACCACCAACAGTGGAATTATAACCATAGGAAAAGATTTCTACTGATGAGCTTAGGTATGAGTGTGGACATGCCTGTAACCAAGTTATGATATATTGAATTATTAATTGATAATAATTATCAATTATTGTCTCTCCAATATTAAATATTGTCTCTCCAATAATAATTAATTGGAGAGACAAATTAGGATAGTATCCAAGCAGCAAACATGCCCTCTAGAGAGATTAGAAGTCTCCACCATACAAGCTTGTCTAACTCACGGCCTGAGGACCACATGTGGGCCCAGGATAGCTTTGAACATGTTTGAACACAAATCAGAAACTTTCTTAAAACATTATGAGGTTATTTTGCAATTTTTTCTTTTAGCTCATCAGCTGTCGTTAGTGTTAGCATATTCTCTATGTGGCCTAAGCCAATTCTTCTTCTTCCACTGTGGTCCAGAGAAGCCAAAAGATTGGACACCCCTGAAACTATAGAGTGCTTCTGAATTGGTCTGATCCAAGAGGTTTGTTTTTAGATCTAGATCTGGAGGATAGCTCATTGTGGGCTCTGGAAACTGAAAACACTAGAGATGTCTCTGTGCAAAAAGCCATAGAGGTCCCTGGCATCTTGACACATTGAAGGTGGCCAAGCTGTCAAGGCTGGGCTACCCAGTGGCTGTGAGGCCAGCTACCTTTCATGTGTGTAGCTTTCTGGCATACAGAAGAGCAAGCAAGAGAGTGAGAGTGACAGCAAAGGAGAGACAGGGGAGATGGAGAAAGAGTGAACTTGCAACTGGAAAGGCAGAATGAGAGAAGGGATAAGAAAGAAATGCAGTCAGGCAGCTCAGCATCGTGTCAGTAGAAACCCAGATGTGAACTGTAATTACTTTTTCCCCCAACTCTGTTCATGTTTTACAAACCAGCACTGACACTTGAACAAAGAGCTTTGAAAAAGCAGGTAGGAACTAGGTATGTAAATAGCCAGTGTTCTGTGTTTACCCATAGCCTTTTTCAAAGAATGGAGAAGACAGAAGTGGCAGCTTCCCAATAAACACACTACAAGGAGCAAGTGTATATTTTCAGCAGAGTACACATTCGCTCAGCATAAGCAGCATTTAGTTGTGGACCCTTGAAATCACAGGGTTCAGAAGACAAAAACTCAGTGGGTTACTTGTAAGCAAGAGGAAATAAGGGAGAATGTTCACAAAAGGTAGCCAAGAACCTACGGTAGATTCCCTGTTCTAGCACTGACTCATTATATGGATCCATTTGGGTCCTTGAGGAATTTCAAACCAATATGTGGGTGCACTTCGTGTTGCGTGAATGTGTGTGTGTGTGTGTGTGTGTGTGTGTGTGTGTGTGTGTGTGTGTGTAGGTAAAATCACGTGAGATTTTTCCCTATAAATTTTCACACCTTTTTCAACACCAAAATAAAAATGCATTGTATTGTAAATACCCATGACTGTCTGACATCTACCAAGTGCTCAATGTTTGTTGAGTTGAACAGCCTTGAAATGGAGAAGATCATAGCCAAGCTGTACTGAAACACAATGTTATTCAAAAACCTTTAATCTTGTTTCCCCACCCAGATTCAAGGCATCCACCTTGCCAAGAAAATACATACTCATCCCCCAAGACAAAAGTAAAGCTATACTCAAAACCACAAATGTATTTTTGTCTTCTGAGTTCAAAGAGAAACTCAGGCTTCCAGTCATTAGACATAGCCAATTTCACTCCGTGAGGGTTTCTTCCTCTTTCTTTTCACCTCCATCATCACCTCCTCACTAGTCACCCTACCTTGAGTCACTCATCCTTTAATCCCTGCTCCAGACAGTGGTCAGTTATCTTTAAAATAAGTTATGATTATGTCACTTCCCTGCTCTAAAAACCACTATTCGTTCAGCATCATTGACTGGGTGAAATGCGAAGGGATTTGATGAGTGAGCCTGAGAATCATACATGGAAGATGAACAGAGAACAAAAATGCCAGAAGCTGCCAAGATAGTGAGGGAAACACCACAGGATAAGCCCAACTGGGACTCTCTGCTGCTGGGACTGCCCCCACAGGGCCCAGTGGGACTGCTGTCCCCACCCCTATCACCATCAGAGGGGATTCCTCCTCTCACCCACTGAGGCTGGCTTTCATGGCTCACAGAGCTTGAAGAAAGTGAGACTAGGCTTTAGGGGCTTCAGGCCTGGAATGAGGGCCCTGTCTCCCTTTTAGACTCATACTGGTAAACTTCCAAATGCAGAAAAGGGGCTCAACTACTGGGTGGCTTTAAAAAGTCACCAATGCAATCACTTAATCAAATTGTAAATTACACCTTGTCTGCCTGTCTCTCAGAACATGGTGAGCATGGCAAGGAACATTCGCCTCTGTTCCCTCACCTCAACTTAGCCCTTGACCAGATTGAGAAGACTGAGCGCCCCACTGTCTCCTTTCCCCAGGGTTCTATAAGATAGAATACTTCCTGGGTGCTGCTGGAGAACTGCTCGGCCACCCAGAATTGCATAAAGGGCTTCTCCTTAAGACTAGAACTTAGAACCAGAATTAACCTGCAGAAGTTCCTGCATTTCCCATCTGAGATTCAAGCTGAACCTGTAAAGCACGACAGCTCAAAAACACTCCAAACGCTGGGTGCGGTGCCTCATGCCTGTAATCCCAGCACTTTGGGAGGCTGAGGTGGGTGGATCATGAGGTCAAGAGATTGAGACCATCCTGGCCAACATGGTGAAACCCTATCTCTACTAAAAAAATACAAAAAAATTGGCTGGGCATGGTGGTGTGTGCCTGTAGTCCCAGCTACTCGGGAGGCTGAGGCAGGAGAATTGCTTGAACCCAGGAGGCAGAGGTTGCAGTAAGCCAAGATCGCACCACTGCACTCCAGCCTGACGCCTGGTGACAGAGCAAGACTCTGTCACAAAACAAACAAACAAACCAACAAAACAAACAAAAAACACTCCAAACAGGTTGACTTGGTCCATCTGGGCTTCTATAACTAAGTACCACAGACTAGGTGGCTTATAAATAATAGAAATTTATTTCTCACACTACTGGAGTCTGAAAGTCTAAGATTAGAGTGCCAGCATGGTCAACTTCTAGTGATAGCACGCTTCTGAACTGCAGACATCTCATTTCTCTTTGTATCCTCACATGGCAGAAAGAGGGTGAGGGAGCGCTCTGGTGTCCTTTTTCTCAGGGCATGGATCCCATTCTGAGGATCTCACCCTTGTGATCTAATTATCCCCCAAAGGCTCTATCTCCTAATATCATCACATTGGGGGTTAGGGCTTCCACATATGAATTTTGGGGAAACACAAACATTTGGTCCATTGCAAAACTATTTCATTGTATATAGCACCCATTGCCCCCATTCTCAAATGAGGGAACTTTCACATGTAGAAATGGCGAACAGGCCCTCATCCTCCAGGCCAGTGCCACTGTCAGTGTGGCCCTGGAGATCAACATCTCTTGAGCAAGTGTTAGAACTGGAAAGTTGCCGGGTGCATGCTTGTGGCTGCTCAGGAGGCTGAGGCAGGAGGCGCTTGAGTGCAGGAGTTTTGGGTTGCAGTGCACTAGGCCAATTGGGAATCTGCACTAAGTTCAGCATCAATGTGGTAACTTCCCGATCACCAGGTTGCCTACAGAAGGGTCAGAACTGCAAAGTTGGCAAGCCATGGTGGCTCCCGCCTATAATCCCAACACTTTGGGAGGCTGAGGTGGGTATATCACTTGAGGTCAGGAGTTTGAGACCAGCCTGGCCAGCACGGTGAAACCCTACCTCTACTAAAAATACAAATATTAGCCAGGTGTGATGGTGGGCACCTGTAGTCCCAACTACCTGAAGGCTAAAGCAGACTTGCTTGAACCTGGAAGGTGGAGGTGGCAGTGAGCCAAGATCGTGCCACTGCATTCCAGCCTGGGTTACAGAGGGAGACTCCATCTCAAACAAAACAAAACACCCTGCAGAGTCATAGGTCCCACCACACACCCTCTGAATCAGATTATTTGGGGGAAGAGCAAGCCATCTACCAGCATTTCTGGTAGAAGCTCTGCCAGTGTTTCTTATGCCCCAAAAGTTTGAGAACCACTACCCTAAAGCAGAGTCTCCAGATGTTGTGGTATGTTTTCCCTGGAGGGTATGACAAACTTGCCACATGGATGAACTTTAGAAAAAATATTTAGCTGTTAGGTATTCACCTCAATATGTAGTCAGTAAAAAACCTGGCTCACACGTTGAACCCAGGATTTCAAAGACATATTGCTTAAGAAGATGCCAAATCTACTTAAGTCAAACAAGAGAATTGGTGTAAAGAAAACCAATACTGTCATAGGGAGTTATGGTGAAAATAGTGAATCTGGTATATAAATTACTAAAGTCTGGGATATGCTGCATACCTCCAGTTCCAGCTATAAACTGGATATCTCAATCTGTTCAGGCGGTTACAACAAAATACATAAACTGGGTAGCTTATAAACAATAAAAATGTGTATCTGACAACTCTGGGGGCTTGGAAGTCCAAGATCAAGGTGCTGGCAGATTTGGCATCAGGAGAGGGGCTACCTCCTGGTTTCTAAAGGGTGGCTTTTAGTTCTGTCTTTCCATTGTAGAAGAAGTGAACAAGCTCTTTTGGGCCTATTTCATAGGAGCACTAATCCCAAAAGCCTCATGACTTACTAACCTCCCAAAAGGCCTTCCTCCTAACATTGTCACATTGGTAATCAGGTTTTAACATATAAATCTGAGGGAGGGACACAGACATTCAGCACTGAAGATAACAACATGAGCCTCACTTCTAACTGAGCTCCCCAACCGGCATCCACTCCTCTCTCTAAAACTCCCTCTAACTGATACCTACATTTAACCCGGAACCTCCGTCTGTGGCTTTCAACCCTAAATAAAATTGAGAACGAGAGGGATGTGTAGTTCTACCTTCTCTGATAGAACAGGAGCATGCAAATCCTGAATGAAAGGAATGAGTGAGGAGGAAACAGGATGAAAGTGGAAAGGGACTCAGGATTGGGAAGTTTTAGACAACAAAGACAGATTCCGCCGTCTCCTCCAGTTACAGGTCCCAGAGTCACTCACCATCATTCCTGTGCCGTCAGAGGCCAAAGGACCTCCATGTTGACAAGATTCAAATGGGAAGGGTCAGTCAGAGCTCACATCATAATTTTTCTACCACTACTAATACTAATAATGCTTTTTTACTATTATTACTATTCATAATACAGCCATCTAAACCCCACTCAGTAAGAGGTTTAACAAGCCCGTTAAGAACAGGAAACCTATTTTCTGTCTGGCACTGTTTACACACATCACTAGGAGACCCTTGCTGGCTGGGGGAGCCCCATTAGCTCTAACCAAGAGTCTTGGTAGGAGCTCATGGAAGAAAATAAATCCTTCAAGCAGAATTATGTATGGTCAGTGAGGTCATTGCTCTTGTTTGGCTGGCCTGCATGCTGGGCTGAAGATCAGGAGATGGAGCAGGGTCACCCTACAGCTATGCTGGAGACAGGCAACTGTCCTTCTTTCTTCCAAAGCCAGCTGGGCACAGTTTACTGGCACAGCCAGCTCTGGGGAAAGTTTGGAAGTGGTGAAGCCAGTTTATTACCCACCTTTCTATGTACTCTTCCAGGCTGGGCAATATTCCACGCCCCACCCCCCAACCCTCCAATCTGGCTCTGTGTATTTTTCTGCTGATTTCTGGTTGCTCAGAATCCCCATTCTATGATGGTTCCTTTTGAGCCAAGACACTTCCAGGCCCATCCTGAGGCCCCTTCAAGACTCAACTTCCCTTGGTCACCTTCCCTTGAGAAAGAGTTGTGTCCAGTAACCAAAGTCACCCATCGTGTTTAAGGGTCATCCGTGGTGGAGTCTCCGTACATCACGTCCGACCCAGGTAAACAGGAGCCAGGAGGCACCTTTCTCCAGGGATGTTCCTCTTGAACACAGAACTCGAAGGATTCAAAGTTATCTTTCCCTAACAGACTCCGAAACCCTGCGCCCACCTGAAACCACTAGGGAAACACTTTGGGGCAAGGGCTTTCTGAATGGCCCTACCTTCCCTGGGCCCAAATCACACACTGGCCACAGACTGTGGACTTGGTCTGCATGAAGCTGGTCCCTGGTAGAGCTCAGCACTCTCCGCACCGAGTGAAGCTTTTTTCCCAGCAGAGGGCAGCAGCGGTCAGAGGCTGCAGCCACTGGTGCACAGCCATTCAGAGGGACTTGATAAAACCGGGGGAAAGAAAGCAGCGGGAGGAGGAAGGGAGGAAGATGGGGCTCGGGGCAAGCACGTGGGGCTCGGGGCAGGCACGTGGGGCTCGCTGCTCCCTCACCTTCCACCCACGGTAGGGTCTGGCTCTGTGGCCAGTGTCCCCTATAACCCAGCACTTTCTGGTTGGCCTGTCTCTCCCCGCACCACCAGCTTGGAAGGCTCTGGGTTATTAACCTAGCCCAGCCAGCCCCAGCACGCTTAAACCTCTTAGCTTTCCCTTACTCAGCTGCTGATGCCTCATGGAAAACTTGAAGGAAAATAAAAGGGGGGGAGATTAAAAAATAAAAATAAAAATAAAAAATAAAAGGCCCAACATTTTAGTCCGAGGTAGTCCTGCTTCCACAGCAGATATTTCTTGCATCCCCTTCCTTTCAGCAGGAGCGACATTTACATGAAAACAGAGCTGAGGACAGCAGCCTCCCTGGACCTGACTGTTTGCCTCTCCTGGGCTGCTGCCAACCCCAGCAGCAGTGTGAGATCATCAGGGCACCTGCTTTTAGAGAGTCTTTTTGCGGGCGGAGGGAGGAGGGAATAAGCTTAACACAGGCTTTCAGGACAAATATGATCAGAAAGTTGGGCACAACTCATCAACTAAAAAAACAAAACGGCTTCACCGAGGTAGAGCTGCCAGTGTGGGAGGGAGCCAAGTCATAGTGTTCAGAAATGCTGAAGGGATAGAATCTGTGGAAAATCCGAAGTGTTCAAAGAATGACCAGGGTTAAATTTTTACCAGTACTTCTCCTCCCATCTTCCTTGACTTCACTGTTGCTGCTCACCTTTCAGATGTGATTGCTGGGCTGTAGTACTTATTCCAGCTTTCATCTGTCTGAGAGCCAGAATTCCAGCCGCGACGAACCCCAAATGACTCTGCCAGTCTACTGTCACGTAGAGAGGCCTCTATCTACACATAGTGCAGGACCACAATACAGAACAAACCCCTAAGAAATAGCTGTTGCCTGTCTAATTCCTGACATTCATCATTCTACAGTGTTTTGCAATATTCAAAGTACTTTTACATTTATTATCACATCGGCACCTCATAGCAACCCTCTAAGGTAGACAGCCATTACCAAATCCATTTTATAAATGGGGAAGTTGAGGCCTGGAGCAATTAGTAAATGGTAGAGACAAAACAAACTGTTGTGGGATTCTATTCCAGTTTGCTGTGGATTTGAACTTGAAAACACAGCCTGCTGTTCATGATCCCCTTCACCCAATGACCAAGACACAATAATTTTAAAATCACTGGATGTGCAAAACCCCATATGCTTCAAAATTCTCTCACTGGAAAAGGTCTCTACCTCAACAATCGGTTTTACGGTTCAGTCTGGAGAAAGAGCTTCTAAGAAATCCTCGTGATAGAACTCTGTTTATAGAGGAAACGGGAAAATGAAAGGCCTTGTTTTAGGCAAGTTTGTGACTTCCAAACTGAATAGATTGGCACCAAAAGTCAGGCTTCTTAGGATCCTTGCTTTCATTTTCTCCTTGATCTGTCCACTTAATCAATAATTTTTTTTTTTTTTTTTTTTTTTTAGATGGAGTCTTGCTCTGCCACCCAAGCTGGAGTGCAGTGGTTCAATCTTGGCTCACTGCAACCTCCACCTCCCAGGTTTAAGCGATTTTCCAGCCTCAGCCTCCCAAGTAGCTGAGACTACAGGCGCCTGCCACCACACCTGGCTAATTTTTTGTACTTTTAGTAGAGATGGGGTTTCACCATGTTAGCCAGGATGGTCTCGATCTCCTGACTTTGTGATCTGCCCACTCCAGCCTCCCAAAGTGCTGGGATTACAGGTATGAGCCACTGTACCAGGCCTCAGTGAATATTAACTAAGCAACTTCTGTGTTTAAGGATCTATCTTAGAATCAAACGGATACAAAATACACACAGGGTGCAGTTATCCCTGCCTGTCAGGTGCTTATAATCTAGTTGTGCAGACAACATATGGTCATACAGAATAGCATAAAATAGTATATACCAAGCACCAAATGAGTGCTGCTGCTGTGTGCTTTAGAAATTCAGAGAGGGAATGGCACTGAGTGCTGAGGAGGTCAGAGATGGCTCCATGGAGGATGTGGAACATAATCTGATCCCCGAGCAGAAATCAAAAATATGAAGAGAAGATCCAGTGGAAGGATTCTAAATATGGGAGAGAATAATGACTGAGACCCTTACCTCTACTATATGTTGAGTACTGTGGAAAGCCTGCACAAGGTTTGGATGATAGGCAAAACCTACCGTGGAGGCCCTGAAGACCATAGCCCAGGGAAACCGTAGATAAGGATAGAAAGATGAGTAAGATGGAGCTGGGAAATGCAGACCAGATTGAAGGACCTTAACAGTCCAAAGACTTAATTCCAAGGAGAAACGGTACAAAGCATAAGTTTCTAACCCACATACCTCCGGAGGGGAGGCTGGGGTGTTTCCATCGGGAGCTGCAATGTCCCATAGGTGAGGAGTAAGCAGTGGTGCCTGGTAAATTTCTAAACAGAGATTCTGACTTCATGCAAACATTCTCAAAACAAAGGAAGAACCAGGTAGTGAGTGAAGTAGGAGCACAGTCAGAGCCCAGTCCTATGGTTAAATAGACATTCTGGGAAGCATCTATGAGCCTCCCGTGAAGAAGATGCGGGAGGTCGCTCTTGACAGAGCCAAACACTATAACCTTCACATGGAGGCAGGAATAGGAGGGCGGAGACAAAAGATGTTCACTTAAATCAGCCAGTTACCGGCATCAAAGCCAGAATGCACCTCCTCTATTATGATTGTGTTTTATTATTATTATAAGGGAGAAATTGCTATTCACTAGGCTTTTTTCCCCCTAAGTATTTTAAATGCTGCTGTAACAGTAAATATCACCTCTGGCATATTTGTCCTGGAAGAAAAGAGTATGATTTGGAATACCTAATTGAAATGTGCTACAGGAGATAAGGCAGCTGCAGAGACTGACATTTAAAGGTAGGAGACACCACGGAAGACATGAAATATTACTGTTGCTGCCTCAAAGCCAAAAGCCACTTTCACAGAATGGAAACATCTTCCAGCTCTGCTTCCTCCATCCAGGCCCTCCCATTCCTCAGACTCACTGCTACACGGTTCCAAGTCATCCCACTCTGCCTTTACAACCTCAGCCTGTTGCATGGAGACTGCTGAAGGGCAGCTAAAAGAGAATGATACACCCTAGTTCCCTGTTGCTCTTATGTGCCCATCTCAAAATCCTAGGTCTTATTTCTTGATAAATGATTTACATGAAGGTGGATGGGCTGGACACAAAAGGAAAGGAAGACATCTGTCAGTGCATCTCAATAGGTCTCACTACAAAACTGTTTTATGCCGCTGCAGCAGAAACATGGGAAAAGACTAGAGGTTACCTGTGCTTAACGGCCAGCAAGCCCTGCCCGTTGATAACTGGACACGGTTACTTTCCAGGGGATGGATCTAGATAAGAGCTAATTCACTGTTATTCTCTTCACCCATACACCAGAATAAGGACAACTTGCCAACCAACCATCAGACCTAATACAATTCAGACTAACCACATTTTTTTGTTAAACCTATTTCTGTTGTCATTTCTCTCTCCATCTAGGCAGCTTGTCTCCGAAGATATGCCCCAATAAACCATGACTTCTGAGATTTGCCTTTGTGTAGTCCCCTAATCGATGAATATGGGAGAGCCCTTTGCCTTGCTTTTGATCCAGAAAATGTAGCAGAAGTGACACCGAATGACTCCTGAAGCTAGCTCGTAAGAAATTTTATTTTTTCTGCCTGGTTTCCTGTGAACAGTTGTTATTTAGATAGCTCTTCTTGGAACCCAGCCACCATGTTGTGAGAAGCCTTGGTCACGTGGAAGGTCATGCATAGGTTCTCTCTGGCTATTTCATCAACTGCCAGCCATGTATGTGAATGAGATACCTTGGATATCCCATCTCATCAAGACACCAAATGATTGCAGCCCCAACTGATGTCACATAGGGCAGAAAAACACTCAACTTACTACAGTTATTTCTCAACTAGAAAAATTACTTAGGATTGTTGGGCCATATCTTATTTACACTCTTTGTTAGACAAAATGGCTTTCAAGAGTCTTGAGGATTTTCCTCTGGTACCAATTTCTATTATGGTTATGTATTATTTTATCTTTTTAAGAAAACTATCCCAAAATATAGTGGCTTAAAACAATGTTATTTTTCATGATGCTATGAGTTGGCTGGGGTCAACTGGGTGGTTTAATTTTGGGGTCTCTCATGTGGTTACAGTTCATTGTAACCTGGGCAGGATGTGCAAGCTGACTTCTTTACTCCCATGCCTGGAACCTCCTTGGCCTCTCTCTTGCTTCATGGCTTATCCCCTTCCCCAAGGCTCACCACCAAGCTTGGGCTTCTCACAGTGTGCTCATTTCTTGGTAGTCCCATTTCTTACATGGCAACTGGCTTCTAAGAGTCAGAAGATGGAAGCTGCTAAACCAGTTAAGGGCTACTCCCAGAGCTGCCTCAGCATTAAACCACCATATTTTACTGATTGAAGCCATCATAGGGCCTATCCACATTCAAAAGGGTAGAGAGAGTCTACCTCCTAATCTTGACAGAATGTCAAGGATACATTGCAGAAGAGTGTGTGGGCTGGGAAATATTGTGACTATCTGTGAAAAATACAATCCACCATAACCTACTACTGTGTTTCTATTTTAAACTTCTATGGCTCCTTGGATTAGAGAAACCCATATGAGGTTTAGAATGAGTCAAAGGTATAGTATGATTGTAAGAAATATGAACAAAATGTTAATTGTCAAAATAACTCCAAGGCAAGGACACCCAACAGGTCTTCTGGCCTCTACATGGATGAGACCAGGTATGAAAGAAGATGTTCATGACTGAGAGCTGAATTTAAGAAGAGCCAATGACAAATCAGAGTATGTTCCATGAAAAGTGTTCAAGGTATTATAGGACAGAAAATCATATCATTCTGGATGTATATGCTTTCCTGTGCTGCCCTATTTGAAGGAGATGTGTGGACAAGATTCCCATCTCAGCTCCTCACTCTTCCCCTCTGTGTCCTCTATGGCATAAAACTGTAGACTTCCAAGCTGTATGATTTGGATTCACTTGCCAAAATCTCCTCTGAGATACTTACAGTTTTAAGAGTCTGGGTCTCTTCTCTTCAAGGGCATGTATATGATGCTCATTGTATATAATTTTCTCAGATCTATCAAAGTGTCACTATTTTCTCATGCCCAATGTCACTGTGGTAGGTATTATTAATATTCTCTGTTATTTCCAATCCTCCTTTCTCTCTGGGAAGACAGAAAAATTACAGTTCTCTAAAACTGTGTAGGTAAGCATGGCCATGTGACTTGCTTTGGCCAATGAAAGTGCTAAGAATACATAAGAGACAATTTATTTTTTGTTCTTTCTCTGCTGTAGAAAACCCTAAAGACTTATGTTGAGATGGTCACATCAAAAAGCAGCCAAGCTTCTGAGAGTTCAGGTCCCTGAATGTCCATGATAAGCATAGCCCCACTGTTACCACTGTTAAACGTGTACTATTAGTAAGAAATAAAGCTATGATGTTCTAACACACAAAATTGGGGAAGTAATGTGTTACTGCAGCATAATCAAGTCTAACCTGACTAATACAATCACCATGATGCAAAAAAAACATCCTGAGAAACATACCCCTGAAACGTATCTCATCTTTTAGGGATCTGGTTCTATAAATAAAGACCTGAAATCTAAAAGCAATTCTATTTCAGAGTAGCTCAGGAAGTGGTAGGACAAGACCAGCATGATCCACTGATTCTCCTTTAAAGCCAAAAGTGGTAGGGAGTTTCCTCTATGAAGTTATCTTGAACAATCATCCCCCCCAGATTCCAGTTAAGTGTCTCCAGACCTGCCTGTGTTCCGACAGCTTTGGCATATTGAGAAACTCTCCATCACAGAGCCTGGACTTCAGCTTCTGAATGATTCACCAGAGGTAGCCCTCTAATCCAGCCTGCTTTTAATAACTCTCACAGCATCTACTGCCCCAGAGGCCTGCGGCTAGTGAGGGGTGAGCATCTTGGAAGAGCAGTGAGCATCCAGGCTTGGGAGAAAGGTTATATGGTCTGTATCTTCAACAACAATTTAATTAAAAAGTGTTGCTGTCTGTTAAATTAACGTTCATGCATTATAAAACACATCATCCACTCTGCCCAGCAAGGTTGGGATCCGAGTCCCTGGTTAAGAGAAAAGTGTACTTTGTAGTCTCTGGAAATGTCCCTTCCCAATCCCAAACAGAAGATTACCAACAAGGACAATGAGTCAATAGCATGGCATAATTCTTACTTGTCAATTTAGGGGGGAAATTCTATTTGTTCAAAAGTTTGGTTTCACCAGAGCAGTTTCATATAGTCCATCTATCCTAATGCAAGTACCTCTGGTTAAAGTAGGCAGGAAAACAGTCAAGAAAAGAAAAAAATAAACCAAATCACCCTACTAGAATAGAAAATAATCACCTGTGATTTTCTACTCCTAGATCCTACCCACCCTTTCCTAGCCAATGGCCACTTACTGTCAGGCAGTACCTTCCAGAGATCAGTTTATTTCAGAAAACACTTACTGGAGTCTTACTACAAGGAAAGCATTTCAGGGCATACAAAGATGCAACTTACAATCCGTAAGGTGCTTGCCGGAGACAGGCACACAAATAATCAGTGCATATTGCAAAACAATGTTAGTTGTTGTAAAAGACACCAATGGCAAGGAGGGCTCACGGAGAGCCCGCTCCTCCCCTCCCTCTGCATTCACTCAATCAGCATCCCATCTAAGACATTCTAAGCAGCCTTAGTGGCATGTTCAGGTTCAAATCAACTTTTTCCAAACTTGCAGAAGACCTTTACTTATGAAATACAGTGTTACACATGTCAAATGGCAATGAGTGCAAAGGTGATAATGCCAAGTATTGTCAAAAATAGGTACAGTTTGGAACTTTTTCTGGTGCATGGTTGGTGGAAGTCTGAACGGGTGTAGCCCTTCTGGAAAGCAATCTGGAAGTATTTGGTGTGATTAAGCATTCTTTGCCCTATAACTCAGCAACACCACTTTTGGGAAGATATACCCAAGCAATTTCTTCTCAGGGCCACATACCACACTACTGGTCATAGTGGATTCAAAGCAGAGTTTTAGCACTACAGGAACAGATGCGAAGATGTGGTGGATGCATACAGTGAAATGCTGTGCAGCAGTTACAGAGAAACAACTAAATGAAAACATAACAGCATAAAGGTCTTATAAACATAGTATTGAATGGAAAAAGTAAAAAATAAATACATCAAGACACATAGCATGCTGCTAATAAAGTAAATTTTAAATGCACAACAAGAAAAGTGTGTTGCATATCTTACAAGGGTATATGCATTTTTAAAGATATATATAAAACCTATTGTAATGAGTAGCTCTAGGAAGGGCAGCTGAAGATATAATTAGGGATGAAGGGAAAAATAAATAAAACCAGAGAGGCCCTGCACTACTGATGATAGTGTGTTACAAATAGAAAGACTTGTATTCAACTCACAGAACGGGTTGAAGGCAATGAGTTCTTATGTTAAAGCATTAAGTCATAAGGTAAAGATGAAAGATAATAAAAGCTTCCCCAGTTAAGTCTGCTTACCTCACATCCTTTTGTCTCTACTCTGACTGTTTACTCATGTAAACTTTGTACCAGATGGTCCTCTCAAGAAGAAATTGAGAAAAGGTTATCCATTAGCGGTGTTTGTTCTAAGCACAAGAATCAAAAAATTTTATCATTTGTAAAACCAATCTTTTAATCATGTTGATTTTCCACAAACACATTAACTTAAAACCTCTGTTATTAAATCTATACTGAATAAATGACAAGAAGAACAAAGAGTAGTAGTCAGTTAACCACAATCGCCCTCTAAGAGCAGCTGATGACCCCCTAGCCCGACTACATTGTACTCCAGTGTATGAGTGTATTTCATTCATCCATGGATAGATAAGTCAAGGTCTGCAAGACAGACCTCTGAAGGTAGTGATCATTGTCTCAAATGGTGTCCCCATGTGAGGAGAACCAGTGTGATCAACACCACAGCCAGTGCCCAGTGTGAAGAGCCCCAACGTAATCAATGCCATACAACTCTCTTTGCCTGAGGTCAAAAGGAGAAAACACATTTTGTTTCCCTGAGGCAAAATGTGAGGTATGTGTCTGAGCCAAATTCATCTACCATGTAGTTTACGAGGACAAGCACTGATGTCAGAAAGACCAGGTTTTGAATCAGAGCCCTGTTGTTTGTTAGCCATGTCTGCAAAAATTAAGAAACGATAATGTATGTAAAACACTTAGCACAGTGCCAGTGCAAAGTAAGCAATGAGCAAATGGTAACTATTCATAGTAGATAACATAATTTATCATTTTTTTTCATCTCCCTCTACTTTAGTCCACACACCTTGAAACATTTTACATGGTAAGAAAATCATCATAATCAGCTTATTGGCTTATGGTTTATACTCTCTCTGCATCCAAGAGATTCAGAGGTATTATATAAGATTAATCAATAAGAAAACAGAAACACGAGGGATAAAAACAGAAAAGATGCCCTCTAAAGGAAGCAGAGAAAGCAAATATCTGCGAGTTTCTGGGCAGAACTGGAGACTATATCTGAGCACAGCAATTAGCCAGAGTCATAGCAATGGAAATATTCATAGAAAGGGAATTACACAGACATCATAGTTTTCCTTTCATAGCAAATAAAGCTAGAAAAGTCCTTTGCAGAAACACACTTTGTTTAGATACTTCAATACATGGGTTTTCATGTTAGAACTGTTTGAAAACATGGAAGATAATACCTATTAGGAGTTTGGCTAAGACACAGAATATTCATCTAGAAAGGTGACTCAGTCACTGAAAGATGGTCATGAAGCTGTTGGAAGGAGGAAGGGAGTGCTGAAGTCACATGCTTGGGCCTCTTGTTTTCTGATAATTTCACTAAGCTCAGAGAAACAACTTGAGGAATCTGGAAGAATGGCTGGTGAACATGACACTGCGATAGTCTTTCTTACATAGTCTCATTGTTAAGGTCCCAAATTCTGGAGCCAAACCACAGAGGTTCAAATCCTGCTCTACCACTTAATCTCTGTCATCTTGGAGGAGTTACTTACCCTCTCTGTGCCTCAGTTCTCTCAACTGTAAAATGGGGGTGATAGTACCTATATCACAGGTTTGTTATGAGAGTTAAATAAGTTAATATACTTAACACTCTTTGAACAGTGCTGGGTGTAAACACTACAAGAGTTATTTAATCATGTGTTCAATAAATAAATATCAGATGCCTTCAGCAAGCCTCTGGCATGTGCTAGATTTCAGTAGATTATGAGCAAATTATCTTAACAAGTACCTGGAGTGTAGATATTCTTTGACGCTTAAAGTACCAGCTTTGAGGGAGGCAGAGTTGTCTCTTGATAACAGTTAGATGTGAGCCCATGTTGTCACAGAGATGAAACATATATATACATATATATATATATATATATATATATATATATATATATATATATATACACTCTTCTTACCAAGCACTGGAGGGAGATGTACAATCACAGTGACAACGATAATCCTGTAGCTGTCGTAAGAACTGAAGACCACTAGGCACCTGGCTTTGTGTCAGGACCTTTATGCATCTGGGTTCTCATCCTCAAACAAACTAATCACTACTGTTCGCTCCATATTATAGATGACACACTAAAGCTCAGAGAAGTTGAGTGACTTGTTCAAGGCCATGGAACCTGTTAATATTAGAGTTACTATGCTCTTTCCACTGTATGACACTGCCCTTCCTCATTCAATTAAGCAGGAGGGAAGAGGAACATTAAAGAGAGAAGCTCTCGGCCAGTGCAGTGGCTCGAACCTGTGAACCCAGCACTCTGAGAGGCCAAGGCAGGAGGATCACTTGTGCCCACGAGTTTGAGACCAGCCTGAGCAACATAAGGATACCCCATCTCTACCAAAAAAAAAAAAAAAAAGAAAGAAAAGAAAACAAAAGAAAAAAGCCAGGTGTGATTGTTTGCATCTGTGCTTCTAGCCACTCAGGTGGCTAAGGTGGGAAGATTGCTGAGGCTGGGAAGTTGAGGCTACAGTGAGCCACAATCAAGCCACTGCACTCCAGCCTGGGTGGCAGAGCAAATCCCTGTTAAGAGAGGGGAGGGGAGGGGAGGGGAGGGGAGGGGAGGGGAGGGGGAAAAGGGCAGGGTGGAGGAGAGGAGTGGAGATCATCTGAAACAGTCTTGGATAATGAGGTTGGGGGATATGTGTCTTCTTTATATACCTATCCTCACAAAATCTCCTTTGTCTGAGGTGATGTGAAATGAAGTTAAGGAAAGCAAAGCAAGAAAATGTGGAACAGAAGAGAAAAGAGAAAAGAAAATCTCCTGGACGTCTTTTCTTACCAACAACTGCTAGGGAGAAGCCCAGTGAGCACAATGCTATTTCTTGATGGTCTACAAAAATGGAAATCAGGTATTTGTTAACTCAGAGGATCTTAAAGGTGGTAAGTTTCTTTTTTCTAGTGCAACCAACATCTTAAATGCTATTCATACACAAGGCACACTCCTACAGCAAAGAATCTCCGGAGAGCATGTCAGAATTCAGGTGCATGGAAATGACGTTATTTTAGTCATAAGCCTGAATCTGCCCTAATTTAAATTTTTAGTAAGTCTTTAGCATAATTTTAGTATACAAATTATTATTTAGTAACATATTACATATGACATACCATCAATATGTCTCAGTGCCAACATTGACATTGGCTAGTTTAAGAAGCTCCAGGGAAGTCTACTCTCAGGGAAACATTTCCTTTAGAGTCAGTAAAATGCCATGCTCAATTTATACCTTTTGAACTTTTGTTGAGTTTTGAAAGATTTTGGAATATCAAGAGCTTTGGATTAAAATGGAAATGTCATCTATACAATTATTATTTAACAAAGAACAATTTCCAATTTAACCAGCCTCTTGGCATGAGTTGCATAATAGACGTATGAATGAGTGATGTCATAAGGACTGGAATGAGGGTGAGGGGAGCTGGGCAGGCTCAAGAATCAGAAGAACCAATGGAAACCATCATTTTATTTGGATAGACCTTGGAAAATGGTCTGAACCACCGCTTCAGCAGGAGCCTGTGCTAGAGGGGACATTCCAGGCAACAAGGGCAGGGCTCTGTCTGTGAAAGTGCACTCACAGGAACCTTGCCTTTGAAAAGAGGAGAGGAGAGCTCCTCACACACAGGATCCCAATCTCACATTTCAACATCATCAAAATTTAACATCTTTCCATAATCACCAACTGCATTATTCATTTTGTTAAAAAGATAACCTTCGAATCTGAAACAACAAAAGTACAAAGAGGTAACTTAACCTCTTCCGCTTTCTTCTTCTAGGACACACGCTTTCCCCACCTTTGCCACCATCTTGGCACCACGTTGGAAAGAATATTTTTCTTTTCTTCTGGGATCAACAATATTCCATTGTCAGCCCTTATGTTATTTCATTTTGAATTTCTATTTTAGCTCCCTACATACATCTAAGATGCCTATATAAAGGGAAACAGTCATAATTTTCCATGTAAAAACTGAGGAACTAATTAATGTTCAAGCCGGTAGAACGATTTGTCCAAGATCACAAGGCATACTGACTGTCCAAGTCAAAAGTTGTATCCCCGGGGCCACACATCTTTGATGCGTGCTGCTTTGTGGCATTCCTCCCTCTTCTCAGCACCTCGTTGCAGGAGTAGAGATAGGATGAAAGATGCTAAGGAAGAGTATGAGCATGTGTGCAGATAAACAAATGAATAAGCAATTAAACTACAACCAGAGACCTAGCTCTGGAGCCAATTCTGTCCCTTTGTAGTTGTAAACCGTGGGAAAGTCACTAATCCATTACATGACTCACTTTTTCCATTTATTAAAGGATAATCTTGAAAACTCTTTACTACCCAATGTATGAGGACACTGCCACAAAATTGCAAATAAAATCTTTTTGAAAGTTGATTGTTAAAGTGCTATTTATTTTGTGTTTAGTTTATACCAAGCACAATACTAACCTCTTTTTTTTTTTTTTTTTTTTTTTTTTTGAGACGGAGTTTCGCTTTTATTACCCAGGCTGGAGTGCAATGGCGCAATCTCGGCTCACCGCAACCTCCGCCTCCTGGGTTCAGCCACTTCTCCTGCCTCAGCCTCCTGAATAGCTGGGATTACAGGCATGTGCCACCATGCCCAGCTAAGTTTTTGCATTTTTAGTAGAGACGGGGTTTCACCATGTTGACCGGGATGGTCTCGATCTCTTGACCTCGTGATCTGCCCGCCTCAGCCTCCCAAAGTGCTGGGATTACAGACTTGAGCCACCGCGCCCGGCTTACCTCTTTATAACTATTACCTCATTAACTCTCACAATCATCCATCAGTGAATGCCATCAGCGATCTCATTTTACAGAAGGAGAAACAGAGACATGGAGGACGGTATGTGACTTGCCTAAGGCAACTCAAGCTCATGAATGGCAGAGTGGAGGAGTGAATATGCTCCCAATGGGCCTCCAGAGCCCATACTCTTGACTCCTCTATGTTGATAAAGGCAGATAAAGAACTGCCTAAGAGATCTGGATGGGCAAATGGATGGCTTGGTAGATGGCTGGGACAGGGGATTTAGATACCTGTCAGGCAACCCTGCTCTCCCAGAAAATGGAGTTCATTGTTCAAAGTCTGAAAAGTGTTGGAAGATACTCCCCAGTACCTCCCCTCCTGCTGATCTCAGAAAACTGGCCCACAAATGCTAAAAAGTCAGCACACAAGTTTCCTCTGTTAAGTTCCTTGTAACGTGAGCATCCTGTGGGTGAACAATATGGACAATCAGCGGTGATGCTTGAGATCTGGAATCACAGACTAGGTGTAGCCAGCTTGGAAGTTCTCTATGCAGAAGTTTTGACAAAGAGTATAAAAGTCATGAGAATTTTACTTTTATTTTCCTTTGAAGGCCAGATGTGGGGGCCACTAACCTGCACAGAGTCCTGTCTAATGTGTTCACCGGAGTGAATCAGAGACACACTTGAGATCCAAAAGCCAGTTTGATCCCCGAGCAGCCTCTTTTGGGGTTGTGTCTCTATGCTGGTAAACCAGAGGGCAGCAGTGAGTACATGGAGCCAGAAGGAAAGGAGCCTAGCAGAAGGCTTCCGCCCCAGGAGAGGAGCCCAGCACAAGGCTTCTGCTTGAACTCGCCCACAAGTAACCACACACCGGACGGCACCTCCCTTGGTCGTGACTGCCGAGCTGAATAGGTTCAGTGTATTCTCTCCCTTCACTCTTTGTCTGTAAGCAGCTTGCTCCCCTCAGTCATCCTCCTAATAAACTTCTAATTAATTAGGAGGAGGTATCAAAATGCTAACAAAATTAGCAGTTTCAAAATATCCCTAAAGTGAGAGTGTTTCAAAGAAAATGAAGGCTTGGTCACTCCCTAGTTATTTTTCCTCTCTGCCACCCACTTACCTTTTGGGCAATCTGTTCCCATCAGAGTGCACCCTTCATCTCCTTCCACACACTCTTCTCTCTCTGCCTTTCTGGTTCTTTTTAAAAAAGTGTTATGCATGTCTTCCCTTTTCTTTCCAACTGTGATAAATCACAAGTAGGCTGCATTTATCCCTCCCCTGTACCTCCACCTTATTGCCTGGCAGAGGGAGTTAAACCAGTTGCTGTAGGCACAACTAACACACGGGATTATTTGGGACCATGAGTTGAAGGATAAAATTAAATTAGCAAGAATGGAAGGAGCAAGATTTAGACAAGTTGGCTGAAGGTGGGAGTAGAAATACAGAGCATATGCAAACAGGACTTGTGACAAAGCAGCTCTAGACTCAGATCCCTGGACTTACCAAAATTAGAACTTGGTTACCATGAAATCACACGTATTCCTCCTCCTCAAGGAATAAAACCACTATCAAGTGTCCCATATATGAATAACCTCTCTGGATTCTTGCTGATGGAGAGAAGCTTTTTCTACAACTCTGAGAGGAGATGGGTGGACAGGGCTAGAGCGTCCACTGGGTGGGTTGGGGGAGGGGGACAAAGCTTTGGGAGCTAAGGTAAGGAAGCAAACCCAACATGGGGACCTTTGAAAAGAGCGGGTCTTTAACTCAGTGGAGACTGCAGCAAGGCTCACCAACCGGGGTTTGGGTGCTTCACAGAACAAGTGAGAATAAGCCCAGATAATCAGGACTGCACATGGTTCATGCTCTCAGCTCCTCACACTACAGGCAGGATTTTTCCTATTAGGTACTCGGTATAGTATGGTTGAAATGAATACAAGACCCCTCAGTACCTATTTGGGATCCAAGAAACACAGACAAAGGATGGTGTAAATGAAACAGACATGCAAATAGCAGCCAAAATTAAAAAGATAAAAAAGCTCTGCCTATAGACATTTTACCAAGTCAATGTGGTTAAAGATAATCACAGCATTTACTTCATAAGGTTGTTATGATGATTAATTAAAATAGTCCCAGGAAAGTGAATTCACAATAAATGCGGCTTCTAATTACTTTTTATTGATCTATAATGGATGTATATAGTTTCAAGATATATGTGATAAGTTAATACATTGATATAATCTGTAAAGATCAAATCAGTATACGTTGGATATCCATCACTTAAATATTTATCTTTTCTTAATGTTAGAAACATTCAAATTATTCTCTTCCAGCTATTTTGAAGTGTGCAATAGATTATTACAGGCTATAGTCACCTTACTGATCTAACACTAGGTCTTATTTCTTCTATCAAATGGTGTATCTGCACCCATTAATCAACTTCTGTTCAACCCTTCTACCCAAAAATGTTGTTTATTTATTTCTAATTATTATTTATTTATTTATTTATTGGAGACTGCAATCTTTCCCTGTCAGAGTGCAGTGGTGTGATCACAGGTTACCACAACCTCAAACTCCTGGACTCCAACAATCCCCCAGCCTCCTGGTAGCTGGGGCTACAGGTGTACGTCACCATCCTTGGCTATGTTGTTTATTTTTATTTGCTGACTTCATTCCAGTGTCTGAGACTTCTCATGACAAAATTTAGAGGCAGCTGGGCAGGGGTCTGAGCATGAATAATGCTGCTGAGTAAGCCCTTCTCCTTTTCTAATATGTACCACAAGGCACAGAAATACACAGGCTTCCCTTTATCACTATCCTGTGTGTTTAGAGAGATAACCAGGATTCTGTACCATACCCAAAAGGAAGGAAGAAACGAAACAACGTTTAACACCTACTATGTGTCAGCGAATCTGCTGATTGCTGCTAGTTATTTGAGGAAGATGCTATTTTCCACATTCTTATAAATGTTACTGAGGCTCTGGAAGTTTTAATAGCTCAGCCAAGATAGTTCCATTAGTAAGTGACGGAATTAGGCTGAAATCCACATCTTCTTGAATTAAAATAAATATATTTTGGTACACCCCACTCCAAGCCTCTATGCTGATCTTTTGAGTCAGAACCAGGGGAGGCAGGGCCTGGCTTTCAAATGCTACCCAATGGTATCAGGACCAACAAGCCAACTTTGGGGATCACTGGGCCACTTGGTCCCTAAGGGCACTTTTGGTTCTATAATGAGAAGAAAATGTTGTTCTGACTTTTTTTCTTACAGAAAGACTTGCCTTTGTTTAAAAAAATACTTTGATAAGCCCACTTGAAGAAAAGAAAAAAGGAAGAAGTCCATGGAGGAATGGGGTGGGGGAGGTGGAGTGCGGAAGGGAAAGAGGCGGGAGGATAGAAATGGAGATGAAAGAGGAGAGAGGAGTGGAAGGAGAGGAGGGATGGGAAAAGGGGAAGAGAAAGGAGAAAGGGGAGGAGAGCAGGAGACAAGGAAGGGGAAAGGGGAAGACAATAGAAATGAGAGGAGAAAGATAGGAAGGGAAATGAGAGGAAGGAGAATAGAAAGGGGCAGGGAGAGGAAGTGAGATAAAGAAACTAGAGAAGTGGGAAGAAAGGGCAAGAAGAAAATGGGACAGAAGAGGAAGAGCAACCTGTTGCATGCTGACTAAAATGACCCTCCTTGGGAGTCAGTATCGTCTACAATAATGACAAGCCTTATGAGAGTTGTGAAATTTCTTCTAGAAGTCAGTAATAAGACCAAGTTCTGCTTCTGAATTAGCAAAAAGGCAAGACAGGAAAAGCATACATAGACATAAATGGTGGGGTGGGGGGGGGAAACCTTGTTCTGGGTTTTAGTTCCATGGGTTTATTTATAGATAAGAATATAGAAATATAGCAAGTCTTGATCCTTCAGCGAATGCCAACAGAGCCTTAAATGGACCCTTCTCTGATGACATGGGGATCCCTACATCCACATATATTCCACTGTCACTTTGATAAGAGTCTCATTAACTGAGTATTAAATGCTATTCATATGCACGCTTTTCTATCTGTGTTCTCACATAAATTATTTAATCTCATCTTTAAACCACTGTATGAGAAAGGTTTGTATCCCTTATTATATGGATAGAGAGACTGAGGCACACAGAGATTAAAAGCTTGCACAAGGTCATTAACCCTTAATTAGTGTCAGGCCCAGAGTTTGAACCCGACCAATCAGACTCTGCAATACTCATGTGCCACCATCACACTCTGCTGACTCCTAAGGCTTTGTATTTCTTATGTCATTTATTTCTTATAACAGCATGGCAATATAGATATGTGTTGCTGTCCTCATTTTACACTTAGGCTCAGAGAGGTCGTAGAACTACTCAAGTTCTCATCATTGATATTTGGTGACTTATTCCCTAAATCTCCAAATCCATAAGTCCTGTGCTATCTGCCGTCTAACCCTTAGACCAGGCAAGACTGTCCTCATGCATCCCAGGCAGAGCTTCCAGTCTTTTGTATAGAGCATGTTGAACCTTACTGATAACACCCTGCTCTCACAAAAATACCTCCTCAACTGGTGCTTGCCTGAAATTCTGGAATGATCTTTTTTAAGATGGAGTCTTGCTATGTCACTCAAGCTGGAATGCAGTGGCATGATCTTGGCTCTGCCTCCTAGGTTCAAGTGATTCTCCTGCCTCAGCCTCCCGAGTAGATGGGACTAAAGGCACATGCCACCATGTCCAGCTAATTTTTTGTATTTTTAGTAGAGATAGGGTTTCACCATGTTAGCTAGGATGGTCTTGATCTCCTGACCTCATGATCCATCTGTCTCAGCCTTCCAAAGTGCTAGGATTATAGGCTTGAGCCACCACACTCAGCCAGGTATTCCTTTAAAACACAATCTCCACCAACACGGTGAAACCCCGTCTCTACTAAATACACACAAAAAATTAGCCTGCTGTGGTGGCACGCTCCTGTGATCCTACTCGGGAGGCTAAGGTGGAAGAACTGCTTGAACCCAGGAGGTGGAAGTTGCAGTGAGCCAAGATCGCAACACTGCACTCCAGCCTGGTGACAGAGCAAGACTCCATCTCAAAAAATAAATAAATAAAATAAAAACCACAATCTCCATTAAAAAGTTGTCATTTGAACTTTTCTAATAATTGAGTGTGAATGATTTTAGTAGGTAGTCACTTTTGGGGCACTAACTCCCATATTGCACCATGGGTTCATGGGGGAGAAGTATTAAGGAGAAACCAAGAGAAAGAAAAGGTCATAGAAGTAAAAGTTTACAGAACCAGCCAGGCATAGTGGCTTGGAGGATGTCACCCAGCACTTTGGGAGGCAGAAGAAGGTGGATCGGCTTGAGCCAAGGAGTTCAAAACCAGCCTGGGCAATATGGTAAAACCCTGTGTCTACAAAAAATACAAAATTTAGCCAGGCACAGTGGCACATGCCTGTGGTACCAGCTACTCAGGATGCTGAGGTGAGATGATCACCTGAGCCTGGGGAGGTTGAGGCTGCAGTGAGCTGTGACTGCACTACTGCACTGCAACCTGGGTGACAACGTGATATCCTGTCTCCAAAAAAAAAAAAAAAGTTTGCAGAACCAGCTTTGTCTCCTCCTCTAGGAAAAGTCTTTGGTAAGGTTGAAAGATCCTAGAGGTGCTTTTTTATTAAGTCACTAACGGGGAGGGCAATGATGATAAAGTATGGACAGTGGGAGCAGCCTGATGTTCAAACAAGATTAGAATGAACAGATGAGAGAAAAGGAAGGAGGAGGCCAGGACACAAGGAAGAAATGTATTCTAGAATGAATGCACTGTGAATGCACAGCAAAGTAAAAGTTCACTCAGCATCCACACAACATGCTCATGTAGAGAGACAAGAGCTGGGAAGGTAATGGAATCAGAGAAGAAAAAACAAAAACAGATAGAAAATTATGAAATGATATGACTGACATTCACGCTAACAAAACATTTCTCAGTTCATTCATACATTTTTGTTGTTGTTCAAAAAATATTCACTGAGGTCACCTGTGCACCATTCACAGCCAGAGGCTGAGCACATCGATGAGGGGCTAACAATCTAATGGGAGCAACAGACATGCAAACAGATAATTATCTCAAACAGTGCTGTAGGCTTGGTGATAGAGATGCACACGGGTTGCTGTGGCAGCTTGGTGAAGGGGAGCATGAACTCAGGAAAGGTTTCTCGGAGCAGGTGACACCTGAGCTGAAACCTAAAGACTAAAAGTGATCAAGTTAGCAAAGAAAGGGGGAAGGGCCTTCAGGAGAAAGGAAATAGCAACAGCAAAGGTATAAAGGTGAGAACCCAAAATAGTTTGGATAAGTGAAGACTCATCTACTAGGAGCAAAATGTGATTCTGAATCCTGTACAAACCTGAAACACTGAAGGACACAAAGCATCCTCTTGGTAAGAGTATGAAACTGTTTAGGTTGAACCTGGCTTCTCTGAATGAAAAAATAAAATCTATGACAGTACACCAAAAAACAACCCAAAACAACAACAAGAAAAAAACTGGTCTTCAAATCTTCACTTGCTATTTCCATGACAGAAATGGGGAAAGACTCCAAGAGGAAACTAAACAATGTATAGTCTGGGAGGTGAGAGTCCTGGTCCCTTCTCCTCTTTTGATCTCATGGGGCAGATGTCACAGAGAAGCAGGAACAGATGTGGAAAAGAAAACAGGCCCTCTACTCCTAGGAGTGAAGAGACTGTGACAGCTAGATGGACTTCAGGTCTTCAGTAGAGTGGGCTCCTAGAACTCCCATGGTTTGGGAGAGGGGACCCGGGCTTGGGTAATGGAACAAGTATTTGATGGGAACGTGCAGAGAGCCCTATAGGACAAATCAGAATTACATGAAAGAAAAAGGAATAGAATATGTCTAGAGGGGAAAGGATGGGCAAACAACAGAGGAATGTGCAAAACATGGGCAGGGGACAATGTGACAGCCAGCTGGGATGCAGTGTGGAACAGCCCAACAGGGAGGGGGCAATGGAAAAGGGTCTGGGAAAGAATCGAGAAGAAGCAGGCAAAGAATTTAGATTAATCCTCTTTAAACCTAGGCCCTTGACTTCTGAAGTTCAGTTACATACAGTATGTGGGGCTTATTTACCAAAACTTCTGCCTATCCTCCATTTCCCCTGCCAGCTCTTTGAGCAATTACCATTGTTCCACTGGGTAGAGTCCAGTGGGGCTATACTAAGAAGCTTTTATCTCCCTGTCCAAGGCATGGGAAATGATCCAACCTATAGCTCAAAGCCGCCTTCTCTGAACTTTGAATGTTGAGAACTAAAAAGTGTTAATTATTGATAGAATAAAGAAGAGATTAATATTATATACTTATATTCAGACCGCTTACCAAATTATCTTATTCGTTCTGTAAGTTTTTAACTAGCATTGTTTAAATTTCTTGATAAGGAATTACAGCAACAGCAAAAAGAAACAGTTTTACTTCTTCTGATATTTACACCAACTATTTTACTTTTGTGGTTTATGGCCTTGGAGGTTATAGCAAATGCAATGTTTAATATGGGTAATAATGGACATCCTTAAATACGTTATAATTTTAACTGAAGCAATCTCCATGTTTGTTAAATCTGCTGCTGTTTTTAGTAAATAATCTTTACATATCTAAGCAATCATTTTTTATTTCAATTTTGCCTGAATTGTATTAAGCAAAAGCTGAATTAATGACAGATGAAGTTTATCAAAAGCTGTTTCAGCCTGTATTGACATAAATGTATTTTTCTTGTTTAATTAATGAAAAAAAGATTGTAATGATAGTTTTCTTCCTATGATTGTATATAAAATAAATATACAAAATCAATTCCTTTTCTCTAGTGGCAATCACTAAAGAATAGAAATGAAAACAAATTTTTATCTATATCAGCAAAAACTTAAAAATATTTCTAAATAAATCTCACCAAAAAATTTAAAACACAAGGAAAATATAAATATGTAAAAAGATATGAATTAATGTCTGAATAAAGAGAAAACACACTATATTTTACATTTACGGAGTAATTGGCATGAACATGGCAATTGTCCCAAAATTTATATATATATATATATATATATATATATATATATATATATATATATTGAGACAGAGTCTTGCTCTGTCACCAGGTGACAGGCTGGAGGGCAGGGGCACGATCTTGGCTCACTGCAACCTCTGCCTCCCAGGTTCAAGCAATTCTCCTGCCTCAGCCTCCCAAGTAGCTGGGACTACAGGCATGCGCCACCACACCCAGCTAATTTTTGTATTTTTAGTAGAGATGGGGTTTCACCATGTTGGCCAGGATGGTCTCAATCTCTTGACCTCATGATCTGCCCACCTTGGCCTTCCAAAGTCCTGGGATTACAGTTGTGAGCCACTGCACCATCGATTTCATATAATTTCAATTAGAATCCTATCAGCTACTTTAATTGAATAAAATATATATAAATTCTATATGAAAGTATCAATGCCTGGAAATAGCCAATAAAGAAATGAAAAAAGAAGAGCAAGGAGGAAAGACCGGGCTACATAGATATCAAACATTATGAGACCATGATCATCAAGTCAACAAAAAATTCAAGGAATAGATGAAAAGATCAGGGAGCAGATAGAGAATCTAGAAATAAACTCTGGTATATGTGAGGATTTAATAAATGACAAGAGAAGTAATGTTATTCAGCGGGAAAAGAAGGCTTTTTTCCTAAATAGTCATGGCCTAACAAGCAAGAGGCACTATAATAAAGTACATTTCAGTTCCAGATTCCCAGAGTTTAAATCCCACATTCACAACCTGACCTCCTCTGTGACCTTTAGGCTAGTTACTCTATTTTTCTGTGCCTCATTTTCCTCAAGTGTAAAACAGATATGGTTAAGAAAATCTACGTCTTAAAGTTGTCAGGGACAGAGACCAAGTCAGCGATCCAATATGTGGAAAGTGCCTTTATAACAATGCCTACCACAGAGCAGCAGTGTTAGCTATTGTTTTTATCATTATCATCAAGAACTAAGTAAACAGAGACCTCTAGCATCTATAAACACAAAAATAAATTTCTAAATGAATTAAGATTTAAATGTAAGAAATAAAACCAAAGATTTAAAAAGAATTAATCTAAACACTAAACACACTTTTTAAATGTGGGGACAGGGAAGACATTCTCTGCCAAGACTGGAAATTAGAAGATGTGAAAGTTAAAAATAAACGTCTGATTACATTAAAAAGTAATATATTTGATAGCAAAATATACCATAAACAAGGTAAAGAAATAATACTTTGGAAAGACAAGAAAAAGACAAATATCTCCACTGTAGAAACAAGAAGTCATAAATAGCCCATTTATTGGATATTCTCAGAGACTCAGGAGTTCTGAGCACACAGAAGTGCTCAGCTAAATGGCCTACAAACAAATAGAAAGATGCTCAGATTCACTAATAGTCTGGAAAATGCAAATTAAAATAACAATGAGATACCACTTTACACTTCTCAGCTGGCACAATTTAAAAGAGCAATAATTTGTATCACTATCAGTGATTGCTTGAGTATGTAAAGTGTTACAATGTTTTGAAAAGCCATATGATAGTGTTTGTTTATATTTAAAATACACATCCCCTTCTATGTATCAACCCCACTCCTGGACTGCACCAGATATAAAAGCCCCAGTGCAAATACACAAGGACATTTATTGCAACATTGTACGTGGTAGAAAAAAGTAAGATAGAAATAAAATTATAATTTACAGGAAGGAGAATACCACATATATGACATATATAACATATCATCACACTGGAATATTATACCCATTAAAAAGAGTCAATTAGAGCAGTACCTTTTGACAAGAAAAGATTTTTATAAGGTAATGTGAGCAACAGAAACAAACTGTAGAAACAGAAACACAGGACTGACTCCAGAAAGTAGAGTTCCTGAGGGAAAGAGGAAAAAGAGACTGCCAAGTGGCACACAGTAGGTTCAAAGGCACTGGTAATTTCCTATTTCTTTAATACAGTGGGTAGATAGATATACTACGAGTGTTTGCTTTATTATTATTTAAAGTACATAAATACGTTTTAAACTTTTTTGTATCTGTTCTATGCTACACAATAGTGTTTTTCTAAAAAGGAAATCGAGGTGCAAAATAAGCATATAATATCCCATTTTATAAAGCAATTACCTGAAAAACTTGTATATATTTTTATATATGTATAAATTATATGTGTATGGAGAAAAATGTGCCATGATTAATACTTGGTTATTAACATGAAATGTGCCAGGATTTATACTAGGTAATTAGCTTGGAGTAGAGTTAGGGGACCAACATGGGCAAAAAGGAGAAGAGGTGAGACATTGAACATAGACGGAAAGAAAAGAATACACTTAGGAAAACGTACTGAAATCATCACATGTATATATTTAGGTAAAGTTGTGTGTGTGTGTGTGTGTGTGTGTGTGTGTGTGTGTTTAAAGTAAATTAAGAAATAACATTCGAAATCAAAAGCGAATTGAGAGAAGAGCCTAGGTCTTGCCCTCAGAAACTACCTTCCTGTCTATGCTTCCTGTTGACCTCATAGCACAGGGTGCCATTTAGCAACGCAGCCTACTGCTCCTGTCAGTCCTGGTTCTCCCAGACTCTCCAACTTCCTTCTAAAATTTACAAGAGAACAACCAGTTCGTTGGTACCGCCAAGATTAAATTACATCTATAGCAATGCCAATAAAGCAGCATCTAAAACTATCATAAAAGAAAAAACCAATGGAAATGAATTTTTAAGTCAACCGGGCTCCACTGCAGCCTGAGAAAGTGCAACAACAAACAAATAAAATAATGTTTAGTTGCCAAATTGAGACCCCAGCTCCTGTTTATGCTCAGAATCTCCGTGCTGTCTCTTGGGCAACCTCTGCCCAGTCACCTCTCTGCTGCTACCTCTACCCATGCTGTAGATCAAACCAATTGCAAGCAAAAGTTCCTTATATTTCAGATTTGGCAGGTCAGGCGTGTGTACCCTCCCAAGAAGACTGCGACTCTACGGATTCCCAATGAGCACATCCTTCTCTGAACTACTTTTCTTTTCTAGTACTGTGTTGCCAGAGAGCTGGATGCTGTGAACAAGTGTGAAGTAAGAAGAAATACATATCATGGTGTATTAACTTGGGACCCTAGTCAAACCACACAGTTCGCCTCTATGAGCCTTAAGTTGTTAGTGAAAGCATGAATTCTACCACGTACTTTACATAAACCCTAGGGCTATTTGGGAATTGAATAAAATACTCCATGGGAATGGACTTTTCCCGATTATAAAGTTCAACCCTCTATCTGCACTTCCCCATCCTTTTAATCCATGGAAATAAGTACTCAGGCAAGGGTTTGTTCACAACATGTCCATGGTGCTACTTTTCACTGTGGGCAGCTAAGTGACTTACATGGGGATCAAATCCACCATTCTGGCTTCACTTATTAACACTGTATGCCTACAAGTTAAGATTACCATGGTCTCAATGAGGAGAGATGCTAAAACGGAGACGGTGTATCAGACACCTCTTGTGCCCTCATATCCTCTCTGTTCACTTTTACACTCCAGGGATTGGTGCTGCAAACAGCTGCCTTTGGTATAACTCGATAGTACTTTGCCTGAGCTGTATCCTGTATCTCTCATGTTCTGCCTTGGGGCTCCTTTGCTATCAGCATGTGGGAAGCCTGTGGGAACCTGCAGGGCATGAGTAAACCAGGAAACGTAGGACAGTTAATGCCCATGAAGTCACCCTCAGCTAAGCAGAAATAGGCACAGTAAACAAATTCTGCCTTATTCCACCTTTCAGGCAGACAATTTGAAGATTCATTCTATGCAACTGCTGGAAGAGTCCCTAGTGGCACTGAGCTTCAGTTGTCCTTCATAATATTCTGTGTGACAGATAACACAGCCTTGATTTTGGCTTTGCCTTTTTTGTTGTTTTGCTCTACCCTGAATAGGCTACCTGCACTGAAGACCATTTGAAGGAAACTAGGCTAGGATTGAAGGAAATGAGAAATAATTCCCATAAAAGCATTGATAGCCAAAGAAAAACAAACATATAAAAATAACAACAACAAAGTCAACAGCAATATAATAAAGGGCCAGACTGCAAAATGGATAACTCATCACTGAGGTCAGCCATGGATTACAGTGTTATCTTAACCCCACTAAACTGGGTAATGCCAATTCTCCCCAACCTCTCTGTACCACCACAGACCCCCATCAAGAGGGACACTATGCTTATTTAAGGGTGAGTTCTGGATCCCAAGGCTCCAAGTCTCAGCTTACCTGAGACCCTAAGGAGCACCATTATTGCAATTGATATGATTAGTGCTCAAAAACACTTCTGCAACAATTGTTAGCATTAAAATTGGATATCAAGCTGAAGTAGTTTTCAATATATTGAAGATACCTATTAAAATCCAAAAGCTCGTGACTTTTGTTCTCTAGGAAAACATACATATGCATTAAGTTTTACATAAATTATCAGGAGGTTTATGGACTCTATCTATGGACTCCATTTATGACCTCAGGTCACAAATGCATCAATTTACGCAAACTTAGAGATTGGTCAAATTTAGAGATTATAGGAAATGGACATCTAGCCATATTGCTTCTACCCTTTCCAGGCCTTACCCATTCCTCAGATAACCATCACCTTAAATCAATGCAGCTAGTTTTAGAAAATCCCTAATTGGATGAACACTATAAAGTCTGGGTACCTATGGGGCTATGGTGGCCCTCAAAAGCTCATGGTATGCCAGATATCCCTAGTTCTGCACCACCTAGAATAACCTCAAGCCCTAAGTTTAGTTCTAGAATCAATGTGATGATCCTCTCTTACCCACCCTATCTCAAATCCACAATGCCCTCTGACAAAATCAGTCAGATGACATTCCCATAGTCCCTACCAACTCAAGCACTCCAACATATCCTAAGGCAGCTATTTTTTTTTCTTTTTTCTTTTTCTTTTTGCTTTTTTTCAGACGGAATCTTGCTCTGTCACGCAGGCTGCAGTGCAGTGGCACGATCTTAGCTCACCACAAACCTCCACCTCCCAAGTTCAAGCAATTCTCCTGCCTCAGCCTCCCAAGTAGCAGGGATTACAAGCGACAGGTATTCTTTTGAGAAAAATATATGTATGTCTCAGGCATATTTATTTCAACCCACATATTAAGCCTCAGACAAGCTAGAACCAGTTATGCTATAACCAGCTCTGTATAATATAATAAAAATCCTGGTATTGAGATCTACTTGTGATCATTCACCATAAACATCACTGGGCTGGCTTACTGGACTAGCTTTATGTCTTAGTTTCGGTTTCCTCAGAAGCAAACCTTCAGACCAAGAGTGAAGTGCAGCTGGATTATTTGGATCATGATGTAGGGATGTGACCTACAGACAGGGCAATAACCAGCCACCATTAAGGGAAAATGGAATTCAGGCTCACTGAGGAAGATCTAGGAGCCAGTAGAAAACACCACCAGCTATTGTTTGAGGGATACTGAGGAAAGAGGACATTAATTTCTCTATACTTCTGGCCAATAGCACAGGATACAAAGCAGATCCATTAGCAAAGAGAAAGCCCCCAGGCAGAGATGTGTACACCCGATAGAAGTTGCACTGACATGGTGAGGATAAGGGAATATGGAAAGGGTTCTGACAGCAACTGCCATACCACAAAATACTCTCAGGCACCATCCTTTGCTTTAAGAATTAGGAATCATGAGTCTGATAAGAACACAGAACAGAATAGAACACATGGCTTCACACAATTTTTTAAAAAGTCACTTGGGAGTATCATAAATCATAGCTAAGCTCTACTCAACATCAATGGCATCCCACCACAAATAGCATTTATGCGGTTCTTACTAACAGCAAGATGTGACACTAGGCACTTACACAGACATTTTCTTACCTAATCCTCAGAACTGTTCTATAATAAGCATGATTATCCATTTTTTATAGATGTGGAAAATAATGAGTCTGAATGTTCAAAATGCCTTACCCAACACAATACAGATGTATAGGAAAAGAACACAGGATTTAAATGTCTAAATGCATCCTTCTTCAACTACATCTTATCATCCTTCGAACTTTTTAGTCTCTTCCTCCTGCTCTTTCTCTCATAGACAATATTTACCCCTGACTACATTAGGCACTGAAGTAAGTACTATCTCATTAAGCATCGCAAAAACCATGTGACCTAGCCACTATCATTGATCTCCTTCTACAGCTGAGGTAACTACATCTTGGAATACTTAAGTAGCTTCTTAAAACCACCAATTAGTAAAGTGGCAAAGTCAGGATGAGAAATTAGGTCTTTTCTAACACCAATGCTCTATACTTTTATTATTAAACTATTTCACTGCATAATCCTGAGAATAACAGAAATATGAATGGGCAACTGCCTGTTGTGAAAATCAATTTGCCACATAACCCAGAGTGAAACTAAGCCTCAAATTCAACAGACTTCTTCCCTTCCCCTCTTCTCTCTCCATCCAGGATTTTGCCCAGTAAATGGAGAAACAGAGTCTTAGATATCTTCATATATGGCAGAAGCAGGGCAGCTCAGTTGTCAGTCTCACTCTACCCGAGGGGAATGGAAGCCTTTTTTTTAAATTAAAAGATAAGACAGAAACATTTCAAGGAATTGCATCTCATTTTCTTGTACTATTGCTCTAATTTGCTCATTATATGCAATTATTAGGCATGCTTTTTTATAATTAGATGGTCTTTACTTATAACAAAGGAACAATCAGATCTGCCCTTGTTTGTATTCATGTGTGTACATACACATACGGGGAAAGGGAAAATACAGTAATTTTAAAAGTGAAATTATTGTTAATGTACAAACAACTATTATCACTAAAAGTACATATAATTGCCTATTACAAATAATACTGCACAAATACAGGTTGAAAAGCACCTGTTTCTGGTAAGTAGCAATGAAAAGAAAAAAGGGGAATCTGGGGGTCCTAGAGAAATACCAAAGTGCTTCCTTTTGTAAAGAGAAATGCAATCCCAGGAATGTTGAATGTGGCACAGTGATCATCTCAGAACTCTACACCAGAACCTGGTTTAGAATTTTAAGTATGAAAGAGAGAGAGCTTAAAAGGGTTCTGAGGAATGCCATAACAATGTTGTGAGCAAAATGGGATCTAGAAATACAAGTTACAGAAATGAGGATGATAGTATCTGGCTGGCTGCTCCGCATCACCTTTTCTGCTTATTGCCTTGTAGAGAGAGCATTCATTATAAATTGGGCAGCCATTCAGATGTACACTCATGCTTATTCCGCTTTCTGAATATGATTATGACATTCTTTAAAATCTTATTTTATACAGTTTACACATGCAAAAATTCAGTGTGGCCCTCAGATCCACTGACGTCTGTCTGTGATTGACGTTTCCTTACAGCTGACAGCATTTATCTATAGTCATTATTGTCAGTGAACATTTTTTATTTATCTCAGTTTTGATATAAAATATCATCATAGGTTTAAAAGTCTCCACAGTGGATTCATGTTATTTAAAAGAGAGGCAGCAAAATCCATGTTGCCTCATTATCTCTCGATGGCGAAGACTGACTACAGACTTTCTAGAAGTCATTTGGTTTTCAATTAGCATTTACATAATTGGGGCAAATAGCCTGCAAAAGCTATCTTTAAAATGTTTCAGCCCATTTCTCCCCAACTGCACCGTTACTCAATGGGGAAAGCCTGTATTTCTTCGAACTTTCTCTAAATTTGACATAAATTCATTAAACTTAGTTGAGCAGTTCCTGTGTGTCAAGAACCTTGCCAGTACTATGGATACAAATGATGTGCTGAAGGAGTATGGAAGCACATTGAGGAAAACAAATAGAAAAACAGATCATAACTCAGTACCATGATTGCAATGGCTGTAGTGGCCATATGCATGGTACTTGATACCAACAGAAAAGAAGGCACCTCACCCACCACGGTAAGGCATGGAGAAAGTGGGTGCAGAAATGCTGAGGGCTTCCTAGAGAGATCATACCGGAGTTGATTCTCAACAGATGATCATGAGTTAACTAAGCAAATAGGTAAAGGCCAATATCCACAGAGGGAAAGCTCCCACAAACCACAAACATGAGAAACAATGTATCAAATACAGGAAACCACCAGCAACTGGGTGTTGTGGAGGGTAAACAGCAAGATAAATGATGGTTGGAACAAAAAGCAGGAGAAATGGTAGGAGCTGGATTGCGGACAGCCTTATAAAGAAAATTAGACAATTATCCTACAGGAAATAGGAAGGTAACAAGGATTTTAATCAGTTGTATTTTACACAGCAAATATGAATGAGGGTGTATTCTAGTGATATGGAGGATGGACAACTAGAAAAGGGCTGGAGGTTGGGAGGCTGAGGTGAGCAGATCACCTGAGGTCCAGGAGTTCGAGACCAGCCTGACCAATATGGCAAAATCCCATCTCTTCTAAAAATACAAAAACTAGCTAGGTATGGTGGCATATACCTGTATTCCAAGCTACTCAGGAGGCTGAAACAGGAGAATCACTTGAACCCGGGAGGTGGAGGCAGCAATGAGCCAAGATTGTGCCACTACTGCACTTCAGCCTGGGCGACAGAATGAGACTCCATCTCAAAACAAACAAACAAACAAACAAAAAGAAGAGGGCTGGAGGGAGAAATATCAGTTAGGAGGCTGATGTAGTGGCATAGTAAAAAAAAACAACAGAGCTTGGAATATATAGGCAGTGGTAGCAGACATGGATAGGACAGGGAATTGAGAGCTGTTAAGGAAGAAAGTAAACAGAGCTTGATGGGTGTAGAAGACGTGAAGTTTCTGAGGCAGCTAGCTGAGACAGATAGTGGTGTCACATTCAGAAATGGCAAATACTCAATGAATAGCAAGTTTGGTGGAAAGATAAATCATTGACCTAAGCATGATTCATTGGATTTGCAGGAAGATAATTCAGATTTCAGTGAGTTGTGTAATAAATGATGATTTGGATAAGACGGAAAGAAGAAAGTAAAGAGGAGCAAGATGGGAGCTAGAGAGACGTGGGGTCACAGAAAGGATAATTAGTAGGCGGGGACACAAGAAAGGTGACTCTAAGCTGACAGAATGAAGACAAGTAGAAAGAGAGAGGGAGAAGCTGCAGATCAACTAGTGGGGGTGGGGTGAGGGTAGAGACAGAGAATGAATTATAGAGAAATCTCCTGAAAAACAGGAGAGAAGGAACTGGTCTTGAATGAGAGAAGTCATCTCTAAGCCTGAAGAAAAGGAAATGAGAATTTGTGTGGAAGAAAGAGTGTTTCTAAGAGATTCTACAAAATATCATCAATTTCCTCCATGAAGTAGGAATAAGGTTCTCCAATAAAATTGAAGATTGAATAAGAAAAATACAAAAGTAGTGATATTTTAGAGCCATTATTGAAGGAGATGGGATTGGGAGACCACCACAAAGTAGAAGCATTAACTGAAAATTCTGAGAGCATTAAACCTTCCCCAAAAAGGTTTACCTCCCAGAAAAGAAGCATAAAATAAGCTTAGTCTCAAAGTGTCTGCAGTTTTCATAAGGACAGAAAGACAATAAGAAGGCTAGATAAAACGTATTTGAGTACCTTTGGCCTCTACTTGCCACATCTTTATCTACCACTTAAAGGAGCTCCTTCCAATCTCATAGAGTGTCCCAAATCCCATGTCATACTGTAAAGGCCAATACAGCAGACACCAGCACACGCCAAAAAAAAAAAAAAGGAAATGACACTCTGATTCAGTTCAGATAGATAGCAGAAGGTATCTGAGCTCTATGAGCCCTTTTGTAAAAAAACAAAACATAGATACTTCTGGGTAAAACTTGAATTCTCTCTCAAGCCAAGGTTTTGAGAAAATTCGTGGCTCAGGTAAAATTTCAGCTCCTGCCCTTCCATCAAGCAACCTCAGTTGTAAGGATTCTCATTGTGGTATGCAAATACCCAGCCTGGGATAACTCTGATTTTCTGATCATAGCAATTAGACACTGAGAAGGAGATTGACATAAAGTAAGTGTAGGAAGAAAACTTTACTCTCTCATTTCTTATTCCAAAGTAAGTGTAGGAAGAAAATCTCACCTCCAGGCCCAGGTCAAAGGGCAGGCCAACTCTGATATTTGGCTAATCTCCATCAGCTCCTGTCCTGAGCTTGAGAAAGTAGCTCAGGATATCTATTGCCATGAAAAGAGGGCCAGCTCAGATTTGTGTGTGATGGCGACAGAAAGGACAAAAAGAAAGAGACAGACCGTGAAAAGGAAAGGCACTTCAAGAAAATGAAGGAAAGGCATCAAAGGTTAGAAAGTAAATGGAAGTAGAGAGTCCAGAAAAAGATAAAGTGAGAGACACAATGGTCAAGAAGTCATTTTGCTGTTCATTAGTAAAGCTCTGCATTTGAATACAGTAAATGAGAAGTAGAAAAAACAATGAGTTCCTAGGACAGGCGGGGTAGGGACAATGTATCACTTTGCTCCTAAAAGAATTTAACAGAGACTGAGAATTATTAGTCAATCTGGCTTTTGAATTTTACAGCCAAATTCAGTAAAACCTGAAAGTTTGGGAAGAATTTATTTATCCCCATGAATGTGCATGTTTCACTAGTTAAATCTTGGCAGAGTTTACCTGCTTTTGCAATTCTTGCCCTGGCAATAATATGACCCAGGTTTTAGGTCAAGTCCTAAAACCAGTGCTCCATGAACAACTGGGCCTACTCCTGTCTACACTTGGTTACTTTTATGCCATACCTAGCATAAAAGACAACTCAGCCATTAGCAGGGGCACTGGTAGTTCCCCTGTTAAGTCAAATTCAGAAGAAAATATCAATTTCCAGGGCAATCCTTCCCCATCCTCCAGGCACCTAAAAAACAACTTGTAGAAGCCTAAGTGCCTTGACGACTGAAAATTCAATTTTTCCAAGGGAAAGTAGAAATAAAAAGATTCTAAGTAAATTTTCTTCTGCCACAGAGGGTGATTTTTACCACAGCGGCTGACAACTCTGTCCCCAACTGAGTATTTCTTTATCCTGCTGTTCAGGGAGTTACAGATAAAAAGTAACCTGACACCTCTGTCCCCGATGCTGAAAATCTCCAAATGAGCAGACTGTGCCTGTTTAAAAAGGTAGAATTCACAGCCCTGGTGTCTGGAGTGCATCAAGCCACATGCAAAGGGTGAACCTGTTTTTTCTTTCTTTATCTCTCTGATTAGCCAAGTCATGATTTTGCTATGAAATGTGGGGCTTTTGGCCATATTGAAAATTCATATGTGAATTTTAGAAGATGCCAAACTTGGAATTAATTAAATTACACTGTGTAATTATTTATTAATTCAATAAGTATTATTGACTTCCTGCCTGTACAGCAGAGAACTATCCTAGTGCTAAATATTCAGTGCAGAGCAAAGCAAAGCTCCTACCTGCATGATTCTCTCACACATTCTACATGTGTGTTATTCTATATAAAAGTTAGTTAACAAAAGGTCATGTGGTAGCAAGGCCATTTGTTGACAGGGGAAGAGACAGCCCAGCATGGGAGTCAGATAATGCCATAATGGAGATATTGTAGAGGAATTGTGAAAGAGCCAATGCATTTCAGAGCAGAAGAGAGCCAAATCGAAGGGTTAGAAAACATTATAATTCAGGACCCAGAGCTACAGAAACAGGAAACTGAGGGAAAGATGAGGAAATGTGGGAGCAGTCTTTGTTGACTGAAGCTGCAAAGACAAAACAAAGAAGTAGGATCAAGAAGGTTCTCTGGAGAGGGAGAAGAGGATGATGCCAGGTTTGGGTTCATGTTGTTTCAAGAAGATGATTTTGACCTGAAATCAAAGGGGTGTCTGAGACCCAGAAAAAAAGAAAAGACATTGCTTCTCTAGTAATCAAGGTAAGTACAGAACTTAATTTCTACAATGATCTCTCTCTTCAGTTTGTCACAGTTGCCTCCATTTATAGCCAGCTCAAGCATTTGAATTTCCCACTCTTATCTTATGCCATTAGCTAGGAACCAATGTAGCCATTGTCAAATAATTCTTCTTTGAACTAAATCTATATTCACCTGCTGCAACTTGCAGCTATTTCTGTGTGCTGGGTGAGTGAAAGATTTGGAGCTAACCTGACTTGTACAGTTTGAGGACGTTGCACTTTTTTGCCCTGGCACATTTAGTCAGGCTCTATTATGAGGTTACAGTCTCCTGATGTTTATCTCTCCTATTATTTTAGCTCCACTAGCAAGAAGAGAACAATACTGTGAGTCAGAGCCATGGGTTATTGGTGCTAGCTTTGTGATCTTAGGCCCCAGTTTCTTCATTTGAAAAATAAGGGGCTATGACTGGTAAACAACCTGTGATGAGATGAAAAGCCCTCTCAGTTCATTCCAATTTGGGTTGTTTTTCTTCCATTAACTCCCTCAAACTCACAGAAGAATTTGAAAAAGATAATCTGTAACTGGGAATACTTTGAAAAGCAAAGGATCATAACAAAAGTGAATGGAGTGTAATATTTATACAGACCAGTTCTAATTAAATTAACACATTCATGGATATGCTAAGCAGCAGAAAGTTGTGTGCTTTTCTTCTTGTTATCCTTCCCCACCAGTTACTGCACATGTTTTTTAAATTTTCAATTCTTCTTGATATAGTTTTATTTAACAGAGGAGGAAGAAAAAAGCAAATGACAAGATGTTATCCTGTCATCAGGGACAAATAATAAATCTGCAATTAACACAGTCACTATTAGTCCTAACATCTATCTATATTAGTTTATCATTGACAAAATATTTTAATGTCTACTATATTTACCCCCTACTCACCACCACTAGCCAATTAAAGATATTACTAGCCCCATTTTTAAGATCATAGAAATTGAAGCCTAGAAAGTTCAGTAAGGCTGGACATAAAAATAACCCAGGAAAGATGGTTGATAGGGTTTGGATCTGTGTCCCCACTCAAATCTCATGCCAAATTGTAATCCCCAGTGCTGGAGGTTGGGCCTGATGAGAAGTATTTGAATCATGGGAGTGAAGTACTCATAAATGATTTAACACCGTCAGCCTTGGTTCTGTATAGCAAGTGAGTTCTCATGAGATCTGATTGTTTAAAAGTGTGTAGCAGCTTCCCACTTCATCTCTTCCTCCTGCTCCAGCCATGTAAGATGTGCCTGCTTCCCCTTCCCTTCTGCCATGATTGTAAGTTTCCTAAGGCCTCCCCAGAAGCAGAGCAGATGCTGCTGGGCTTCCTATACAGCCTGTGGAACCACAAGCCAATTAAACCTCTTTTCTTTATAAATCACCCAGTCTCAGGTATTTATTTGTAGCACTGTGAGAATGGACTAATACAAAGGTGTAAGGATAAAGAAGGGATAAATTTGGTTTATTGGCCGGGCGCGGTGGCTCAAGCCTGTAATCCCAGCACTTTGGGAGGCCGAGGCGGGTGGATCACGAGGTCAAGAGATCGAGACCATCCCGGTCAACATAGTGAAACCCCGTCTCTACTAAAAATACAAAAAATTAGCTGGGCATGGTGGCACGTGCCTGTAATCCCAGCTACTCAGGAGGCTGAGGCAGGAGAATTGCCTGAACCCAGGAGGCGGAGGTTGCGGTGAGCCGAGATCGCGCCATTGCACTCCAGCCTGGGTAACAAGAGCGAGACTCCGTCTCAAAAAAAAAAAAACTTTGGTTTATTGATATTCCTGGTAACTTTAGGAAGTTAGTCAATAAAGTCTTTACTCAAACTCTGGAATCCAAGTGCTCTCTTAAGTAAGTAGTTTCTATCCAGCTCTAGATTACTTGAATTCTGTTTCTTATTACCACTTCACTCCCTTAATTCACACAGCCCTGAACAAATAGTCTTCCATTTGTCCCACACTGAGACTGAATAGCTTCATACAGCCAGGTCTGAAAACTGAAAGCCACTTAGGGTATTTCTGGGTGACTTAGATATTCAGGAAGAATACAAAATTTTAAGCCCCTTTCTTCCACAGACTTCATTCATTGCTGTTTATTTCACTTAGTTCAACTCAGCTTCCCTATCTATAAATAGTCATCATCCCTACTTACCTCTTAGGATTATTGTATAAAAATAATATGGCACAAAGAAGTCCTTACCCCAGTGCCTGGTGCACAAGTAAGCATTCAGTTAACTGTTAGTTACTATTAGCAGATAAAGCAGAAATGCTCCATTTTTATTGAAAAAGAAATGAAGACTCACAGAAAAACTCAAGGTCACCACTTGAATGAAAAAACGTACATTAAACACTTAGCCTGTGCTTAAAGTAGAGAAAAGCTCATAGTTAACAATAACATTGTTAGTTTTCTTTGTTTTTGACTAGATATCACACTGGAATCGAGTTCTTCTGACTCCAAATCTCGTATTCACAGAAATGTTTGCATCATGTTGACATGAGAAAGCAAGGCCTGCGGGCTATAGTGCTATCTTTGCAGATTTGAAGTTTTGGGGCCCAGGGGTCTCTTCAAAGTCGAGAGACACTTCAGACCATGTTCAGACAGCCACTTGATGTCATTCTGCATGGCAGATGTCCACAATGGCCTGGCATCCTTTCTGATCCTACCAGCCTATTTTTCTGCTGTTGAGCTGTGACATCCCATATGATACTCCTCTTTTGCAAGCTCATCTCTGGAATGCAGCTGTTCAAGGCTTTCAGCTAAGCAATTCTGTGGCTATCTAGGTTTCCTGTGCTTTCATTCTCTGGCCACACTCTCTGTTTCACTAGACCCACAATCATGTAGCCTGAGTTCCACACACACAATGAGGAAAGCCATGAAGTAAGCAAGGCTCTTATCAATCTTTTTCAATCAGGAATCCAGAAATGTGAATTTAGTGAATTCTCTCACTAAAACAGAATGGGAAGAGAGGTCAGAGATTCTGTCACCTAGTTCCTTCACTGCATACATGAAAAACCCAAGACCTAGAGAAATTTAAAAAATTAAAAAATAAGGTCACCCTGCTAATGACGAGCAAAACCAGGAGAACTTACTATGTCACTGCCATCTTGATTTCCATTTTTGCCAGTTAATCTCTTCTAAAGTATTAATTGATAATTACATAGTAAGCTGATAAAGGGATTAAGGTTAGACCCATCTCAGGGGTATTTTAATTTAGAGGGATTTGAATTCCCAATGGGATGAAGTTATTATGGCATGATGTCCAGCCAGCCAAGTGACTTTAGTACCATGGCAAGTGGTCATACCTTTTAGCCCTCAGATTATTGTTTATAGAAAGCAGTGCACAGATAGGGCTGGGTCTACAGTAAGAGAATCCCTGTCTTTATCTTTGGTAAATAAAGGATGCCCCTCATCTAATTCTGATTTTATTGGTGACACAAATAAAAGCACTAGTCAAGCTTATAAATGAACCTTAACATCTGCTGACAAATGTTCTCCTCACCTAGGCATGGGGGCCAGTGCTTATTTTCATGATCCCCTGTATCCTAAATCCTCTGATTCAGCACAAAAATCTCCTGACCCATCCTAGAAGTGTGCAAATTAAAATCCAGTTTTGAGACAAGGGGGAAAGCCTCTGTTTAGTCTCTCCCTACTAAATTTTGAAAGCTGGAAACTGCCTATAGACTTTTCACACATCTTCAGCCTGTGCAAAGGGTCTTCTTCTTCGTTTTCTAAGAATTTCGAAGTCAACTTTGTATGAAAACAGAGAAACAAGGTTGAATTTTCTATGTGACATCCAGAGCTTCTCAAAAATAAGAGGAAGCTAGCAAACATAGGATTGTCAGAGAAGTAGATCAGATAAAATACTGATAGAACACATGCTGTTAAGAGGATTATGCCAAGCGGATTAATCTCACAGAATGCAAACGGAAAGAAAAGGCACTTACTGGAATCATCATTTCCTCTTCAGACAAACTCACATTCAGGCTTCACTCTGTCCTTTTTCATGATCCTCACCCACCATCTCAAGTTAATGTGATTTGATTCACTCCGATGCCATTTTAAAACATTTTGCTTAGGTCCAGGTAGAGTTCAAGAATTTTGAAAAGGGAGTTTATTAGAAAAAAAAAATTGTTGCTGAGAGAGGTTACAGATATCTTTTTCTAAACCTCTTTGAATATAGGTTAGATTTTTATCTGGCTCATGAAGTTTCATAGTGATGTGTTTTAACTTGAAGGTAAAAGATAAAGAGATCCCCAAAGGCCATTCTATAGACTGACAGAAAAATCACCTGGGAAAGTTGTTATAAAAAAGAATATTCCTACACCCTACACTAAAAGATTCTGATTCAGTAGGTTTTAGGTGAAGCTTAGGAATCAGTATTTTTAATAAACCCTCCAGGCATTCTGTCATGCAGCTGGGCTTGAGAATCACTGGGTTAGAAAGACAATCTCAAGTAGTCCCTTTGGAACCTTGGCTCTGGTTCAGTGATTCTGTTAATAGACATACACACCCTATGGAATGACTTCTTGCAAAATGCACAGATACAGCACTTTCCTCCAGCAGATCACTGTACCACAATGAAAGGACTTCTCTCCACGCTGGTATATCCCAGAAGGATGTGGCTCTGACAGAGCTCCACATACAGGTGGAAATATAAAACTATCCAGTAAGACAAAAAAAAAAAAAAAAGAAGAAGAAGAAGAAAAGAAAAAAGACACACACTAAGATTTCTGAGGTTAGTACAGTGATAACCATAATGTTGACCGTTTCTCAAACACATCTTTGTGTCAAAATCACTTATGAGGTAGATGTCTAGCATACTTTGTGATCATAATAAAATGCCAAAAACTATGAATGATTTGCTTCTTTTTCTCAATCTGACTGAACAGAATCCAGGACACAGATTGAGCTATTTTGTAGTGAAAGGATGCACTGAAATTGAAAGGAAATTCATTTGAGTATTGTTTTCTTCACTGTTCAGGAAGCAGACCCACATTTTTAGACTTCAGTAGTCTGAACTATGGATCACACTCTCTTGTATTCTTTACTAACCATTACTGGCCACTGTGGTTTTACCACTGGCTAGAGTTAAGATTTGATTTATGAGACAGAGAAAGTCTACTTAGATATGAGGCTAAGTCCCGTGCACCAACCAAGTTATTTGGAGTTATGAACGAAAATACAATTGATAATAAGGCAGGACCTAATTTCTCCTATGGCATTATTCTTTGAATTTATAGCTCCTTCATGACTTCACAGGGAAGGGAGATGACCCAATCAAGGGAAATTCAGACATTCCCCTAGGCATTACAAAGAGCCTGAGATACAAACAGTATTTGTTGGCCAACCAGCTGATTCCTCAGAGAACTCCAGAGATCATGTGGAACCAAGGGCAGTGCCAATATCTATACAGAATTTGGATCAGACTTGTATCTATTGTCATGGTATGTGATTAGCTATCTCCTGGACTATAGATACATAATTTATCAGCCACATGTAAAATAACATTGCCAGAGTTTTATATATTTTAAAATCAATTTGGCTGCAAATAACATAAACCCAAGATAAAAGAAAAATGCTATGGATTCACATTCCCTTAGAAAAATGGTTCAGGTGTGGCTGCATCCAGGATCTTAAAGAATACCATTAGGTCTTGATTCTCTTTTTTTCCCTCCATAGTTCAGACAAGCTCTTCTCTCTCTAATTCATGAGAAGAATGCCTGCTAGTAGTCTAGCCTTGCATTCTACTTGCTTAACAACCCCAGTAGAAAGAGGATGTCTTCTCTTATGATTCTGGCAGAAAGGTAAACTCAGCTTGGAAACATTAAAAATAAATAGCTATGGACAGAAGAATATGTTCTGATTGATCAGACCTAGATTATGTGCCCAACTCTGACTATAGATGAGTTATTGGAATAAAGGAAGTTCTATGCCATGATTAAAATATAATTTTTACCCATAGGGAAAACAAATTATATTGTGCAAAGGAAAAAAGATGTTGGCTACATGACACAAAGATGTACACTAGTGTAATAGTGCCAGGAATTATTTTAATTACAGTCAACTATTTCTGATAATAGATTCATAGAAAAGGCTAAAAGAAATCAATGAGTCTCCTTTCCTATCTTGAATAAAAACGCATCTTTTAACCAAATCATTTATTAGATAACATAGTGTAATATAAAGAGTATGGAATTTAGAGTGAGGCACACCTGGATTTAAGTCCTGACTCTAATATATCATGGTTATATAACATTTATCAAATTATTTAGTGTCTTTGATTTTCAGTTTTCTCATATGTCAGAATAACCTAATTCACAAGATTGTTGATTAAATGATATTGTGTATATAAAGAAGTATAGTAACTCACTCATACATATGTGGTAAATATTAAACCTCTGCTTTGAACACACCATCCTTTCACCATATGGTTTTTCTAGTGATAAGATAATGCCTAAATCATATCAGCCAGTTAAGAAATGCTCTACTTGGAAAAACCTGTGATATAGGAAATAAACAATAAAATATTTTATTGAAGTTTAACCTAAATCATTCATCTTCATCTGTTACCTATTCTTTCCTCCTCATTTATCAGTGAAATTAAAAATCACTGGGCCACCATCCTTTATAATAAGAATTTTTCAAACAACAAAAAACAACAATAAGTTAATTACACCCTTCTCTTTTTTTGGTTCCCAAGTTTCCTTTTGTAAACTTCCAAAAATATATATTACATCTTTTTTAAAAATTTCATCAGGATGTACAGATAATCTCTACTCACAGAGAAGTCCTCTTATTCAGTTATATATCATTGTGGTATTTTACATTATAAACCATTCAATGAAATTAAGGTTTTTATAAGTTTTTATAAAGATATAGGATTCATCTTCCCTAGAATAATTTGAGAGTGCTTTTCCCCAGCCACAAACTTATATCCATCCCCCAAAATAATTAATACAAGTGTCTATCAAATATTGCTCACCTACCAATTTGCCAAGTGGCCATTGCAAAAATTAACCCTGGGTTTCAGGCAAACACTTCTACATAGCATAGGTCAAGTAGCTCTCTGTGTATATGACTTTTGAGAAAACAATTAAAGACTCTAAATTTTTTTCTTAATTGTTCACCTTTGATGATTAATATCTAAATGTCCTGCATTAAATGTGGTGGTTGTCTTTTTTGAATAAATATGATCTTTGGAGAGAATAAAATGCCAAATTAACCTAAACATCAAGGATGGGCCAATCAGAGCAATAGCAATTATTTTCTAATTGGCTTATGCTTTTTGTATGTACAGAGCTGAATACCAGAAAGAGGCAGGAAGAAATGATGGTGAAAGGAATTAGAGTAGGGAGAGAGGAAGAGAGAGAGACAGACACACACAGTACACAGGGAGCATGCAATGGATCTCCCATAAATTATTCCACTTGAACTTCAATTACATTGATTGATATGTATTTGCCACTGATAGGAAAATGAAACTCTTGTTCTCTCCAGCTTTGTTTATCCTCTGAATAGCAAAGTAAAGCGATGTCATTCAAAAGTCATAAATCTGACTGGAGAGAAATCCCCACTGACAGCTTCTATACAGAGCTATTTTTTTTAAAAGAAAAAGATTAACTTCTCAGCACTATCATATTAATGCCTCTACCTCCTCTGCCCCCTAGAGTCTTCACAGCCCCTAACTTCCACTGTGCTAATTGTGTGTGCACTGTCTCTTCGTCTCATGAGGGGCACCAGCTGGACAACCTCCCAACCTATCCAGTAATCATTCCTAACTGTATCACTTTCAAACTAATTTATCAAACATGAGAATATCTGAGTCTTAGCACAACTTTGTGAGTAGATAGGGAATCACCTATCTACATTTTACAAATAAGAATACTGAGGCTTCAAAATAAATTAAATTACTTTACCCAGCTTCTAAGTGTGAAAGCCAGATTTGAACTAGTAATCAAAAATCCAGTATGCTTTCTACTCTATTCCACGAATTTATCTGAGTCCTCCATGTCACTGTGAAACATGCCCATTGTTTGAGTCTATCTTCAAATTTTCACCTTGAAATATAGTTTCCTGAAAAATCCATCAATAAATACATGACAAACATATGTGATCTAGGCTAAAAGGCTAAAGAAATTTAGACCCCAGCAATTAATAAATTGCATACAAATTAGTTAAACGCTAAAACACCTGGGAGACAAGCAAGCAGAAAAAAGTTAAAGGACTTTTACTGACAATCTCTGTTTCTACCCATACATTCTTTCAGTTGATCAAATCGCCATGCAGGGTTTGTACAGGTTAAAGGAAAAATAATAAGCTCACCATTGGACATAGTATTATCCAAGTCAGGGTTCTGGCAGGGCCAATGAGTGAAATTGTCAGTCAGGTATTTACTGTATGCAGAATGAGGGTTAGGAACATGGAAAGGAGCCAATAATCCAGATAGACAGAAAGGCTTGGGGCGGGGTGGCGAGGAGGGGGTTCAGCACCATGGAGAGGTCCAACCCTACCGTTGCAGAGGCATTTGAAAGAGCCTTGCTTTCTTGAATCTCACAACTTAGATCTTCTTTGGTTGCCTTAATTCAATAAATCTTAAATGTTCACTGTTGCACACCTAGTATTAGGGTACAAATTTTTACAGTCTTTCCAAAAGCATTTCTCGCGTTCCAGCATACTTTTCAAACATCTCTAAACTTCTCTAAACCTGCTATGTCTTCTGTGTCTTCATACATGCAGGTCTTTTGTATTTACTCTCTTTCTTTACCTGATCTACCTAGAAAATTCCTACTCCTTCTTCAGGTCCTAAACAAACCTGATCTGTGAATACTCCCAACCAACCTAGACAGTAAGTTGCTAACTTCCTTAGCAATTTGTGACTCAATGATGGTATTTCTCACTAAGTATTACAATCATTTATCATTCACCTCTACAAATAGACCGAGATGACTTCAAGGATAAGTATAGTGGTTTTTTCTTTTGCTTTCCCAGCACCAGGCACATTGTCTGTACTCAATTAATGTGTACTGAGTAAATAAATTAATGAATAAATGGTATTAAGTTATACATAACAAGGAATAACTTCACTAAAATGCTTCCTAAATAAACATGCAGAGAATGTAAGTCACTACAGAATGTAATAAAATGAACACTTTTATTGTGAAAGCATCTACCACAATGATGACTGCAGCAGGTTAGTAAATGTGGGGGATCTGCTCATTATGTACATGGTTATCAGAGCCCAAGTTCTCCTGAGGCAGAATGATGGATAGGGAGATACTTCGGTTTGCCAAAGTGGTCTTTATCACAGGCATATGTTTATTAATAACTACAAAATGACCCAATCTTTCTGGATCCTTTGCTACCATAAGTGTCATCTTGTAAGCGTTTTACATACTAAAGATTTTATTAGTCATCTACTCTGATCTATAGACAAGTTGTATAATAAATTATTCAGCCACTTTCTGACATATAGCAGAATAATATTATATACTGGAGTCTATCTAAAGGGAATATTTCTTTATAGGCTAGAGGCTAGTTGACTGTCCTACTGTTTGGAGAAGAGTGACAGTTCCTGGTCAAGGTTATTTTTTCTCAATACTAGATTCCAGAGGAACAGAAGCTATTACAGAGAGGAAACCCACAGTGATCAAATGGGACAACACATCACAGGCCTTATCTTCCAAACACTTCCAGAATGAGCAGTTCTTCTTTCTGGGGTATGCTTTGGTGTAGGAAAACTTCAGGATTACCCCCACTTGCCTCAGGATGTATCCAACTGTGAACCAATCAGGGCATGGGCTATGACCTCAACACTTTAGAGCAGAGGAAGAGAGAAAGACCTAAATTCAAAAAGCCGGACTTTTGATTGAGATCTTGCCTCTGGTAAAGCCTGCTCCCATATATATATCAAGGACAAATGCCAAACAAGAGCTCTCATTCTATACCAAGGAACAGCTTAAATCAAGCCCTGTTTCTGCAGGATCCTGGAGGTTTTGACAGTTCTTGGAGATGCTCTCACTGATTCTCGAGCTACCGTTTCTTTTTCTTTTCTTTTCTTTTTCTTTCTTTCTTTCTTTTTTTTTTTTTTGAGACAGAATTTCACTCTTGTTGCCCAGGCTGGAGTGCAATGGCGTGATCTCGGCTCACCACAACCTCGGCCTCCTGGGTTCAAGCAATTCTCCTTCCTCAGTTTCCTGAGTAGCTGGGACTGCAGGCGTGTGCCACCATGCCCAGCTAACTTTTGTATTTTTAGTAGAGACGGGGTTTCACCATGTTGACCAGGCTGGTCTCAATCTCTTGACCTTGTGTCAAGCTACCTTTTCTTTGGAACCCTCATTTTTTTCTATTTTATTCCACATAAGAAACAAAAGCCAAATTAAACACACATCCTGACCACCTATAGCTCCTGTAACTCTGGACTGAATTAGATCCCTGCCTGGAGATAAATTTAAATAACAGAAAGTGTCACTAAACATAAAGACAGCAACCCTTCCAGGTGGATGAGACTCCATATAAATCACCATTTCCCCAGAAACCAAAACCCAGCCTCCTTTCTGACCTACCATAGCCCTCATTGTGGGCATTATATTTGGGTACTTGGTATACTATATTACAAGAACTTTAAAATTGCCAAGAACCACTAAAAACAAGGTTCTGGGTATATATGCCTCAACTCCCCAAATATATTGTAAAGGTCTCACTAGAGGGCACCATGTCTTACATTTTTCAAAATCCATAAAGTAATCTTTTATGTTATCTGGGTTCTAACAACTTAACAAAAGATGATTCCTCTATTTGCAGCTCCAGCTCAGATATTCCTCTAAGACATATTTATCATCCCAAATGGTCCATCTGTCTAGTCAGAGAGTTTATGCGCAAGAAGTTGGATCCCTGATTTCTTCAGTAAAATACACGAGGAGTGACAACTTTACAGATTTTGAACAAGCTTTTTCAACAATCTAAACTGACCGTGAACATTATGTGCTTCCCTCTGATGATTTAAGAACAGAATATGAACCTGTATTTGCAAAGGTGAAAATTTGATTTTTGACAAGTAGATAGTCCATCTAATTGTCCTGGGTACTTTTTCTTTATCGTGTGCTTTTTGGGAATAATTGAATTGAAGGCAAAAACACCTTCTTGGGCTGTACACTTTGATAATGAATTCCTAAATGGTTTTTCATCTATCTCTTAGAGAAACAGAAGCCGGTCTGGCAGCTGACAGTCTAGTTTCTGAACTTGACTAATGCAATGAAGAGAATGAGATGAGCAAAATCTGAATTGAAGATAGCATATAGGCTTTTTGATAATGAGCATAGGGAGTCTGTTTCATGACAAATACAATGACAAGGAAAACAAGTGTGCTTAAAAATCCATCTCTGTAACTGTGCTATAACCACAGTTGGGGCAGCTCAGCAGACAGCCCCCTCTCACCAAATTCTAGCCACCTATATGTACTAGACAAAGACAGAACCTGTTAATGTGATATCCTAGTAAGAGAAGAGCCTTGTCACTACCGCTGATCACCCAGCATCACTTAAATCAACATATTAAATAGCTCAATCATCCTTTTCATTTTCTATTTAAAAAGTTATTGGCCATACTCCAATAAATTCACTCTGATTTATACATTTCTACAGTGTTTATTTTTATTCACCCCTGAGAAAGAAAACCTAAATTATATTCTAATAAAATAAAGTGGAAAACAAACAAACAAATGATTTGGACATGGCCTAAAAACGTAAAAGGTTAAAATACTTTCTCACTTGTGCCTGAAGCCATCAACTTATCTTTACACCATAGAACTTAACAAAATTTTAAACAAAAGATGGATTGGCCATAATATAATCTAATGCCCTTATTTTTCAGACCGAAAAAATAAAGAAACTGAGAACTAGATAATTCAAATTGCTTAATCAGGGTAATTCAGTCTGGCACACAGCTCTCCTGGTTCCCAGTTTAGTTTATTGTATATCATGCTAATAATCAGATTTATTTTCTTTGCTACCTCTTTTCTTCAAAATGTATTGACTATAGTTATGTCCCAAGTTTCAGTGGGAAATATACTCAAAAATTTCTCTCAGATATTCTACCCTTACCCATCAGAGAACTCAAGTATGTATTTGGTGTTCATTGTTATTTTTTATACAAGTTCTCCCTGAATCTTTCACATTAGCTCACACCAACTTTTTTTTTGAGGAACACAGACCTAGAATTTTTATACTGCAGCTGTTAATATGGACCTTGGTGCTTTCCACCAACACCCAAGCAGAAGAGTGAAAGCCCCCTGCAATCTCACTACTTCTCAATGCCATCATTATCTTTAAAGCCATCTCAGATTTTCCAAGCTCCAAGATGGGCAATCTAAGCAACAGATGACAAAAACTTTTCTCAGAGATCATCTGGCCTAATGTGTCATCTATACCCTGCACATCAATCTCTCCTCTGTACTCAGCCTAGCCCCCATTCGTTCTTTTATATTCCATAGAATTAAAAGGGATAAATACATTATAGAGAAGCTAGTGACTGGTATGGGGTAGATCTGGGGTAAATGCCATTTGACTGTAAATTCAGTCAAATCTTTATTCTTTTTGAATACCCAGGAGCACTACAGCTTTGAATTTTTGACATATTTAACCCCAGCTCCACAATGGCCTTCTCGCTTTTATCTGGAACCCACTGGCTGTTGGTGAACATGACATGGGTATTGTGATGGAGGCAATGTTAATTATTACGGCCATTTTGACACTGGTGATGAACACTACAAGGAGAACCGCCGTAGAGTGTGGCCTGTACTAAGTGCCAGGTACTGTGCCAAGCCATTTACATGCAATTTGTAACATTAGTCCTCACAGCAACGAATCCTAGGCACTGTTATTTCCATTTTAAAGATGAGGAAACTGTGGATTAAAGAGCTTAAGGAGCTCATCCAATTTGGATTCTAGAGTCCTAGTTCTTGACTATTCTGCCTCACTTGATGTTAAGGACGTCAAAGAAATGAGGATATTTCCATCCATATCATGCTGCTTTTCCTATTCTGTTCCTTCCAGTCACATTTTATCTGTTTCTTTTCCCCTAAAATTATCTTTACACTTAAGAGTCTCCTCCTTCGAACTCTATTTTTCATGAAACTCATCATCCCAGCCCCAGTGGCACATCCCCTAACTGCCTGAAGCGAGTCTCTTTCCTCTATTGGATCTGTGCTCAACTCCTGTCCTCTTATCAGTGAAATCTCCCACTTTTTAACAGATTGAATAAGGCAACAGCTAGTTTTTATGGAAAAAAAAACTGTTGCATGTAGAACTATATTTTGGCTGCCATTATTTAAACTGCTTTTTCACAAGCCACTTCCTAGGCAGGAGGGAGTATCTGGGAAAGTTTTTCCAGCTTGGGGTCAGCTGCCTATTCCCTAGCCCTGAGGGTTGAATCTCTGTGATCTGCCCAAAATAAATAAGCCAAACCTTAATTCTTTAACTCCCACCATAGTTGACACACAAAAAAATTCAGGAAACTGACAAGGGAGACTATGTAAAGAGCACAGAGACCCCACCCTTGTAATAGGTCAGTCTGGATGCCATTGATGACCAGGTCAAAGATGACCATCCCTCTCTCCCTAGCTTACTCTTCCTGCAGAGTCACTCTTCACTTCACTCCTTTTCCATCGACTCCTCTAGTGTCCTCTGCTTTAAAAAGCCCTTCATCTTTTGGCTTTCCTCTAATACAGTGGTTTTCAACCTTGGCTAACTGTTAGAATCACCTGGAGAGACATTAATGGACCTCATCTCAGAGATTCTGGCTTAATGCATCAATAGCAGGACCAGACCTGAGCATATTTTTCAAGTGCACTACAGAGCAATGGCATGCTGCTCCTTGACTCTACCAAGCTCATTCCCACCTTAGAGCTTTGCATTAGTTGTTCCCTCTGCCAGAAATACCCATCACCCAGGTTGTTCACAACAATGGCTTCCATTCTTCATTCACATCTCAGCTTAAGTATCACCCAACTGAAGTGGTCTTCTCTGATTTCCTTCTCTACAATGGTGTTTAACCCTTATAGTCACCACTGTGTTTCCTTGCTTTACCATTTCCCAGTTCTATGGCTATATGATAGTACTGTCTGTATCTTCTTACTTTTAATTGTTTGCCTCTACATTTAAGACGTAATCAGCATGAGGGAATGAACTTCTTCTGTATATTGCTGTATCCCTGGGATCTAGAAGAGTTATTAAAATATAGTAGGTTCTTAATAAATTGAATGTTTAACTCAATTATTGAATGAATGAATAAACAGTCAGAAACCATGCTTGGCAAAATAATCTCCAACATTCTGTCAAAATTGCTTCCTGACATAAAGGATGTACCTTCATGTACTCATCTGCTAACCTTTGTGATTTAACCCAAAACTCCTTGCAATATTTATGCCACTACTCTCTTGGTTATGGCATTTTTTACCTTGACCTAGCTACCCACTAGAACACAGCTCAAATCTCACAACTGCCACACAATTTTCTCCGATCTCTCCAACCCAAAGTGATTTTTTCTTTCTCTAGTTCTCTATAGCAATAATTAATCAATCAATTATTAGCTAATGTTATACTACATATCACTCTGTGACATCTCTTTCATTGCTGTCTTGGAACTCTTTACTAAACAGTTACTCCCTGAAGTCCTGGAGTTTCTGGATATTTGGTTATGAAAGTCACCTTCTGGTTCCTGCTAGCTTTGCAAATCATAAAAGAATATGAAGGGTGGCAGCAGAAACTCAGGTATACTGCTAACAAATGTTCAGCTTAGAGCAAAGATGCACACAGATGACACATTCCTAGATCTGAACAAGAGTTTGGCCATAGATTAAAGAGAACTGACCCAGAACAGAACATACTTTAAGAAAGACCAGTAAGCAATGTTACAGAAACCAAGTTTACAGAGGTAGACTGGCTATGGACAGACATAGAAAAATTAATGAAACAACCCAGTGTCAGTAAGCTCTCTGCATGTCAGGAAATAGGAGTAAATGGATTATGGGGATCTTAAATCCATTTTTATATTTATAATCCTGAACACCAGGTATTTAGAATGGGGTTTGGTCTATGAGCTCATGAGCTGATGGTAGAGACCACCATGAAATATTTCAATCCAACAAATCTAATTCCAAAACACTTGAATTTTTTTGCACATTGATTTTTTAAAGTTACTGAATTCTCAATAACTCAGATTTTACTTAACTCCTCATGTGTTTGTTTTTTATCTGCCAAAATAGACTGCATGTTCCTGTGTCGCATAGAACTGTCATGCTAAATGAGATTGTCTAGATGACAGTCTTTTGAAAACTATAATTAACAATGCAAACATGGGATATGATTTAAATTGTGAAATAACTACAATTTTTTCACTATCTCCTGCTCTCTAATCTACCCTTCCATTTCTAGGCCACCTTCAGCAATTTGTAATATTTCTCCTGTTAGACTAGGAGGCAAGATCAAAGGGAATAAGAGAAGCAAAATCAAGTGATAATGATGATGAGGATGATGATGATGATAGCTAATATCTAATAAGTACCTATCATGTGCCACACTCCTAATACAGTTTTAATCTTCACAATTAAGACTTAGAGAACTTGTGCAAGATCATACAGAGCTAATTAATCTGGGAGAGGCAGAAATGGAAGCTAGGCAGCCTGACTCCAAAGCAGGGTGCTTTCTGTACCGCCAGGTTGCCTTCCTCATCAGATTCACAGCCTTTGAGATTTCTCTTCTCAGACCAGAGATCCAAATGTAGACGTGGGATCAAAAGGACGGGTCCTTACTGACAAATGGTCTGGGACGGAATGCGCTGGAGGAAATAGAATTGAGCTAGCTTGCCCTTACTTCTCTAAGCCTGGGGCAGGACTGCTTCAGACCCTATAGGGCAGAAAGCAAAATTGTATCAATAGCACTCTCAATAACAGATGCCCTAGACTTCCTTCTCAGTAAGAATAAATGAAAAGCTCTTATTCTAAGAGATCACAGCTTAAACCTCTTCCTACCTTGTAGTTTCTGCCTGCAGATTCCTTTTTTATCTCTCAGGGTTGCAAGAGAACCCTGGCAGGAATTGATTTACCAGACAGCCTCTCAAGAAGGCATCACATCTGCTGCATTTCCTTTTCTCTATCTTCCTGTGACAAACAGATAAACTAAAAGTGACTGTCTAGTGGCCTGGCCCAAAGAACTTGCCTGGAAAGCTGTTACACTCTGATTACCACCTCAGGGTTTTGGTTTGGTTTTGTTTCTACAAAATAAAGGTAAATCAGTGTGGCAGATATTGGCAGCTGTCCTGGGGCCTACTTCCTTCTCTTTCTGGATCCTTTATATTTTCCCGTCTGTTTTGGAATTAGGTGGGGCCATGTGATGGCTTCAGTGAAATAATAGGCAGATCTAGCTCATATAAACTTTCAGACTGAGCTCACACGAACTCCTCTGTTGTGGTCCTTTCTGCATCAGCTTTTGTTTGGTAATAAACCACCACCAAACTTAATGACTTAAGTAACAAACATTGATCATTCTCACAGTTCTGTGGGTAGGCTGGGTGGTTCTTCTGATCTAGGCTGTGTGCCTGGGGCCATAATGGTCTAGGGTGGTGTTACCAACATGTCTGATAACTGACTCAAAGTCAGCTGAGGTGGTATGGATGACTTGGCTATGAATCCTTCATCATCCATCGAGTGATCCTGGGCTTATTCATGTGGTGGAAGTCGCAAGGGTCCCCAAGAGAGGTAAAGGACAGCAAGCCTCCAGACATTTAAAAAATCACTGTTTGCATCATATTAGCCATTATCTCATTGACACAGCAAGTCATGTGGCCAGGCCCAGAGAAAGAGTGTAAGAGGATAACCCTAGGGTCTGTATTAGGGAGGGGAGTTATTATGACCATTTAAAAAAGCTAGGATATTAATAATGATAATAAGGGTCTGTGTGTCAGGCATTGTCCATTTAATACAACCTCCTAATGAGGAAGTTGCTAAAATTATCCTTTTGCAGTTAATATAACTTGTTGAGCTCTTAAGTGGTGGAGCTTGGATTTAACCCTAACAGATTGATGTTCTTACAGAAGTGGGAAAAGAAGCACTTCAGTGTCTGGGAGCCAGAAGTCCTGGGTTCTAGAACCAGATCTCCTGGAAGTAGAAAAATGAGCAAGTTGATTTCTAGACCCTTTCCAAGTCCAACACTCCATAATTCTAAGTAATGATGAATAAATGGCTGATAGAAAAATCTGTTGATTTTACCTTTTAATTCTTGTTTCACCATAACTAACCACAATTCCACCTGAGGCTCCATCTTACCTGCTTATTATAACATTTTGCAAAAATAAAAATTTTTAAAAATTATGCATGATCTCTTTCTCCATCTCTGTATAGATGTTTATGCTGACAGCCACATTGGAGATCATTCACTGGAAACGGCAAGCCTTCAACAGCCTGGTTCTCTGAATGACTTTGTGGAACAAAGCCTTACTCCCACCTGGACTTCATATACGTGTGGGAAATTAACATCTTTTTTGTTAAGCCACTGAGATGTTAAGGTTCATCTGCTAGTTGTCTAGCATTAATCTAAGTAATACAAGCAGATATCTGTGATTAATTTTTACATGCTTTCCAAGAGATGACATATGAGGCAATTGATGAAGACATACCAATTGAATCATGACACAAAGGTTATGAGCATATGGCTTAAAACATGCCCGAGGTCCCTATACATGGAATCCTGGGACTGGCATGAGTAAGGATTGGTTCTGTTGTTAGATTTATTCTTTTTTTTTTTTTTATTTTTTTCTGTTGCTGTTGTTTTCTTCTTTAGTTCTCTGGCAAGAAAGGCCATAAACATCTTCTCAGTGACATCGGATTAGGGGACACTGGAAATGAGACAATACTGGAGTGTGGAAGGAGTGAGAAATCAGGGCTATGCTTTCCTTCACTATTCAAACCAGAAATAAAACATTTCTTTTAATTTTAAAACCCTAAGCCATGCAAGAAGTCAAATTTTCTCCAAAGAAATCAAACACACACAACCATGGAGAGAGGCAAAGATTTGGTGCTTATAAGCTGTCATGTCAAGTTGGAAGTTACTATCAAGGTAAAACATCAGTGTTAACAATGAGATGCTAGTCCCTATAGCACTTGGCCTTTTACAGCCCCTCCTAGCTAAGAGTCTCAGAGAATTTCCAGGAAATTTAGTCAGCAAGACTTAGAGGTCTTCAGGAAAAAAGCAAGAGACTGACATTCATTTAAAGGCCAGGGATCAAACAAAAGAAAGCAAATTATCCAGAGTTAATAAGGAACAGGGCTTAGCTCAATCTGCAAGTCTTCCTCAAGTAATGTTTGAGTTTCAAAATAGTTTGATTAATTTACATGTCTGAGTTATTTTCTTTTTGTCGTCTACCTAGAATTCTGAAAGCAAAAGGGTTAGAATTTCATAAAAATGATCAAATCGAAAGGAGTCCTTTGAGATATGAGGACGTATTTAATATCCCATAAGGGACTCTTTAAAAAGGATTCTTCGAAAACATCCCAGAATCAATACAAAATTTAATAGTGAGGATTAGTCTGCTTCCCTGGACTCCTTGAGATTAGAGCTAAGCGTAGAGTTCCAGAGGATTAAACTCTGAAGTTTGGAAATGTTAAGTAATTGTTATTATTAGTATTATAGCTTCCTTACTGAGTACTTTCTACATGCCAGACTATTTTAAGTACTTTATGCATATGAATTTTTATTTATTTTTATAGTAAATTCATGATAAAAAATACTATTGTGATTTCTATTTTAGAGATGGGGAAAACTGAGTCATGGAGAACTTAATCTGCCCAAGGTCATACAGCCAGTGACTGGCAGAGTCAAGATTCAAACCCAAGCTCTCTGTCTCTAAAGCTCCCCTTGCAACTATTATATTACTAATACTCATCTAGGCATGGCCGAAAACATATATATATTAATTGTTTTTGTTTTGTTCTGGCTGCCTTGGATATTCAGAAAACGCATTTTTTCCTGTCCCATATAGAAAAGCTCTTAGGCCATCCTGCTCTGAGTTGCAGATCGTTTACTTCAAGAGTACTAACAACTTGTGTTCCTTAGGGCAGAAAAGCCAAAGTTACTTGGCACCCAGAGTTTCACCTCCCTCATACAAAGGGTTGTCTGAGAATCTGGGCTGGCTGCATGCTGGGGTTCAAGCAGGTAGAAGAATCCACCCACAGGATATGGGCTTTCCGAAGTGAGATAAGATCTTGCTGACTTTCTGTGACTAATAGAGACCCATGTCCCCTTTGAAGCAATGCCAAATGTGAACGGGATTGCTGCAGTTTCCTCTGGAGGTAGAAACTACACTGTAGCCTGGAGAAGAGCAGAAGGTGCCCTCCTGGCCAAGTCTGTGGTCAGTAGAGAGGTCAATTACAGGAGCCTCTCTGACTTCCAAGCATACAAGCCTAACAGGCAGTGAAGGGCCAAATAGCAGAGTTCCATTGTTACTATGAAGGTAAAACATCAGTGTTAACAACCAGGCAAATAGAAAAATGATTACAAAGTTTTCCATGGGAAGAATGCAGCTCTCCTCTCCTATTTTCCTGATCTCATGTAAGACTCATTCAAATTTTCAAAGACTCCTAAGAAATGGGTTTCCTTAAATATAATACAATTGATTCTCACACACCCTTCCAGCAGATGAGAACTCAGAGCCAAATTTAATTTTTTGTTGGTTTGTTTTTGAGATGCAGTCTCTCTCTGTTGCCCAGGCTGGAGGGCAGTGGCACAATCTTGGCCATAACCTCTGCCTCCTGGATTCAAGCAATTCAAGCAATCCTCCTGCCTCAGCCTCCCAAGTAGCTAGGAATTACGAGCATTTGCTAGCACGCCCAGCTAAATTTTTGTATTTTTAGTAGAGACAAGGTTTTACCATGTTGGCCAGGTTAGTCTCAAACTTCTAACCTCAAGTGATCTGTCTGCCTCAGCCTCCCAAAGTGCTGGGATTACAGGTGTAAACCACTGTGCCTGGCCCAAATTTAATTTGATTCAAGGAAAATAAAATAATATTTTTGCACTTGACCATAACAGAGTAATATTCTCTACCCATACATTTATAGTACTGAATACAAAATATTGCTCATGCTCTATGAATCAGTCTGACAACTTCCGTGGCTGATTAGCTGCTTAAAATCTATTTTTTTTTAATTGTGGGAAAATACATATACATAAAATGTACCATTTTAAGTGTACACTTCAGTGTCATTGTATTCACATTGTTATCAAGCTTAAAATCAAGTTGCTTGAAGGATTCACCATGGTGGTAAAGAAGAAAACCTGTAAAGCCCTTTTGATACATTTAGGGCAGCGAGTTAGAATTGACCACATTTTTTAAAACATTTTTTTTTTTTTTTTAGACGGAGTTTCGCTCTTGTTACCCAGGCTGGAGTGCAATGGCGCGATCTCGGCTCACCGCAACCTCCGCCTCCTGGGTTCAGGCAATTCTCCTGCCTCAGCCTCCTGAGTAGCTGGGATTACAGGTACGCGCCACCATGCCCAGCTAGTTTTTTGTATTTTTAGTAGAGACGGGGTTTCACCATGTTGACCAGGATGGTCTCGATCTCTCAACCTCGTGATCCACCCGCCTCGGCCTCCCAAAGTGCTGGGATTACAGGTTTGAGCCACCACGCCCGGCCCCCAAAACATTTTTAATAAAAAGAAATCTATTTTGCCATTTAGAAAGCTCAGTAAAAGACTTAATACTTACTTCAGTGTGCCTGGTAGTATCAGTAGGTCATATCCTGGATCATCTTTACTTATTTTCTGGCATACAAAACAAATATAAGAAAAGGCAACTATAAAACAGCCTTGAAATAGCTTCAAAACACTTCAAAAAGTGAGATGGGAAGAGCTCATAAAAACCCATTCCACCAGGAAAGCCAGAGATCTGTAATAATGCAAATAAAGAGAAAACCATTAACCTCCGCCTTCACCCTTGTGGGACACTGGTGAGCCTGTGATTATATACCATAATGGCAGTGACTTTGAGTAAACCTTGGTGTGACTTGTCAAGCAATTTAAGCTATATGAGATGCATCACCAGATTCCAAATGGAGTCGACCTCGTTACAGAAGATTGGTAAATACTGGTATTAGTGTCAATCAACAGAATTTCTGTCTTAGTCACACCCTTCTGGTTTCTCTCTTTTCATCATTTCAAGCTAGAAGAGTATGTGGTTTCCTGCCTGAGACTGACATTCATATTTACCCATGCATTCCCATTCACCTTTTCTTCCCTAATGAGGCAAGAAATCCAAGCAAACGCTGGATCTCAAGAGTTTTATTTCCATACCATTATCCTCATCAAAAAGCATTTATTAAACACCCAATTACAGATACTGCTGTGAAAGCCTTCATCTTTGTATAAAGAGAACTACACAGATACAAACCCAATCCTCTAAGAGTTCATAATCTATTCAAAAGCCAGTGATTGGCAGAAATTACAGCTTTGACTCTTTGCTCTGGTTTTGCTACAACTCAGAGAAACTCAAGGTGTCTCAAGAAGTGTCACAAAATTCTCAATATAAAATAGATGCTTATTTATTTTAATATATCAGTGAGCAGACTTGACCACTGCAACCAATACACACACATTCTAATTAGAGGCTAACAACCACATTTTCATTACAGTTCGAGAAGCTTAATTTCACACATGAAATATCAGAATCGAGATAGACTATACACATGGACTTTAAGGACATGGAAGGATGATTTTACAAAATATAATAAATCTAAGCTTGGCAGCCTCAGAAAGGTGGATGATCAATCATGCTAATCAAAGGACAGCCAGTCCAGCAACTGCATCACATACCAGTGGGACTAATGTTTGGAGAAAAGTGGAATGGCCCTGACCCCTGAGCAGTGACTATCCGTAGTAAAGGAACAACCCTGAGTAGGACTCTTTCCCCAGAGGGGAGAAAACATAACTTCACCAAATCTGCAGCTCCTTCTGGTCAAACAAATCAGAATTCAGACCTGCATTAACCATATGTAGGCTGTGTGAACCTGGAAAACCCACTTAACTTCTCCAGGCCTCACTTTTATCTGTAAGATGGGTGGGATTATTTCTACCAAAGGGTTTGTTTTGAGAAATTTATGAAGTAGCTTATGAAATGTCTACAACACCATGGACACCCAGTAAATGAGTGTCCCCTTATTTGAGTGATATAGCATCTCTTACATGTAGCTATGAGAAGTCACTGACCAGAAGTCTGTACGGTTTATTTGGCCTACGGAATTCTTTAAACACTCAAATTAATTGCAGCATTAAGGATGATTCCAAAAATATGTAAGGAATGCCCACAACTCAACAGCAAGAAGAACACTGATTTAAAAAATAGACAAAGGAGGTGAACAGATATTTCTCCAAGAGCGCAGTGGCTCATGCCTGTAATACCAGCACTTTGGGAGGCTGAGGTGAGTGGATCATGAGGTCAAGAGATCGAGACCATCTTGGTCAACATGGTGAAACCCCGTCTCTACTAAAAATACAAAAATGTATTAGCTGGGCATGGTGGCACGTGTCTGTAGTTCCAGCTACTTGGGAGGCTGAGGAAGGAGAATTGCTTGAACCCGGGAAGTGGAGGGTGCAGTGAGCCAAGATCACACCACTGCACTCCAGCCTGGCGCCTGGTGACGGAACTAGACTCTGTCTCAAAAAAAAAAAAAAAAAAAAAAAAAAGCCAACAATTATATACAAGATGATCAACATTGTTAATTATCAGGGAAATAAAAATCAAAATTATAACGAGAACCAGGTGTGACGGTATGCATCTGTAATCCTAGCCACTTGGGAGGTTGAGGCAAAAGAATCACTTAAGCCCAGGAATTTAGGGCTACAGAATGCTATGACTGTGCCTGTGAATAGCCATTGCCCTCCATCCTGTACAACATAGTGAGACCCCCATCTCTTAAAAAAAAACTACGATGATGTAAAATGAGCTATGAAAATCAGCAGGAAGGCTATTCCAAAGATTAAAAATAAAACTATCATATGATCCAGCAATCCCACTTCTGGGCATATAACTAAAAAATTGATATTAGGATCTCAAAGAGATATCTGCACTCCCATGTTTATTGCAGCACCATTCACAATAACGTATGGAAACAACCCAAGGTTCCATCCAAACAGGACTGTTATGTAGTGTTTTCAAAGAATGAAATCTTGTCATTTGCAACATGAATGAAACTGGATGACATTACACTAAGGGAAATAAGCGAGTTGCCAGACAAATGCGCATGGCTCCATTTATATGACAGATCTATAACAGTCAAACTCATAGAGGTAAAAGAATGTAATGTTAGCTCCAGGGACTGGAAGGGAGGGAGAAATGGGGAATTGCTCAGTGGATATAAGGTTTCAGTTAGGCTCAATGAGTAAGTTTTAGAGATCTGCTATACAACATTTTGCCCATAGTTAATAATATGGTATTGAGCACTTCAAAATTTCTTGAGGGTTGATCACAGGTTAAGTATGTTATCCACAAAAAATAAAGGGGCACAGGACACTTTGGAAGATGTTGAATATGTCTATTACCTTGATTATGATGAAGGTATCATCAGTGTTTGCATATGTCCAAATTCACCAAATTAAACATGCGCAGCTCTTTGTATATCAACTATATCTCAATAAAGCTGTTTATAAAAATCAAAAAAAACTTTCATAAAAATATGGATTTTCAATTGTTCTTTAAAAAGTTGAAATTTCTGAGAAAACAACAGCCATGTTTTCCACAGGCAATCTATTCACTGGATGCTAAAAGGGGCGGTCTACTTTATTTTTTGTTATTAATATTATTTTTGATAGATAAATCATGATTATGTACATTAATATTATTTTTGATAGACAAATCATGATTGTATATATTTATGGGGTGTCATGTGATCTTCTGACATATGTATACAATGTAAGATGATTAAATCACACTAATTATCATCTTTATCACCTTGTTCATCTAGCATTTTTACAGTAAGACATTGGAAATTTACTCTTGGTTATTTTGAAATTACAATACATTATCATCAGGAGTTCCTGTTAGAAGAGGCGTGTCTTCTTTAGGTCACCATAGATCTCCCCCAGCAGGCAGTTCTGAAACGCCTCATGTTTCAAGCCCCTGTAAGCATTTGAGTTTGAAATCCTTGATGGAATTATAAAGATTCTGGGTCTTCAATGAGATTAAAAAAGAAAAGCATTCTTTGGCCCAGCTGAAAACAAGAAGCTGCTTATGTCACTTGTCTAGATTTGTAACTCCACGACAAAAGCAAAGCAAGTCTTTCTCCGCTTCTCTTGCTGTATTCTCTCTTCCACCTCATCTTAAAAAAAGACCTTCCTAGGTAGGTTGACTTTAACACCCACACTCGGTAAGGCCTAGGAAATCAATGCTTCATCATTTTCCCAGGATTAGCTTGTTTGATACTGACCCACTCCACCAGGCAGAGAGAGGAAATGTGTCAGCATATGGTCCTGTTTGTCATGGAATGGTCCCATGCTTGTTAAAGCTCCAAATGAGCTTTGTGTAACCTTGGGGCAGAGGCTCAGAGATTTGCCTTATTGCGGCATCCCTGTCCTTGGCAGTTTTTGAGGGGTGGGTGTAAGAGCTGTGACCCTCTTGTGGGGCCTGGATGGGACAACCTAGTAAGTCAGGCCCACCTGAAGCTCTATCTTTAGACGTCTTCTGTAAAATGGGGCTATTACTAAATTTCAGAGTTATTGTGAAGACTATTTTGCACAGTACGTTAAGCACTCAAAGCATACAGGATAGGCTGTGGCACATAGTGGGAACTTACCAAATATCAGATCACTGGCCATCATATCAAAGGACTCATATAATTAAAGAAATGATCACTGTGAATGGTGTTTTATCACCAAGAGTTTCTCATCAGAACCCCCAGGAAATGTTTCTCCACGAATGGTGTGAGGGCTACCTTTATCAGAGGTTCCTGGAATGCTGGCTAAAAATACATAGTTCCTGAGGCCCCCTCCACATACACAAAGACACACCATACACACCATTCTTTCCTCATTAGCCTTTCCTTTAAGAACATGATGCAATTAAAGACTTAAATTCTCTTTCTTCCCATGCCCTAACCCAGGCGTCCCCAAACTTTTTACACAGGGGGCCAGTTCACTGTCCCTCAGACCGTTGGAGGGCCGCCACATACTATGCTCCTCTCACTGACCACCAATGAAAGAGGTGCCCCTACCTGAAGCGTGGCGGGGGCCAGATAAATGGCCTCAGGGGGCCGCATGTTGCCCGCGGGCTGTAGTTTGGGGACGCCTGCCCTAACCAGTCAGTGGTTTTGCCAAAGAGCTAGAAAACAAGTCATACTTCAGAAGGTTACTCAGCTAGGGCTAGTCACATATTCCTCTGCTAATGTCAGTCCATCATCAGCGAATTGAAGATTTTGTCAAATTCTGCACTTGTTGTCTCCAGCAGACATTTACTTAACTCATGACTGCTGACTTCACAAGCAGCCTTGGTACAGGAGGAGCAACGATCAGTTTCCCTTTCTGAGCCCATGTTCAATTAACTAGGGTTTCCGGAAGTGCATTCCATATAACAGTAGTCTCAGACGTACCCCAAGTGCCCCAACAGATCAACCAAGGATGGGGAACTAAGAACTCGATTTCCCTCTCAGGGATTCACATTATGCTTTAGCATATAAAGGCAGTGAGAAATCCTGCAGTAAAGAATCCTCCATTAAACTCCATTTCATTCTGGATTTTCCATACTTACGTGACTAGAGAACTCTGTGTGGTCTCTGGTGACATTCTGCTAAAAAGATTTTTTATGAAACACATTCTGGAAAGTAATTAGGGTAACTGTGTAACTTATCACTTAAGTCAGTCACTTTGAAGTGAAAAGGGAGCTCAATTAATTACAATGCTGGAACAACACATGTAAAGTGGGCCTGTCCTGAAGAAACTAGGGCATACGGCAACTCTAGTATGATGCACCTCCTTTTGCTTATTGTTACGTAATATCCACCTTTAGGCTTAGCCTTGTCCCAGGCCCTGGGACCAGCCCTGCCTCTGGTCAGGAAGAATGAAAGAAGCTCAAGACCCATGAGCCCAAATTCTGATCCTGCTTATGGTGGTCCTGTCTAAGCCCTTACCCATATCTCAAAGCTTACAATTCTCCCACTGCTTTGCCCTGACCTTATGCCTGACCCCAAATTGTTGCTTTAGGCTTGCCCCTCACTGGTCCTTTCTGAAGATCAAAATCCCAGATGACAACGTAGACCCCTACCAGCCCTCCCCAAAGCCAATCAATCATCTGTCTCCCCCTGAGCCTCTACCTATCGCCTGTAAGTATCTGCTGGCTTCTGGATATTCACCTGTTGTCTGCTGCTCTCCTGATCTTTCCTTCCTGGTCTCTTTGATTTGCATCACTCTCCCGTGCTGTCTACAAATCCCACCATCCTCTTATCAACCAAGTCTTGCTTCATTTTATAATTTATGCAAGTAGCTTTTTAAAAATAACCTAAGGGCAAGCAAACAGTCAATCCAATATTTTGCCTTTAGGTATTGTTCTGATATGCCAGGATTTGCTACTAACTAAATAAACAGATTGCAAATAATGTCATTTAGGCAGGTAAAATCTATTAACTTATCATTAGACATTTACCCATCCTCATACTTCTTCCGGTGATGTTAAAAATAAAATATTTATATTTATATTATATATAAAATATTATATAATGGCACTGCTTCCTTCCCAAGTAACTCCACTCCTCTAACACATAATTTGTCCTTAGATATCACCTGATGTAAAAACAGCTCCTTTGCAAATACACACAGAATGTGGAAATTGCCAGAATCACACTGGACACAGTCTCATGGCACCAGGCCATGGGAGAGAGATCTTCAGAGCAGCCAACAACGGCTACTCCCTTTCCCAGCCACTCTGTATCCATTTACCCTCTGCCTCCTCGTCTTCCTGTTTGAGCACTTTGAAATTTCCAACAGCATATCAAAGGAATGGAAGGGTGAGGGAGATTAACCCTTGTATGAGATTTTTTGCAATTGCCATAAGCAGCTAATGTCATATCAAAGTAGCTAAGGTACAATTGGGTCCGTTTAGATTGCAAGCCAGAAAGTAAAAGCTGACATTTTTGACAGGTGAGAAAAAAAGTGAACATAACAAATGTAAAATTATTTTATCAAGCCCTATGCATCTCCAGCGATTGCTATTCAAATACAGAAAAGAATATTCATAGACTGTAGGACTGGGTCTAGTAAGCAGACCTATAGCATTGTTACCCAGCATGCTCATCCTGCAGCTCCAGACCTAGTGGCCCCCAGGAGGCAGCCAGCATGCAGATAAGTGATGAAATGTGTTGGACCAAGCACGGCAGATATATTAATTATATAAACTATTATTAATCCTAAATATTATTTCTCTTCTAGGCACAAGGCAGAATCAACCTATGTAACAAAGGTATTGCTAGGTGGCAGGCGGATGATGAGGCTCCTGTGTGAGCCTCTCAACATGGCAGGCATTCCTGTGCTGGGGGAAGGAGCTGGGAAATACTAGTCACATGATCTCCCACGAGGCTCTGGCAAGGACCCAAAGACAGACAAGGCCTCTCAACATGGCAGGCGTTCCTATGCTGGGGGAAGGAGCTGGGAAATACTGGTCTCATGATCTCCCATGAGGTTCCTGCAGGGACTAGAAGAGGGAGGAGGACATCTTTGCAAAGACGTCTCTGGGCCTTTGCGGTTCTCTGTGGAGGTCTAGTGTTCCGTTATGGGTCAGCAGTTAGAACGGACCCTGGGACTGTGCAGAAGATCTCTAGGCAGTTTCTTCATTTGCATAAGGCCCTATAATGCCCTTTCCAGATTTCATATATGATAATGCTTTGTAAAAAAATAAAATTCTTAGTTTAGGCATGTAATCCTTTATTCAACGCTTCCACCCACTGCCCCGAGTCTCTGTGCTGAGACCACAGAAAATATAAAATGGGAAGACAACTATGAATGTACAAGAGGTAGCTCATGGGTAACTCACAGTGTCTTAAGAGTCTCCATATCAGATACCTTCCAGAATTGAAATATCCTTCTGCCCATAGTAGACAACTTCTATGATGACTCACAACAATCCCTACCTCCTAGTATGTATACCCAAGTATAATCTTCTCCACCTAAGTGTGGGCTAGACCTAGTATGTAGTTTTTATTGAATAGAATACAACAAAAGGGACGGGACATGACTTCCAAGTTTAGCTTACCAAAGACTATAGCTTCTGTCTTGTTTATAACTCTCTGGCTCTTCCCACATTCTCACTCTAGAAAAGCCAGCTGCCATGTCATGAACCGCCCTATGGAGAGGTCCACATGGTGAGGCAATGAGGGAAAGGTCTCACCAACAGCCAGTGAGAAAGTAAATCCTACCAACAACCAATAGAAAGGTTGGAGGCAGAACTTTTCCAGTCGACCTTTAGGATGACTGCAGCCTCCGTAGACACCTCAATGACAACCTTCTGAGAAATTCTGATTTACAGGACCCAGCAAGGGTATGCCTGAGCTCCTACTCCACAGAAACTGTGAAATTAATAAAGATTGCTGTTGTTAGCTGCTAAGTTCAAGGGTAATTTGTTATGCAGCCATAGATAACCAACATACACTGCCTTTGTGGAAGTTGCATGTCATAAGTAAAGGAAAGGAGGAGAGAATCAACTACAAGTGGGGCAATAAAAGGGGCTTCATCATGGGCATTTGCCTGCACTCTTTAGCTTCCCAGAATAATAAAAAATGAGCTGTCTATTCCCATTAATCACAGATGAGAAACAGAATAAAGATTTGGAGAATAATGTTTCAGCAAATAAGTTTTTGAAGGCTGGGACTGTATCTTATTGTAACCTCATCACCTAACACAGTGGCTGGATCATAAAAAATGCTCAAAAGTATTTGCTGAATAAACAAAAGGAGCAGATGAAGCCCCGTTTCAGTTTAGATAGCATTGAGTAGAAACACAGGAATGAAAATAATCATAAAGAAGCTCCTCCTGACACCTCTACCGCCATGCAGGCATCCAGCTGTCTTCTCTTAGGAGCCTAAGGTGAGATAGAGCAAGCCTTTCTCAGTCAGATGCGTGTAGGGAGCTAGCCTGTACTTTCAGCTCATCTATTTGTGGGCAGCGGGGGTGGCGGGGGAAACCCTGGAAGTCTAAATATTCAGATTTACAAAACAGGTAAATGAAGGACTAATCATCCCTACTTTTTTACTGTAGAAGGCAACTTCTCTTCACAGTGTTTCTTTAAATAGGAGCTCCCCAAGCACCTCCAAGTACCTGCTTCCAGATCATTAACCATTTAACAGAGAAGATGAGAAGAAAAAGAAACTCAAAACTGTTCCCTTTGTTAGAAGCTACTGCCCACTGACAATCAACCACGGGGAAAACAAAACATCTCTGAAATTGTAGCATTCATTCATGGAAAGACAGGTTTCCATTTACAGGGGGAGAAAAAGCAAAGCAAAACTATACATTTCTGGAAATTTCCAGAATTCTGCTGAATAATTAAAGCACCTCTGTACCACTTATACCTGTTCTAATAAATTGAATTCTCTGAACTGAGGTAAAAAATAAAATAAAGGCAAAATAAAGCAACTAAAAGACAACCCATTGGTCAGGCATTCTATGGAAGACTACAATAGCCCCAATGGTCCCTACCTCCTGGTATCACATCCTTACATAATCCCTTCTTTTTGAGTGTGCTTTGAACTTGTGATTTATGTGCAACTAATAGAGTACAGCAAAGTTGATGGGATGTGAATTCTGTGATTACTTTATATAAGATTGCAACTTCCATCTAGTTAGCAGGCTCTGTCTCTCTCTCTCTCTCTCTCTCTCTCTCTCTCTCTCTCTCTCTCTCTCTCTCTCTCTGTCATTCACTTTGGTGAAGCTGCCATGATAGGGAAAGCTCACACAGCAAGAAACTGAGGGCAGCCTCTCTTGAACAGCCAGCTAGGAACTGACACCTTCAATCCAACAACACTCCAGGGATGAAGTTGAAGTTGTGCCTACAACCAGGTGAGCTTGGAGGCAGATTCTTCTCCAGTCAAGCTTTCAGATGAGACCCCAGCCCTGGCTAAAACCTTGATTGCAACCTGTAAGAAACCATAAAGCAGAAAACTCAGCTAAGCTGTGTCCAGATTCCTGACTTGCAGAAACTCTGAGATAATAAAAGTGCGGTGCTTTAAGCTGCCAAGTTTGTGGAAATGTGTTAAACAGCAAAAGATAACTAATATAGCATTATAATTTTAATTTAATACAAAATCATAAAAAGTTATGAGCTACTACTGTTCTCTGTTACAGTGAGCAGTGGAAAGGTAAGGGAGGCCCAGATTATCAGCTAAATTGAGATTCTTCTTTGCATAAAAAATGTGAGTATCTTGCATTGGCTTTGGGGAAAATGATGAGAAAGTCCCTGAGACTTTACAGATGGACTTTCATGACCCACGTAAAACTAACGTTTTCTCAGTGCTTATCTGTGCCAGGCCTGTGCTAGGCAATTACCTACTTTTATAAACATGATCTAGTTGCATCTTTATAATAACATTACTTGAAATAGTAACAATGGTAGTACTAAAAGAAAACAGGAGGAGGAAAAGGCAGAGAAATAATAGCTCACATTTACTGAATACTTATTATGAGCCTACAACTTAAGCACTTTAGATATATCATCTCATTTAATCCTCTCAACTTCCAGTGAGGTAGGTTGTTACTATTGCAACCATTTTACAGCAATAAAACTAAGGTACAGGGAGGCTAACAACATTGTCCAAAGTAACATGGCTGATAAAAGATGGAGCTTTGAGTCGACTGGACACAGTGGGTCATGCCTGCAGTCTCAACTACTTGGAAGGCTTAGGCAAAAGAATCACTTGAACCCAGGAATTCATGGCTAGCCTTGTTGATATAGTGAGAACCCCTGTCTCAAAAAAAAAAGAAAGAAAGAAACGATAGAGCTCTGAACCCAGGCAGTCTGGCTCCAGAGTCCCCACATTTACTTCTCATGTGCTTCTGATATCCACTGAAGTCACCACTGAAATTATCCCCTTAAATGTGAAAGTTTTCTAGGGGTATTCCTTTGCCTTTGCACTAAAATGAGTCACAATAAGTGTAAGTGTATGCACCACCACTACATTTTGCAAAGCTGCAAGTCCTGTAAGCCAAATATTTACTACCCCACCCCAAACAGGTGTTGATATTAAACTACCCTCAAGTCAAAAAGACTAGCGCTCTCTGCCCAACGTTAAACTCTTTCTGGAATACACAGAAAGGGCATGCATAGTTCCCCACTGGGATCCCACCTGCCTGGTCTGCATATCAGGATAGAGTCCCAGAAACATCAGACAAGTCACTCGCACAAAGGCAGAAATACAAACCACAGAACAAAAGAGCCAGTCCCAATAAGAAATCTCTTCAGATGTTCAGGACAGCAGAAGCAGCTGGAGGATTGTCTCCCCACTCTGCCTTTTCTCAATTGTTCCTGCTGTGCTCCCTGTCCCTGGCTGGCTGCCCCAGTGACACTCCCGTCTGGCACTGGCCTTTACAGACACACTGAACACTTTTCAAGGGCAGGGACTTGCATCCATTCCAGAAATACAAGGTGTTGGCCATGTGCCAAGCACTGTGTAAGGTACTAAGGACACATCTACAGCCTCCATTTCTCAGAAGAACACCCGTCTCTTCATAATACTTAACACATGCTAGGTCCTTGATAGGCTGCTGGATGAACTGCAAAGGAGTAAACTGATGAAAAAGTAAAAGGAGAGATGATCAAATACAAACTCAAACTGCTAAAACTATTCCTCCAGGACAAAATGAAAGGGCCGTGAATTAATTAACTTTGTGATTCTTATAACGACTCTTTGATACATTTGATTACTGCTCTCATCCTACAGAGGAAGATGCTGAGGCTCAAATAATAAAATTTACTTAAGGTCACATAGCTAAAGTAATGAGCGGAATTAATTCCAGACAGTTTGAGGCTACATACAGTCCATACATCCAACCATGAAATATATTGCCTCCCAGTATGACACTTGACACAAAATAGTCACTTTATAAATGAAAATTTGGATGGACAGACAGATGGATGGACAGATGAATGGGTGGGTGGGTGGATGGATAGATGGATGGATGGATGGGTGGGTGGGCGGATGGATGAATGGACAGATAGATTAATGGATTTACTACGTAGATCTGCAGCAGGAATCAGAGCAGCAGATAAAATGTGGTGTCTATTTCCAGGTTAATGAGAACAGCAAGTGATAGCTTCTCTATTTACAAATCAATACAATTTCCCCAAGGCTGGGGCTTGTGGCTTCTTTTATTACGTAGGTAGTGGGTAGGTACATTCTTTAAGAGGATCATGGAAAGATGGCAATGCAGATTTATGAGTTAAGAGGTAATGAGGCCTCAGACAGTGTGACTGCATAATTTCATAACCACCAATTATGTTTGTGGCTGTACTGGCTTGAAATAATGACAAAGGTAATCAAACCTTATGCTCAGGAGCAGAATGTATTACCGTTTCTACTGTCCTTTCCTAGGCACCATATATATACCCCTGCATTTTTCCATGAAAATTTGCAATCAGAAAGCTTGGAAGGAACAGTGGGTAGATCTAGATGTTACAACACCTCATGAGGAATGAACAGCCACAGTGCGATACAGGGTGAGGTCTGTTTTGCAGCAACGAATGGCATAACTTATAGAAAACTGCAATCACAAGGCAAAAACTGATCTTGGGACAATAAAGACACAGAAGCCAACACAAGCATGTTAAAACTCAAGTTAACTCATGCTAATCACATGAGTTAAGAGTATGCTCAAGACTCTTCTGTGGCTCCCATTTCAACTCAAAGTACAAGTTAGAGTCCTCCCAGTGGACAAAAAGACCCAATGCGCTCTGGTTCCCAGTAGTTAACTTCCCCATCTTCCCCGCACTCCAGACGCACTGGCCTTATATTCCTCAGATACCTATATGTCCAACCCCTTCATCTTTAGATCAGATGTCCCCTGTCCTCCTACACAGCACTTCTATGCTCTTACCTTGCTCAGCTTGGTCCTCTCTTACAATCTCATCATCTTATAACATACTATAAAAGGGAAAAAGGAATCTAATGCTTATTGCATTGCCTCTTGCTTCCTTTACTAGAATGTAAACTCTATAAAAGGAAAGATCTTTTTTCTCTCTTTTTGTTCATGACAGCATTCCAGGTTCCTAAAATGGTATCTGGCACATAGCAGGCACTCAATTAATATTTGTTGAATAAATGAACACAGTGTATATTTCCAATGAGAAAGAAAAGAAAATCATCTCATTAACTCTCCATTCTTAGAGAAGTGGTCTTTCAAATTCAAAAGAAAATATTTTACATCAAAACTCAAAATACACAGGAAAAAAACTCAAATAAAAAAATTTTTTTCAACTCTAAAATTGTGTTAATCAAAGTCTGAAGAAATTTTGCAGGCTGACCTTTACTTTTTCCCCCCAATTTCAACTACCATCTGAGGAGTTAGGCTTCTCTCTGGCTTATACTGTATAACACAGAAGAAGCTAAGACGGTTGGCGTTCTGGCATTCTGCCTACAATGTTAAAAATAATCAGAATAAAAATTAAATACACAAGCAATGCATGGGGACTCTATCCAGGTCATTAATGGAAATTGTATTAGTATCTTGTCCCTCCATTTTCTTCAATGTGATCCCCATTTGTCAGTGCTCAAGGCCTCGCAACTCCTTTAATCAATGTGCTATTTTTGTTAAGACTGTGGTATCAGTAAATAGAAGTAAAACATGCTGCTGAGGCGTAAGTGAGGAAGGTATTAGAATAGAGGGATGCAGTGGATGTCCTAATGGCCAGTGATAGTGGATTTGTTGTTTTAGAAAATTTCTTTGGGAAAAAAATATCTGCTCAGGCTGATGGGGGCAGCCACAAGGGGCCAACAGCCCTGATGCTGATCAGGGGTCCAGGAGACTGTCACCTTCACCAAGTGGTATGTGGTGATGTTGGAAACCCAAAGCATTCAATGGTTTTCCTTTTCCTCTAGAAAGGGTCCAAATGACCTCCAAACAACAGATATCCTATCAAAGGCATATTCCTGGTCCCTAATACAGTAAGTCAAGAGTTATTTCAGTTATTCCCCTCTTTTTCAACCATAAGATTCAAGATGTCACTATGGAAACTCTAAGATTTGTAGTTTTTGTTGCAACTAGTGGAAACATTGTTCTCTTACTCACTTAAATCATTCAAGCTAATGAGTACAAAGCCTGACACATAGTAGGCGATCAACCAATGCTACCTCAATTCCCCTTTTCCTGCTCTGATACACAACAGAAACAAGTTAGTCTTGCTATTAGGATCTCTGTGCCTTATTCTGAAAAACAAGAGATCATTTTTGATTTTGGCATTTGAGAAATCACTTAGTTATCTTCCTCTTAGGTAAAATTGGCTACCATTATGTACTTCACTTCCTAAGATCAAAGGCTCTTTCTAGGTGTCTAGAAACTGTCAATTTTGCTCATCCCAGTAGAAATGGAATAAAAATAGGCAAGAAAAACTATAGTGACATCTCAAGTATGTATCAACATGCAACTTCACACACACACATATGCACACATACACATACATACACACACATACTCACACACATACACACACATATGCACACATATACATACATACATAAACACACATATACACACACATATACTCACACACACATACACATACACACACATATACACACACATACACATAGATGCACACATACATATACACACACACTCACACATATATACACACACATACACACTCACACATATACACACATACACACACACATACACCCACATACACACACATATGCATGCACATATACATACATACAAATATACACATATGCACACATATACATGCATACACACACATATACTCACACACACATACATATACACACATATGCACACATACACATACATACATACACACATATACACACACATATATTCACACACACATACACATACACACACATACATATACACGCACATACACAGAAACACATACACATACACACATACACTCACATACACACACACACATATACACACATACACACATACATCCACATACACACATATGCATGCACATATACATACATACATACACACGCATACACACATGCACACATATACATGCATACATACACATATACTCACACATGCATACACATACACACATATGCACACATACACATACATACATGCATATACACACATATACTCACACACACATACATATACACGCACATACACAGATACACACACATATACACACACATTCACATATAGACATACACATATACACACATACACTCACACACACATACACACACATGCACACATATACACACACATACACACATACACACATACACCCACATACACACACATATGCATGCACATACACACATATACACACACATACACACATATACACACATAGATACATACACAGTTTGACAAAAGAAAAAAGGGTAGGCTGAAAAAAAAAAGTCAAGAATATTTTTTCCCCAGGGTACACCAAGGACCTTAGAAAAGGTACCTGAGGTTTTGAAAAGAAGCCCACTAGGCAAACACTTCCATATTCCGTGAATCAATCCGTCCTGCTTTTACTTCAGAGGGAGTTACTTGGGAGAACCTGGCCCTAAATAAAGAAGCCAGTCTGATTAAGTTAAAGAATTGGTAAAATACACCTCACTCTGAGGCATCTCAGGCTATTAGGTGGTATTCCAAACCATTATTTCATTAAAGAGAAAATGAGATGACAAATAACAAAAAGTCTGTGTTAATTTTTAATAGCAATGCATTTACTGTATTTCCATGGTGATGTATTCATGTACTTCATAATAAATACATACAGTGAGTAGCCTGGAGATACCTCTGTCTGAATCAGGGCAAGAATCACATATTTTATTGGATAGGCTCTAGACAGATGGATGTATCCTAAGAAATCCAGGGGTTAGTTTGTGGGACTGCAAATATTCCAGTGCTACAGTCAACTATTGTTTTCTCTTCCCCCACTTTAACTTTGACTTTAGGTTACAGCGAGACTATTCATGTGTGAAACCCCAATTCTGGTGACTCACACATTTTTTTGCCTACTCCCTTATCAAGTTCGAAAAAATAAATCAAACGAAAAACTTCTGGTAGGCTTCTTTCAAGCCATGAGGTCTTACTCCCTTTACCCAAGTAACCAAACAGGCTAAATACGGGTTTCTAAGTGATGAGCATTTCCTCTGACCCTACTTCCATTTGAATTAAAGAGAATGGCTAAAAACCAACTTATAAATACCTATTTTGGACTAATGACTTGGTGACCTAAGTGTAATGTATTTTACATAGCAACAGCTCCAGGAAGGTTGGTTTTAACAGACATTGATGTCAATAATATCTCAAAAAGTACAGCTTAATGGAAAGCATCTCTGCTATGGATGGAGACTAGGTTTCTGCAATTCTGCTAAGTGGTTCTTCTGGCAGCAGTCTCTTTAAAATGGCCAAAACCAAGAGACAAAAACACTGAGATCCATCTTCCAGAAAAGCAAGAGAAAAAAAATGATTATCTTTCTCCTTCCTCCGTAGGCATCTCACATTTAAGAAAGGACAGTTTCCCAGGCTGAGAAATCATTGCAGCATTGCTATTTCAACCCATGCTGGCACTGTTTTTAAATGCTGGGACAAAAATCTGCATCTTCAGTAGGTTTTGTTTTATGTTAGCCTGGTTTGGTTTGGGTGTTGATTTTTTGTTTGTGTTTATTTTGTCCTGCTTTGGAATGTATTAAGTAGAGTGTCTGTAAATAGCGTTATACTAGGGTTGTCGGGTATCTGTATGTAAACAGTCATTTATATGTCACGTTAGATAATTTGGATCTGATTCTTGAGATGATAACATTAATACTATCCCAATACTAAAACTAATGTATCTAAAAGCTATACCTAGTACTTTTAAAAACGCTTATCAAAGCTAGGAACTAATATAAACAATTAGGTGCTTTATATGCATGACCTTATTTAATTTTCACACACTCCTTCGAAGGGCTGAGTTCTTGAGGATGTTAGAATGTCTTTTTATGAAATAATGGCAATTGATAGTAATTATTTTGAAAACATTTTCATTTAACAAAAGTTTTGGCAGTCCACTTTCCAACATAAAAAAATGCAAAAATCTAGGGATTATGCACTAAGATTTACCCCTGCACGGCCACCTGCCCCTCTCACACTCTACATGTTGGATGATGGGAAGGTAAAAGGAGTCTCTCTGTTCTTTTATTATTATCATCATTATTATACTTTGAGTTCTGGGGTACTTGTGCAGGACGTGCAGGTTTGTTACATAGGTATACATGCACCATGATGGTTGGCTGCATCCATCACCCATCATCTACATTAGGTATTTCTCCTAATACTATCCCTCCCCTAGCCCCCACCCCCTGACAGGCCCTGGTGTGTGGTGTTCTCTGTTCTTAAGTGTTTATCATGTGATAGGCCTGTCATATATGTCGTATCTGTTATTTTGTTTAATCACAAATATAAAACAACCCTGAAGAGTTATTGTTATTTATTCCCAGTTTTGACTTATGAGGAAACAGAGGCTAAGAGAGATAAGTAATTTGCCCAGAGTCAGTATTGCCCAAATGGTAAGCAGCAGGGGCAGAATCTGAATCTAAGTACCTGCACCGTCTCAAATGTCATATTCCTTCTGCAATATCCCACTGGTTCTGAGGCTTCCACAATCAGATTTGAGAGAGAAGTTGGTCATTTTATGTAAAAAGGTAAGAAAGGAGGAAACTTTATAGACACATTCTCAACTGAGAATTTCATAGAATCTACTTAGTGATTCATGGATGCCATTTTTTTGACAGAAAAAAAGCAAAAAGCTTTTGCTTTTTGAATGGCCCACATCTATCTGATGTGGAGATTATGTGTTTCGTTTGGAGGTGGGGAGCTGGGGCTCTCTATCAGCATAACAACGAATTCTTAGCACAGTCTTTGTCCCCAAAGAGTCACAAAATACATGATATATACCAGATATTCAGAGCTTCATGCATGTATATTTGCAAATACGTAGTCTTGTGGGCATAAGACATATTACTTTGCTATTCTGACAATGATAGAAGACTAAGTCTTGAATTTCTATCTCTACAATGGACGTGAGAAGACATTCTGCTCCAACAAGCTCCTGGGAGGATTACGTGTCTGCTCACCATCCTTCCTCTCCGCCTCACTCCTCACCCAATTCATTCAGAGACGGCAACAAAGAGCGCTCCGACTCCCTCTGGACATCATTGGCCTGTGACCTTGGCCACATGGTAGTGGCAGGAAGGACTTGACCGGAATCTCATCCATTTTCCCTCCCCCTCTGGGTGGTCAATGAGCTGGAAAATGAAGGGCACAATGCAGGTTTACGAGACTCATAAGTAGGTCACAGCTGATCCCAATTCCATCATCTGGCAGCTGGGTCTGTGGACCAGCTTGGGCCATCCTACCACTTTCGAGGGGAGCCCTGCTTGAAAACGTCCTTTCTTCTTTATAATGCTCCCCCGCCGACTGGCAGCAGCAGGCCCAAAGGACCCAGCAATGCAACTCTTCTCTGTGTAGGTCAAAACACCCTTGGAGAGCGTGGCTTTCTTTGGGAAAACTTCAGAAGGAGGCACATGCAGAGGAAAGCAAGGGAAAGCAGACAGTAGCCTGGCCAAGGGAGCACTCGAAGACAAAATAGCAGTCGTCAAATACTTTGGGTCAGTTATGGACAAAAAAAAAAACAACGGGGGGCCAGCAGGTAAAAATTATAACCTTGTGACCTAAGGCAAGTCACCTACTCTGTGCCTTGGTTTTCTTGCATGTAAAACTGGAATAATAACAGTAGCCACCTTACAGAGTTGCTAAGAATAATAAATGTAATAAATATTAATATCTGTAGAGTTCCTAAAATGGGCCTGCTGCAGAGTATACCTTACATGAGAGTTAGCTTATTGCCATTATTATTAGGAAGACTTGGGCTCAATGCAAACTTTTTTGGCAAAAAGTATAAATACATGTTTTTAAACAGTGACCTTCCTTAAAGGGTAGTAAGCTCCCCAACACTAGAGGCATTCAACCGAGGCAGGACATGGGGACATAGAAAGTAGCATGCAGCAGGGATGCCGCAGAAAAGATTCATAAATGGGGACAGCAAAACCAAGAAAGTAATAATACTACGTTTTCTGGCTCTTTAGCACATTTTTCCTATATGATTTTGTCTTCAAAGCCAACCTGTGAAGTACAGAAGGTAAGTAGTATACCCACTGTGCAGAAGGTAAAACAGAGGCTCAGTTAAGCCTGGCGTCCTGTCCAAAGTCAAACAGCCTCATCTAGAAGTTTAGAAATCTCCAGAGAGCTCGAGTGGCCTCTTAGAAATGCGTCTTTCTCCATCTCACCACCATGCCTCATCTCAGACAGTGCCTCCTGATTTCCTCCAGTTTCTCCACATAGCCTCCTACCCTAACTGAATCCTTCCCTCTCAGCCTAATCCTGACATATGCTTGCTTGAGCTTCCAAAATCCTGCTGTTTCACAGATTTCCTCACCTAATCCCTCATTTGTCTGTCACCCGTAATCTGTTTACCCTGGGAGGGGAGGAAAATAGATTTTATTCTGAGAAAAGATGAAGTTTCTGTTGCAGCCTAGCTTGAGCTTTGACTTCTGAGATTCAGGAAAGAGGCTTGGAAATCCTAAAACCAGAAAAGCAAAGGCCTTCAAGACAGCAGTTGTGCCCACATAGAGGAATCAGTGAAAATACCCTCTGCATGTGTGGCCCTAGCTGTATACAACATACTTTCCCATCCCTCCCTCTAAATTGCACATCCACAGGGCACACTCACATTAGCCAGTCTGTCCCTGCCTCAGAACCGGGGGAAGTTAAGGCCAACGTCAACCATTTTGGCAAGGAGGAAAGTACCGGGTTCTGTTTCAATAACATCTCACAGAGGCACTGGGGAGATGAACGCCCGACAGCAAATGAGAGTTTCAGGTCCATAAACCAGATTGTCTGAGAGTGCGAGTCAGTTATTTTCTCATTCATGATCTCCAATGGCACACACAAAGTTCGAGTCATCAGAGTCCCTGGAGAGACGTTTTCAGCCTGTGCACACATTTGTGCTCATTAATGTTGGATGGTTCTCAGCTACCCACACCAAACCTCAACACCCAAGCGCTCCCTCTCCAGGGCCACCATTGACTTTCTGCTTCTGCTTGCATCTCTCTGATGTAGTCACTCTTATTTTCTTACTTAGAAGCAGCTGGGGATTTCCTAAGAGAAAGCGTGAACTCTCTTTTTCAACCCATGGGAAATGCTGCCTACACTAATTCCTCTCTTTTCTTTCTCTCTCCCTTTCCTCAACTCTTTCCTCCACCCCCTTCCCCTATTCACTCCCCACTCCACCTGTCCCTCCCATTCTCTCTTCACTTCTCCTCTCCTCCTTTATCTCCTCCTCCCTTCTCATCCCTCTTGCTCTCCCTCCCCTTCTTCTTCATCCTCCTCTTCCTCCTTTCTCCTTCTTCTCTTCTTTCTCCTTCTTTCTCCATCTCCTTTCATTTTTCTTCCTTCTCATGTCTTTTCTTTACCTCTAACAAACATGAAAAATTTTCCCTCAACACTTGATTCTTTTTCATCCTACTCCCAATTTTCCTTCCCCCTCCACAATATTTTGGTAATAGTAATAATGCCTTCTGAAACATCAAAATGAAACAAAATTTACAGATTCTTTTTGCTCACCTTTTTGATCGCTATTGTAAAAGCAGCTCTCTAAATTAATTTCCAGGATGTTATGACTATACCTAAATGCAAACTTCTAAAGCAATCTCTAGAATTGTTGCAGAGCAGGGCTTTAGATCATAGGGATCAAGTGTTTGTTTTTTTGTTTTGTTTTTTGAGACGGAGTTTCACTCTTGTTACCCAGGCTGGAGTGCAATGGCGCCATCTCGGCTCACTGCAACCTCCGCCTCCTGGGTTCAGGCAATTCTCCTGCCTCAGCCTCCTGAGTAGCTGGGATTACAGGCATGCGCCACCATGCCCAGCTAATGTTTTGTATTTTTAGTAGAGACGAGGTTTCACCATGTTGACCAGGACAGTCTCGACCTCTTGCTCTCATGATCCACCCGCCTCGGCCTCCCAAGTGTTTTTGTTTTTTAATTGAACAATATTCCTCATCTTGTGTTATGAGTTGATTTATGTCCCTGCCTCCCACCCAAATTTATAAGTTGAAGCCCTAATGTTCAGGACCTCAGAATGTGACTGCATGTGGCAAGAGAACTTTAAAGAGGTGAGGTCATGAGAGAGAGCCCTAATCCAGTGTGACTGGTATCCTTATAACAAGAGGAAATTTGCATATGGAGAAATACCAGAGATGTGCATATGGGAGGAAAAGTCATGTGAGGACACAGGAAAAAGATGGTCATCTGCTACCAAAGAGAATGGCCTCTGGAGAAACCAAGCTGGCACCTTGGTCTTAGACTTATAGCCTCCAGAACTGTGAGAAAATGAATTCCCATTGTTCAAGCCCTGTAGCCTGTGCTATTTTACTATGGCAACCCAAAGCAAACTGATATACTCTGTGAAAAATAGGACATTTATAAACTAAATACAAGTATTTACCAGTATTCTCTTTTGCATTTGGGAATATGAAAAGAAAAAAAATTTCCATGTCTACCAAGTCTTTATTCTTTAAGTTTCACGAAAATTTTTTTTTTAGATGGCCACAAGCCTGTGCCCCTGTGGTCCAGGTTGGAGAGCAGTAGCATGGTCTCAGTTCACTGCAACCTCTGCCTCCTGGGTTCAAACAATTCTCATGCCCCAGCCTCCCAAGTAGCTGGGACTATAGACATGTGCCACCACGCCTGGCTAATTTTATACTTTTAGTAGAGTTGGGGTTTCACCATGTTGGCCAGGCTGGTCTTGAACTCCTGACCTCAAGTGATCCACCTGCCTTGGCCTCCCAAAGTGTTGGGATTACATTTGAGTGAGCCACAATGCCTAGAGAGGACAAATCTTTTTTGAGGCAAAATGGACAATAAATAAACCAAGACAAACATCACCTTGGCATTTTTCTTGAAGTACTATGGCCCAGAGATAAAGCCATAACTCCAAGAGCAACCAGTGTTCTGAGCACCCAGGAAGCCTGCCCTGGCCTCCTCCAGAGCTGGAATGACACAAAGCCACTTGTGTGTCAAAGAGTTCTTCAGGGTAGAATTAGAACTGATTTAAATTATTCTCCACAACTATCAACCAGATTCCACATGGAAAAAAAGTTATTTGAGAAACTAAGCACAGAAATTTAAATACTTCAATCAGTTAAAAAATAATCATAGATCTAAAGCCAGCCAATGTTGGGTACATTCAGAAGGTCAGCCAGACCTTGGAAGTGACTAGAAATGGAGGATTATCAAAACTCAACTGTATGGGGACATACAGGCCTAAGTCTACTCTTGGGCACCTCTAGATTCTCATAGATCCCATCCAAATTGTAAATTCCTCTGGAAGCCCCTTCGCTGAGAAATCTTGAGGTCTGTGCATGAAGTCCTTACATGTGTTTGGTTGTTAGGAAATGAAACAGAATCTCAATGGCCCATAGATGAATCTTCTCTTGACTATAATCAAACCACTCACCCACTTTTATAAGTCTACCTGTGCCCAAATAAATCATTAATGCCAGTGATTACAGCCTCTGACATCACCCTCTAATAGATAAAACCACAAAAGCTCACAGTCATGCGTGCACATGAGCTTATAAGCTCATGTAGTTATCTCTAATAAGCTAGTGAGGACAAGGAAAAATCAGATTTAAAAACTCATTCGTGATCCTATTTTCTCTTCTTCCTTAAGCCCATTCTTTCACCAGACAAGCCCAGATTCTCAGTAGCATCTCTTCCACCACCCTAGGAGGAGAGAGGGAGGCCATCACAAGGGTTAACAAATCCATTTCTATAAATAGACTCTCCTCTGCCATTGTCTCTAGGAAGAAGTATCTTTACACTTGCCTCCCATGATCCTCCAGATTAAAGAAAAACCAAAGGCACTCTGAACGGGCAAAGTGTACACACACCTGGGCTATCAGTTGGCCGTCTGAGAAAACTTACAGATCTCCCAAGGGAACAGGAAGTATCTCATGTTAAAACTGTCCTTAAAAGGTTATGTTGAGTCATACTAGGAATGTAAAATATTCACCATCTATCTCTCAACTTGGATTTGGAGGGTCAGGATCAAAATAGGCCCTAAAAGGTCATTCATCCAGGCTTACATTCCCAAAGGACCCTCAACACTTTAGCCTTTAAAATTGTTCTTATTACAGAGTACGTAAACACTCACAAAAATAGTAAGCATTACCATAAGCCTATTGCTCAGCTTCAACAATTATTATCAACACGGTTTCATCCAGCCCTCTGTTTGTTGTGGTTCCAGGGTATTTTAAGAAAAAAAACAAACAGGCTGGGCACGGTGGCTCATGCCTGTAATCCCAGCACTTTGGGAGGCTGAGGCAGGTGGATCACGAGGTCAGGAGATGGTGACCATCCTGGCCAACATGGTGAAACCTTGTGTTTACTAAAAATACAAAAATTAGCTGGGTGCGGTGGTACACATCTGTAATCCCAGCTACTCTGGAGGCTGAGGCAGAAGAATCACTTGAGCTCAAGAGGCAGAGATTGCAATGAGCCAAGATCGCATCACTGCACTCCAGCTTAGCAACAGAGCAAGACTCCGTCTCAAAAAAAAAAAAAAAAGAAAGAAAAAAGAAAAAAAAAAAAGAAAGAAAATACCAAACATCATAAATTCAGTCTTTCAGTATTATTTCCAAATCACTCTGCAAATATAGTCACCACTGATGAGAATACAAAAAGATAGAAGCTGTCAACAAACAACTCTAAACTAGTGTTCCAACACTTGTCTACCTGCCTATACTGTAGAGTGAATTAATAACGTTTCTGAATTCAGTGATTCATATTTGGTGGCTACACTGCATTGAGTTTTTGTTAACAGCAAATGATTTCTTAAGTGTTAACCTTCAAAGGTTATAACCATGTTTTTTACATTTCTTTACTTTGCCAATTATCTAAGAACTTTAAAACACAGAAGAGAAGAGAAAATGCAGGGGGAAAGGAAAGCAAGAAAACATAAGTTAAAAAAAGAAAGTGGCCAAGGGCTCTCTGAACCTCTGGAACTTGTCTGCAATGAAAACTTCCTAGGGATTAAATTCAGTGACACAATGCTGATGTCACAGCAACAATGTGTTGAGTGTTTACTACATGTCAAGCACTATTCGTACCCTTGAAGGAGAAAACTTGAAAATGGAGATTGCTTTATTTATCTCTGTTTATTCTACAGTACTTGGATATGGAAGTACCCAATTAGTGTGTGTTCGTTGTAGTCATTCTGCAGAGAGTACAGAAGACACACAGCCTGAGGCACTTACAGAAAAGTAGAGAGGGGAGGTAGTAACTTAGCAACAGTGCAAAGGTAAACTTTGGCTTTGGGAAAAAGGAACTTATTTTGAGGAACTAGTCCCTTTTTCTTGCTCCAGTAGCTTTCTGTCTGCCTCTTAAACCTCCCAACCAGAGAACACACAATTGCTACTTTTTTTAAAATTGCACTTTAGGTTCTGGGGTACATGTGCAGATCATGCAGGATTGTTGCATAGGTACCTACATGGCAATGTGGTTTGCTGCCTCCATCCCCTATCACCTATATCTGGCATTTCTCCCCATGTTATCCCTCCCCAACCTTCCCACCCCCCACTGGCCCTGCCCTAGCTCCCCCAACAGATCCCAGTGTGTGATGCTCCCCTCCCTGTGACCATGTGTTCTCATTGTTCAACACCTGCCTATGAGTGAGAACATGCGGTGTTTGATTTTCTGTTCCTGTGTCAGTTTGCTGAGAATGATGGTTTCCAGATTCATCCATGTGCCTATAAAGGACATAAACTCATTGTTTTTTTTATGGCTGCACAGTATTCCATGGTGTACATGTACCACATTTTCGTTGTCCAGTCTATCATGGATGGGCATTTGGGTTGGTTCTAGGTATTCTTTTTAGTATGGTTTCATTAATAAACAAATGCAAAGTTCCTCTATTTACATTATAAAGTATGCAATCACCAGCTGGCTGGATCTTTCCTGAAGCCAGGGCTCCCTTTGGGCACCTCAGGATATAGTACTATAGCCTTGAGACTCTGCAGTGGGGGAGCATAGACAGAGTAACATAGGCAGGACCAAGGATGAGGCAAGGGAAGAGTTAATGCATTATAAGGGTGGCTGAGCCCATCCCAAAGGAGTGTGCTGGCAAGGTTCATTTTTTATACCATTTTATTTCTTCTGCACTAATTCACAGTCATTATCATATCCGGACAAGTGTCTCATGCTTCATTTACTGACATTAATTAATTTCCCCACCCCTTGCTTTTTATCGTATTTTAAAAGAACGAGAGGGAAATATCCCATTCTCTTAGAGAAAGAATGCAGGTCTAACAGTGATCAGCAGCTGCCTTTCTCTAGTACAGCTGAGGACAATAAGAAATGTACTTACTAAACCATAGCTGTGGCTAAACCTTTTACCTCCTGTTGTGACCCTTAACCCACACCCCAACTCCCAGTCTCTTCCCATCTTCTAGTGATTTACAGAGTGGTGATAGAAGAGAATGGCTGACCTGGGACACTTCTAAGCTCTCTCTCCCCCTCAGCGAATGGAACAAACTGTATCCAGTCACGACATGGAGGAAAGTAACACACGCATTAAAGGGATTAGCTGATAACTGCCCAGGAGCACAAATCACACTTCCTGACTCAGTCACTGAAACTTGCAACTTCACTGCACAACCTAAAAACCCCAGCTGGGCACATGTCTGCATGTCCAGCCTGCCTCTCAAAAGGGTAGGCCAAAGTGGTGGAGAAGTGAGTTAAATTGAATATACCTAAGCGTCCCCACTAGAAACATTCTTTGGTGTGTGTGTTGCCTTGTCATTTACTCTGTTATTGAATTACATAATTCCCCAACTGTATTATTTGTTATGATCTATTATTAAACTCTGTGGCACTAGTGTACTATTCCGCAGCTGCATTAACACTGCATTCCTGGCAGTCTACCTGTATTAATAATTCTGCCTCTTGAATCCAGAAATGTATCTTGATGGTAGCTATTCTTCTTTTTTGGCTCTGTGTGTATGTGTTTGTGTGTGTAAGAGCATGGCTTGGTTTATATTGAAGCATAAATGGCTTGGCCCTTCTTCAAAAGGAGGCTTCCACTGAAAAATCGAACCAGCAGTCTAGGTAACATAAGTCATGAGCTAAAACTGCCATAATTTAGTTTGTATCCTTGTCAAGACATACTTCTCTAGGCCTCAGTTTCCTCATTTATGAAATGAAATTGTTGGGTAAAATGAACTCTAGGGTCTTTTTTTTTTTTTTTTTTTTTCACATCAGTTAGAACAGCAATCATTTTTTTTTTTTCTTTTTTTTTTCTTTTTTTTTATTGCATTTTAGGTTTTGGGGTACATGTGATGAACATGCAAGATTGTTGCATAGGTACACACATGGCAGTGTGCTTTGCTGCCTTCCGTCCCCTCACCTGTATCTGTCATTTCTCCCCATGCTATCTCTTCCCACCTCCCCACCCCCCGCCCCTCCCCCATTTCCCCCCAACAGACCCCAGTGTGTAGTGCTCCCCTCCCTGTGTCCATGTGTTCTCATTGTTCAACACCCGCCTATGAGCGAGAATATACGGTGTTTGATTTTCTGCTCTTGTGTCAGTTTGCTGAGAATGATGGTTTCCAGGTTCATCCATGTCCCTATAAAGGACGTGAACTCATCGTTTTTGATGGCTGCATAATATTCCATGGTGTATATGTACCACATTTTCCCTATCCAGTCTATCATCGTTGGGCATTTGGGTTGGTTCCAGGTCTTTGCTATTGTAAACAGTGCTGCAATGAACATTCGTGTGCACGTGTCCTTGTAGTAGAATGATTTATAATCCTTTGGATATATACCCAGTAATGGGATTGCTGGGTCAAATGGGATTTCTATTTTTAGGTCCTTGAGGAATCGCCACACTGTCTTCCACAATGGTTGAATTAAGAGAGCCAAATCAAGAACGAACTGCCATTCACAATTGCTACAAAGAGAATAAAGTACCTAGGAATACAACTAACAAGGAACGTAAAGGACCTCTTCAAGGAGAACTACAAGCCATTGCTCAACGAAATAAGAGAGGATACAAACAGATGGAGAAACATTCCATGTTCATGGTTAGGAAGAATCAACATCGTGAAAATGGCCATACTGCCCAAAGTAATTTACAGATTCAACGCTATTCCCATCAAGCTACCAATGACCTTCTTCACAGAACTGGAAAAAAACACCTTAAACTTCATATGGAACCAAAAGAGAGCCCGCATAGCCAAGTCAATTCTAAGCAAAAAGAACAAAGCGGGAGGCATCACATTACCGGACTTCAAACTATACTACAAGGCTACAGTAATCAAAACAGCATGGTACTGGTACCAAAACAGAGATATAGACCAATGGAACAGAACAGAGGCCTCACAGGAAATACAACATACCCACAACCATCTGATCTTCGACAAACCTGACAAAAACAAGCAATGGGGAAAGGACTCCCTGTTTAATAAATGGTGTTGGGAAAACTGGCTAGCCATGTGCAGAAAGCAGAAACAGGACCCCTTCCTGACACCTTACACCAAAATTAACTCCAGATGGATTAAAGACTTAAACATCAGACCTAATACCATAAAAACCTTACAAGAAAATCTAGGCAAAACCATTCAGGACATAGGTGTAGGCAAGGACTTCATGACCAAAACGCCAAAAGCAATGGCAACAAAAGCCAAAATAGACAAATGGGACCTAATCAAACTCTAGGGTCTTTTTAAAAATCTCTGGAGTCCTCCCCCTCACCTGGAATTTCCCAAGGCTGAAGGAACTCCCAGGCATTCTGAATTCTAATTCTGCCTAAATTTTAATTTTTTTTTTCTCTATGCCATTAGAAAGAGGGGCAAAACTTTGATTGTTTCTCATCTCTGCTGCATAGATCAGAATCCTCCTCTGTATAGATTAAGTGCCTTGTTAGCATTCTTAAAAAGATATAACTGAGAGCCAAGTTATCAGATAATAGAGAACACAGTTAAGATTGCAAGGATTATTAGTAGTTGATTTGTTGGATTCTCTCTTGGAGTCACCAGTGACATGCAGTTGGTGGAAAGCTCTAACCCCTCCTTTCCATAGCTGCTAAGTCTCTATGCTGAAGTCAGTAAGAAAACCTCAGCTGTGACATTGAACTAATTACCAGAAATGGGAAATGCAGAGGAATTTAAGAGTTATTAATTCATTTCCAACAAGTTGAACAGCAGATCAACATAAATGTAGACTTTCCCACTGAAGATGCAGACAGAGTCACATAGAAGGGGTTCTAAGTACTTTAGTCTCTGTGTGTGTGTGGGGTGTGTGTGTGTGTGTGTGTGGGTGTGTGTGTGTGTATGCGTGCTTTGCTTAAGCCAAAGTCTTGATGTGATAATAGTCATGATTGCTAGTGCTCTAGTTCACTATCTTTTTGTGAGCTTACTCGTCCCAGGACTGCTGAAAATGCCCTTCATAATCAGAAAATAAAACAGAACATGTTTAGAAATTTAAACAAACAGTCTCATGGGGAAATGAGAAGTGTCCCCAGATGCTGGGGATGGAGATGGGAAGATGGGTACTAGAACACATCACAGCTAGGCAAAGATCCTAAATAACCTTTAAAAAAGCAGAGTAAGGTGACATCTAAATCAAAACTACAGCCAGGATTGATTAGTAACTAGTGCAAAGTAGGAAAAAAAAAAAAAAAAAAAACAACATTAAGAAGAGGGAGGGGGTGATGCTGACTAATTATCAAGCCTGTCATTTCTGACAGCTGTCCCTTTAAAAAGTTAAGAAACTACATTCAAATTATCTCAAGATTATCCACATGAACAAATCTAGAAGATCACTGTGCTTGTAGTCATATTGTCTATTCTTTCTGTCAAAACAGAAATAAAAAGTCTAATAATATAACCAATCAAATCCGTTAAGTCTAAAGTCCTTGTTGAAGTACATGAAACAAGTAATAAAGAATGTAATAGTCTTGAATCGGTCCTTCAGCCAAGCCACTGACAGGTATTTATTCAGGGCTTACAATGGGCTCAGCAGCCTTATGTCCTGACTGCAATTCAAGATGTTTGGGCGAGAGACAAGGGTCTAGCCCCAGTTATGTCCTTGTCTTTTTTTGAGGACTCAAACAAAGCATATGATCTAGTTTGACAATATTTATCAAGCTTCTATTATGAGACTGGATAGCCCTGAGTGTATAGGAGAGCCAAGAAGTAGCAGGAATCATTGTCTACCTCAATGAGATAGATCAAGATAGTGATAAACAAGTACACAAATAGCACAATAACTTTGAATAGCCTCAGTTTCCTGATTTATAACATGGAAACAATTATCAGCTAACAAGAGTATATCAGCTTTGTGGGTTTTGGAGTTTGAGAAAAGATACAGTAGTCAGCTGACATAAATACATCCAAAGTTTTGCATTTGTGGGAAATGAAATTTGCTCTTTGGTCAAAACTTGAAAGTTTTTATTGGGATTTCACAATATGTGCTGGGTTTCTCTGTTTCATAGGGAATAACTTTTAGTTGAATCCTTGACATAAGAAATCCTTTTATCAACTTACTTACATAGATAATATATCTTGCTGAAGTGATTCAGGCTCTTGGGAGGGGGAAAGATGGGGAGATACCCTAAAAAATAAGGGGAAGTTCAAGAAACAAATATTTCCTAAAGGAACTCTATTAAATAATAGTAAGATTCTTGAGCTCAGGGACAGGATAAGCAAAATGCCAGGTGACTCTGGAGACTCTAGGAGGAGATGTCCTTTCTGTTGGTGGCAGCAACCTGAACTGAACATTACTACAATTTTTCTCCATAGAAAGTATTTCTATTGTTCTTGGTTTGAAGATGAAAAGGCTTGAAGATTGCTAGATCTTTCTCTCTGTGATTTTCCGTAAAGAATACCTATCACTTCTCCTCCTGTCTGTGCAACTCAAAATATATTGCAGTCATCCATTTTGATGGTCAAAACCCTCAGACTTTGCCTGGGCTCTTTCAGGATAGGGGGTTTGTGTGACAACAGATGAGGCCATCACGGAAGACCCTGCAATCACACCTGAATCACCAACAGCCTCAGTGAAATTTCTCCTCTAGCAGGACTTCTTTTCCTTCCTTCTGCCTGGGAGATAATTCTTAAGTGAAAGCTAACATTGTCACAGGTAGAATGAAGTCTGAAACTTGAAAGAAAAAGAAATAATCCTATCGTATCCGCTGTGATCTAAAACAGTGGAGAGTTAACTTGATAAGAATGTCCAGTCATATTGTAAATCAGTTAAGATTCATTTTTCACAGTGTTCGCCTACAGAGACTATCATTCACTAACAAAATGTTGTACAATTTTTGTCCAGACCTGCCTCCCTCTTACCTGTGAACTCTGAGTTTTAGTTAAAAACCATTTTATTCAGGTCTATTAAACCCACACATGCACACCAGAATATCACGGATGACTTGTGTAGATTTTTCTTCTTTACTAACTTTCTGCCACCACCACCTGGCTGTGGAAAAAGAACCATGGATTGGCATGGTCTCCAGTGACCTCTTTTCCCTTCTTCATGCCCAATGAAATGGCCAGAGAGACGTCACAAAGGAGAGACGATATAGAGGAAAGTTGGAACATGGACTGGCGGGGAACAAGATGGGCAGAAGAACAAATAGAAATGAAAACTAGAAATGAAAATAAGTGGGAAATGAAAATAAGTGGGCCAAGACAGAGAAATAAAGGGAAAGAAAAGTTAGCCAAATGCAAATTTCACCTGGTCCTCATTTTAATCATGTGTCTGCTCCATTTTTTAATAAAAGGGGAATAGCATAAAAAGACACACAAAAAAATAAGGCTGCACAATATTCAAATGAGAAAGGAGACAGATGTGTGAAATAATACTACACAATTAAAGAATATATCCTGAACATTGACATTTTAGCCTACACTTATACTTAGCTATTATCCTTAATGGACACTGACTTACATAATGTGAAAAAATAGTAAATTATTTATCAGCAAATTATTTATCAGCAACTCAGGTCAACTGTGAAAACAATTCTTCTACTTCATATTCCCTAATGCACCATTTCTTAAAATGAGATTTCTAGACTCATTGTGTAGGAATCATCTACTTCTGTTAAATAAAGGTTGCTGGATGCCACCCAGTGCTAGGACTTTCTAGAGCTCTGACTTGGGAATCCAACTTTTAACAAGTATCCCTGGTAATTCTAATATCCTCTAAAATTTGAAAGATGCTCCTCTAACCTTTTCACAACCTGTGCTGTGTGCAATTACCTAATTATGTTGAATGTGGCAAGTGTGTTTTTGAAAGTTAACTTCTTGAACATCTCAGATGCATCTAGAATTGCAGCCATTACATAAACAGTGAGTCTTTTATAATATAAGCCCCAAAACCAAGCTTACTTCTCTAGATTTGGTTTTTGGTTTTTGGGTTTGTTGTTGTTGTTTGTTGAGACAGAGTCTCACTCTGTCGCCCAGGCTGGAGTGCAGTGGTGCGATCTCAGGTCAGGGCAACCTCTGCCTCCCAAGTTCAAGCAGTTTTCCTGTCTCAGCCTCCTGAGTAGCTGGGATTATAGGTGCCTAACACTATGCCCAGCTAATTTTTGTATTTTTTAGTACAGATGGAGTTTTGCCATATTTTCCAGGCTGGTCTTGGACTCCTGATCTCAGGTAATTTGCCCGCATTGGCCTCCCAAAGTGCTGGGATTACAGGCGTGAGCCACCGTGCCTGGCCTTATCTCTCCAAATTTGATTACTGATATTTCTCAGGGTATCTAATGTAATCCAATCTACAGAGGTTTTCTTCCACAAGAAAAATAGTATCAAATAATTACAAAAACCTTCATGTGATCACACATTCAATTTATATAAAATAATATTTGGAGCAAGATACAAAAGAAATAAAATTATTAACCTCCATAATAGTTCACTTGAGTGCAAAAGAAAAACTTGAAGAGCTCATTTAAAATTGCAAATTCCTAGATATTCTAATTCAGTGAGCTTAGGGAGGTACCCAGAATCTGCATTTTAACAGGTATTATTCTGGGGAGAAACCTTAGGAAATGCTGACTTAGTACAACCTGAACTGTCTTGACTTAATAGTTTAAATCAGTGTTTCCCAAACTGTGATCCCCAGACCAGCAGTATCAGCATCACGTCAGGATGTGTTGGAAATGCAAATTCGTGGTTCCCATCCCAGATCCAATGAATCAGAGACTGCCAACGGACTCCAACAGTCTGTGGTTTAACAAACTCTCCAGTCGCACTTTGTTTATATCGGCACTTAGCGCAGTAGTTCTCAACTTTGCAGAACGTTAGAATGACCTGGGGAACTTTAGAAAACCCTATGCCCAGACCACTTCTCAGACTCACTGTACCTCTTGGGAAAGCAGGTGGGGCAGGTCCTGGGTTTAATAATTTTTAAAACTCCCCAGGCGATTCTAATGTGTAGAGAAGATGGCAAACTGACTTAGAGCAATAATCATTTTCTCACTCATGAAGCACAGAGATATTCACACCCTAACTTACCTATTGTAGCACATTGCTTTGCTATTAAAAAACAATAATAATTACGACTATCCTTGTTCTTTAGTCGTGTTTTTTCACTTTAACTTCTTAGAAGTTGGTGGTATGATAACTATTACATCTCTGCATAGAGCTTGAGGGAGGATGGAAAAAAGAGACACAACTAACTTGCAGCTAGATCAAGTTAAGTACCTCAAGTGACTGGAAAGTGTAGGGGCTGAGTTTCTAAAACGCTCCTTCAGCTATGAGTTCCCTACCTCTAGATCAAAAACACACATAATGGAGAAGAGAAAGCTACCCTTGGTCTTCTTTCTCCAATCTGCCCTCAACCCCGTGATTAGTTCCTCCATCAACCATGGTGAGTGGGCTGGGAGTCACTTATCCTTCTTGAAACTGCCCCATTTGTGTCAAGGTTATTTTGTACAAAATGATAAGCATTACCCATTAATTCTCTTCTTTACCTCCTACATTTTCCCCAAGACTAGGCTCTTAGAAAGGCTTTCTTTTTTTGCTGACTTCTTTTTAAAAGACCTTTAAAACATAGCTACCCTGTGGGCTTGTCATGGTTTTCCATCCTCTAATCTGTGAGTCAACAGACAGATAATCAATATTATTAATAAAAATGACTGGCTATCATTAAAGAGAAAATGATGCTAAATTCTGTATTTTTCTCAGATTAAGTTAAATGTCTTCTCCCTCATGAAGTATTTCATTTTGGCCCCACACAATATTAATAATGTTCCTTTCTGTCAATTCCCGTAACTACTGGTCTCTGTGCACTGCAGTAGCCTAGTGCTTAAGCAAATACTGGCTCGTAATGTTTATGAGTTATATAATATAAAGCCATTTCCCCCCAAATCACTGGTAAACTTCCCAAGGACAGACTTCATACTTCTGTGTATCCCAACAGAGCAGAAACATTTGATTTCATGATACCTATTTTCCAGAATAGCAAAACCATTCAACCCTGGCTTCTCAGATACATTCTCCAAGTTAGAAAGCAAAACTATGATCAGCATTCTCTCTCTCATTTTAGTCACTATGTTGAGCCTAATTTTCACAAATCATGAAGCATATTGGCTCAACTATGTGTGTGTGCGTGTGTGTGTACATGAGAGAGCCTCTTTCCTGTTAGCCTGTGTGTGTGTGTGTGTGTGTGTGTGTGTGTGAGAGAGAGAGAGAGAGAGAGAGAGAGAGAGATAAGCCTGTCTCCCTACCCTAATGCTGCTAATGTGATGCCTTAGAACTTCTATGAAAATTAAACACATTTTAGTTTTTGTAACTCAATCTTTGTTCTTGTTATCACTTTCAAGTTTCTGCTTTTATCCATTTTAATTATTAGTCGAATTTAAGAAATATTTTTCAGATAGATTCAAACATTGTTATCCTAAGAAACCAAATCTTGAAATTCAATTTTAATAATTGAAAAGACATTTGTTCCTTATGGGTAGCATTTGCATTTTAAAGCTAGTCAAGACCAAAGGAGTATGGAATTTCAAAACTGATTTGCATTGGTCATGAAACAAATTAAAATTTCATTCTAAAAACAATATTGTATTTTAAGAAGTCATGCTCCCTTCTTTGGAGAAACATAAGGCTTAGTGATTCATAATGTGAAAGTTGCTAAGTTTATATTGGAGAATAAATATATAATACACTAAAATATACAGTAAACTTACATTAAAGATTTGCATTGCATTTTCAACACTAAAGTAAGTTTTTCAGCAAACATAATGTATCCACTTGATCTTGGCATATACATCTCTAACCAGTGTAAAGAGAAAGGTATTAATACTTTAGAGAGGCATGAAATGTAGAGAATGAATGAGCAGAAAGGCTCTGGTATGATTAACTGGGGAAAAGGAGATTTAATGGTATGGAAAGCGATTCTCTAGACAGCACAGAAAAAGCAATAGAGAAAAGAAAAAGACAATAACGAAGACTTGCAAAACGAACTGCTTCCCTCCCCAGAGACATAGAAGAGAATTTGGTGATATGTGAACCCTAGATGAAGAGGCACAGCAGAGTGCTTGTACAAGCTCCTCTATGGACAGGGGTTAAAGAGATTGTAGCACCCAGGAAGAGAAACTGAAGACAACTAAGGGTATTTCCTGCAGAGCTCTGGTAGCATGGAAACTAGGCACAGAAAAAGATCACCCCAAAATCTTGAATACAAGCCCAAAAAGAAACACTGCATCTAAGGTGATATGGAAGATAGATGGATCTGCAGACAAACATTAACCAAGAATTCCCAGTTACTACATGAATCAACACACTTAATGACTGGCACATTGCTATATGGTATTTTTGTTAATTATACTATCTAATATAATTTTATTATAATAACACTTACCCTGCATTTGAGATTACCTCAGGGGTGCTGGGGAAAAGAGAACTAATTACAGGAGGAAATTAATATTACAAATCAATTTAAATATTACACCTGTCTCTGATGAAAGAACTAGACAATATTTAAATAGAAAGAAAAATAGTTTTGTAGGAGGAGTTATATTTGTTCCCCAGGTCATATATATGAAAAACAAAGAATTGCTTCTCTTCATAATTACTCTAACCAGGCCCCCAGTCCCTCTTGGTTTATAAAACTACACTGGCCTTTCTATTCCTGAATCTGTTGGGTCCTGGGCCTTCACCCGCATGCCCTCCCCACTCGGCCTGGGATGCTTTCTGCATAGCTGGCTCCTCCTTGTCATTCACATTTCAATTTAATATCACCTCCTTGGAGAGGAACTCCCTCAACCAAACTAAAGCAGCCTTCCCAGTCACTCTACCAGTTGTCCTTATCTTCAGTCTCTGGATAGCAGGAACCACTATCTCCTGTTTCTCACGTGTCTTTCTCTGATTATTTATAGTCTTTTCCCTGGCCTAAAAAAATAAGAAGGCATCGTGAAATTAAAAAACTCGTCTTACCACTGTATCTCCATTGCCCAGTACTGTGTGACACATAGTAAGCACTCAATAAGTATCAGTTTAATGTATTTGTCAAACAATAATTATTATTATATATAGCAATCTCCTTGGGAATTATATTTACTATAATTTTAGTGTCTATTCCCATCCCTTGCTTTATTCTTCTGACACTAATCACCATGTGACATTGTACTATGCACCATGTATTTGCTGATCCATTATCTATCTCTTTTGCTAAAATATAAGCTTCTTGTCTACTTGGTATACCTTACGATCTCTAGTATCTAGAATAGGTCCTGGCACATAGCATAAGTTCAATAAATCATTCTTGAGTGAAGCCAGTAGTTCTATCATTCTTCTTCCCCTTCTTCTCTAAGCAATGCACAAGCACCTTGCTGCTTTGCTCTTTGCCATCAAATGTCCTCTTCTTGATCATGTCGTTAGCTCTGTGTCTGCCACTCTGACATGCTCAGGTGTTCTTGGCTGATTGGAGCAGAGGTGTTTGGTATGTCTGAAATATTCTTTGTCTGCCCTGTTATTTGTCAGTGGTAACTTGTAGGCTTTGGCTGTGCTCTATTTATATCTCACTCTCCAAAGTCACAAACTGGAGACACTCATTAATGCCATGACTGTTTTACTATCAATACCACCTCGAGACACTTGAAAGAAAGAGGAAAGAGGTGAGAGGAGAGCTTGGCAATAACTTAGAGTCGCTCAACTTCAAAAGTCATAAGGCAGTCAGAACAGCATGCAACATGCTCTGGGCACCATGCATCAATTCCCATCTAGACAGAACTCTTGGCCATTTCAGATGAACTTGCCCTTATGTGTTAACACATCTAATGTAAGCCCGATACAAGCAGGGTACCATGCTAACCTCTGCGGGAGTTGCAAAATTAAACAGCATATAAGTCCTACCTCTAAGAGCTTATCATCTGAAAAGAAGGTAAACATCCACAAAGATAAGGCTAATAGAATGCTTTCCCTGTCCAATCTCACTGCATCCCTTACACATGTCATCATTTCACCTGGCAACTGTCATTCATGAAAATGCTATGAAGTACCCATTATATGTTACTTACTCTAAACGTTAAACTCTTGCTGCTGGAGAGGAAATAGATATGAAATCAATACCTTGCAATTAAGTTAGGCTGTGCCTACAACAGTGTATATGAAAGTGTGGTCCCAGATCATTTATATCAAAACCAACTGGGGTACACTAGACCCACTGAATCAGAATCCCAGAGGCAGACCTAAAGATCTGTACTTTTCAACACCCAAGGTGATTCTTCTAGATACCAATATTTGAGAACCTCTAGGCTAAAACGTATGCAGGATGTGAAAGTGCTTCTGTACCGGGTAATGAGACCAGTTCCTTGCATATCTTGATGCAGTATAATGATAATCTTTCAAACTGTTGCTATTGGTCAGCGACCCTATCCCCTCTCTGCCTTTCTAGTAGCCCTTATGATAGGGAACTTTCTACTCTCTTCACTTTCTTTAACTAATATGGCATTCAAACAACATTGACAACTATCAATTCCAGGCCTTAGCAACCAGGAACCTATTTTTAGTTGGTATTCTGAGGCCAAGAAAAAGATCATGGAGAGATGTTAAGCAAACAAATATTGCCATAAGTCATAATTCTCACCCCCCATAACTCAAAGCTACCATTGCATGATAAGGTGAGGCCGCACATTGGGTTCCAAATGCACTGACTTAGAATCTCTAGGAGTAGAAACGTGGTATCTGCATTTTTAACAAATGCCTCCGGGATGCTTTCTAAGTAGTTAATATAACACTGGTCCATAGACCAACAATGGTGAGCCAGTGATGCAGTATAAGTTCTGGGACAGCTATCCAGCTCCTAAAAATGGGAGCATCACCCCTTGTTATGTACACTTCAATATAGATTTAGTCACTTACCCATGAAGAATGGTGGCTATTTTTTTCTAAAACCACAAATAACCAGAAAGTTAATTGCACCATTTCCTATCACTTACTCTCTCTTCTTATCAGATGAATGAAGTTTAGTCCTCTAAGCTGGCTTTTCAGAGGATGCACCAGTAATATTACAGATGGATATATGTTTACTATGTCTTAATACGGTAGCCAGGCTCCAAGCAGGTCTCCAGTGATTCTTCTTCCTGATATTCATGCCCTCATTGCAGGTCCATTTTGTAATGTTGAGAACTAACCTGTACAGTCAATAGGACATTGAGGAAATGACACAGTGTGACATCCCAGGATAGGTAACAAAAGATACTGCCACTTACACCTTTGTTCTTTTGGGTCACTTGCAATAGGGAAGCACCTGCTTCATTATTAGGACATTCAAGCAGATATCCACATGCAAAATAGGTCTTCTGCCAACAGCCAGCACCGACTCACCATCCATCTGAGTGAACCATCTTAGAAGTGCATGCTCTAGCCCCAGTCAAGCCTTCAGATGACTACAGCCCTTGATATCATCTTTAGAACCACCCAGATAAGCCACTTCTGAATTCCTGATTCACAGTAACTGTATTGACAATAAATGCATATTAAAGCCACTAAGTTTCATGGTGATTTGCTACACAGCAGTAGCTTACACAGTAGCTTACACACCTAGTTTAATCCAAGAATGACATCAGAGTTCCAAACTTAGGACTCTGTCTATGGCCATAACCGAGCAGGCATCCCAGATAAAATTACTTCTTCCCTTTCTGTTTTAATTTAGTCCATTAAAAAGAAGTTTCACAATAGAAAAGTTTTTCTTTTAAAGCGCCTTAGTAACAGTCCTACTGTATCAAACAGGATTGGTTTTAAATGAGCATCCTTGTACGTCATTCTACTTGCCAGGGGAATTGCGAGGTTTAGTTAATTACAGATCTTTGCATGAAAGGAGCACTGAGCACTAAGAATTATCATCAAACAGGACCAGGGAAAAATGAAAAAAAAAAAAGACATTTTCTCTCTTTGCTTGCTAAATCCATTTCACCTGAGATGTCGCAAAGGCTGAGTCACCTATTGTTTCCAGAATATTCAGTTTTTGCTGAGTGTGGCATGGAGACAAGCCAGCATAGTGGCAGAACAGGGAGCCCCTGTCCTTTATCTTAAAATAGGCGTCTTTCCAAAAATAAACTCCAATGCTTCTTTTAGGGGACAGCATGGCCATTTGAATCATCTGAACATTTAAGGAGGAATGGTGAGATGAAATAGACATGTGATCTAAGCCCCATCTAGCAGACTACCTCCACGTGCAAAATGCTTCCTAAGCTATGAGCCAGATGATACCCACGGACATGGATGTCTTCCCTGAGCAAGCCTAAAGTGGAGAAAAAGATATTCTTTGAGTTCTTTTCAATACTTTAATGACACTGTTCCTGCTAGAGGAAGCCCAGGAGAGTAGAACCAATTTTCCACATACGAACAAAATGCTGTTTGGTAGAGAAGCTAGGTAGCACGATGGGAAAATTACTAAATTTTGTTGCCAAGATTTAAGAGTAAAAACTGAGCTTTCCCACATACTCAACAAATGACCTTAGTTGAGTAAGTGACTTAACTTCCCAGATCCTTAAGTTCCTTATAGTAAAACGTAGCTCCAGGCTATCATGTCTTCTCTCCAGCCCCCACACACCTCCATATCCCAAAGACAGTCCAGGGAAGAGGCAAAACTAGTTCATCAGGTCATAACGGTGGGAGTTTCCATCACTGATGGGAACTCAGGCCTCAGTAAGTAAGGGGTGGCCTAGATCTTGCTCTCTTGCTCTTCAAAGCTCTTTGAGGCTTTCTCTTCTGATGCCTGACTTCCTGCGAAGCGACAGCATTCTGGCTTGGAAAGGTTTAGGCTCCATCGTTGACAGCCACTCTCTTTTCTCTGGGGATTCTCAGCAGGCATGCAGAGTTTGGTTTTACGTACTAACGTAGTACATCAGAAAGGTAGGTTTGGCTTTCCTTTTAGGTTGGTTCAAGTTCACCAAGCTTCTCTTTGTGGGGCAGCCCAGTTCACCAGAATCCTGCTTAGTATTTGAGGGGCCTAAGCCCCAGCTAGCAATGGAGTTTCCCTTTGCATTGTTTCACCCTCTTGGGTGAAAAAATTTACTTTAGTTCTTTCTGGGGGGAGGTGGCGGCAGGGGGAGGTAGCTGGTCTAGAGAATTATACAAGTATGCCTAGACCAATGATACTGTAATTATGCCTGGATATATCATTAACTGTATCACCAGGCTGTTGTAATGATTAGGAGAAATAATAAGGGTAAAAAGGCTCATAAACATTCAACCATGGTACCCAGGTTAATTTTTATTATAGTCCCAGGAGGGCAGTACCAACCATGCCCTAAAAAAGCCCAATCATGCCCAAAAAAGCCTGCTCAGTAAGTAAATGAAGAAGCTGGAGCAGACCTGAGCGAGACTTTCCTGACTTTGGCCATGATAGGTTACACCAAGAAAATGTCTGATGGTGAGTGGGCCCTGAATTAATCTTGTTGATCCCATTAGGCCTAATCATGCTGACAGTCATTGCTGCATGACTTTGAACTTCCTCCAGACCCTAGAGCCACAGGTGAATTTCTTGGTTTGTGTGTGTGTGTGTGTGTGTGTGTGTGTGTGTGTTTGTGTGTGTGAGTTGAATGTGTAGGAGACAAGAAAAAGGGAAGAAAGAGAAGAATGAAAACATTCATGAATCATATCCCAGTTTTATGTTGTTTACCAGATGTAACATGAGCTCTTTCAATAAGCTTGTTGATTTTTGTGTGAGTTTCCAAGGACCTCAGGACACCAACTCCACTCTGTTCACTGTGCCAATCCCATGTTCTCCCCAGAGAACCATTTTACATCAAATAACATCAAAGCTCTCATTCAGAACGAAGGCCTTGCCATTACAAAAGCAAGAACAAGTCGAGGTTACCCAGGCTGAGTACGGAATAGGACTGGCAGAAAATTCCTGCTCTAGAACTAAGTCCTGAGTTTCAGTGTTGGTTTGGACACTCGCTATTTGACCTTTGGAAGGTTGCTGTCAGAAATCTCAATTTTTTCCTGTGTGAAATAGGGATGTTAACACTTACCTGGTCCAGTACCCCAGGACAGTTGTGAGGAGCACATATAAAAGGATTTTTTTTTTTTTTGAGACGGAGTTTTGCTCGTTACCCAGACTGGAGTGCAATGGTGCCATCTCGGCTCACCGCAACCTCTGCCTCCTGGGTTCAGGCAATTCTCCTGCCTCAGCCTCCTGAGTAGCTGGGATTACAGGCACGCGCCACCATGCCCAGCTAATTTTTTGTATTTTTAGTAGAGACGGGGTTTCACCCTGTTGACCAGGATGGTCTCGATCTCTTGACCTGTGATCTACCTGCCTCGGCCTCCCAAAGTGCTGGGATTACAGGTGTGAACCACCATGCCTGTTATACTGAAAAGCACTTCAAAATGTGAAACATTAATACTAAACATTGTCATAGGTGAAACCATATTTACACAAATACCTCTTCTTTATTTCCTCCCCATCTCCATTTCTCTCCTCTTTTCTATTTTACTATCTGTCTACCATGTTCACTCTTCCTCCTCATTTTCTTTTGGCCTCTGCTTATGAATGTCAGATGAATACAATACAATCCATATGTATTGACCAACCCCATTGATATTCAAGACTGACATAAAATGGTGATTCTTCATGTAGAATATTTTTGGAAACTCTTTAAGGAAAGGTGTATGTCTTGATTATAGATGAGGTCTATGGAGCAAAGCCTCTCTCTCACTGAGAAAAAAAATCGTTCCAACTTCTCCTCTAAGTATAATATTTTAAGTAATAACTTCGGTGATAGCTCTAAAACTGTTTAGATAAGAATCGCCCACCCTTTAAAAAAGTGAAAATTCCAGATGCCTGAGTCTCATCCTCAGGGATCTGGAGTGGGACTCAGAAATGTGTCCTTTTCACAAGCCTTCTCCCACCCCCAAAGGGATTCTCATGCTACTTTGAAGAAACTCTGAACCGAGGGACATTACCAGTGCCTAACTGGAGTCAACTTCTCTCTTAGGCAATTAAATATTTCTCTGAAATACATGAGGCTTATGGAGGATAAAAATAAACTAAAGGAAAGTCAGAGAGGCCAGCCAAAAACCCAAATGATTAAGGTCTGCCAAGAATGATTTATAAACATGGGGAAAAAAAAAAACAAATATTCTGTTGTGGACTCAGTGACTGTTTATAGACAGATAATTGGCCTGCAAATATTTATAAGCCATTAACAACAAGAATATCAAGGAATTATCTAAGATGTAACAAGGTCAAAGCTCAGATTAATGGGGCAAAATCAAGGAAGAGGCAGTTTTAGCTTTGCAATCAAGAAAAACACATACTGAAATCTCAGACTGAATTTACCTCTTCAAAGGAAATGGTAGAAGTTGAGGTTTTCAGGTGCTACTGTAGAGAAAGCTCAATTTGAATGGGACAACACGAGTTCAGATGGCACCATGACATTTTATACTCTATAGGCCTTTTCAGGCCATTTCCCACCATCTCTACGTGATGCAGGATTAGCACTAACAAGCCCTTATGCTTCAAACACCAGGTGTTGATCCAGGTTGGGTCTTCAGAGTCCATAGGATTCACCCTCTGACTGCTCCTGTCCCCATGCCCTTGCTGGCACCCAGCAATTTCATGCTAATTCTGGACCTACCAAAAGCTTAAAGAGACTCTTTCATAGTGCCCCCTTGCCATGGCTCGCAACCCTGAAAACACTGATTATTCACAGTGAAAATTAACTATCTAGGTCAGTGGTTCTCAATTCTGGCTGCATTACATGGCATCACTTTTATCCAGACAGACTTCATTTTAATACAGATGCCCAGGTCCTCTACCAGACTCACTAAATAGACTCTTCGGTAGTGGGGCCCAGACATAAGTATGTTTCATAAGGCCTCCAGGTGATTCTAACGTACGGCCACAAGGAGAATACTGATCTAGATCGTGATTGCTATTTTGCCATACACTAGACGTCCTGTGAATATTAAAAAACAACAACAGGCCCTGTACCCAGAAATTTAAGCATAATTGATCTTGAATGAGACTCAGTTATCAATTTTAAAAGCTCTTTAGGTGATCTTAATGTGTAACAAAGTGGAGAAGGTTTCTCCTTGTGGGAAGAGTCCCACCAAGTTAAACTCTAAACTTAGGTTCTCCCCCCATCTTTGACCTCTCCCATGCTCCAGCCCTCCTAATATAAACCCTACTTTTCCTACTGAAGATCTCATCTCAGTAGCTTTACCATCTTTCCTCATCACTCAAGCCCAGGTTCTATGAAGTCATCTTTGACTCTCCCCTCTCCCACTCCCACACCAAAGACTGGCAGAGTATCTCACACATTCATTCCTTCCTGAGGCAGGATTCCTCTCACCAAGAAGGTCTGTGTCACCTCCTAATAGATGTCAATGCTCTTATCCACTCTGCTGGATTGATTGCAAAAATGCCTCCAATTCTTCACACATACCTATAACTGTATTCTTCAAATGAGGAGTTTGTAGCTTTTCTCATCTAGAAATGGACTATGTAGTCTATGTCCCCAGTCCACGAATCTGGATTGGCCTTGTAACTTGTTTCAAACAATAGAATGCCAAGGAAGTGGTAGTCTTCCAGCTCTAACATTAGGCCTAAAGAGACCTTGCACTTGTCCATTTCTCTCCCTGCTTCTCTGTGATCAGCATAAGAATGTGTCCACGCTACCCTAAAAACAAGCCTCTGCCAACTTGCTGGAGATAAAGAAACCACATGGATGTGAGGGAGCTCAGCCACATCACAAAGCCAAGGAGCCCACCTGCAGCTGACCAAAGATGAGACACAGCCCCGTTACGCCCCCAAACCCTATCAGCAGATCTATACAGCCAACCTAATACTCACGAGAAATAATAAATGGCTGGTTGATTCAAACTACTGAATTGTGGGGTGCTTTATTACACAGCAATAGCCAACTGATACATCTACCTAAACCAAGATCACTAACAATAATAAAGCTGCCATTAACAATAATAATAAGACCCACCATGGTGAAACCCCGTCTCTACTAAAAATACAAAAATTAGCTGGGCGTGGTGGCCGGTGCCTGTAATCTCAACTACTCGGGAGGCTGAGGGAGGAGATCACTTGAACCCGGGAGGCAGAGGTTGCAGTGAGCTGAGATTGCGCCACTGCACTCCAGCCTGGGTGACAAAGTGAGATTTTGTCTCAAAAAAAAAAAAAAAGAAAAGAAAAGAAAAGAAAAGAAAAAGGAAAAGGAAAAACAATAATAATAATAGGACTTCTAGGATATACAAATATTTACAAATAAGAGGTGTAGAACCATAAGAGGACTGAGAACAGTGTGTGTGTGAGTGTGTGTGTGTGTGTGTATGTGTGTGTGTGTGTGTGTGTGTGTGAGTGTGGATGTGTCTGTGTGATATAAATTTCCATACTGATAACATTTTTTAAATCATCTAGATAACCACTGCATAATTGAGTTCTGCTATGCAATTTCAATGCTCGCACTTGCATACGTGTCTACAGCTGCACAGTGGTGGGATATCAATAGTGATGGGCCAGTGAGAAAGAGAGGTGGACCTGATACATAGAAGATGTGTTCATGCTAAGCAAAGGTTAAATTATACCGCTGTTCACTGCATAAACAATGAGTTAGAGTAGAGAAAAATGGAGGACGGCTGAGTCAACATACCACACTGAGTATGGGATAGGCCAAATTTTAAATAACCTAGGCTGTAGCAGTTAGTACTACATTCACATCGTTCATGCAGATTATTTTCATATTGATTACAAATGGGCCTATTAAATTAATATTGCTTCATTTAATTTTATTGTGCTTGTGTTATTTGTAATATTTAAACTCATTTTGGTTTTATACCTGCAGCAGAGCATGAAACTCGAGAAATTTATAATAAATTTTATTGTTGTAAATATTAACATTCTAATAAAAATAATTTAACACAGACTAGGGGGTGAGACCCTACAAATATTTCTTTTTTAACTAAAGATATTTATTCTGAGCCAAATATGAGTGACCATGGCCTGAGGCACCATCTCAAGAGGCCCTGAGAATATGTAAACCAGGTGGTTGGGGTACAGCATGGTTTTATACATTTTAGAGAAACAGAAGACAGCAATTAATACATGTGAGCTATACATTACTTTAGTCTAGAAAGGCAGAATAACTCAAAGAGGGGGCTTATAAGGTCACAGGTGGATCCAAAGATTTTTCTTCTTTCTTTTCTTTTCATTTTTCTTTCTTTTTTTTTTTGAGATGGAGTTTCACTCTTGTTGCCCAGGCTGGAGTGCAATGGCACAATCTTGGCTCACCACAATCTCCACCACACAGGTTCAATTGATTCTCCTTCTTCAGCCTCCAGAGTAGCTGGGATTACAGGCATGCACCACAATGCCTGGCTAATTTTGTACTTTTCGTAGAGACAGGGTTTCTCCATGTTGGTCAGGCTAGTCTCCAACTCCTGACCTCAAGTGATCCACCCACTTCAGCCTCCCAAAGTGTGGGGATTACAGGCATGAGCCACTATGCCTGGCTTCTTTTTCAAGTTCAGGGGTACATGTGCTGGTTTGTTACAAAGGTAAACTTGTGTCATGGGGTTTGTTGTAAAGATTATTTCATAAGCCAGGTATTATTTCTTGCCTTCAAAAAAGATCTATTCATCATTCATGAGATTGAAGCTTTATATTAAGCTGGTCCATCATCATTTTCACACTGTAAAGTTGAAATTACTGCCCCCAATTAATGGATAAGGAAATAGAGAAGAGTTAAGTGGCTTGCCTAAAAACCTACGCCAAGGAACTGGCAGAGCTGGAATTCTGACTCCAGGTCTGTCTGGTGCCAAAGGTTGTTCTCTCTACTTTGTATCTGAAAATACAGGTCAAGTCCACCTCTCTCTTTAAAAAATCCTCCGCAGCTCCCTACTGCCTTTAAATTAAATTTTAATTCTTCGACAAAGCATCTAAGGTTCTCCACAAGTCATTAAACCACTTTCTTTTCTACATCTTTTAGCCCACACTCTATTCCAGCAATTTCAGATAGCTCACTTCTCAGCATTCCTTTCTATTCCTTCACACCAGGAATGCTCTCCTCTGTCCATAGAAATCATACTCAGTCTTCAGGACACAACTCAAATGCTACTTATGCAGTCTTTTCTGATGCCCAGACCCCATCAAAACTCTATACTTATCCTTTTGTACAGACTCTCAGACACTGATTTTATTCCATTTTACATTATGACAACTTCTTAAAATGTCTCTTTCACCAGATCGAGAATCTCCTCCTTGAAGGCAATGATTCTATGGTTACTTTTTATTTTTGTGAAGATAATAGGTTTTTTGTTTTGTTTTGTTTTGTTTTGTTTTTTGTAGTTAAGATAATACTTCCTCATTGAAAGTAAATATAAAAAAAGAAAGCTTCGGCTGGGCCCAGTGGCTTACGCCTGTAATCCCAACACTCTGGGCAGCCAAGAGGGGTGGATAACAAGGTCAGGAGATTGAGACAATCCTGGCCAACATGGTGAAACCCTGTCTCTACTAAAAATACAAAAAAAATTAGCCAGGTGTGGTGGCTCATGCCTGTAGTCCCAGCTACTCAGGAGGCTGAGGTGGGAGTATCACTTGAATCCAGGACACAGAGGCTGCAGTGAGCCAAGATAGCACCACAGCACTACAGTCTAGGGGACAGAGCCAGACTCTGTCTCAAAAACAAAACAAACAAAAAAAACAAAACAAAAAAACAAACAAACAAAAAACAAAACAAACAAAAAAAAACAACAACAAAAAAACCCTCTCCTTTTCAAGTTGAAAAAATACATAAATAGGCAGCATAAGGAAGAATGAGTAATAACAATAAGAGTTAATTTCTGTAGATAAAGGTCAAGGAGCATCTTGCAAAGGGGCAATACTGAACAACTGTGTTTTGCATAATGATCTGTATAAAATAATGGGTGGCTGGCTGGAGGATGCCAGTGTCCCTTGGATCTAAGTAAATGTATTCAGCAAAAATTTACGGAGTACTTGCTATGTCCAAAAAAATCCTGGCAACAACCATAACAATAATCAGGAAGAGAATTCTGTGGCCTTTATTGATCTCTCTCTCATATCTGTGGGCAGAAATAAGAAACTAATTTTTTTCTTTCTTCTGTGTCACACCTAATATGCATCTATATTTTTAATATAATATGTAAGAGTAAATTAATAATCTATGTGCACCATCATGGAAGAAAGAAAAAAATTAGTTTATTATTAAAAAGTCAAAAAAACAAAAAACAAAAAGGAAATGCTTGTATACTGTTTGCGGGAATGTAAATTAATACAACCTTTATGGAAAATAGTACGGAGATTTCTCAAAGATCTAAAAGTAAAATTACTATTTGATTCAACAGTCCCACTACTGCATATCTACCTATAGGAGAAGAAATCATTGCATTAAAAAGACACTGACACTCATATGTTTATTGCAGCACCATTCACAACAGCAAAGTTAAAGTCAGGGAATGAACCTAAGTGTCCATCAACTGATGACTGGATAAGGAAAATGTGATAAATATCCACACACACACACCATGAAATATTACTCAGACATTTAAAAAAAAATGAAATCATGTCTTTTGCAGCAACATAGATGGAAGTGGAGGCCATTTATCCTAAGTGAACTAATTCAGAAACAGAAAGTCAAATACACTGCGTCCCACTTACAAGTGGGAGCTTAACAATGAGTATACGTGGGTGTACCAAGTAGAATAAAGACATTAGAGACTCCAAAAGGTAGAAGAATGGGAGGGAGTGAGGGATAAAAAATCACCTATTGGGCACAGTGTACACTGCTCAGGTGATGGATACACAGAAAGCACAAACCTCACCACTATGTAATACATACATGTAACAAAACTGTACAAAACTGTTCTTGTACCCAGTTCCTGCCATTGTTACTGTCATTCCTCAACGGTCATGTCAGAGCAGTCCAGAATAAAAACAGATGCCCCTAGGATATGTTTTAAATTACAAGGTCATTGTCATTAGAAGAACTGCCAATGACTGGAAGGAAAACACCATACCAAATAGAATTGCATTTAATTATAGCTATTTTATTTATTTGTTTTGCCAAGAGATCACTTAATATGTAACAATGAAGGGAATGTAAAGAGGAAAACCAGCAAAGCACAAATTCTCTTCTTAGTTTTTAACAAGTAAATAAATGAAGATGTGTGATAAGGGGAGCTGGAGAGAGACAGATGCTTTAATTAGCACATCCTGGAGTGCAGTCTAAGACAAGGGAAGCAGAGAAGGTCTTTTCTCATTGCAGTTTGTGTCCGTTCATAGCACAATTACTCCTGGCGTCTCATGCATTGAACTTGGATGTCTTGAATTTAAAAAATGGATGAGTCCCCCCATCTGCTTATCAGAGCAAACCCATAAACACAGAATGATGTGGCACCTGGTGACAGCCACCCTGGAAGACAGATCCACCCTTCTGCCTCTGAATGTGCTTGGTCTCTGCAATACAGAGGAGGGAAAGCTGAAGACTGACATTATCATGACCATCCTGGAAGATTCCATGGATCAAGGCATCCAAAGGAGCCTCTGGGAATCCAGGGTAAGCTCAGCAGAAGACCATGAAGCCGGGTCTACTTCCCAGAAAAGGAAAGCAAACAACCACATGCTGAGCACACTGCAACAGACGTTGTGCTTGGGGCTTTATCTCATTCGTCTCTCATGCAAGCCCATGGGGAAAGTATTACTCTCCTCGTTTTGTTAGGAGAAAATTTAAAGATCACACCGCTGTTAAATGCAAAAGCTGGAGTTGAGAACCAGTTCCCTTTATCCCCAAAGCACTGCCTGCTCAATGGAAGAAAGATTAATCTTAGATCAGGTCTGACTTCACCTATGCATAAATTTTATTTAGGAAGTAGTGTCTGGAAAGGTACACTTCAATTTTTCTGCTGGCTAATCACATTTTCCGAGAGGAAAGTAATTTTCAGGATTTTGGCCTCAGCAGTTCTCAAAGCTCAGACCCCAGCATCTTGGGAAACCAAATTTAAAAAGCCTTGAACCTACCCCGTACTCTTAAAACAGGTCAATGTGTTACGTCTATACTTTTCTTTTCCCCACAGTTCTACAAATACCTCTTTCCCTACTTACATCAGGGCTCTGTTCTCTGACTAACTGGTTGGATGGATAAATGCTAAAAACAGTCCCCCAAGGAAGAGGCGTATGTCCCATTGCCCGAATTACCTAAACACAAACTAGGTTAGAACCTGAGAGAACATCCATGCAAAATGAGTTGCATACCAGCCGTGGCAGTAGAATTTTTCATCCAAGGCATCTTTCCAAGGACCTTTCTTGTGTTGAAAATATGCAGAGTAAAAGAACATCTGTGTGGCCACCAAGACACCAAGACACTCAGAGCAAAACCCCTAGACTTGAGATTAGTCACATGGCTCTGAACAAGGTCTCCCTCTTTCAATACAGCTTTTACTTGATTGTGTTTACAAACAATTCTGTAATGACAATATGCAATTCTCTAGTACTTTTTTCACTGAGCACTTAGCTTCACAATGTTAATTAACAAAGCATCTCACACAGTTGCACTCACACAGATGCACGCACATGAGACTCACAAGAATCGTACCAGGAAAAACGCTGACCTGCATTAGAACATTCGAAAGTCTTAGCGTTGGGATTCTAATCTGAAGCTTATTATTAGGGGCTTGACAATCTATGTGTTAGTTTGCAGACATTTAAAACTGTTTCCGTGAATATCTGTCTCTCAGATATTCACGGTTAAAGAGTGTTTAGACATACACCAACAGGCCTGATTTCAGAGATGTTTATCTTCAGTTACAAACAAGGCACAAATAAATGTTTGTGGAGGGAGAGAGGAGGAAAGTTAGAAAAGGAAGGAACAGGCGGAATGGGTACTCCCCTGGTAAATTCCTGAATTCTCTTCAGATGCACAAAGAAGCAAAAAACAAAACCAAACAAAATAAAACCCAACATCATAGACCACTGGGCATCTTCCCAGTACATTAGCCACATACCAACTAATTATTGACCCAAGAAGAAGAGAATCTCAGACACAATTCATGAACCCTTTTCATTATACTTGATCTGTGTGCACAGACAGCCTGATTTCTACCTGTTCTGTACCTTTTAGTGCCACCTGCTCCTGAACATAAAGTAGCTCCCTGTGACAGTGTGAAAAACATATTTGCTCTTCATTGGTCTTTGCCAACTCCTCACCCTCCACCCCAACATTTTCCTATACGTCTTTCAAACCCCCATTTCTGGCATCCAGCTCCTAAAATCATTGGAATCTCCATAGTCTCTTTTATATGCCAATGGGATGCCTAATGGCTGGGATTCCTCCATAGCTGCTGGATAGGGGCCAGAAAAAACAAGGCATGATTAGAGGTTTGGAACTTTCAGCTCTATCTAGCCCCGCACCTGCAGGAAATGGAGAGGGGCTAAATATTGAGTTTATCCTCGATGGCAAAGATGTAATCAATTATGCATATGTAATGAAGCCTCCACAAAGTCCCCAAAAGGCAGCGTTCAGAGATGTTTCGGACAGCTGGACATGCGGAGGTTCCCGGTGGGTGGTGTGCTGGAGAGGGCATGGAAGCACCAAACCCCTCCCGACCTCCCTCCCGCTCTGCATCTTTCATTTGGCTGTTGGTACGTATTCTTTGTAATATCCTTTATAATAAATGGGTAGATATAAAGTGTTCCCCTAAGTTCTGTGAGTTGCTCTAGCACGAGTCAAATCTGGGGAGGGGGTTGTGGGAATTCCTGATTTATAGCCAGTTGGTCAGAGGACAGTTGACAACCTACTACTTGTAACTGGCATCTGAAGTGGAGGACAGTCTTGTGGGACTGAGCCCTTAACCTGTAGGATTGGATGCTATCTCCAGGTAGACAGTGTCAGAATCTAATCTAATTAGAGGCCACCCAGCTGGTGTCTACCGGAGAATGGCTTGGTGGGGAGCAACCCTCACACATTTTGATGGCCAGGAAGTACTGTGTTGTGAAGGTACAGTACAAGAAAGTAAGTTTCTTTTATATGCTTATACTTCCTGAGTCAACAAACCAGGATCCCCTCAGCTTTTCACAACCTCACCATCACGCCACTCCATCACCCAATAAGAGAGTGAGGGCACACTGGGTTTTTCCACCATCACTTTGTATGTCCCAAGCTGCACCACAAGTTCCCCATCAGGCCCTTATAAGAAATAATCCTATAAGGGGCTGGGGAGAAAAGGCAGAATCCTGTGGGATGACCCAGTCAGAAACACCGGAGAAAAGCCCTTCCGTGGGTTGAAATAAGGCGCAGAATGAAAGGTGGGTGAGATTCAGGGCAGCAAAAGCAAACTTGGCATTCAAACAGCATCTCTTTTCTGAGCACCTCAGACACTGAACATGAACTCATTTGTTCTGCCAATATCTCCTCGAGATTGACAGCCAGGCAGGCCTTATGTTCTTCATTTTCATGGAAGAGTACCTGAGGCACGAAGAGGTTAGGTAATGTATCCAAGGTCACACAACTAATCAGCATCCTCTATCTTTAGATGCCCTACTCACAGTTCATACACTTTTCCCATTATTGTCTTGATTTCTTTTATTTCAGTGGCAATAAAATGTAACCATTTTCAGTAGAAACCCCAGTATGTTAGCCACGTAAGTCCACATCCATCTACCCACTGAATAAATGCAGAATTTGAAGTATAGGGCGCAAGAAGGATAAGATCACCTGTGTTGGGACTAGAGTCCGAACTGACTCAAAGTGTAAAGAGACATCTTCCAAGTGCCCAGGGAGCATCACTGGTCCAATCACAGAGTTGGGAAGAGTCTCAGACTGAATCTATTCTGATGGATGATTCTGTTCTCCAAACAAACATTCACCTGTGTCATATTTCTTTTAGTCTTCTCCTTGGTTAGATGGCTCTCCACCACATTACTCTAGAGCAATTTGGAGACTACTTTCACAGCCAATGGTGAGAAGGAGATAAAACAATGGGCAATCATTCTCCTATTAATCCCTGTTTGCAAGGGAAACATCTCTAGGTTAATAGCTATAGTTCTCATGCATTAAAGATTAAATTGAGAATGTTGTTTGTTGGATTAAGAACTGGCTTCGTATGAAAATCTTAAGCCACAAAATTGCCTCAGAAGAGATGTTCTCCTTTTCCTCAACTTAGAGAGAGATAAAGATATAAATAGATACACAGATTTACAAAAGTAGAAAAGATGGAACACAGGAGGAAACGTGAAGAATATGATTTTACACAGCTAGAGGGGACTCAGGTAATAAACAGTGTAGTACAGACTGCCTAGGGTTTTGCACCAGAAAACCCCAATTAATTAGCGATGGTTGCCTTGGGCATAGATTTGGAGAGCGGTGGTACACACGTTCCACATTTTCCAAGTCTCTAATGTTGTCTAAGCCCCTCATTTTACATCTGAGGGTCCTTGTCGGAAGACAATTCTCTGCGAATATCTCACAATTCTGTATGGTGTGAGTCCTCTGAGCAAAGGGCTCTACTGACCATTTTTACTAGGTTGGTTGCATAGTAAAAATTCCTGAAAAAAGGCCAGGTGCGGTGGCTCATGCCTGTAATCCCAGCACTTTGGGAGGCTGAGGCGGGTGGATCACGAGATCAAGAGATCGAGACCACCCTGGTCAACATGGTGAAACCCCGTCTCTACTCAAAATACAAAACATTAGCTGGGCATGGTGGCGCATGCCTGTAATCCCAGCTACTCAGGAGGCTGAGGCAGGAGAATTGCCTGAACGCAGGAGGCAGAGGTTGGGTGAGCCGAGATAGCGCCATTGTACTCCAGCCTGGGTAACAAGAGCGAAACTCCGTCTCAAAAAAAAATTTTTTTAAAATAAAAATCTTGAAAATGAAACAGAGTGTTTCTCTCCATGTCAGAAGGCACTTTCGTTTCCTGACCAGTATAACAAAGATAGAGAATGTTTCCTTCCCCAGAGACATTCCAGGATAGTTAGGTCTCCTGCCTTTCTCTGAAGATTTGCTCACATTCTAGAGTAAAGATAAGATCCTTTCTCTCTGCAGGGGAGAGTATGGGCAGGTCACCAGCAGCCCTAAATAAGGTCAGAGCATTTTCTAAATTGGGGAAGGGGGTGTCTTCTGCTTAATATGCTCCACTATATGTGCAGTTACCATCTGGCCCTTACCACATCACCTGTGGGCATCAGGATTCAGAGAACTAAAGCAAGAGATCACCTTGATTGCTGTTTTTGCCATAAGTAATCAATGACTTTTGTGTTTGATCTAGGATTTGTATCTCCTCTCATTATGTACCCTGACAGCAGTGTGGGTATGTGTGTATGCACATACATAGTTATATCTATACACACATATATATCTGTACACCCCCATATACATATATATAATATATACCTGTGGCAGATTAACTTGTTAACTTGCAAGGAGGCTGCAGTCTCAGACCCTTCATAGTTTCTAACTTAGCAATCCTAATTCTCAGTGCAATGTTCTTTCCGTTGAAGAACTAAAATGTGTTGTCAGACCATTTAAACCTGTTTTATACCCCTCAGCACCACCTGATCCTGGACCAGAAAGTAGCTCCCTGAGTCAAAGAACCCAGAATCCCCTCGGCTATTATCAACCTCACCGTCACCCTCTCCTCTATCAATCAGTAACAAAGTGAGGAGGCATGTGTCTTTCCACTACCATCCTCACTCTGTGTACTTCCACACCACAAATCCTCCATCAAGAAGTAATCCTGGTTGGGTGTGGTGGCTCACATCTATAATCCCAGCACTTTGGGAAACCAAGGTGGGGGTGGATCACTTGAGGCCAGGAGTTCGAGACCAGCCTGGCCAGTATGGTAAAACCCAGTCTCTGCTGAAAATATAAAAATTAGCTGGGTGTGGTGGTACATATTTGTAATCCCAGCTACCTAGAAGGCTGAGGTGGGAGGATCACTTGAATCCAGGAGGCAGAAGTTGCAGTGAGGTGAGATTGTGTCACTGCACTGCAGCCTGGGCCACTGAGAGAGACTCTGTGAGAAGGAGAAGGAGAAGGAGGAGGAAGAAGAATAAGAGGAGGAGGAGGAGGAAGAATAGGAGAAGGAAGAGGAAGAAGAGGAGGAGGAGGAGGAAGAGGAAATCCTGCAGAGCCTGTTGGGGGAAGACAGGCAGAAACCTGTGGTATAAGCCAGTAAGTAACAGCAGAGGGGGCCCTTCCATGGGCTAGGATAAGGAACAGAATAAGAGGGTGATGAGATTTAGGGCAGTGGAAAAAGGAATAAAATGAATGCGATGACAGAGACGATATGAAGGGAAGAGAAAGCTGGGTGAAGAAAGAAAGGGAGATGGAGTGCACACAAAGAAGGCAGCATGACAGCAGCACAGTATGATAGAAAGAGAAAGTTAGTTAGTGATAGATTTCTAAAAGTGTGAAGTCAAAAAAGTGCTGCAGGAAGTCCCTCCTAAAATGCTTATGCCGTTAAAGCAGAAAACCCTTTATATGCCCGTGTTTCCATTAATAGCTCCATTTAACATATGAGAAAACTAAGGCACAGAGAGCTAAGTAAACCTATGAATATGCCTCATTCAAATGCTCCAATAAGGCTCAGAGAAGCAAACTTGAACTACTTTTTGTACTTTTCTTTACAAGGTTTATTTCCTCTCTTGGTTCTTTAGAGATGCTGCCACTTGGAGCCTCTGATTTGAGGTTTCCCAAGTTAAAGGGAGGGGGAGTTGACTGTCATATTCAGAAAGACAACACTGCTGTTTGCCCTGCGACTGTTTACAAAAGACAGATCGTGCCAGACACAAACACGGCGCCATTGACAGTCTTTGGGAATAGGCAGCGTGGACAAGAGCGGTCCTGCAGAGCGCTGTGTGTTTGGCTGGTCAGCAAGACATTTGATGCCCGTCAGGAAATTTCACTTGCAAATTCATTCAAATTGACTAAGAGAAGACTAAGGCTTTCCCAAACTAAAAACACAACATTGTAAGAATGACGAAGAGGAAGAATATTTAGGGAGCAAAATCTGGAATTTGGAGGGAGGAATGTGAAAAGTTCTTAAGCCCTAAGGAGGTAGAGCAGCTCGACAAATTGAGTTCTGGGCAAAGGAGGGAGAGGAATTCCTGCCAGTGATAGATGGTGAGGTGGTGGCTGGCTACCTGGCTTCCAGCAGATCAATGAACTCCCAAGGGCCTGCCTCTCTGTAGAATGGAGCAGCAGGTGATAATCGACCTCTTGGGGCTATCACTTGGAAAAGAATAAAGACATCCTAAAGGCACTTGGTAAATATGAAGTGCTGTACAAACGACAATATTAACGTCAAATTTTATTTAACATCTTCATTAAGAACTCAGAGTGGGGCAGGCAGGCTGTTAACGAAATCTGCAGAGTGCTAAATCAGGCACTACTGGCAACAGCACGGGTGGGACAAGCAAACACCCAAGGGATATACGCACAGGTCTCTGGGATGGTTAGGTCCCTCCTGCACGTATCGGCCTGCCCTGCGCAGGGGCTCTCCCTAAGGGGACCATTTGGGGAGACCACACTGAGCCTTCTCCTCCTTCTCCATCCTTTCCATGTGTGTCCAGGTAAAGCTGGACCGAAAGAAATGGGAAGGATGTGTAAAGAGGAATGCGGAAGCTCCCCTGGGGGCCACCCAAGTTGCGGAAGTGTAGAAGGAGGGCTGGGGAATCTCAGTCCCAAGTCCTGGTGATGGTAGGTCCCATGTAGGGAGTGTGATGCAGTTGAGATATTTGATGGTCTCTCCAGGAAAATGTCAGTGCTCCTCCCATGAGATGGGCCTACAAGGTCTGGGCACCAAAATGCCACACCCTCCCTGGGCTTTTGTCTTCAGAGAGAAAAAGTGCAAGATTCTACTCTGGACCTGGGTTAGCACCAAGGACAAAAAAAAAAAAACAAACACAAAAATCAGCCTTGAGAGCTCATGGCTATGCCCCAGGGCAACACAAGCAAGCCCGTGGCAGAATCCAAACTCCTCTTCTCCTGGCTTGCAAGGCTCTTCATGACCCAGCCCTCGCCGCCCATAGATTTTGCTCCAGCTGTGCCATGTTACAACCAGCTCCTTGGCTCTGTACCTATCCTATTCTCCGTACAAGAAACACTCCTCTCTTCCCTCCCTGCCGGGATAAGTTGACTCATCTTTCAGGTCTCAGATCTCTAACGACTGCCCTGAGCACTCTACGCAGCAGAGCACGTTATGCTTTTTTCATCATAGATCCTGACTCAACAATTATTTATTGACCATCTATTCTGTGACAAGCACTGTAGAGAGGCCACAGCATTAAATGAGACAGACCAAATCCCTACCTCTCAGGAGAGACAGCAGTTCTCAAGCCTGGATACACATTAGAATCACCCAGGAAGCTTTTTAAAAATACCATTACCATTCCGACTTCATGGGTTTGGACTGGGGCCTGATGATGGATATATTTGAAAACCGTGGTTTTCATCAATGGCAACCTTTTGGGATTTCTTAGGAAGATTCATAGAATACCAATGCCTTGTTCCCACCACAGGATACCTAAATCAAAATGCCTGAGCATGGGGCTTGGACACAGGTTTTTTGTTTGTTTGTTTGTTTGTTTTTGTTTTATTTTTAAGTTATCAGGAAATTCTAGAGTGTGGTAAAGGCCAATGGTCTAGAGGGGGAAACAGACATTAAATACCTATCATACTGCCAGTAAAGGCCTGCTTACTTATCTGTATCCCTGAGAGTCTATGAACTCCTTAAAAGCCAAGATCTTATCGGAGATATCATCCTCGGTATCTGGTATTGAGCCTGGCACACAGTAGGCTCTCATCTAACATTTACTGAAAGAAGGAAAGAAGAGGACATAGGCTCTTAATTATCTTGGTTCAGTGGTGTATTAGTTTTTCAGGGCAGCAAAGTACCATAAACTAGGTGACATAAACAACAGAAATTCTTTGTGTCACAGTTCTGGATACTGAAAGACTGTGACCAAATGTTTTCAGAGCTGGTTCTTTCTGAGGGCTCTAAGGGAGAGTCTATTCATGCCTCTTTTTTAGTTTCTGCTGGTTTGCTGGCAATCTTTGGCTTGTAGATGTATCACTTGGATCTCTGCCTTCATGTTCACATGGTATTCTCCCTATGTATGTGTCTCTGTTTCTGTGTCCAAATGTCCCTCTTTTTATAAGGACACATTCATTGGATTAGGGCCCACCCTAATACCTCAGGTTAACTTGATCATCTGGAAAGACCAAATAAGGTCACATTTACAGGTTCTGGGAGTTAGAATTTCAGCATTATTTGAGAGACTATAATTCAATCCATGACAAGTAGGATGCTCTTTCTTATGCTGGAAAAAGGAATGAAGAAGGGACAAACTCTTAATTATGTCGGTTGAGTGGGATGCTCTCTTATGTTAGACCAGAGCTCCCTGTTTTAACTTAATTCCAATCAGAACTTCTTCCAGCAGCTCTTTGCAGAGCAAAAAGGCGTAAAGTAGACCTGGGCTTTAGCAAAATGGTGAATTAGCAAATATCGCCCACCCTTTCTCTTCCCAAGGCACCAGTTCTTGGTTGGCTGCTGCATCTGAACAGGGAGGAAGAGAGTTCCATGTAAGATGCTACATAATTTTGTTGTTTCTTGGAGATGTTGAAAATTGAATTTTTCTTGAAATATAAACACTATCAATGCCTAAAATAACACATCCCTAACAGTGTAAGTGTAGCTATTATGATAAGAGAGGTCAGAAGAAATGAGAGGAGGCCAAAGGAGATCTCCTTGGTGACCACTCTTCATCTGACCCACCCTCTATCTGAAACACATGAGGCATTATTGGACTCAGTCTGTTGAAGGCTTGTTCTGGGTAACCCTAGGAAATAAAAACCCTCAAGGGTTTTTATATTTTCTAAAGAAAATGTAACTTTCACATTCTATCCAACTCCATCAATGGTTAATTATCATATTTTATGAAGTAGCCATTTAATTTTTTTTTCTAATGAAAACTCAGAGCTTGACCTATGCTTATCATACAAGTTGACTCTCATCTTGGGATTGCATCTGGAAGCACCGCCTCTCTAGAAGTCCAGCTGTGGCCTGGATGTGGGCTCTGATGCCAATGATTAATAAGCCCACTAACTACTGCTTAAGCTGCAACTGCCAAGCTGGGGTGGGCATCTTAACTGGCACCACTTTGTGAGGAAACTTTTCTTTACATGCTCTCAGGAACTAGATTTTAATTAATCAAGCGCTCAACTTTTCAATTGTTCTCACCTAGATTTTCAACCATTCTGAAATGCTGTTACTTATGACTGACAACTGTCACCAGAGATGATAACATGGGAGAAATAAAAGACCCTGCACACATTCCTCATAGCAAGAGAAAAGCACTAGGTTGGGAGTCCTAAGGCATGAAATCTTGACCTGGATCTGTCACCATCTGGGTGTCACTGGGAAAATCACTTCCCCTCCTCTCATTCTCAATGTTCTCAGATGTTTAGTGATGACAATACTAACCAGACATTCTTCTAAGCACTTTATATACATTGAATCACTTAATGCCCAAAACAGCCTTATGAAGTAGTACTATTATATTCCTCCTTTAAATATAAGAAGATCAACCCACAGAGAATCAGTTTGCCTAAGTGCACACTGCTAGTGACTGGTGAGCTGTGATCGGATCAGAACCAAGCAACCTGACTCCAGCATCTTTGCTCCTGGCCACTATGCTTTAATAATGGTACCACAATAACAGTATCGCCAGAAGCAGTGAAAATTAACTGAGATTACACACTTAAGAATCTGGCAAAATGTTTCATAAATGTCAGCTATATTTATTATATCATGGAGTAGGATTCCAATAAATGTTAGGTAGGTGGGTGGCTGGATGCCTTCTCCAGAACTGTCTGGAAATCTTCTCCTGAGGATGTAGTTCATATTTTCTAAGATTCTATTATTTTCTAAATTTGATGGGGAAATGTGAAAAGGACCATGCTACGTGAGTTTAGAGAAAAACGTCCACTTGAGCTAGCACATAATCCCGTTCTAATGTCTGCAAGATAAGGTTGGTCTGAAGAATGGCCAGAGTAAGTGTAAGACTTTCTAACCTAAAAATAGCTCTGCTATCTAAATGCCATCCTGCATAAAATGCTGCCATCTTTGGGTTAAACATTGTCCTCTACTTGCCTACGCAGGACTCTTAAAATACAAATGCCCACCAGGAGCAGACAGCATTAAGTCCCATCTGCCACAGTGTGAGTTCGTTTATTACAGTCTTTCTTTGGGGGAAGCATGTATGTATGCTATGGCTATCTATACGGGAAGGGCGTATAGAAAGAAGTGAAACACCCCAGACTTCGCATGTTTCACAACTTTGGCTTAGACCATCCTGGTTCCAAGCCCATTGCTTTTGCTTTTAATTTCAATCTGCCATGAAAGGCAAGGCAGGGCACAGAAGGAACTAAATTTATAGAACATATCCCAAGTGTCAGACACTGTGCAGTGTGATCTCTCCAGCATCACTTCCTTTAACCCTTACAGCAATACTGAAATAGAGGGACTCTCAACTCCCACACCTATCACCAGTTGTTTGGTTTACATTTGTTTGTTTTAATGTACAGAGAGAGGAGGTCACAGATGTCAGCGATTGTCTAAGGTCCCATACGTTGTCATTGGCACATCTGGTGCTACAGCTCAGATATGTTCCAATGCTTAAGCTTGTTTTTTGTGCCTCCCTACACTGTGTGCCTGAGTTACTCAACCTCATATGGCCCAAGGAACTTGCAGCAAAAAGGGGGAGAGATGATCAGAGACAGGCCCTATAAACTAGCTGAGGAAAGAGACCACAGCACAACCCCAACCTTCCCCACCTCTGCCCACATTCCTTATTCTGATGCAAAGCTCCAAAGATAGAAGTGGAAGTAAGATGAGCAAAGGCCCCAAGACCATGCATACATGTTTTCGCACTCACACACACACCCCAAACACCGTCATCTAAAGCCCAGACACTGCTTCCAGCTGAGCCCCCATGTGGTTGAGAGGAAAGTTATTTACAGCAAGGTCTGGCCTCTCGTGCCACCATGTAATTCCAGGCAATTGCACTTCTATATAGATCTTTTTGGAGAAAATCAACAGTGGCTTTGCTTTCAATCTACTGGAAAATGAAGTCCTGTGAATGTGTTACATAAGTCAGCAGGCAGAGGGAGAAGCTCAGGAGCCCACAGCTCTGACCAGAGAGGGTGAAGCTCTGACCCCAGCCTCCCAGGGACCCTTCCCATCTGCCCCAATCTACCAGGCTGGTGTGTGCTTATGGCTTTGTGGATTCCACCAGGCTCCAGAGAGGGAGCAAGGTGTTAAGTAAAGTGTACCAAAATCATCAGCTGGGGCTTTAAGGGAAAATTGGGAACCAGAGAATAACACAATGCCCTGTTGGTGGAGAAGGCTGGAGTACAGTTCTGCCCTACCCAGCCTCAGTCCCATCTAACACAATGTGGCAACAGCCTCTCCTGTGCACACAGCTGCACAGACACACCCCAAACCTGTGGCACAAAACTTTTCATTTCCACTTCGTAATGTTTATTTTCTATTATGAAGTTAGAAAAATCTCACCGAAGAAAATTTTGAAAACAAAGAAACACAGAAAAATGAAAACACTTTTCTTAATCTGCTTACAATGACTGTACAAATGACTGGGTAACAGTTTAGAGGTACCGCAGTACACCTCAAATAACTATGCCCAGTCATTTGTACAGCCATTGTTAGCCGATTGATGGAGTTCTTGCCAGTCCTTCTTTTATCCATTTTAAACTTAAAATAATAATTCCTGATGAGTTTTCCATATGCCTAAGGCATTCACCTTTGGGATCCTCCGTCAAATGCTGATTGATGAGCATTCAAGAGTTTGGAGACAGAGGAAATGACGTGGATGGACAGATAGCCAGTGGTTTGTTAGATTATGGAGAAGGATTCCTTAGTGGGATAAAAAGAACACTGAATTGAGAATTGGGAGATATTAATCCCAGCCCCATTTATACCCTCGTTGACTTTAGGACATTGGGTAAGTCATTCCTTCCTTTGGAGGCTTGTTTGCATCATCCATCATGAGAAGAGTAAAGCACATTAGCAACAAGATGAACGGGTTCTTGAACATCTTATACTTTCTGAGAAAATCTCTTACTCTTCCTGTGTGAGTTTCCTCATCTGTACAATGGGTATGTTAATGCTTATGTCCCAAAACTTCTCATAGCTGTTGTGAGGGTCAAAGTAAATGGTGCATGCAAAACAGCTTCAGCAACTATACAGAACTATATAAATGTGAAAGCTCTCCTAACAAAAACTAGAGAAAAGTATCTGTGACATACCTTAGAGATATTTTGTGAAAATATGAGATAATAAATGTGGTAACAGTCTGGGCGCAGTGGCTCATGCCTGTAATTCCAGCACTTTGGGAGGCCAAGGAAGGTGGATCATGTGAGGTCAGGAGTTCAAGACCATCCTGTCCAACATGGTGAAACCGCATCTCTACTAAAAATACAAAAAAAAAAAAAAAAAAAAAAAAAGAGCCAGGCATGGTGCTGTGTGCCTGTAGTCCCAGGTAGCTGGGAGGCTGAGGCATGAGAATTGCTTGAGCCTGAAAGGCAGAGGCTGCAGTGAGCTGAGATGGTGCCACGACACTCCTACCTGGGTGACAGAGTGCAACACCATCTCAAAAAATAATAATAAAATAAAAAACGTGATATCATCATAAAGAGAATGAAACACCATATAGAAGTGAGATGAGAAAGACACAGAGAGAGAGGTCCCATTCCTGAAGTTCAGACAAGAAATCAGAACTCATAGGAGGCTGCAGAGGGAATGAGGGATAAAAGAGTGTACTAAAAATACTTTGACTTCTCCTTTACCTCGTTTGTCCAAAAAGGTACTGAGTGCTCACTTTCTCAGCGCCCGGGAGGAGAGGTCAATGCAGAGAGCATGATATGAGTTGGTTCTGAACTTATGCAGGAACTGAGAGACTGTGGAGACACTTCTGTCTCATCTCAGCGGGAACCTTCCCAAATGTGGAAGCCCAATGGAAGGCACCCTTCAGGCTGAAGACTGGGGTCAGTTTCATCTTTATACATCATAAAGAAGCCGAGTGGCATGGAGGCATGTGAGAGGAGAAGAGGGAGGAAGCTCTGAACCACACAAAATGCGGAGGAGAGCTACCCATCAGAATACCCACACGAATTTGGGGGATCCCCAGGAGCTAAGCTGCCAGACCCTGGAATTAGTGATAGTGTGCCACCTTCTGACAGGCCTGCATATTGCACAATTTCCGGTGTCTGTGAATTGCAACCCTTGTTCCAGTTCAGAGATCCTAAGGGATCTTTCCCAGTCAATACGCTACTTTCACAGCACCTCCAAGACCACGGCCAAGCTAGGAAAAACTGCTATAATGAAAAACGTGTTTTAGCAGCTCCTGCTTCCTTATTCAACCTGTTCTCTCCAGCTTTTCCACCTTCATTTGGCTACCCAAACCCAATGCTCTTAATGTGTATACAAGTACCCGTGACCTATTGAGTCGTCTCCTCCAGCAATCCTTGTTTTTACAAAAACCTAAGGACATGAGTACTGTGTAATATACATTCTGCATTCCAATTAAAACAGGTATTGGACAATTGCTGTGTGCTACACACTGCTGGATGAGTAGCTGTCTTTCAGGATCTTGTAATCTATTTAGGAAAGTAAAAACGGTACTAAACTAGCTGTCACAGTACAAGGAGATAGTACGTAAGTTGAACAGTAAGAATGAGAGACTAGGAGTTCTAGAAAGGAAAAAAAATTTACGCTTGGGGAGGTCAAAGAAGGTAGTATTTGACCCATGCCTTAAAGGAGTGAGATTTTAAGAAGAAAAGATAAAGAAGAGATACCCAGTAAAAAGAATAGAACACACGAAGGCACGGGATGGGGAAAAAGCGAAACCTGCTCATGCGATACTTTGAACAGAGCATGTTAGGGAATAACATTGACAGCTATTTATACATTTTTACAAGGCCCGTTTTTAAAATTGTATCTTTTCCATCACCCCATATGGAAGGTATTATTACTCTTCAGCCCATTTCACAGATGAAAAAGTTAGGCTGTAAGAGCCTCATTTGCTTTCTGAAGTTACTATAACTAGGGAAAGAAGAACTTAAACCCACAGATTCCATCTTCAAATCTCAGGCCATAGCAAGCACTGTTAACTCAAAAAGGAAGATTGCAATTATTCTGTGAAGGACAAGGAATACCAAGCTAAAAAAGAAATCAAGCTAACGGTGAGATTTCAGGACTGTCACAGTAAAGTGGGTCTCCCTTTTGGGACTTGGAGAGGTGATGAGATTCTATGTCTTTTTCTCTCCTTCCAGACAAGGGCTGGCCCCTCGTTGGTCATTATCTTTCTTCTTAGAAGCACACCCCAAGCTCCACAGCCATATAGCCACTTGCAAAAAACATATTAAAAAAGTTATGTCTTTCTTCCTCCAGTGCATTTATCTGTTTGTTTGATTTCCTGCACACTGCATTATGTGTTATTAGGCCTTAGGGTACCTCCGTAAATTAAAATGATACAGTCAAAATGTATGATTAAAAGACTGAGAGGCAATCGCAGCATAATCATACCACGCATTCATATCCCACTTTAGCATCTGTTATCTCATTTACTCACACAGAAATCAGCAGCACTCTGAAATATGAATGACAGAACGGAGCAACTCAATTTTACCAGTGGGAACAGGCAACAGAGAGGTTAGGTGGTTTGCCTGAGGCAACACAGCAAGTGATTGAAAGTGTAACTAGATTTCCTAACTCCCAAACCAGACTTCTTTTCACAGCAGTCTAGTCTGTCCGCTCAGGCAAGCTATTGAGATGAGAGGGACCATGTAGTACCATCTGCTTTTGAGTCCCAGAGTTACGTGTTTAGCACCATGGACAGAAACAGGCCCAACACCATTCTTTAAAAGGTGAGTAAAGCACAGAGGCTAGATTCTGGAATGGAGAACCCTGTCATGCACCCTGACAACACTGGACACCTAGAAGTGATGGCAATAAAAATCACTTAGAAACAAATCAGAGACTGGAACAGACACCTTCCCCTCCCACTCCGACCCACAACTTAAGGCAAATGCAATCTTTAACCAGAGCAGCTACTCATTCTTCACCAGATGAAGTCTGAGATGATTTAATGATGAGCAATATTTATCCTGGTCTACAAATGATGGACTATCTCCAACTAACCAAGCTTGTTTTCTCTTTTCACATTCCAGAATATCATGAAGACCCCTAAACTATCAAATGTGAACACAATAGCAAAAACATCAATTAATGTCTACTAAGTTCTTACTTTGTGCCAGGTCCTGGGCTAGACACTTAAATGTTATGGCATCCATTGATCCTTTAACTAGAATAGCAAGTGTGACGTATGCCTTATATAGAGAGGCCATGAAGAAAACATTTGGGAAAAGATGATGCTATGATGAAAAGATACACTGACTCTGGAATGATGCAGCCTGCTTCTCACTAGCTATATGACCTTGGACACTTATTTAACCATGCTGAGCCTCACTTGCCACATTTATAAAGATGGAGAATCATACGTTCTTCATAGAGTTGTTAAGGAGACTACACCTCATGCACAAAAAGCCTAGAGCAGAATGTTAAGCACATAGTGGGTGTTCAGTGGACAGTTTCATAAGCATGCCCCCATCTTGCATGCGTATCTTTGGTCTTTTTTATCATGCTTCCCCAGGCCCTACTCGACTCATTGACCTGGCATCAAGATAAAAATAAAATTTGGGGAATAAAGAGAGGGAATAGGATGTTGGAGTAACCCAAAAATATGAAGAAAAAAAAGAAACTTGGGCTGAGTTTAAATAATGATAGTTTCTTCAGTGACTGTCCCAGAAGTGTATAAAAGTGGGGAAGACTATGGACATGATGGCTGATTAATAGTTATAGGCAAGGTCAGGTGCATGCACTGTCAAGCTTGCTATGCCTGGTCATAGGCCAACAATGGGCATGGGTCTGTGCCAAAGCTGTGAGCCAATGAACATCTACCCTTGCCTGCCACTCACACTCTGTAGGGAAGCTTTATCCCCACTCCCCCACAGGCAGGAAACTTCAAATACAGCTTTCAGTGTTCATCTATCTCTGGAAACACCGATTCACTTTCACCTGCCCGTCCTACTATGATATTTAGAATCTATTATCCCATTGAGAAGAGACCAAAATACAAAAAGAATGCATGAAGAACATCTCTAGAGAAACTGAAATCTAAAAGTGTTTGGATGCATTCATTTTTTTTAATGATCACAATGAAGAATAGTTGGTCTTTTCCGTCATGGAGCTCACAGTCTGATGAGGGACTTGCTGCCAAAGACACTAGAACTTAGTAAATGCTTTAAGATAACAAAGCTGTGCTCAAGACATCGTGGAACCGACAATGCAGGGAGAGGCCTAATGCAACCACACTGCTCATACCCATTTCTTGACTAGTATATATATATATATATATATATACAGGCAGCCACTGAAGCTCCTTCCACACCTTGCTGAAACGTGGCTTGTTCTGTCTGATAAGCTTCTCTGCCTCCCCTCACTTCTCAGGCCCCCTGGCTGCACTAACATTCAAAAAAACAACACATTTTTATATCAAAATGGAACCCTAGATATCATTTTGTTGGACTTTTCATTTTACAACCCGAGTTCCAGAGAGATAATGACTTCTGTGCTGCAGGGCTGGTCAGTCAAGAACTAGGACACAGGTTTTCCAACAACCAAGCAGGAAAACGTGCTGTGTTACGAGCATCTTCCTAGCTCATCTGTGGTTCCTCAGCCTCCTCAGCTTCCCGCCTATCTCCTTTGCAACCGCGTTTCCCCAGAAGTCCCTCTACTGCTCTACAAAGCCTAAGAAGGTGACTTCAAGTTTTAGTTAATTGGTTCACAAAACACAGCCCTGGAGTTTAATTTAAGAACAGATATAATTTCTTCTATTTTTACTCCAACTATACTCACTTAAACTTACAACCTGCCTTGTATTAAATATCTTGGGTGGCCTTACTCAAACACTCCTTTTTTTTTTGGAGTCAGAGTTTCACCCTTGTTGTCCAGGCTGGAGTGCAGTGGTGCAATCTCGGCTCACCACAACCTCCACCTCCTAGGTTCAAGTGATTCTTCTGCCTCGGCCTCCTGAGTAGTGGGGATTACAGATGCCCGCCATGATGCTTGGCTCATTTTTGTATTTTTAGTAGAGATGTAGTTTCACCATGTTGGCCAGGCTGATCTCAAACTCCTGATGTCAAATGATCTGCCTGCCTCAGCCTCCCAAAGTGCTGGGATTACAGGCATGTGCCACCATGCCCAGCCAAACACTCCTTTAAATGCTAATGGACAGCAGGTCCATAAACAACAGGACGTATGGGAAGCACTTGGGCTCCTGTATTACATTACAGGTCAGGTTCCATCCTAACTCCTCCACCCCTGAGAGCTGAATGACTGGGAGGAAACAAGCAACATGGAGCTATAGATTCTGTTCTTTGGAAACTAGGGGTGACAATGAGATGCTCTTCTTGATTAATCCTTACACATGGGCTTTCTGTGAGCTATATTTTTCCAAGACTCTCAGGGAGGCAGCGTGGTGGGGCAGAAAAACACAGGAGCTGGGATCTCCGGGGCCGGGCACCTTGGGGAGGAGGGCAGCTTCTCTGCTAAGTAACTACAGCAACTGAAATTCTCTAAGTCTGTTTCCTCATCTGTAAAATGGGGATAATATCACTATTCATCTCATCATGTTCTTGCGAGAATAAAATATTTGAGGGAAGGACATGGCTTGTATTAGGAGGTCAATAAATACTGATTTATTTCCCTTCCCACTAACGAGAGGAAAATGAGTGCCCCTATTGTTATTTAAGCCCCAACTCTAATTTGGTGTGAAATCTTAATATTTCAGTTCTTCTCTTCAAGCCCTTGGTTTCCCCTTTGCGAAAACGGCATCATTACTAGAGGATAACGTGACCAAACTATTATGTTGGTGCAAAAGTAATTGCGATGTTTGCCTTTAAATGTAATGACCAAAAAAACGCAATTACTTTTGCACCAACCTAATATTACTAACTGATCCCTGATGAAAGTGTGGTTTACTATAGAGGCATAATTTTAACAGTAGAGTGAATCATGTGTGGGAATGAGGGAGAAAATAAACAATGACTAAGCTCCTACTATGTACCCAGCATTTTAAGCACATTATTTCATGCAACATTAGTAACACTTCTGGGAGGAGAGTAATGGTTACTTACCCATTTTACAGTGTGGACTGTCAAGGTTAAATAACTCAAACCAGTATGGATATTATAAAGTAGCAGAGTTGAATATGAACATATGTCTGTTAGAATCCAAAGCTCACTTTCTTTCTACTTATGTGATTTTCTTACTCTCCTGGAGAGAGGTGCTCTATTTGAGGAGTAGAATCACCCACTGTAACTCTTAGGGAGAGAAGGTGCAAAAATAAACCACGCTAAATATACTGATTCTCCTGCCCTAGCCTTTTTCCTTTCTCTGGGATTTGAGATGATCAGGTGGCGGATTTATGCCAGTGACCACCAGAGGGGGACAGCAGCTGGCAGAGCGCACAGTGCATGTGTACACACCCACAAGCATGCAGAGGTTTCCCAGTGCCTACCCACACAATAATAGAGGATTGACACACAGAAACAACTTGTAAAACAAAGACCCCCGAATAAGCAGGGCTTCCTCTCAGCCTCTCAACTACTACCAAACCCTCCTGAGTTTGAGCACACCTTGACGAAAAGAAGGAAACCAGGTATCCTTAGCTCAGGCAGAGGATATTCCCATCTGGAACTTTAAAAACAGATTGGACCCACTGGGTCTCATAATCAAAGAATATTATGTATACAGTTCAAAGAAACAGATTCGGAACCAAAAGATGGGGATTTTTAGTGCTAGCTCAATCACATCTGTGGTATGTTCACGCACAAGCCCCTTTACACCTCTGTCCATTTCCTCAAATGTAAAATGAGGATCTCAACAACCACCTCTCGGGTTTACCACACAGACAAAATGCAATGAGGTCAGAGTAATCTGTAAGCTGTAAAGGCTAGACAAATGTCAGTTCCTCTTATTAATATTATAAATATGATTATTTATTCAGTATGGATGGTCCCACATATGACTATATTGCCCTGTCCTTATATTGTTTAACCATAGAAGCAAAACAAACATAGCCTTCCACCCAGCTGCCTGGACAACACAAGACCTGGTGTGGGAGTAACAGGGCTCAGATTGCGTGAAATAAAGCAAAAGGAGTCAAGCTGGTAATAAAGACTGGAAGAAAGGGAGCAGGTTCCTCATGCTGGTATTTTGTGTTCTTCCTGCCTCTCCCTGTCTTCCTTTTCAAAGAAAGAGGGTTCTTTCTTTCCTAGGGCTGCTGTAACAAATCACCATAGACTGGATGGCTTGGAGCAGCAGAAACTTACTGTCTTATAGTTCTGGAGTCCTCAAGTCTGAAATCTAGTGTCAGCAGAGCTGTGTTCCCTCTGAAGGCTCTTGAGGAGAATCCTTCCCAGCTTCTTCTAGAATCTGGCGGCTGCCGGAATTCCTTGGCTTATGGCCACATCATTCTCAACTCTATCTCCATCTTCACATTACTGTCTCCTCCTCTTTCTGTCAAATCTTCCCTGTGTATTTCTTTTTTCTTCTTTTTGTAGGGGAGAAACAGAGTCTCCTTCTGTTGCTCAGGCTGGAGTACAGTGGCACAATCTCTGTTCATTGCGACCTCCGCCTCCCAGGTTCAAGCAATTCTCCTGCCTCAGCCTCCCAAGTAGCTGTGACTATAGGCATGCACCACCACGCCCAGCTAATTTTTGTATTTTTTGTAGAGACAGGGTTTCACCATGTTGGCCAGGCTGGTCTCAAACTCCGGAGCTCAGATGATCCACCCACGTGGACCTCCCAAAGTGCTGGGATTATAAGCGTGAGCCACTGCGCCCAGCTATGTATTTCTTATATAAACACTTCGCATTGAATTTATGGCCATCTGGCTAATCCGGGATGATCTCTCCATCTTCTTGAGATCCTTGACTTCATTACATCTGCTATGACCATTTTTTCCAATAAGGTAACATTGACAGGTTCCAGGAATTAAGATGCAACATATATTTTGGGGGGACCACCATTCATTCCACAACAAAGCCCGACCAGAACAAACTCAAAACCAAAATAATAATATGAATGATACAATACCGTACTGTGGGATGTGCAGAATGAGACGCTTGCCCTGACTCTAAGAGGGGAGAACTGTGAGATCCAGGGAATCAGAAGCACAGATGCCAAGGTCAAGTCTTCTGGGGAAGACAGGGGGAGGGCTTCCTGGAAGGAGTGACACTTGAATTGAGCCGTGAAGGATGGATTTTGATAAGGATTGGTAGGAAAAGGGAGGGAAGAAAATTCTGATGAAGGAAATTGCAAGAACAAAGATGCAGAGTTTAAAAGGGCATATTTGGAAGAAGAGAATAGGCAGGAGAAAGAAGGATGAGATCCAGAACACATCTAGATGAGGAAGTAAAAGGATCTCACCATGTCACAGTGGGAAGTAGAAAGCTAGGACGGCAGAAAGGGGCTGATTCCACTCTACTGTATGCTCTTGTTTCTTGATCTAGCAGTCAACTATTCCTAAAACAGAAGCCCTGCCTTAGGTAATTCTGTCCCTGACTGTGGAATGCGAACAGTTCACAGAGAGGTGCAGCCTTCAGGACAGCAGCTGAAGACAGACAGACAGATTGCCAAAGATGCAGCAGAAAACACAGCAACCCTAGCCCATTCCCTGTGCCTCAGGACACAGACAGTTGGGCCCAGTTAATTGAAATTTAAGCTTCAGGCAATAGGATTTATACAAACACCAAGAAAATAGCAGGAGGATGCTAACAGCATGCAAATCAATGTGATGGGAGCCCTTTAAGACAATCTTTCAGATTGGGCAGCCCAGGTGCAGCCAGCAACCCCTGCAGCACACCCCACCCCAAGCCCTCCTCACCTCCTCCTGGCTCTCTCCTCCCCCATAGCACAGCTCCTGGACAGGCCTGATTTGCTCTAATAAAAGCAGCCTCGGCCCCAGGGAGCCTGCAGGATGAACATAGCTGATTTCACCTCTTTAACCCTGGATCTAGGAAAACTGCCGAACACTGACTCTGTCCTTCCCTGGGGAGGATCCTGGAGCTTTATCTCGTGAGTTGCACGACCTCTAGGAATCTGTGCACAAGTGAGATAAACTCTGCGCCCAAGGGGAAGCCTACTTATCTCCCAACAAAACATCTTTGCAAATTACATTTTTTTTGCATCTCAGGGAAGGGCGTATTTATAAAAATAATAGCTGCAATAACAGTAATCATCATCATCATCAGCTGATGCCTGCATCCTGGCTATTCCTCAGGGAAAAAGGTGATGGGGCCTGCAGGGCAGGATTGTGCTGGGACTGTGGGTGACTCATGTGCTAGGGGCGGGCAGCTTCTGTGAGGGTCCTGGAGCCCAATGTCTGGTTTGAGAGATATGGCCAAGACCTCTCTTCATACAGAATAAACAAATGACTAACTGTCTCATTAGCGACTATGCAGGAAGACACACAACTCACATACTGGTACCAGCCGTGGTGCAGCCAAGAGATTTATATTATTTAACAATAAAAGCAAAACAAACGTGGCCTTCCATCCCACTGCCTGCCTGCATGACGCCCCTCATACTAAAGGAAGGCAGTAGTGGTGGTGAGGGCTGCGGACGGTGCCCTCACGTGGGAGGACAAAGATTCCAGCCAAAAGGAAGGAGCAGGTGCCGGGCCACCTTCCTGGCATTTGGTGGCTGGGGTCAGATCAGGGTAAGAATAGGAAGATTGGAATGGAAAGAGAGAAGGGGAATAAGATGTCAGAAACGCAACACGATTTACTCAGGAGCTATCTGTGGGTGATCACTTCCTGGGAAACAGAACAGGACTAGAAAGTAAGACACCCCAGTGTAGTCCTGGCTCTGACCCCACCTAGATGGGTGACAAGTTGCGCAAATTCTGCCTTGGTTTCCACACCTGTAAGATAGGGAGAAAGTATCAAGAAAAAAGTACAAGAGAATGCAAGTCATCCTTATTGCTGCTTTATGACACTGTATAGCAGCTAGAGCAGGCTCTGAACTCAGATTTCCTGGGATCCAATCTCAGCTCAGCCACTTACTAGCTGTGTGACCACAGGCAATTAACTTCTCTTTGTGGGCTGTAAAATGGGTATGCCAATTACATTTACCTTTCAGAAAAAAAAAAAAAAAGACAATTCCTGAAGAGCACTGAACAATACCTGGCACACAGGTACAGATGCTCAACGTGCTGTAGACATTACCATGTTTATCCTTGTTCCTCACCTTGTTTTAAACAGACAACCTAGATTTACACTTGCAAGAATTCCAATGACAAATTCTTGCCCCTACATCTGAGCTTTTCTCTACTGTTTCCTCCTATCCCAGAGAAAGAGGTACCCTGATTTTTTTCAAGATACAAACTATTCTTCCCTCCTCTGGGGTTTTGATCCAAAAGTCTTTTTTTTGTTGTTGTTATTTTGTGGTTTTTGTTTGTTTAACTATCTTCAGATCCTTTTACCCTGCTGGCTCTGTGTTCCCTCTCCCTGCAAATATGAGCAAGCCTCATTTATCCTACAAGCAATCCTGTGTCAACCGTGTCTCCCACTCAAGCTAGCCACCTCCACCTTCCTTTCCTCATTGAAGAGAGGAATATTCCTTGCCTCTGCTTCTGACTTTCATTCCCTCCCTGGCTCCACCCCTCATTACTCTACTGGTGGCAAAAGACACCAAGCATGTCCAGCTTGTCAAGTCTATGCCAAAACTTCACCCCAGGCTTCGGCTTGAGCTCTCAGCAGCATGCGGCTTGCTGACAACCCTCTCATTGAAATCCTTCTTTCCCTCAGCCTCCCCAGCACAGCTCTACCCTTGTTCTTCTACTTCCTTTCTATCTACTTTTCCTGTGCCTCTTTCACTAGTTCCTGGTCTTAGCCCTTGAGTATTTTGTCCCTCGGGGGCTGGGCTTTCGTGCCCTTCTCTCCTTGCAAGGGCAGTACCTGAGTGTTCTCAGTAGGCTCAGACCCAGTAGGCTTAGACCCCGAGGTGCCAGGTGTGTAGAGGCTAAGAGCTTGGGGCAGTGTTGTGCGGCTGCGTGGCTGATAGAATGTTTTCAAAAGCTGTGTGATTGGGCAGTTATTAGATTAGCAGCAATAAAAGCAGCTTAACACCTATTCTCTTACACCTGGCCACTACACACACTTATGTCAACCACTCACCCTTGGCAATATTTGAATTGCTGAGGCTTGCTACTTAGTTTCCCCAAGATAATCTCACCCACGGCACAGGTCACACACTGCCCCACGTGCAGATGGGACACCAAACTTTATTTCTGCTATCTACTCCTGTTTGTTTGTTTGTTTATTTGTTTGTTTTTGAGATAGAGTCTCACTCTGTTGCCCAGGCTGGAGTGCAGTGGCATGATCTTGGCTCACTGCAACCTCTGCCTCCCAGGTTCAAATAATTCTCATGCCTCAGCCTCCTGAGTAGCTGAGACTACAGGCATGCGCCAGCACGCCTGGCTATCTTGTATTTTTAGTAGAGACCATGTTGACCAGTTTGACCATGGGATCCAATCTCAGTTCAACCACTTACTAGCCGTGTGACTTCTCTTTGTGGGCTGTAAAATGGGTATGCCAATTACATGTTTCACCATGTTGGCCAGACTGGTCTCAAACTCCTGACCAATTTAGTTTCACCATGTTGGCCAGACTGGTCTCAAACTCCTGACCTCAGGTGATCCGCCCACCTTGGCCTCCCTCTTTTGAACTCAAAACCAAATTTTCAGCTGTTTAACGATTTGCTCTACCTAGATGTCCATCCAAAGAAGTCCTCAAGTATATCTTAACTTCCATAATTCCTTGTCCATCTTAGTTAATAATATCACTATCCACTCAGGTGTTATAAATAGAAACCTGAGGATTATTTTTGACTCGCAATTAATTTTCCAGCTCCTCAGTTTCTAGTAATCTACCACATCCTGTCAATTTTACCTATAAAACATCCAAAGAATATATCAGTCCCTCCCTGTCCACTCTGTCACTGTATTAATGAGCCCCATTACCATCCCCGACGCCTACCCCCAGTTCCTTCGTTATCAAGTCCATCTTCAACATCAGCCACCAGAAAGATCTTTCTAATATTAAGTCTGTTTGCAGAATTACCCCACTCTCCAGGATATGCCTTCTACGTCTGAAAACCTGGACTCTCCTTCTACTTCTCTTACCATTAAATTTTTTATTGATCTCTTATAGGTTAAGCTGTTCAAATTTATTAAAATACAGATTCCCAGATCTCTGCCCCCAAAAGTCTAATTGAACAGTTTTTAATGAGTCTAAGCGATCCTTTCTCTCTCTCTCTCTCTCTCTCTCTCTCTCTCTGAAATCGAGTCTTGCACTGTCGCCGAGGCTGAAGGGTGATCATATTTTCAACAAGCACTCTGAAGGATTTTAGTACCAGTTCTCCACAAACCACACTTTTAGAAACTCTGATTACAAACCACAGGATAGGCTGGGCTCATCACACCTGTAATCCCGCCACTTTCGGAGGCCAAGGCAGGTGAATCACTGTAGGTCAGGAGTTCAAGACCAGCCTGGCCAACATTAGGAAACCCAGTCTCTACTAAAAATATAAAAATTAGTCAGGCATGGTGGCACATGATTGTAATCCCAGCTACTCAGGAGGCTGAGACAAAATAACCAGTTGAACCTAGCAGGCGGAGGTTGCAATCAGCTGAGATCATGCCACTGAACTCCAGCCTGGGCAATAGAGTGAGACTCTGTGAAAGAAAGAAAGAAAGAAAGAGAGGGAGAGAGAGAAAGAGAGAGAGAGAGAGAGAGGGAGGGAGGGAGGGAGGGAGGGAGGGGGAGGGAGGGAGAGGGAGAGGGAGGTAGGTGGGGAGGGAGAGAGGGAGGGAAAGAATGAGGGAAGGAAGGAAGGAAGGAGAGAAAGAAAAAGAAAAAAGAAAGAAAGAAAAAAGAGAGAGAGAGAAAGAGAAAAGGGAAAGAAAGAAAAGAAAAGAAACCATATAAGAAACTACCATTGTTAACAACCTGCACTTTGAAATCAGACTACACATGGGCTGAGTTCCAGCTCTCCCTCAGTTAGCTGTGCTTTTCAGCATGATACTTTACCTCTCCATGCCTTGGTTTCTTCATCTAAAGTATAAGGGTAATAATAATGATACCTCCAGATACTGAATTGGTCCCATGTCAGGCACTGTGTTCCAATGCATAGGCTCATGATCATCCTAACACCCATATGAAGTGGATGCTAGTATTTGCTCCATTTTCCAAATTAGGAAATTGAGGCACAGAAAGCAACTTGCCAAAGGCTGCCAAACCAACAAATAGCAGAGCTGGGTTTTGAACGCAGGTGGTTCAAACCTACCCAAGTTCATGTTCTTAGCCATCACTCACAAGGTTGTAGCGGGTACGACATGAAATAACCCACAGGAAGCACTTAGCATATTGCCCCACACATAAGAGCTAAATAAATGATGGCCATGATTCCTGTGGTGTTTTTTTAGTACTAGCACTATCATGGCAGAATCAACTTGACACTCCCCAAGTTGAAAGCCAGCAGAGGGTTATAGATAAGCAGACTCTAACCGTGTTGTCCAATACTCTCCTTACTAGCCACATGTGCCTACCTAAATCTAAATATAATAAATCAAAATTAAATAAAATGCAAAATTCAGCTCCTCAGTCTCATGAGCCACATTTCAAGTGCTCAGTAGCACATGTGGATGGTGGCTCCCTTACTGACAGCAAGGATTCAAAACATTTCCATCATCACAGAAATTGCCACTGGACAGCACTGCTGTAAAGTAAACTGCTGGAATCAAAGCCCAAATTTGCTCTTTGAGAGTTCTTTGGCATGGTTATTTTCCTCCTTGTGCCTCAGTTTCCTGATCCATAAAGCAAGGATAATAACAGTATGCACCTTGTGTGGTTGCACTGAGACATATATGAGTTAATATAATTAATGTTCTTGGAATATAATTAATGTGCCCTGATATACAGTAGGTGACATAAAAATGTATGTGTTTGTTATTACGGGGGTGGTTGGCATCATTACTAATATGCTCATTTGTACTTGAGCCACTTGGCCCCAAGGCATTGACTTTTAAATCTGTGTAGCTCTCCCATAGCTGAGATGTTCTTCTCTCCCACCTTCTACCTCCTGCCCACCTGAAAGGTTCCTACCCTGCCTCTAAACCTGGTCCTGTGATTTTCTCTCCACAGTTTTCACCAAAGCACTCTCACTCCTGGCAGAATTCATCGCTTCTTAAGCCTACAGACTCTGGCAGCCATGCCTGCTGATTCTTCACTCCACGACTCTGAATTCCAATTGCTCTGGGTTCCTGCTCCTGTCATATTCCCTTCAAATACCTTCTAAGATTTGCAATTCTCCTTGGAAATAAGAACAGGGCCTGCATTTGGGGGAACAGCCCCCTGCATGTCAGCAGACGGAGCCTTGCAAACCCTTTCATGATGAAATGCATCCAGAAAAGAGAAGCAAATGTGATGTTTTGCCTTGGGCACTGTGTCCATCACAAATCCCTGGACACTGATGCATGACCTTTGGAAAAAGTCTCACTGGCTGAAATGTCTCTGCATTGTTCTTTGCCTGGCAATGAATTATTCTGGGTGGAGATGAAAATTTTTCATTCAGTAATTTCTCAAAGAGGTGAACTGGGAAGCCCAGAATTTTGGGACTGGGAGGGGAATAGAATGTGAACACTACTGTTTTGTTCTCATAGAACATTTATTGCTCTAAGTATATCCTAGGAAAATAACATTTATCCAGACAAAAGAAAATTGCCAACTTTCAGAAGAAAAAGGTCTTTAATGTCAGTGTAGTGACTAAGCCAGGAGGCAGAGCAATAGTACTTAGGAATCCTATAACCTCAGCCACAGCCCTGAAGCCTTCTGAGACTCAGTTTCCCCATTTGTGAAATAAAGGTAACAGTCTATCTAGTAAAAATGGAATGAGGAGTAATATACGTACACACTTCTCATGGGGCCTGTCATACAGCAGACCCTCAATCAATAGCAGCCAATCCTATTTCTGGATTCTAGCAAACCTTTCCTTCCAAGAACAATCACATAAAATTTTTAAAGAATCAGGAAAGTGGAGACCAAACAGAAATGCATTTCTGTGATATTAAGGCTGACAGTTACAGAGCCACAAGTAAGCAAGCATGAATCTCCAAAGTAACTATAACTCAGACAGATTGCACACATGTCTCCTTGCAAAGGCCATTTAATAATACGTGGAGTTCTACAAAATCCTCTACATGATACTAAGTCAAGTTCCCATAGAAGGGGGCAAGTCGACAACCAGAAACTGTTACACGGCTTTAGCTGGCTGCAAGCCCCTGCCTATCAGTTGTCTCTAGACAACTAGCAAGCTCAGGTCTCTGGGCTTTTAGCGAAACTGTTATTCGCCCCTGTTTCCCTCTCTTCTCACCACCTGGCCTCCTCTTGGTCACAGCTGCTTCTTGGGTAGAGTGGTCTTTGCATGTCCTTCATTTCTTTCACTTGAAACCCACTGATCATGGCCTTCACCCACTCCTCTGTAGCTGTTCTCACCATGGTCAGTAGTATTCTTTTTATTCATCATGGCTGTCCTCACATCCCGACTGAGCAGTCATCCTGGCTCAGAGGCAGGGTGACAAGCAGAATTCTAAGAATGACCTCCAATGGTTCTCACATTTGTCCAAATCCCTCCCCTTTAAGTATGAGCAAATAAGATGTGGCTGTCATGATTACGCATGCTATATGGTGTTATGAGTTTAATTATGCCCCCCCAAATTCATCTGCTGAAGTCCTAAACCCCAGTACCTCAGGATTCTGTGACCTTACTTGGAAACAGGGTTACAGATGTAATTAGTTATGATGGGGTCATGAGGGTGGGCCCAAATCCAATATGACTGCATGTCCTTATAAAAAAGGAAATTTGGACAAGGAAAACATCTTGCAAACATGAAGACAGTCATCCATCTACAAGCCAAGAAGAGAGGCCTGGAACAGATCCCTCCCTCACAACCCTCAGAAGGAACCAATCTGGCCAATACAGACGGTCCCTGTCTTGGGAAGATCTGACTGACAATTTTTCAGCTTTACGATGGTGTGAAAGTGATACTCACTCCATAGTCATCTTACTTTGAGCACCCATACAACCATTCTGTTTTTCACTCAGTAAAACATTTCAATAAATTACATGAGATATTCAACATTTTATTGTAAAACAGGATTTGCCTTATGATTTTGCCCAATTGTAGGGTAATGTAAGGGTTCTGAGCATGTTTAAGGTAGGCTGGGCTAAGCTATCATGTTTGGTAGGTTTGGTGTATTAAATGTATTTTCAACTTATAATATTTACAACTTACATGGGTTTGTCAGGACATCAGCTCCTTGTAAGCCAAGAGGCATCAATACCTTCACTTCAGACTTCTAGCCTTCAGCACTGGGAGGCAACACAATTTTGTTGTCTGAGCCACCGTTTTAATCCATTTTGTACTGCTATAACAGACTACTGGAAACTGGGTAATTTATAGAGAGCAGACATTTATTTCTTACAGTTTCTGGAAGGTAAGAAGTCCAAGGTCGGGGACCTGTATCTCAGGAGGGCCTTCTTGCTGCACTGTCCCATAGCGGAAGGTAGAAGAGAGCATGCATGCAAGAGAGAGCGTCATTGGGAACCTACTTCAATGATAACTAATGTGCTCCCTTGATAATGACGTGATTTCATTCACGGGGTACACCCCACATGACCTAATCACCTCTTGAAGGTCCCATCTCTCAACATGGTTGCATTGGGGATTAAGTACCCAACATAAAAACGCTCGGGGACGCATTCAAACACAGTAGCCACCCAGCTTGTTACGGCAGTCCTAGCAAACTAACATATATGGCAAAGGGAAGGTTATCTAGGTGCGCCCAACAGAAGCCTTTTAAAAGCAGAGCATTTTCTCCAGCAGGTAGCAGAAGAGGAAATCAGAGATTTGAAGCATATGTAGGATTGGATGCACCATTGCTACCCTTGAAGATGTTAGCAATGTGACAAGGAATGCAAGAGACCCTGAGGAGCTAAGAGTGGCTCTTGGCTGCCAGTGAAAAAAGAAATGGGGACTTCAATCCCGCAACTGTGAGGCACAGACTTCGGCCAACAATAGGCATGAGATAGGCTGGGGGTTCTTCCCAAAATCTGCAGATAAGAGCCCACTCAGGCAACACCTTGACTGCAGCCTTGTAAGACCCTGAGCAGAGGGATTCATCAAAGCCTGCTTTCGCTTCTGACCTACAGAACTGTGAGCTAATAAATGCATGTTGTGTTAAGCTACTAAGTTTGAGATAATTTGTGACACCAGCAGCAGAAGGATAATACAGACTCCAACCCTCACATCTCTTCCCTGAGGGATTTTCTTACGGGGTAGTGTGAATTCTGGGTTCTTAGCCATGGACTGCAAGCCCTTGACTAAGTTTTCTTCACTCCTTACTGTCTCAGTTTCCCCACTGGTCAGACATGACAGATTCCAACAATTATACCACCGCCAGTCTGTCAGGAAATGACAAGGGACTTGGAGTTGAAGGTATTAGAATAAGAGGAAGGTACGGGAAGAAGGAATTAGCAGATGATGTAACTTAAAACCAGGCAGGGCAGCTTTACTGAACTTCTCTTTTTCACCTGAGGCACAGAAGCTTGCCCAGGCCACCAAAACTCCCTGGGCTTCTCACCTTCTGGAAAGAAACTATTTCCTTCCTCATGCACATGCTTGACATCTTCAGCTCCCCTACATGGAGGCTTTTTCACTGTTGGTCTGACAGGGTCAGGAGAGCTTGTTCTAGCCAATGCTGAACAGCTTGATACTTCTCAGAAGTAAACCTTAACGGTCAGCAAGGGGACAAGGTGCGAGACCCCTTTAGATAAAAGGAGGTAGCGCTGCAGACACACATGGCGGAGAAAGAAGCTGAGACATGTCAAAAAAAAAAAAAAACCTGAGTGCAGCTTTGGAAGATGGGTTTGGCAAGCCATACACACACTAAGGAGCAGCCTTAGCGTGTGAGCTGCTAGAATTCCCATATGGAAATTCTGCAGGGCAAGTCAACGTGACTGGTGTTCTGAATATGCCAACGTTAGGATGCAACCTTCAGAAACAAATTCTTTTTCTTTCAAATGATTCCTTCTTCAAGCTCCAGACTCACTTCTTCTCCTGGAGGTCTCATGGGCCCCTATAACTCAACATGTTCAAAATGAAAGCACCATCTTTTCCTCCCCCATAATGGAACCCGCACGGAATACCCAAGTTAAAATCCTGGCCACGGAAAGAGTGTAGCCTTCAGTTAAAATCCCAGCTCTGCCTTTTACTGGCTTACTGACCTAAGAGCCTTGGTTTCCTCATCTGCAAAGTGGGGATGATGATAAGACTTACCTCCAAGGAATGTGCTAAGAAAACAATGAGAAAACGCATGTAATGCATGTAGCTCATTCACTGCCTATAGAAAGCATGCAAGGAGAGTTAAGTTCAAATATTGCTCTTATTATTACTTTATAATCTGTAAAATCAAGGAAGTAGATGAGTCACTAAGCATCCATGAGGTCTACACTTAATTGTTTTCACATGTTCCCTCCCACCTATCATACAAAGACCAAAGATCTACTCCCCAACACACACGCACACACTTTCCCTTCCGTTTGTCTTTCTTTGCTCCTGCGCTTTCTTTGCCCACACAAAGGATTCATACTTATTTCTGTCTAAAGCACATCAATTTTCCAAAACTCATCTAAAATGTCACATCAACAGAACCTTCCTTGATCTTCCACTAGAAATAACCACACCCATCCCTATGCTCCTTTTGCCATACCCTTAGGAAACATCACATTACATATGGTACAGGTGTTGGAGAATACTCAGCTTCCCGGCCTATTGGATTTAAGCTTCTTGAGGTCAAGTGATGAGAGTAATTCACGTTAATTTCTCTTAGAGGCAATCAACTTCTCCATCCAAGAGGGAATGAAATCATAAACATTATTTGAATGAATCACTAAATAAATGCAGAATCTCCTATGCACCCTCTGGGTAATACAAAGGGAACTATACCCAGGGGAAACACAAAGGCTCCCATGTTTTCTAAATACATCAAATCAGTACTTAGGGTAGACTTCACTCACCCGTTTTAAAATAACAATTCATTTAGTATAAATTCTCTTAAAAATATATAAAAATCTTTTAAGAGTTAGAAAACAAGAGAATTGAGCAGAAAGGCAGGGGAATGAAGCACATGGTAATAGCATTGGACCAGCAATTCCCAGAATGCTCTAGGATGAATATGAACTCGAAGTGCCCAGAAGGAAAAAAAACAAAAAAACAAAATAAAATCGACTCCCCAAAATTGCAATTCATCTTCACAAGGTCAGTACCAAGTGAGCACAACCTTCAGCTGTCTGGTCAAGTTTGGTGGATTAGGATTTATTTCTTTATTGTTCCAAATGGTTTAGTAGGGACTTGTTTCTGCCACAGTGCACCGACTTCTCTGAACGAGAGCTATGCAGGGCAGAGGTATGAAAGCCTTTCAGCCAGATGCACATGGGCTGAGCTGGAGGACCGCTCACTATGAGGGTCCTAAGGTGGGTCCCTGACGGTCCCCTTGTTATTGGCTATAAATCTGAGGAAACAAGATGAGAAGGAATGTGGTGTCCAGATAAAAGCACTGGACTAGTGTTTATAAAACCTTAGATGCTGGCTTTGTCCGCCTGCATGTCTGCTTTTATGAAAGTCACTTAGCCTCTTTGAGCCTCATTTTTTCCATCCATGAAATGAGAAGTTTTAGGCAGATTGCTGGAAACATTTAGCCTGATGATGATAAAGGAGTACCTCTAAAAATACTAATACCCAGGGTTCGCCCCACAGATGGATGCATTGGTCCAAGACAAAACTCAAGCACTAGTGATTTTAAAGTTGAGAACGATGGGATGAAATAATTACCCTTTTCCATTTTTTTCTTTTTAAATTGAGACGGGGTCTTACTCTGTCACCCAGGCTGGAGTGCAGTGGTGTGATCACTGCTCACTGCAGACTTGACCTCCTGAGCTCAAGTGGTCTTCCCACCTTGGCCTCCCCAGGGGCTAGGTGCTGGATGCTGAGGTGCTGCTGGACAGTGACGGTCAGTTTCTGCCCTTAAGGGACTTTGTGGCACCTCACCTTGCCGAGCCAATTGGGAGCCAGCCACCACCTCCAGGGGCTAAGATGATAGCTTTCCTGCGGTGGGAGTTCCCCAACTTCAACAACCGAAGCAAAGACTTACTGGGTCGCTTTGTCCTGGCCCGGCGACACATAATGGCTGCAGGTTTCCTGATAGTGGATGTCCCATTCTATGAGTGGCTGGAACTCAAGTCTGAGTGGCAGAAAAGTGCCTACCTCAAGGACAAGATACGCAAAGCGATGTCTGAGGAGCTGGCCAAGTGACCTGTGCTGGTGCGGACTGCATGCCCAGGGGGCTGACTCTGCCGGAGGTCTAGCTGTGAGTGGGCAAGAAGTGTCGCCTTTAAGGACAAACCTCTGTGCAGGACCTTGGCCAGAGTGGGGAGGGCAGCCAGCAGCTCTGAGGGACAGAGCATCCTCTTGTGTGTAATAAATTTTTAATTTTGGTGTTGGAAAAAAAAAAAAAAGCGCACGCAACACCACACCCAGCCAATTTTTTTAAACATTTGTTTTAGAGATGGGATCTTGCTGTGTTGACTATGCTGCTCTCAAACATCTAGCCTCAAGCAATCCTCCTGCCTTGGCCTCCCAAAGTGCTGGCATAACAGGCATGAGCCGCCATGCTCAGCCCATCCCTTTCAATTCTAATGTTCATTGATTTTGTAGAAATCTTTCTAGAAAACAAGTAGTTTCCTTTTTATCACAGAGGATAAATCTGAGACAAAAGTCTGACAGAAAACTAAGCGATCTATATGAGTAATAATCCTGACACATATTTTCAGCTCCTAATGGTCTACAAATCTATATTCTCTGAGTTAAGACATCTCTGGGGTGTTGTGCCCAGGCCTCCATCACTGGCCATCCTAACTCCACACAGACCCCATTAAAGCAGGGCTTGGTCAAGAGAATGGAGCCAGCACAACAAATAGAAGTCTCTCTGTGTGTCTGAGTGGCTCCTCATGCCACAGCAGGTGCTAATCATATTGTGTGACTAGCTGAGTAAAACCTTTCCCAAGCACATCTCCCTTTCAAGTCCATATTCTGGAGATATATTATTAAGTTGACTTTATGATGTGGATTCATCATATTGATGAATAAGTTTTGGCAGCTAGAGTAGGATTTGTATCCATACTATAAAGAAGAAAGGTGAGGAACTAACAATATCTAGCACATGTTGCATATTTAATAGTAATTACTGGCTGAGTGTGGTGGCTCATGCCTGCTGTAATCTCAGCACTTTGGGAGGCTGAGGCGGGTGGATCACTTGAAGTCAGGAGTTCAAGACCAGCCTGAGCAACATAGCAAAACCCCGTATCTACTAAAAATATTTTAAAATAGCTGGGCATTATTGTAGACACATGTAATCCTGGCTACCCAGGAGGCTGAGGTACGAAAATCACTTAAATCCAGGAGGTGGAGGGTTACGGTGAGCAAAGATCACACTACTGTACTCTAGCCTGGGTGACCAAGTGAGACTCTGTCTCAAAAAACAATAACAATAATCTCAATAGTAATTACTGATCTGAGGTTGGGGTTAGTTTTAGGATTAAGGTTGGGATATCACCAGGAATAGAGTTAAGGATAAGATTAGTGTGATGATTAAAATGATTAATTTTATGTGCAAAGTTGACTGGGCCATCAGGTACCCGAATTTTTGTTTCTGTGGGGGTGTTTTTTTGGATGAGATTAACATTTAAATTGGAAGGCCAAATAAAACAGACTGCCTGCCTGAAATGTGCATAGGCCTCATGCAATCAGGTGAAGAGTTGAATAGAACACAAAGGCTGACCTCCCCCAGTAAGAGAGAATCTGTCCCATCGAATGGATTTTGAACTGAAACACTGGCTCTTTCTCAATCTCAGATCTGTCCATCTTTAGAACTACAACATCAGCTTTCCTGGGTCCCCAGCTTGCCAACTCACCCTTGTAGAGCTTGGGACTTGTCAGCCTTCATAATTGTGTAAGCCAATTTATTTTAATAAAAATCTCTCCATCTCTCCTCTCTCCTCTCTCACTCTATCCCTCTCCCTCTTCCACTTTCTAAGATATATATATATATATATATATATATATATATATATATATCCCCATCCCATTGATTCTGTTTCTCTGGAGAACCCTGAATAATATAGCTGGGATAGAGTTAGAAATCAAGATAGATTTGTAGTTACAGTTTGGTCTAGGTTGAGGTTGGGGTTGGGGAATAGAGTTGGGCATACAGTTGGGAATGGGGTCGATGTTGGCCTGAGTTTTGGCTTAGGGTTGAATTAGGGTAGAGTTGTGGAGGAAGACAAAATATCTAGCATCACTATTACTAACGTGATCTTTAACAAAGGAACAGAAACTGATCATTGAGTAGCTACCAAGTATTATTCTTGACTCTTTTATTTGCTTAACAATAACAGTAATACCTATTATTCTTCAGTCTCAACTACATAGCAGGTGCTATTTTTGTAGTTTTGACTTTTAACTCATTTAATCCTTTTTAAACCCTGTAAAGTAGATATTACCGTATATTTTTAAACAAAATCAGAAAACTGAGGTCATCCAGAGATAATCAAACATGTCCAAACTCAAAGGCAGGAATGTGATGTTTGAACTCAGCTCTTTCTGACTCCAAAGTCATCTTGTGCCTAAGCACCACCTGGAATGGTAAAGAATTGGTAAGCTCCCCCAAAGGACAAGAAACCAGGAGGGACCCATTTCTTCCTCAGTGGAAGGTTGGAAAATGCCTCTGGCTAGTGGGTAAAGGTGGGAAAAGGAAGATGCATTATCTTTCTTTCAGGGCATCAGAGATACCTGTGTTTTTAGCCTGGGCTCTGACTTATAACTCCCTTCCCTGAGTGAGACTAGAGTCACTCTTTCTTTTCAGGGGACACTCTGTCCCCCTTAGTCTGTTACATGCAACCTCCAGGTCCATCTTCCCCTGTTCTGTGACATCAGCAATGAGTTACTTTCTTTCTTCATATCAATTCCTTATGGGACCTACCCAAAGATACAATTTCTTGTATATTTTTCTCCTCCTTCAGAAGGCTCCTTCTAGAGTCACACAAACGCCGGATTCATTACACTGGTTCTCAGGTAGAAGCCTGTGTTAAAGAGGCTTCGATTGACCTTTTGAATAAAGCTGGCAAAATATTTCATTTACTCTTTGCTTTCTGTTCCCTAATGTCCTCCAACCAGCTTTTCCTCTTGGTCCTGCTCTGCCACGGAACTGGGCACCCCCTCCTCCCACCCCCTAAGGTCTGGCTCATTTAATCAGCAGATTTTTAACTCTCACAAGGGAATAGACGTGTTGCCCAATTCCTATTTCCCTGCAGGGGAATTTGAGAAAAAAGAAAGTGAGATAACTGAAATCAAGCAAATCTAGAGAAAATAGCTTTGCCTGTGATCCTCGGACACCACCTCCTCTTTCCTTGGGGGCAATGCTGCCTCCCTGGGAGCCCCTAGACATGCCCTTACCTTCCCCTTGATCCTTTTGCTCCTCCCTCCCCCTTAGTTGTTTCTTCTTTCGGGCTGTTAAAAACGGTTTTCTCCTGCTGGCCTGATTTTCCTTTTGAAGTAGTCAGGAAGCTACGAGATTCTGCAAAGAGCATCAATCTTGGGGGTTGAACATGTTTAGTCCAAATCCCAACTCTGCCTCTTTCTGGTTTGGGCAGGATCTCTAACCTCTTCAAGGCTTAGTTCCAATGGTCAGTGATGGGGTTCAGGACTCACTACCCCAAAATATAGGACTTTGGCATGTTGACTATTTTAATCTAAAAGAAGTTGAGAAAACTCAGAAAGAATTTTCCGACCTTCCCCTGAAGCGGGTCATAAGACCTTCACATGAGAGGTGGCCAGAGGAAGGGGTCATCCTTATCCGCCAAGACCAGGGACCCAGGGAGGAATCCAGACAGGCCTGGCTACGGTTCCTGGAGTTCACTATGCTTGCCTCACACTCTCTGCCCTATCAAGTTCCTCCATGCCTTTCCACCCTGCATCAAGCCTGCCATAAAAAAAAAAACACTCAGGTTAAATTGTGCTTCAAATCTTGGTTTCCTTATGAAGGCTCCCCTGTTATATAAAACATAGTAAATAATTTTGCGTGTTATTTTCTTCTTGATCCATCTTTTGCTATAGGGGCCCCAGCCAGGAACCTAGAAGAGTAGAAGGAAGAGATTTTTCCCTTTCCTCTGCAACCTGTGGATGGCTGCGGGATCTCTTTCAATGCAGAGTCCCTACTCTCAGGTGTTAGATGAAGCTGTACCTCACGTGCCCCTGGAAGAAGCCAAATGCCAGTGTCTGAAACAACAGTAGCACTGTGTCTTTGGGGGAATCATAGTGCTTGGGCCACCCTGTAAGGGACCCTATGCCCTCTCCTAAATGCTCTCCAGCCTCTGCTCCCATTTCCTTGCTGCGTCCTCTCCCACCTGGCCTTTGAGAAGACAGCTAACTTAAGAAGAGCCAGTGAGCTCTTTGGGACATGGGGAGAACAGAGAAGCCCCTGTGCTCCCCAGGATGGTCCTGCTGGCTTCAGGGCAGGTGACACCCGCTCCTGGCTACCCATGATCTATGCAGCACATATTCCACTTCCTGGAACCACACAGGAAGTGCCACTTCTGGATCTTCCAGGAATCAGGTGCCCAGGCCACTCACATGGTGCATATTTATAACTTCTCAGGCCTTGACTATGGGCCAAATGTTACATTCACAGCTAATTTCCTATTAATTAGGTGCCACAGTTCCTCAGCTGCATAAATAACCAGGCAGACAGGAGCCCTGAAGTTCAAAAATGCTACAGACTGTGGTACAAATAGAAGAGGGGTGGAGCAGGTAGGGCCAGGAGCCAAGGGAGGATGGGGGAAGGGGTAGAAAATATATTATTCTGGGGGCTGCTTCTGAAATAACCAAATTATTACTTGTTAACCTTATAAAACCTTTAGGAAGTTGCTGAGAACATTTCTAGCACTCGCCACTCAAGGTAAGAAGAGTCTGAAGGAATGCAGAGGGTTTAGTCAAGGGGTGGGAGGGTGCCCTGCTGACCTCTGAGCCAGCTTTCTCAGTGGTGCTCTATGGATGGTTGCATCAGCTTTAGCACCATTTTGTCCAATTGGAATCACTTGGGTGGGCCTCCAGAATATGCAGATTCAACACCTTTCCCACACATCATTCCTGGGCATGCTGAAATTTGGGAAATACTGCCACCAGGATTCCTGGACCATACCCTAAGATGCGCAGGGCCTCAGCTAAAATCTAGAAACATTTCTGAACACTTAACTATGTACCAAGTGCTTTCCACATGCTCTCGATTCTCTTTTATCCTCACACAACAGAATGAGACAGAGACTACTGTTAAGCTACAAATGAGAAAACTGAGACTCTCAAAACTTGAATAGCTTGGGTAAGTTAAAGATCTAGGAAGTGACAGAAGCAGGCTGGTCCATCTCGGGTACATTGGATACTGGTCTATTGGTCAAAGACATCTTTTAGTATCACCACATTATCAAGATGAAACTCCTTATAAACTGAGTCTACAGTCCAGTCCAGTTTGTAAATCTAACATGAGGAAGCTGAGAAAATCAGATAAGCCACTGTCCTCAAACATTGAACAACCAAGGGACCAGCTTGCCCATAACAGGAGACCAGAGTATTAGGAACACAGTAATTGCATCAGACTACCTCTCTCTAAATCTAGATTCCACCTCACTGCGTATTTTAGAAACTCTGGGCAACGCACTTTATTTCTCTGTGCCTCAGTTTCTCCATTGTACAATGACGATATGGCAGTGACCCCCTCATTTTGTTGTTGGAAGGACTGGGACCGTGCACAAGCATTGTACTGCCTACAGATTTTAGGCCCATCTATTGAGTCAGCTCCGGCGATTCAAACTCCACCAACTCTAGATACCTCATCCTGCTTCCCTCCAAAAGTAAAACCTGAATCATCAGCCCAGATACTTTGCTTTTGCTCTGCAGATGTCTCGGATTACAAAGACTTATTCTTTGATAAATGCTTTATAGGACATTTCCTCTAGCACTATGAATGTCCTTTCATAAATAATTAAACTAAACTGGTTACTGAAAGAAATGATCAAACTCACAGTGGGAGAATGACGGGAACTTAAATATTTTGTTTTGTTCCGACAGTCTGTCCAGATACTTCCCGATTTCTCATGGGGGACAGGAGGGTAAAGGGTGGAGCACAGTCCCCACTGCTGAAGCGCTTTCACACTGAAGACATCAAGGGGAAGGCCCAGGGACCCAGGGTAGACATTGGATGCAAATTCAGAACAAACAGACATGAAGACTAGCAAGGAAAGAAGACATCTAAATGGACTTATCTTTTTTCTTTTCTTTTCTTTCCTTTCTTTCTTTTTTTTTTCTTTTGAGACGGGGTTTTACTCTTGTTGCCCAGGCTGGAGTGCAGTGGCACAATCTCAGTTCACAGCAACCTCTGCCTCCTGGGTTCAAGCAATTCTCCTGCCTTAGCCTCCTGAGTAGCTGGGATTACAGGCATCTGCCACCACGCCCAGCTAATTTTTTTTTTTTTTTTTTTTTTTTTTTACTAGAGATGGAGTTTCCCCATGTTGGTCAGGCTGGTCTCGAACTCCAGACCTCAGATGATCCACCTGCCTCAGCCTCCCAAAGTGCTGGGATTATAAGTGTGAGCCACGTGCCCAGCCTAAATGGACTTTTCTTAAGGATGCCCACTGCAGGCCAGAGGCAAGGAAATTGTGATAAGAAAACAACTAGATGGTGGCAAAAATATAGGAGATACAAATGTAGAAGGAGAAGACAGCTGCATCCTTAATAGGAATAGAGACCTCCCCCCACCTGCCTAGAAACCCCCAGACCCCCACAAGGTAGACCTTATACTCTGGTCCAAAGAGAGAGCCTTGAGTTTGGTCAAGAACTCCCACAGAATGCATTTCTCTCTTCCACCTAGACTATTAACCACTTTCCTGGAAATCACTTAGGATGCTCTGACCCTAGCCTGGAGTTTTCACAGATGCTTGTTCATGTAATTGTGTCCCTAGGGGAATAATATTTCCTTAAGCGGAAAGTCTTCCTCTCACTGAGAGTATCCAGATTCTTTTATAATAATACTGTAAACCCTTGCTAATAGGCTCTAACTGGACTGCTGTAGTAAAGTGAGTATTGAAGGACACTTAACAATAAATGCAGATGTATTATTGGTACACTTACTTTTGTACCAACATAATACTTTCCAGCACATGTGGAGACAGGGAACATGCAAGGGGTCTTGGTAAATTTACAATTGTTTGTACCAAGAGAAAAGAATGAGCTGTAACTAACACTACTACACTTGAAAAGAGTTTGTGGGCCTCTAGTCTTAATTAACATACTTCTGTCTCCCCACTCCACCTCTATTATGGAGACAGACTCAAGCCCCATCCAAGCACCAGATAGTCAGGCCTCCAAGTCCCAGTCTGGCCATCATAGCCTTGGTGACCCACATATACATCTCTGGATGGTCCCCAGGAGCCAGAAAGTCTGAAGTAACCAGACGACCACAAAGAGAAGCGAAACAACTTGTTCCTGCCTCAACTAATTGCTCTCCCCCTGCAACCTGCAACCATTGCTCCTGCTCAGCCTTGTGAAAATCCTGGACATTGGGTTTCTCAAGACCCCCTCCCCTGTAACCATGTAATTTCCCTCACCCTCCCCTCTGCTTGCAACTGATAACCCCCACCCTTATGATCATGCCTGTTTGTAATAGATGACCCCTAACCTTGTGACTATGCATCCTGTCAGGCCCTCCCGCTCCCCAAAACAGATGACCACCTTTAACTGACCATTTGCCCCAACCTATAGAACCAGTCCCCTTTCCTACTCCCTTTGCCTAATTCCCTTTTCAGACTTGGCCTGCTTGCACCCAAGCATGGAACAAAACAGCCTTGATGTCCACACGAAGCCTGCCTGGTGATCTCCTTATACAAGTAACGCGCCTAACGTAGATTATTACAAATTCTATGTTGATGAGGTACTGTCATTCCAAAGACCACTCTGCTCAAATTTCCAAAATAATATACTGGGCAGTGGGAGGTTGGAGGTGGGGAAGGCATAAGCGCTCCTAAGCAGGCTGTGAGCATGGGCTGATTTTTCCCCCTTAAATGTGAATCTGTAGTCACAGATTCCAGGAGGAGAAAAAAAATTAGGCCAGAGGCTAAAAATGAGCAGTAGGTTTTGGTGTCTGAATGTATCTGTAGCCCACATCTTCTTTCCCCTAACAGCCTATGTCTTCCTTCTCTTACTGTCCTTGGTTTCCATATCAATGTGACTGAGGAGGAATTCTCCTTCCACATTTTAACTGAGCAACAGTTCAGGGTAGCTCTGTCGTCACATTTCCAGCGGGAAAGGCTAATTAAGCTAAACCAAATCTCCCCTGTCCTCTCCTCCAAAAGGCAGAAACCAGCAAAAACAACACGGTTTAGAGCCACTAACTCTACAATTAGTCTGTTTAGGAACAGTTTGTTTTTTCATTTTGTGCTTTCGAGTTTGGGTAGGCATCTTGTGATGTTTGTTTGTTTTTAAGATGCTACTTTTGCAATAATGATCAGGGGAATTTTCCTATCCATGTCTCTCTTGGAGAGGATTAACCCTGGGTTTCAGGCTGTGGGACTCCATCGTGACAATGCTTGGGCCCAAATGCCACTGGTGTTTCACGGCCCTTTTCCAGTCACTGCAATCATTGGTCAGTTTACATTCCTCCACTTTTGATTTCTGCAAGTCTTAATAACTTCATTTCATGAACTGAAGGAAAGAGGCAAAGCCATTTCCCAAAAGTCTTAGTGCAGGCGTCCCCAAACTTTTTACACAGGGGGCCAGTTCACTGTCCCTCAGACCGTTGGAGGGCCGCCACATACTGTGCTCCTCTCACTGGCCACCAATGAAAGAGGTGCCCCTTCCTGAAGTGCGGCGCGGGGTGGATAAATGGCCTCAGGGGGCCGCATGCGGCCCACGGGCTGTAGTTTGGGGATGCCTGTCTTAGTTAGTGCCTCTAGCATTGTGCTGGGCACGTGGTCTGCACTGGATAAATAGGTGTTGATTGATGTCTTGAATGGTTGACCCATATTAGAACACAAAGCCTTAGCTCTCTGGTATGTTGAAGCATATACTCTTTCCCAGGGGTTGGGGGGGGAGAAATACACACACACACACACACACACACACACACAGTGACTCTGCTAATAGCTTTCTCTTGGTTAACACTATGATCCCTCCAACTACCTCAAAATATTAGATCTGTCTCCCCAGCTGCTAATTCTAAACCTTTGCATTGAAGAGTTAGTTTTTAATCTACCAGTTTTGAGATACTACTATATGCCAGTAATGGAGGGATGTTCCAAAATGACAAAACAGACCATTCAGAGGAGGAGCCACACATTCATCCAATAACCTCAAGAATGAATGCAACATTGTAACAATGATAAGAGATCTGAAGTGTTCCAAGGGCATTCAAAGAGGAAACCTGTTGGTATGCGGGGAGGGGGGGCAGGAAAGGTTATCAGGGGAAGTGCCATTTGAGCCAAGCCCTGAAGAGTGAAAAAGTGAGCCCCAGGAGAAAGGCGGACGTGCAAGTATAGCAGTGGCCTTGGTAGAGACCTTCGCCTTTGCAGAGCATGCATCCCTCCTCCAATCTTCCAGTGACCTGTGAGGAAGGCAGGGCCACCTGTTTACCCCAGACTGTTGGAAGCTAAGGCTTATGCTCCATGAGCCAACTAATAAAGGGAGCATCTAGGACCAAGACCTCTGCCTGTCCCCATTCCAATACTGCATGGGATTAACATGCCACCACAGAAATAGCTGGTGCTGGTTGCTTTTTTTACGGTTGCAAAGACAATATGTGATTATAAGGAAAAAAGTTAGTTAGAAAGATGCAAATAAGACAGTTAAAATCAGGCTGGTGTGATGGCTCGTGCCTGTAATCCCAGCAGTTTGGGAGGCCAAGATAGTCAGATTGCTTGAGCTCACAAGTTCGAGGCCAGCCTGAGCAATATGGCGAGATTCCATTTCTATTTAAAAAAATAAAATGAAAGAAAGAAAGGAAACAGAAATCACCTTATACCCAGAGATGACCAATGAAAAATGTTTGTCTGTTTCTCTAGAGAATATTTTCTAGGGATAGAGAGATGGATATAGTGACCTAAAAATCAAGATAGTACTTTAAAGAAAGAGTTATTCTGCATTTTATACCTAAATCTAGCTATATTTATCTATGAGATCCCTATTATTAAATACTCTTCTAAAACATGGCTTTTAATGGCTGAAAAATATTCCTAGTAGTCTATCTACTAGGCATCATAATTTAACTATTTATATCCTCCTAAATTTTTAACTGGCCACATATTGAATAGTAACAATCCTCCAGCTCTTACACTGTAATCACATTTTCGAAGAGAAATGTAGATGGGGGCAGTGTTGGGTCCCCATGTTGTCCTGTCTATACAACAGACATCATACTCTCCAACACTCATAAGTTGCCTAATGTAAGCCTTTGTCCCATGGAGGTAACACGTGCTCTCCCTGAGCCTTCACCCGGCTCCATTTCCAAAAACCCACCTGTAAGATCCTGAGCCAAGGCTACAGCCGTGGAACAAAGTTGGGCCCCCCTAGTTTGCATGAAAACCGAAAGCTTGGCCTTGAGTTCCCTGGTATTTAAGCTATCAGTGCTCTTTTAATTTTCCAATTATCATTGTTCAGATCCTCAGGATATTTTTAAAAATGGAGATGGACCTTAAGTGTGATCTTGAAATTCATAGTTTTTAGGTGAGAATATCCATTACTAATATATTTCCTAGCTCTTCTTTTGCCTATGCTTCCATTCTCACCCTGAAGCTGTGCATTTGTTCCCAAGTACAGCGAATGATTGCACTGAAAGGTGAGCCATGTAAATGTTTCTCCTGGAGCTGGAAACGCTCACATTAGTTTCGTGGTGACCCAGATAAGGAACACGATGAAAAAGATAAATTTTATTGAGTCCCTCTCTATAACGTCCTCTTTGCTTTATTATTAATAATCATATTTCATACATCTGCCACTCATATGTAAGGGCATAAATCTCTAGTGGCAAACTGATATAAAATTTGCTCTACTACCTTTCCTGTATAAAGAGTATGAAAATTTTACTGACTCATTAAGGTTTTGTGATTTAAAAAATAATTGTAGGTTTTATAATTTCAAAAAGTGTGAAAATCCATTAACCAAGCCAATCTACCAAAATATTGTTCACACACCCATCTATCCTACACTTAGACCCTCAAGTCAGCTTAGAACAAATAACCCCATTTACATTATTTTTCCTGTCTTCTCTGCCCAAATGTGTAAGTTGAGTGCTGTGCATATAAGAGGTATCCCTTTTCACCCCCCTGCAAAAAAATCTATGTATTATTACCATTGGTAGTTAGGACTTTTGTGTGTGTGTGTGTGTGTGTGTGTGTGTGTGTGTGTAGATATATATACAATACATACACATACATGTAAAGTCCTGACTACCAATGATACTGAAAGCTGAAATAAAGTCAGTTAGCCATGATCATCAATACAAAGTTTCTAAGGCATGCCGGTGCCAAGATATGGTGTTCCGGCCTCAAACACAGTGGAATGAAACAGGCTCCCCTTTACCTGGTCTCTAGAGCTATTCCCTTTGGTTAACTCTCTAATTATTCATCACCACTATTGCTTTTCAAGCCCATAATCACCAGAAGGGGCTTGGAATCCCCCACACTCCTAAAACTGCCACGGGGCCTTTGCATGTGAAGATGATGAATGTTTTCCTTGAGCCCTATCCCCAGGGAAGAGGTGAAAACTGACTATGAGAGGGAGATCTCAACTGATGAGATGAAAAACACTTCCTGAATCAAAATTTAAAAGTTGGACTATGGCTGGGTATGGTAGCTCATGCCGGTAATCCCAGCACTTTGGGAGGCTGCGGCAGGCAAATCATTTGAGGTTAGGAGTTCAAGACCAGCCTGACCAACATGGTGAAACCCCATCTGTACTAAAAATACAAAAATTAGCCAGGCGGTAGTGGCAAGTGCCTATAATCCCAGCTATTAGGGAGGCTGGAGGCTGAAGCAGGAGAATCTCTTGAGCCTGGGAGGCAGAGGTTGCAGTGAGCCAATATCACGCCACTGCACCCCAGCCTGGGCTACAGGGTGAGACCTTATCTAAAAATACAAAATTTTTAAAAAGTTGGACTGGAGGCTTAAGAGACAGGCAGCCTAAGAATGAACTCAGGTTCCACCATGAGTGAGCTGTGTGACCTTGGACATATTACTGAATCCCTAAGCCTCAGTTCTATCTTTGAAATAAGGATAATAATAATCTACTCCAAAGACGGTGCTGAGGGGTAACTGAGACTCTTCATGTAGATGTTGGCAATGTGCCCAGTGCAGAGTTAGCACTCAATAAACATCAGCTGTACTTGTTAGTGTAAATGTTGTTTGGAAGGTAATATATTGCCAAGTTGAGAACATACAGTGCTGTGTTAGACTAAGTTCAAATCCCAGCTCCTCCAAGCTTGGGCAAGTTTCTGTGCCTCTCTGTGCCTCATCTGTAACACAGAAATGAAAGTGTATCTGCCTCATAAAGTTATAAATTGAAATGAAGTAAGCCAGGTAAAAACCTTGGCATGGTGCCTGGCATGTTGAAAACATCCAATATATATACATCATTATTATTAATAGTACTATTACCACTGCTACCAGAATGACTTTCATAGGACATACACCTGGAATAAAAGAATGTAGGAAAATAAATGCTTGTCACTAAAGACCATACAGCAGCCTGCGCTGTTCCTCCTGAACCTGCCTTGCTTCCTTGTAAAACACAGTCTGACATGCTTCCAAGCCTGCATGGAGTTCCTTGCCCCACTCTGTCTATAAATTACAGTCAAGAAAGGGGAATCCCACGTCCTAGGCTCAGAGACCGTTCTCTTCTTTTCTAGGAGCTTATGAACCTTAGCTAGCAATGTGGGAATGCATTCTCCCTTCTCCTACCACCTCTGGAATTTACTCTCAGTTCTTTATTTCTAATGGCACAATGAGAAATGGAGTGCCAAAGGAAAATGTGGGGCCTCTGGAGAGGCATGGCAGCCTCAGATCCACCAACATCCATGAAATAATCACCTGTGCTTATCTCTAACACACAAAAGCCCCAGAAATGTAGCAGAACTCAAATTCATATGTGTAAGACGTGCTTAATTTCTCACTTAATGCTAAATAATAAAACACCAACCAATACCCCCAGGGTAATATATCTTGGTGCCGTTACCTAGGCTTTTAGATCCCAGAGCCATATAAATTTCACTTTCATGGAGAACATGCACACTAATTCCAATCTAAATATGCAACCTGAGGCCAGGTGCTGTGGCTCATACCTGTAATCCCAGCACTTTGGGAGGCTGAGGTACGTGGATCACCTGAGGTCAGGAGTTCAAGACCAACCTGGCCAACATGGTGAAATCCTGTCTCTGCTAAAAATACAAAAATTAGCTGAGCATGGTGGTGCATGCCTGTAATCCCAGCTACTCAAGAGGCTGAGACAGAAGAACTGCTTGAACCTAGGAGATGGAGGTTGCAGTGAGCCCAGATTACACCATTGCACTCCAGCCTGGGGGACAAGGAGACTCTGTCTCAAAAATATATAAATAAAATCAATACATAACCTCAAAACAGGAATCTCCTCAGCTCAAAGGAAACTCAGATTCAAGATGAGAATTCTAAGTCTCCACTGCTCATGTGTTTCTGTGACAACGCAGAGAAGTATTTTCATAAATTCATCAATTCCACAAACATGTATTGAGCATCTCCTCTGGGCCAACCACTTATTGTGCTGGTTTCTTGGGAGACCCATATTTATTAAGACAAGTTCCTGCCTTCAAGGAGCTCACAGTCTGTCTAGTAGTAGAGCTACAGGTCTAAATAAATTGTAATAATGCTATATGACAAGGGACATAATGAGGGGAGATTCTCACATGAGAACCGCTTGAGAGCATCTGCTAATGCTCCCATGGGGGCAAGTTTGTGGTGCATCTTCCAGCACCAGGAGGAGGTGGTGAGGCAAAGGAGGTCAGGGTCCAAGCTGGAGAGCACATCTCAGGCAGAGAGAATAAAATGAATGACAGTGTGGAGAAGCTAATCACAGCATGCAGGTAGAGCAGAAAGTTCAAGATAGGTAGTGGTGCAAGGTGAAGCTGGACAGGTGGGCAGGGGCTAGACTGTGGAGAGCCTTGTAAGCTAAGCTAAGAGTGCGGACAAGATCCCACAGGCATTGGGAAGCCATGATGACTTCCAGCCAGGGGCCAGCATAGTTGTCTCTGCATCTCGGGAAGATTGCTCTGGGGGCTGCAGGACCAAATAGTCTTGAGACACAAGTGGTAAGAGCAGTTACAAGGTAACAGCAGGAGCCCAGATAAGAAATAATTTAAGCCTGATTCCTGTTCAGTCCTTACAGCTCTGTTTAAATAAAGCCCTTGCCTTTCATTAAAAAGCACTTGTCATTCACCTAATAGAATTACTAGGCCCATCCCAGTTCACATCGACCCAAACACCACTGGAGTAAAGGCTACAGCAGTTCAGTTTTCCTACCTGCCTCTCAGTTTTGACTGTGGGCAAGCAAATGGAAGCAACAGCACCTACCTAAATCCATGTGCCTCCAAGTGAGTGTAATTCAGTACTAGAGCAAAAGCCAATGGCATGCCTTAGTTATTGCTGTAAGACGCAATTCTGCAATAAAATACAATACTGTCACTTTCAATATGTACTAAAAGTGATTTACCAGAGCTCATGGGGAGTGACTTAGATGTCTATTTGATTACAATACATAGGAAAAATCACCCTCATTTGAGGGTGAAATTATCTCATCTGGCAACTCTAGATCAATTTGACAGTTCAGATCAGTGTCCCCACCCTCCCTACCCAACTTACACTAAGATTGTCCCAGTTCATGTGAGGGAAAAAACAAAGCACAAACAGAACCTTTTCTTTTCCTTCCATAGCAATTTCCTATCCTTTACTCAGGGCTCAACTGAAGCCCCAGGTCCTCTGAAGCCATGTCTAAAAACACTAACCTACTATACAGGGAATAAGCCATCATGGTAAAAGTCTGCAGTCCAAATGCAGCTCTTAATATCAGAGCAGTAAGAATCAAACTTCTTGGTCGGACGTGGTGGCTCATGCCTATAATCCCAGCACTTTGGGAGGCTCAAGATGGGTGGATCATTTGAGGTCAAGAGTTTGAGACCAGCCTGGCCAACATGGTCTACTAACAATACAAAAATTAGCTGGGCATGGTGGTGGGCACCTGTAATCCTAGTTACTTGGGAGGCTATGGCACGTGAATCACTTGAACCCAGGAGGCAGAGGTTGCAGTGAGTCAAGATCACGCCACTGCACTTCAGCCTGGGTGACAGTGTGAGGCTTTGTCTCAAAAAAAAAAATTAAACTTCTTATAAGATCACCTTGTTTATTAATGGTCTAGGATGAACATACCTAAGAGAGATAGTCGTCAAATATGGCTTCCAATCACTCCTCCCTTCTAGTACATCCATGCCATTCTGACATTAAGACTCCGAGTTTAAACTCCCTCCCCTTGAATCTGCATTGTCCATGTGACTTGCTTTACTTACAGAATTGACAGTGCACCAATTCTAGGCTAAGCCTGAAGAAGACAGTGTCTTAGTTCAGGCTGCTGTAACAGAGTACAGCAGATGGAATAGCTTAGACCATGAACATTTATTTCTCATGTTTCTAGAGGTTGGAAGTCAGATCAGGGTGCTGGTGTAGTTGGGTTCTTAGTGAGAGCCATGTTTCTGGATTTGTCCTCCCATGGCCTTCTTTGCTGCATGCATGCAGAGATCTCATCTCTTCCTCTTTTTATAAGACATTAATCTCATCATAAGTGCTCTAATCTCATGACCTTATCAAACTCTAATGACCCCCAGATGCCCAATCTCCAAACACCATCACTCTGGGGATAAGGGCTTTGACATATCAATTTCAAGGGCATACAGACATTCAGTCTATAGCAGCAGGGATGCTTCCATTTTGGAGAACTTGAAATCTAGTCACCATGTAATAAGCTTAGTTAGACAACTGAGCAATGAGAGGCCCTGTAAAGGAGCCTTCCTGAACATCCTGGGCTCAGCTAAGTTCACAGCTGAATGCAACTACATGAGTGACCAGGCTAACATTACATGAAATATAACTGGACTGCTCACCAGGTCAACCCATAGACTCATGGGAAACAATGAATTGTTATTGTTTAAGCTACCAAATGTTGTAACAGTTTGTTATGAAACAATAAAGAACTGACACAGCATCTTTTCTCCTCGACAAGACTGAAACCTCTTCATGAATATATTATAATAACTGGTATAGACTAGTGCTTTTTACATGATAGGCATTTTATACATATGCTGTCACTTCATCCATATGACAGTCATGCAAGCTAAACATTATCCCCATTTAACAAATAGGAAACCGAGGCCTAGAGAGGATAAATAACTTGCCCCAAGTCGTAGAGCTGGTTCTCAAGTCTGTCAGTATCCAAAGCCCAGGTGTTTAACTACTCTTCTATAATGAAATCTATGGTTCAGAAGTAAGTGGGTGGACATTTCTAAATTACATGCTTATTAAAACACCATGGCACAGAAAGATGTATCAGCCTTAGAGTCAGACAGCATTGGAACCAAATCCTGTCTCCAGCATGTGAGCCTCGCTTGCTCTCCTCTCCCACACTCTACATGGCAAGATTTTTATATTAATCCAAAGAGTGAGACTTCTCTGTTATAAATATAGCATTCTCTACCCCTCGGTGATCGTGCGGTTTTTCATCATTTTCTCTTAATCGCCTGTTCTTTGATGCTGTGATTTATTTCTTTGCTACGTTGATGCAAACTGTTTTAACGGCGTGCCCTTGGACAAAATGCAAACTCTTCCTAATATTTATTATTTGGGACCATCAAACGGATACTATGATTCCTATCTTGCAGGGTCGTGGGGAGGATTAGATCCGGTAATACAAGTAAATCCCCTGGCACCTAATAGGCACTTAATAAAGGGCATTGGTGTTAGTATTAATATTATTAGGTAGAGCAGCTGATTCTTGGTCTACGAAGTTGAAGCTGCCTATTTCATGAGAAAGGAAAACACTTCCAGAATTGCCTAAACATTTTTGGCAGCGAACTTGCCCATCTAAAAAGACAGAAAGAGACAACTCCCCTGGTGACTAAACACAATGTATCAGTTCCAGGTCCAAAGATCCAGACAGTGTGCACAACACCCACCCTGCCCTTACACAGTCACACACACAACACTTGGGTGTCAACAAAAGGCATGTGCCGGGGGCCCTGACAAGGCCACATGCCACCACTGTGTTACCTTACACACTTCACTACCTCCTCTGAACTTGATAATATCACTCCCAGAAAAAAAAAATCACAAATCCAAAAAGGATGGTGTATTGGCCTGTTCTCATGCTTAATAAAGACATACCTGAGACTGGGTAATTTATAAAGGAAAGAGGTTTAACCGACTCACAGTTCCACATGGCTGCAGAGGTCTCACAATCATGGTGGAGGGCAAAGGAAGAGCAAAGGCACATTTTACATGGTGGCAGGCAAGAGGGCACGTGCAGGGGAACTCTCTTTTAAAAAACCATGAGATCTCATGAGACTTATTCATTATCACAAAAACAGCATGGGAAAAACCTGCCCCCATGATTCAATTACCTCCCACCGGGTCCCTCCCATGGACATACAGTGATTATTTCAATTCAAGGTGAGATTTGAGTGGGGACCTAGAACCAACATATCAGATGAGCCACTGACCTCAAACACTATAGTGAATGTTTTTGGTGCCCCTTCCAGATCTCCTTTACCTGGCAAGTGCACCCATCCCCCAACTGCTGCAGGCATTCGCTGCTAACTGTGTCATACCTCATCCTTCTCTGCAGAATTGTCTTTAGCTAATGGGAGCCACTTCACCCACAGACATTTAAAAGGTTACACCCAAGGCCAATGACCACCTGATACAGGGGTATAAAAGTTTAGCCCTGTTGCCTCAATGCAGAGCAATCTCTGTGTCACAGATAATGCTCTGCAGCTCCTCGATAGATCAGGCTGAGCTAGATTTCAGCTACACCACATCTCTACGTAGCTTCCCTGGTCCTGCCCTGCCTCCCTCCCTCACTTCCTTATAGCTTCTTCCCAAGAGCACCCTCTCAATAAATCACCTAAAGAAGAATTCCCATCTCAGGCTCTGCCCTCTACAAAACCTGATCCAAGACAATCATCTTGATGCCTTCAAGCAAAGGTAAGAAGAAAAAATGTCTTCCTTACTCTTAAGAAGCTTCCTGTTCCTATATCAAAGATTTTGGCTTAAATAATAGGTTAAAAACCAAAAAGTGGTCAAGCAAAGCAAAGAAAATGACAGACTTCCTGTGACAATGTCAGCATTCAAAACCCACAGCAGGCCACTCTGCTGATTTCCCAATCTCACCAACACCCTGAAGAGTAACGGCCTACAAAGAAAATCATTTCCAAATGAAATGAGAGGGGATGCAGTTCATGAGAAAGGGAAGGCAGAATTAATATTGGTTGATCATACCAGGAAACCACAGATGTGGTCTATGGAGTCTGCCCAGCAGTGATTAAGAGCTCAAGCTCTGAAATCAGATGACATAGGTTTAAATTCCCACTCCTCCCTTTACTGGCTGGATGACCTTGGATAAGTTACTTAACATTTCTAACCTTAGTTTTCCCATCTAAATATGAGATTAATGATAATACATATGTTCTAGAGTATTGCAAAATGTGAACCAATACTTACCCAGCACACAGCAAATGCCCAAAGAATATTAGTTATTGTTACCTTGGGTAAAACAACGTGTGTATCAATCAATGTAGGTGAAGTTAAGGAACAGAAGAAAAAAAAAAACCTCCAAAATTCAAGTGTTTGATACACCAAGTTATTTTTCTCTTACACTACGTGCCATTATGTTGGCTGGGATGCTCAGGACCCAGGCTGACTGAGCAGCCACCACGTTGAGTGTTATGGTTCCTGTGCCAGAAGTCACACATCCACACTTCAGTGTCCTGACCCGGAAGTCACAGACCTTACTGTGCTCACAACTCATTGGCCAGACTTAGTCACATAGTTCCTTCCAATGACAAGTGAGTCAGGAAATGTCACTCTATTATGTCCCAAATAAGAAGTGTCTATCAGTGAGCACCATTAATGTCTTACTACACTGTGCTGAACATGTTACATGAATTCTTTATTTAACTCTCACAACCATCCTAGGAGGTAAGGATTATCATCGGTTCCATTCCAAAAATAAGAAATTGAGAAATAGAAAGGTTAAGTAACTTGCTTAAGGCAATACCATTATCAATGATAAGGGTTCTTTTCTATTTGGAAATGAAAACATAGACACATGAAGTCTCAGAGTTGGAAAAGAACATTTAAGGTCTATGAAATTCAACGTCTCATCCGATGTGGTAATCCCTTCTGTAAGTAAATCACAGAAGCATGAAAACAGGGTCATTCCTTGGACAGAGAAAACTGGCAGCCACCCTAGCCTGGTGCTTGGATAGAGGGAGGTGCAGGGAGAACTGCACTGCTGGATTCTGACTTTACATGTATATCTATGAGCAATTCCGGGGGCTTCTCCCTCACCAGATGAGGTGCTCCGGGCCCATACCTTTCCAGACAGGCATGCATGGAAGTAATATTTTAAATTGCAACATCGCATAGAGTGGGCAGTAACAATGAATGCACAGCTCATAACAGAGCCAGCTTGTCTACGAATTGTCTCCAATTCTCAAAACAACCTTGTGGGCAGGTATTACTGACTAATCAGAATGCTGAGGTCAGAGATCAAAGTGACGTGGCTAGTCAGGGGCAAGGCAGGGATCCTAACACAAATGGCCCTCGCCCTGGGCCTGTGCTCTGACAGAGAAAGCCTAAGCCTGATCAGGACCCCTCCACTGTTCTGTGATCCCGTACCACTGCTCAAAATACTAATTCAAAAACAAACATAATAATAAAACCCATATATTAATGACAAGTTAATTCGCTACTAACATGCTTGGTGTTGTGAAGTCATGTGCCATGTGGGGAGAAAAACCTCCAAATTGTTGAGTTTGTAAACGCTAGAGTTTACAGACAGGGAGAAAACAACTGAAACTATTGCCGACCAAATGATCTGCTATCAGCCAAGCTTGCATGAGTCTGCACATAACATTATGTTACTTAATCTTCATAATTTCTTCGTGAACTCAGTCTTTCTACTATCCTCATTTACAGATTATGAAATCTAGACTCCACGAGATTAAGTGAATTATCCAAGATCACCCAGCTAAGAAGTATACGCCTTTTCCACCAAGCTGATTGTCTCAGGGGCAAGGGAAGAAATCACTGCCAGGAAGTTCCCATGGCAGGAGGCCCTGACTCCTTCCCTAACCCTAACCCTAACCCTAACCCTAACCCTGACTCTCCTTCTAGTAACCATCATATATAATAATATCCCTCCTGTGGAGTTTTAATTATTTCAGAAAGTGAGGTCTCTTCTTCATCATCCTTACAAGGAGTCTGCCAGAGTCCTGCATTTTTTCAGCTAAGGAGGTTTTTTTCTTCGTCAACTGAAGGCTCAAGATTTTTACTTTGATTTTAATCCAATGTTCCAACTCAGGCCTTCTGATATCAGCTGCTCCCACCCACATATCTCCCCATGTGCTGATACCCAACCAGCACCATCTGTAGGACCAAAGATGTTCTGGGTGCCTCTGGCCTGAGGAAGAACCCTGGTTCAGGAGTTAAGAAACATAAAGGCCATTGAAAAAGCCAGTTTATGTCCTATAATCCATTTAAGACATTATTTTTTATTCTTCATGCCACTGAGCCACTTTGGAATACTCCTGAGCATTGAGCAGACATATTGATAGGTAAGGAGAATATGCAAATGTAGGTATCATAGATGCTGTCAGTCCTGGTGTGAAAATGCCATCTAACTGAGGTATAATATAGGTCACTTGAGAAGCTTCCATTGAAGATGTCACCACCTTTCTCCTACATAAACTGAATTTCCTCAGAGACTCACTGGTTCTCCACTTTCATTTTATTCTCATACCCATTGGCCTAAGCCAATCAGTTCAATTTATTTCCCTGGGTACAGTAACTGATTAGAAATAGGCAGGAAACTTAATAGGGTCAATGACAGAAAAGCCGAGGACTCTTTCTGATAATTCAGAAAAGTAACTCTCATATCTCACCCCCGAGAGAGCTAGGTAATGTAAGGTTGGAGCTGCTGCATCAACCTTGTGATCATGAGGCAAGAGGAGAGGAGAACTAAGTTGATAGATGAGATCAGAAAACAGCAATATTACATGAGACCTTGCATCAAGCTATTCCTAGACCCAGAGCAACCCCTAGACTTTTTCCTTATGGGACTCTCTAAAATTCCCTTTGACTTAAGGCAGTTTGGGTTGGGTTTTCCTGTCACTTATAACCAAAATAATTCCAATAGAGTACCATAACTGAAAAAGGTCTCAGGGTCATAATGTCTGGTAGAAATTGAGATCACCTTTCCAATAAACCCCTTATCTGTGTGCCATTGCATTCTATTTGCTTATCAGCCTCGACCTAACCTGAGAAAAATCAAGAAGCAGACCCAAATTATCTTGAATACTTTCCGCCTTCCTCATCTCAGGTGCCTTTGAATGCTAAATTCATATCAAGAGGTTAGGGATTTTTACTCCTTCACAGGAATAGCTAAATTGAATGAGAGAGAGAGAGAGGGAGAATAATTTTAAATGCAAAGGAAGGGCGAAGGGCCAGTTAGGGAGACGGTGAGTCTGAATTTCCACATCAGTGAGCTGTACATGTGTCTCTCTTACTCCCTGACCACACCTCTTTTCTCTCTGCTCTCATAGTGCCTTGTACATGTTAATCTTGTGACTTCAGGCAAGACACTTAACAAGTCAGTGTCCCAGTTTCCACATCTGTAAAACAGGGATAAGAGTCCTATAGGCTTGCTGTGATGATGCAATGACTTCAGCATGCAAAGCACATAGAAAACGTACCTAGCATATAGTAACCACCATCTATGCCAGGCGTCCCCAAACTTTTTACACAGGGGGCCAGTTCACTGTCCCTCAGACCATTGGAGGGCCACCACATACTGTGCTCCTCTCACTGACCACCAATGAAAGAGGTGCCCCTTCCTGAAGTGCGGTGGGGGGCCGGATAAATGGCCTCAGGGGGCCGCATGCGGCCCGCAAGCCATAGTTTGGGGACGCCTGATCTATCCTAGCACCTGTTCTTGTTCTTGTTGGAATTGGCATCATCATCCAGATTGTGAGATCCTTGGTGGGAGATGATATGAACTTGCTTTTCTTTTTATTTGCAGCAACTAGCCTAGTGTCCAGCTCCATAAATATTTACTGAAGGGTGTCCTTTGGCAGGAGTTCTGTAAAAAGATTCATGCATTTATGTTTTATCCCACGATATTATAAATGAATTTCTAATAGTAAAATCTCAGCCCCGAAGTAGGGCATTATGGGAGAGATTCCTGGTCCATCCTCACTCTGATAGTTTTTATTAATAGCTGAGAAATAAACGAGTCAGATAGAAGCCATTCCAGAACAGCTCTAATCTTGAGATGGAATCTCCAAACCACTTTACCAGAAACTATCCTCAACTTGACTTATGATTTTGCCTTCAAGTGTCTGTTCAATTCTCCAGCATGCAGAGGGGAAGCATACCAGGAATTTTCTCTCCTTCCTGCTTTGAAAACCATCACCCTCGTGAGAATTCTCTGAGCAGATAGTTGTCTTGCAGCTCCCTGAAATAAGCTCTTCAGAGTCACCTATGGAGTGGGCTTGTTATTTCCATCACTAGCCCCCAACCAAAGCAGCTGAGTGGTGAGCTGTAAACCAGGTGTTTCTGTTTTCAGAGGGAAAGCACCCTGAGCAAAGATACTATAAAGGAAAATTTGTTGCAAGGCAAATGATAGGATGGAGGCAATTCTGATGGTGAAAGAGATTCACCTCCAAAGAAAGCAAGTATTTTCATGTGATAAATTTCTCTTATATGTGGACTCCCTAGTTCCATGCAATGTTAACAATTTCTTCTATTATCTTCTTGTTCTGACATATGCTTGGGAGATCAGAAGTGTAAACAGGTAATTCAATTGAGCAAATAAATTGTCCCTCCTCCCTTCCAAGCTGTTAAGCAGGCACTCTTAGCATTGCATAGGCTCATATCAGGTTTCCCAGAGACTGGCAAAATGAGGATGGTAAAATGAGACCTTTGAGAAGCAGGGGAGGGTGTGGCACTTGCCTCAGAATGTGGGAAGGCTTGGACACGGTCTTCTCGGTAGAAACAAACAGTTTGTTTCACATGAACTTGTTAAACATCTCCATGAGATGGAAATAAGGTAACGTCAGACACATGGTGAGTTGGATACAAAAGGACCTAGTTCTTTCCTCTAACTATTTCTGGAAATACCAACCCGTGTCTATCTCATATAAGTAGAAGTTTGGGGACTCAGGGTCTGTTTCACTCCATTTCACCTGTGTCTATCTCATTCTGCATTTTTCAAATGCCATTTGTTGAGGACCTCTCATATGCCATGCACAGTAAGACAGATATTATAAGGGTCCAGTGAGGGAGGGGCAGCACTGGAACACTGGGGATAAACAAGATAGTATCGTTTTAAGATGAATTTGTATATAAAATCAACAGGACTTTGTTGACTAATGGGATCTGTGAAGGCAGCACAGAGAGGCTGAGTGGCAAAATTTAAAAGAGAGGTCAAGATACAGAATCCGAGATTATTCCCAAGTATGGCTGGGCATGGCATGGCGCTACACACAGAAGAGCAGAGCATGGCTAGAGGAAAACTTGAGGGGTAATTTCAGCACAGGGCTGAAAGAGTCAAGGCCTAGGACTCCTGATGGCCCTCTGCATCCTGGCTACAATTCTATCAATCACCAAGTCTCTCTGCAGCCCTTTGTACCTGCTAAATTCAATTTGGCTCAAACACAGGAAGAAAGGGCCTTCCAAAGCATAACCCCAGGTTTCTTTGCTAGGAAAACAAAACTTGACTATAAAACCATTCTATCTGAGGAAAGAAGAGAAAACACAACAACAAAAACAGCTCTACTGGGGGCTTAGTAGCAGAAATTAAAGAAGCTTATACAAAGTCAAACAGGAATCAGTACATGTGGAGCCCAGGCCAAACTCATATCTCCTGATTCCTCCTAGTGCAGTATTTATTTTTTCCATTACCCGTGATGCTTCTCTGGAACAGAAAAACAAACAAAACCAGGAGCTCTCTATTTTGATGGATCAAGCACTATGCTTCCCACTCACGACCTCAGGATGTGCCTCCAGAAACAAAAGCCCTTTGAGCAGACCTAGGCATGAGTTGGTAGGAGTTAGTGAACAACAAATGACATATCATCCTAGGACCATTCAACAGGATCCCAGTCCCTAAGACCCTCTCCCTGTTTCCTTGTACCCTGCTTTATCACTGAGCGCCTGCTGACTTTTAGGACCCAAGTTTCACTGGAGTATGTAGCCAAGAGTGGATATCAGCGGGCCATTAGAGTGCAGGGTACACGTGGTCTCAGACCAGACAGGGAATCTTGGGATCATTTCCACTGACATGATCTGACCATACTAGTTCACTGATTTCTACCTTACTAGTCTAAGAGCCCCCCTCCCTCACCTCTGAGGTCTGGGAGGAAGCTATCAGGCTGCAGCAATGTGGTTTGGGGGGTCAGAAGGCATTGGTAATAAGACACAGCTGGCCAAAATATCCATTCCCAGGAACATCAGAAGACTGGCATCTTAACTCCTGACCCAGACCCACCCACCCTCCACTGCTACCAGCGCTGACACTGAGGATTTCTGCTGCCCTTACCTCTCTAAATCCTCTGCTATGGGATGTTAGTGGGCCACCACCCATTCCTTCCCCTTCTCCTACCCTGATTGTCCTTTGGCAAAATTGCTTCTCTATTAGTCTTACCTATGCTCTTTAGTAGAGGGTACAGAATACACTATGTCCTGTCTCCCCCGCAGCCACAGTTGAGGCTGATGAGAGAAAGTGGCCCCAGGAACTATGTAGGGGTCTGAAACTCCTGCAGCTATCCTTCAGCTGCTGGGGAGTACGGTCCAGAGGGCAACAGGCAGACCCTGAGGATAAAGCCAACTCAGCAGGAGACACTAGACAGAAATTTCCAGACCTTGGTGACATTGATCTTCTCAATTACATGAGCAAATAGCCACCCCCTTACTGTTTAAGCCAGTTTGGGTTGGGCTTTTTTGTCATCTTCTCATGCTTCGAAACACATCTTAATTTCTACTTTTCCATGGGAGCCATCTCTCACCAAAATTTCTAGTCCTTGGCTTGCACTGTCTTATAAGAGTCTTTTCTGAATGTCTTTTCTTACAGATGTGCAGTACAGTTGAAGTAAACAGTTTCCATCATGATTCATCTACTCACCACCTGCAATCTTAGGCATGATATATAATATGTGAGTCTCGGATTGGTGCAACGAATAAAATTCTTTTCCCTTCCAAGAGAAACAAACAAGACAATGTAAGAGCACCTGCTATGTGGGTAGCAGAGTGGGCTACCTGGGGAAAAGGGACTCCTGGGTTTGACTCCCTGAGTATGCCAAGAATTCCATGCCTTACACATAGTTGATATTAAGTACATATTTTCGGGCAGGTTGAGTGAAATGAATGTGTCCCCCCAGCTCCAAGCCTGGGAATATTAGTGAGCCAGGTTGACCCAGCAGGCACAGCATTTGTCCACAATCCCCTTGGTTCCCCGCCAGGCTCCCAGCCCTGCGGTTGCAGGAACTCATCAGATACCCGGAAGCCCCCACCCCTTCCCCAGCATCCACTCTAAAGCCAATTCAAGCTCCTGGAAGCCTGTGTAGCTTGTATATAAACTGTGGCCAGTGGCAAACACCCTGAGACAAGGAGGAAATCATCAGTGATAATAGAATACTTCTGCAGCTGAGAAAATAATAGAATATTTTATTAAGCAGGATTGGAAGAGAAATCTGATATTCCTGATTCCGTTTCAAATAAGGGAAGAAAAAGTAAGCAAAGTACTGTGAAGCCATGAAAGAGCAGCCCAGCCCACAGAATGGAGAAGGGCCACCCAATTATCTGCTTTATCATCTCCAAAGGGCAAAATGTTCAACCAACCCTCCATGTATGACTCAATTCCCTGCATGACTGTTACCTGCCCTTTGCTAGTTTTACCTCATTAGGACTCAGGGCAGGGCCAGAACACTCATCGACTTTACCCTAGGTTTGCGGCATCAAGCATGAGATTGGTGTAAGAAGAGGTTAAAATAAATGCTTAAAGTTACTGTAACCCTTACATTTCAATTATCTGTAGGCCATGTCATCGCAGAACCGAGGAAGATCAACTGCTGGACGAAGCCTGTATCTTTTGTCATTTTAAACCCAAATGATGCTAATTTTCATTAAACTTGTGAAACAGGAATCAGGTGAAACACAAGAGAGAGATGAAAGTAAACAGACAATAGGCAGGCAGGTAGACCCGGTGTTTGTGTGTCCCTTTCTAATAATGAGATTAATCTACTATTTAACAGGATTCATTTCTTCATAATTATCCACCAATCAACATTAGTCTCCCTTATTACTCCATCTCGTCGTTCTAAGCAGAACTCACAATATCAATCTGCGCTTACCCCAAAAGTACGTATTTTGGTAGTAACATTTAATCATCATACATTTACTGAGCATGCACTCTGATCCAAGCACTGATTTGAATGAGGCACAGTCCCTGGTCTCAAGCCGATCACTAACAGTATAATAATTATCTCCAGGGTGACATTATGATTTCTATTAGATTCTAGAGCAGTAAAACAGTCATTTTTCCCATTATAGTTTTCAATTCCCTCACTCCTGACCCTTGCTTGGACATTCCTTTGCCCCCAAGAAAGCTGACCCAGATGCCTCTAGAAATTGGGAGGCTGCAGGCAACATCTGGTGCACTAGGGGAATGTGTTTGTCTCAGCCCAGCTCAAAATAGTATCTGACAAGCCTGAATCACACAAGTTCTGAAAAACTCACAAGAAATAACCTAAGAAATCTATAGCTGCCTCCTCCAATTTCACTCCCTGTCTGGCTGCTTATTGACTTCTGCAGCCTGTATTGACAACACACAACCCTGTTTCTGTCTGCCTGCTCCCATGCAGCGACAAGTTAAAAAAAAAAAAAAAGGAAAATAGGTAACATCACAGCTATAACTCATGCCAAAGACCCTGCTCTGGAGCCAGGCATCAGCCTGGAGGCAAAATTTCCAAAAAAAATGAGAGATTTATCAGGAGAAAAATGCCTGAGTCCCCTTCCCTTCCTTTTATCCTTTCTCTTCCCTCAGGGCCACAGAGTTCATCTGGCTCCTTCAAACCTCTGCCCCACATTTAAGCTTCCACAGACCACTTTGCACCAATAAAATACATCCAATGTAAGGAAAATGGGGTACAGCCCACCCCCACCACAGCTCACATATCTTTTCCTTTTAAAGGTGAGCTGAAAGACTTACCTGCCAAGCTCGAGTTAATTTCACTGCAGGAATGGAAGAGCAGAGTGCATCTCCCTTAGAAAGCACAACCTCAGGGGGCAGAAACAGCGAAGAGAGGGACTATCACATTCCCCAAGCCCTCCAGTCCTGTGTCTCTCCCGGAGCAATTGATAATCTCACTAACACCTACAACAGTGTGCAGGAAGCTGCCTTCCTAACACCGCCCTCGGTGTTCGTGATTTTGCAACTCTCTCACCCTTCAAATCTTAGCGCAGCACCGGCAATTAGAAACCTGCACACATCTGGGGCCCGGGACAGGGTGTTTTATGCATACATTGGGAACTTCAGCCAGCAAAGAGGACTCTCAACAGCCTTATCCTCTCCCAGGGGATTTATTTGAATCTGCAGATTGTGTCATGCCAAACCTGTCTTCTTTCTCAGTGTGAATCACTGACTCAGGAAGTCACATGGACCTAAGATTCCCAGAATGCGAGCTCTGCTCTGGGAAATACCGGGGGTATCTATTCTACTATTAGCCACAATCTTTAAATAACTACTTTGATCAGAATGCATGACTAAAGAAGACATTGTGAAGTTGCTACTGCAGTGAGCAGAAAAGAAGTCAGGGCAAAAGCCAGCAGTCTTTCTACAACCATTACCTGGGCCCCCTTCTTCCTGTTGGCTGATTCAGAGTTTCGAGGTAGCTGCAAATGTTTGGAATACTCTGTGATAAATACAGGAGCCTTGAAATCCCCTTATTTCAGACCCAAAACATAGTCATCCTAAATCCTTCACCCAATCCCAGGGTTAGCTGAACAACTCAAAGATATTTTGGATTGAACCTGTCATTTCTTCGCTCCTACCTTAAACAAGAAGCAGAAATCCAGGGGCACAATACTATATATGGAGTTGTCTTCTTAGGATGTTAACAAATATAAACTCAGTTGTTACCCATAACCTTTCACAGGGAGACAGCATCCTTTGTAAAAATTGCTTCTTATTAATAATATTAATAATATAAATAGAAGCAGCTGACCTTTATTATGTTGTAAATAAAATTCATAGTGCTTTTCATGCATTATCTTATTCAGTAGCCCCAAAATTGTGTAAGATATGTCTAATCAATATTATCTCCATTTTAGAAATGAGCACAGGTGATGTTAGAGATACTGGGTAAGCTGCTCAAAGCCTCATGATTAAGAGGGGATTTCAGAATTAGACCTATGTAATTTTAGAACAAGCGATTTCAACTGCTCAGCTCTACTACACTAAATAGGTGCTCAGAGTAGACCCTAAACTGTTTACATTTTCATGTTTGAAATCTATGACTATTTATGTGTGTCCAATTTAATCCTCTGCTATATACAATGGTTGGTTAAGAATATCACCAAATGCTCCAAGGTCTCAGAAGGAATGCCAGAGATTCTTAAAAGAACAAACTGCTTTTAAGCACTTGGGCAGTACCTCCTCACTTATAATTCATATAAATATGAATTTCCTAAAAGTTATTATATATTCAGTAAAAGACCCGTCAATCCACTTAATAAATCTCTGTTTTCACTACTGAGTGTTCTTGAAGGTGATTTTTTAAAGGTTCTAAGTAATCACTTATTCTGACTTTTCACTAACTCAGGCTTTTCTTGCTATCAAATGAAAAGGTTGTTACAGACCTTTTATTCTGTAGCTAGATGTTAGTTTATTAATACATATAACATCCTCAGGGCAGATAGAAAGTACCATGTTCCTCATTTTATCAATATTCAGAAGAACACACATAGATCCTATGCAGGTCAGTGGTGCACAGCACGCGATGTACAATGTATAATAAACCGTGCCATTCAGAACAGTTCATCATCCATTCAGTAATTTATCACTCGCCACACGCAGTGAAACAGAAACACCATTTTAAAGCATGCAATACTTCCCTTTTAAAGTTGTACAGCATCGGAATTCAGCAAACCTGAGATCAAATGCAGGCTCTGTATCTTACTCATTTGATCCAGTCAAGGCATTAAAAATCATTAAAACTTCGAAACTAGCAAATATGTTCCTCTATTGTGTATTGCCTTTTAAACTTATTATAATGGCCTATAATAAGTAGTTTAGCTGGTTAGATCAAGAAGTTAAGTATGAGTTATGAATTGAATCCTCATGCAGGCCAGCTTTATACAAGTTAGAAAATGACTCATCGCCACAAACTACTGGCTATTTGTTCAAGCAAAGGAGCACAATATCTGCCTTTAACTTACAGCTTGAATGTTTGTGTCCTTTCCAAAATTTACGTTGAAATTTAATCCTCATTGTGGTGGTATTAAAAAGTAGTCTTTTGGAACCCAACTAGTGCCTTGTAAAAGGGCTAGAGGGAATTAATTTAGGCCTTTTTGCTTTTCTGCCTTCCATGGTTGAATTATTGTGGTGCTACTAAAAAGTGGCCTTTTGGCCAGGAGTAGTGGCTTATGCCTGGAATCCCAGCACTGTCGAGGCTGAGGCAGGTGGATCACCTGAGGTCAGGAGTTCAAGACCAGCCTGACCAATATGGCAAAACCCTGTCTCTACTAAAAATACAAAAATTAGCCAGGCATGGTGGCAAGCGCCTGTAATTCCAGCTATTTGGGAGGCTGAGGCAGGAGAATCACCTGAACCTAGCAGGCAGAGGTTGCATTGAGCTAACACTATTGCACTCCAATCTGGGCAACAGAGCAAGACTCTGTCTTTAAAAAAAAAAAAAAAAAAAAAAAGGACCTTTTGGGAACCAACTAGTGCCCTGTAAAATGGCTGGAGGGAACTAACTTAGGCCTTTTGCTTTTCCACCTTCCACTGTGTGAGGACATGGTATTTGTTGCTTCCAGAGGATCAGCAGCAAGGCACCATCTTGGAAGCAGGAAACAGGGTCCTCATCAGATGCTGAACCTGCCAGCACTTTGATATTGGACTTCTCAGCCTCCAGAACTGTGAGAAATAAATTTCCATTGTTTATAAATTACCCAGTCTCAGGTAGGTTACTATAGCAGCACAACAAATGAAGATAGCATTTCATCAGAAAAACTGGGGGATGGTGCCGAGGAGAATGGGAAATGGTGAGGATTAATCCTGATAATCTATTGCTGGTAATCAGAGAGTGATCCACTGCATGGACACAGCATGGCAGTCATTTAATGATTTTTCATAAACACACTGGAGAGAGTATCCCCACTTTGAAGACAGAGACCATTATTTACATACTAATTCCATAATGTAGAGAATTTTCAGTTTTAACTTAATAATGCCAATACAGCATCATGCACAGTCCAGGGAATAAGTAAGTGCTCAATAAACACCTTGAAGATTCTTCACCAGCTCACTGGAATCCAACCCCCTTGAGGATTCTCAGGTCCATGTATATTTGAGGTACCTTTGAGAAATATCTGCAATCTGATGAACCAAACTAAATACATGGGGGTTAACAGACTGACAGTGAGGTAAACTTTCTCTAAAAGATGTCCATAAAGCTCAGGAAGGGAAAATAGTTGCCTGTGGTGGATTTAAGTCTTAAAAGTACCACCAGTAAAAACACTATCAGATAAAGGAAGACAGCTGAAACTTTACTTAGAGGTTATAGACATTTTGAAACTAATCTTTCTGACTTTTACCTGTTGTATTAGTAATGGAATGGATGGCGGGAATAACTACTACTTCTTGGCTCCAAGGTTAACTCATAATAGGAGACTGCTGTATTTTTTCCATGTCTGAGATAAATTTCTCTTAAAGAGGAAAATGCCTTTTCTGCCATGGCTGCATCATCCCCTTTCAATATTTCTAATAGAATGCAGTAAAATGTTTTAGTTATTTCTCTGCAAATATTCAAAGAAAAAGAAAACAAAACTCAAAATGGTCGATTATTTATTTTCTGTTCTGTATATTGTAAAAACAAAAAATAATAAATGTAGTATAGATAAATGATGTGAGAAAATTTCCCCTAGTTATATAGCTAATTCTAGTTTCCCTCTGAAACTATTAGCATCTTGAGGGAGGGGCCTCTCTGCTGCCTTGCATTTTTCCAGAAAACATTTTCTACCAAAACAGAGCAACTTAATGGCTGGGAGTAACAGTGACACAAGGAATCGAAGACTATGACAGTGTTGTGAATTTCCCAAGGATTCAGCCAGACTAGGGGATAGCTAGAATGGATAGCAAATAAAAATTACTGTCAAAAATAGCCAACACATCGCCAGTTATTAAGGGCCAACTAACCACAAATTCACTGAGAAGCAGATAGACATTGAATATGGAAGGGTAGAGCAGAGTAGTTAGAGGGTGGTATTAAAACAGGCAAAAACAGAAGAAGAAATTAGAAGACAAAGAGATGGAAAATTCTCATGCACCGACTCAGAGCTTTAAGAAGAGTCCAGTACCCTGGACAGCTCCCTGGGAACCTCACCTTGTATTTCTAAAACTAGCCTATACAGTACAGTAATTGACTACCATTTCTCACACATTTATCAAATGTTTTGGTGCTGTCAAAAGAAGTGCACAGACTTCTGTTTCAGGGAGAATAGAGTATACATGCTTGTTTATATTCCTTCTATCCTTTCTATTCCTTCTATTACACACAACTAAAAACTCTAGATATTACATATAAAACAAGATATTTCTTAATATTTTTATTTATTATGTATACTTTTAAAAACAACCATATACATAATAAAAATACATAAAAATATGTAAAACGACCATATACATAATAAAAATACATAAAACAACCATAAGAAATGTTAGAGAGAAGGTAGACTAATTCAGGACCTTGGGACCTAAAGAATGACATAGCAGTAAGTTTTCTGTGTTTTTATTTTGTATCACATATCTCAAACTAAGTATTGAATAAGTTGGTAATGTGAAAAAAAGCCCCATAGAAAGCCTGCCATCTCTAGTCAAAGAACCAGGAGGACAAAAACTTTTACAAAGTAATTGCCATACTCCAACCAAACATCACAGGAAGAGTGTGGTCCCACATCTACTCAGTACAGTGAAGAACAATCGAGGAACCTAGACCCTCACACTTGCCAGGCTGTAATAGGCTCTCAGCTTGCCACCCTGAGTGGTATCAGAGAAGGCCAAGCCAGGAGCCAGGACTTTCATCTCTGCCATGCAACAACAAAACCCTCCTCCTCCATGGTGTCAATTGAGACCACATGGGGAGCCTGGATTTTTATTTCTTTTCAGCAGGAACAAATCACCACTCCTCATCCTCTCTGGGGTTATGTCAAAGGAGGCCTAGTATAGAGCCAGGTCTTTTACCAGCACTCAGTATAATAAGGCAATTCCACCATTATCATCACAGTATCAATGGAGGACACATGGGGAGTAGCAACAAGGTATTTCTTTCACTCTTAGACAGGGAGGTATCAGTGGAGGCCTCATAGGAAGCCAGACCTCCAAACTCTGCCCAACAGTAGCAAGCCCCACACTCACGTGTCCATTTTGGCCAAGTAGAGAACCCGGACTTTTACCTGAGTTAAGTAGTATGGAGGTGGCTCCCCCAACCACCTTTCCCTAACAGAGAAGTGTCAGACAAGGCAAAGTAAAACAGAAAGTTTAAATAAGATCCCGATTCTCAAAGTAATAACCCAAATAGTAAGGTTTCAATGGAAAATCACAAGTCATAGCAAGAATTGAGATGATCTCAAAATGAATAAAAAGAGACAACCAATAGATGCCAATAGTAAAACGATGGAAATGTTAGAACTATATCTACAAATACTTAAAAAATAGCCTTTTTTTTTTTTTGGACAGAATTTTGCTCTTGTCACCCAGGCTGGAGCACAGTGGTGCAATCTCAGCTTACTACAACCTCCACCTCTCGGGTTCAAGCAATTCTCCTGCCTCAGCCTCCCAAGAAGCTAGGATTACAGACACACACCTCATGCCCAGCTAATTTTGTATTTTTAGTATAGATGGGGTTTCACCAGATTAGCCAGACTGGTCTCAAACTCCTGACCTCAGATGATCTGCCCGCCTCAGCCTCCCAAAGTGCTGGGATTACAGGCGTGAGCCACGGCCCCTGGTTCTAAAATAGTCATTTTAAAAGTGCTTCAGCCCAGGGGCCATGGCTCATACTTGTAATCTCAGCACTTTGGGAGGCTGAGGCAGACAGATCACTTGAGGTCAGGAGCTCGACACCAGCCGAGGCAAACTGGTGAAACCCTGTCTCTACTAAAAATACAAAAATTAGCTGGACTTAGTGGCATGTGCCTGTAATGCTATCTACTTGGGAAGCTGAGGCAGGAGAATCACTTGAACCTGGGAGGTGGAGGTTGCAGTGAGTCAAAACCATCCCACTGCATTCTAGCCTGTATGACAGAGCCAGATTCTGTGTCAAAAAAAAAAAAAAAAAAGAAAGAAAAAAGAAAAGTACTTCAAAGAGTATAGTCTCAGCAATGAAATAAAAATCTCTGCATCTAAAAAGAAAATAGAAATAAGAACAAAAATGACATTTAAAGAACTGAAAAAAAAATAACTGATAAATGACAATAACCAAAATAATAAAAATCTCAGGGGATGGGCACAACAGCAGAATGCAGGACACAGAGGGTTAAAAAAAAATCAGTTAATTGGAAGATAGACATTACCCAATCTAAACAACAGAGAGAAAAGAGACAGAAGAACGGAGCCACAGGGACTGTGGACTATACCAAAAGATGTAATATTTTTGTAAATGAAGTCCAAGAGGAAGAGGACAAAGGAGACATGGCTGGAAAGTACTTAAAGAAGTAATAACTTAAAACTCCCCAAATGTGGTAAGAGACATCAAACAAAATGACTCAAGAAGATTAGTAAAACGCTAGCAAGTAAAATACAATGTTTAAATCCACATGATGACACATGCTATGGACTGAATTGTGCACCCCAAAAATTCATATGTTGAAGCCCTAACTCCCAACGTGACTGTGTTTGGAGATAGGGCTTTTAGAAGGCAATTAAGGTTAAATGAGGTCATAAGGGTAGTGTCTTAATTTGATAGGATTATTAGCGTTATAAGAAGAGGAAGAGAAAGAACACTCTCATCTGTAAGCCAGAAAGAGAGCCCTGACCAGAATTTGACCACCTGGCACCCTGATCTCAGACTTGTAGCCTACAGACAGTGAGAAATAACTTTCTATTGTTCAAGCCATCTCAGTTTATGATATTGTGAGATGGAAATCTGAGCTGACTACAATAACATATCACAGATGAACTTCCAAAACTAAAGACAAAATAAAAATCTTGAAAACAGCCAGAGAAAAATTACATCTTGCCTATCATTTGAATGAAAAAAGTAATTTGAATGACAGTGTATTTCTCATTAAAAACCACAGAGGCCAGAGGAAGTGGCACAACATGTTTCAAATGCTGAAAGAAAATGACTGTCAACCTAGAATTCTTATCTGTAAAAAAATATCTTTCAGGAATTAGGAAAACTCAAGATATTTTCAGATGAAAGAAAATTGAAAGAAGTTATTGCCAGATCACCTACCTCCAAACAATGGCTATCAAAAGTTCTCTAAACAAAGAAAGTGATTTTTGAAAAAGAAATAAAAACATCAGAAAGGAAAAACAACACAGTAAGCCAAAATGTGGGTAAACAGACTTTTCTTCTCCTTTTGAGCCTTCTAAATTCTGTCTGATTATTGAAATAAAAATTATAACACTGTGTGACATGCTTCTAAATACATGTAGACAGAAGATTTAAAGTTATAAATGGGGAGGGTAAAGAATCATAAAGGGAGGCTTATATAAAAGTTTCTATACTTCATATGAATTGTTAAAATGAGACTAGTAGTCTATGATGGTGTGAGTGTGTGTGGCATGTATGTGTAATACCTAGAGCAATCACTTAAGAAGTTATACAAAGAAATACATGCAAAATATTATGTAAATATCATGTAAATATCGTATCAGATAAATCAAAATACTAAACTAGAGAAAAAAGTTCAAGTAACCAACAGGAAGGCTGAAAAAGAAAAGAGAAACACAGAGAACAAACAGGAAACAATAAAATGATAGTCTTACACACTTACATATAAATAATGACGTTAATTATAAAGGGTCTAAATATGTAAAATAAAAGAAAATGGCAAAATAGATTAAAAACATGACCCAACTATGTGCTATCTACAAAGAACTCACTTCTAATAGAGTGATACAGACCGGATGAAAATAAGATGATAGAAAAAGATATATCACACAAACATCAATCAAAAGAAATCAGGCATGGCTTTATTAATATCAAATATGTTAGACTTCAGGACAAAAGAAAATCACAAAAACAGGATTATCAAAAAAGAGTCAATCCACCTAAGTGCAACTGAACTAAACAACAAAAATGTAAAATATGTAAAGTAAAAACTGTTAAAACTGAAAAAAGAGATAAATCCAATTAGAGTTTGAGACTCCATACCCTTCTCTCAATAATCAATAGGACACTAGATAGAAAATCACAAAGAGATAGAAGAACTCGATGACAACATCAACTAACATTATCTATTAATAATTGGCATTTATCAAGCACTCCACCCAACAGTAAAAGAATACACATTTTCTTCCAAGACAGTCCACATCCTGGACCACAAAACAAACTGCAACAAAACAGAAATAACTGAAATCACATGCAGTGCATTTGCCAACCAGTATTAAACTAAATCAAAAAGAAACAACAAAAAACAAGTAAACAGTTGTAAACTAAATAAGACATTTCTAAATAATACAGAAGTCAAAAAGGAAGTCTCAAAAAAACCAAATAATGCATTAAACGAAAGAACAACAGAACATATCAAAATTTATAGGACATAACTAAAGCAGTGCTGAGAGGAAAATTTATAGTACTAACTGCTTATATTAGGAAAAGAGGGAAGTCAAATTTATAATCTAAGGTCCATCTCAAAAACTTAGAAAAAAATACAATAAATCCAAAGCAAGTGGAAGATAAATAAAGACAAAAGCAACAATTAATGAAAGTAAAGACAAAATAAATCTAGAAAATTAATAAAACAAAGAGATGATTCCTTGAAAGGGGCAATAAAATAAGCCCTTGCAAGACTGGCAAAGTTAGAGAGAAGACACAAATTATCAATATCAGAAATAAAAGAAGGGATGTCACTACAGCCCCTGAAGATATCAAAAGGATAATAAAAGAATACATACATACATAACATACATAAATACATGACAATACATACACAAATTTGATAATTTAAGTGACATGGATCAATTTCTCAAAAAAAAACCACTGTCTACCCCAAATCATTCGATATGAAAGAGAACATTTGAATAGCCATATAACTATTAAGGAAATTAAATCTAAAATTAAAATACTTCCAAAAATTAAATCTCCAGGTCCAGATGGAATTTTCTAGCAAACATTTAAATTAAATTAACTAATTCTATAAAATAACTTCCAGAAAATAGAGAAAAGGAAGATATTGAAATTCATTTAAAAAATCTATTACCCTGATACTGAAATGAGACAAAAACAGTACAAAAAAGAAAACTACACATCAATATCCTTCACAAATATAGAACAAAAATCCTTAACAAAATATTGTCAAACAGAATTTAGTAATATATACAAAGAATTATATACCATGACCAACTGGGTTATACTCCAAGGATATAAGTTGGTTCAATATTCAAAAATCTATCAATGTAACCTAGTACATTCTTAGGCTAAAGAAGAAGAAAAAACATGGTTATATCAATTGATGCATAAAAAGTATTTGACAAAATTTAACACCCACTGTTGGAAGAATAAAAATAGAGGTGAACTTCTTTGTCTTAATAAAGAGCACCTACAGAAAACCAGCAGCTAACCATAGTGCCTGACTGTATGCTTTGCCCTTAAGATCAAGAACAAAGTAAGAATGTCTGCTCACTCTATTTTTATTCAACAGAGTGCTAGAAGTTCTAGCCAGTGAAATAAGGAAATTTTTGTTAATGCATACAGATCTGGAAGAAACAAACATAACTGTCATTATTTGCAGATGATGTTTCTTTTTCTTTTTCTTTTTTCTTTTTTTTTTTTTTTTTGGAGACGGAGTTTCACTCTTGTTACCCAGGCTGGAGTGCAATGGTGAGATCTTGGCTCACCGCAACCTTCTCCTCCTGGGTTCAGGCAATTCTCCTGCCTCAGCCTCCTGAGTAGCTGGGATTACAGGCATGTGCCATCATGCCCAGCTAATGTTTTGTATTTTTAGTAGAGACGGGGTTTCACCATGTTGACCAGGATGGTCTCGATCTCTTGACCTCATGATCCACCTGCCTCGGCCTCCCAAAGTGCTGGGATTACAGGCTTAAGCCACCGCGCCCAGCCTGCAGATGGCATTTCTATGTAGAAAAACCCGAGTAATCAGCACATATATACACAACCAATATGTGACTTCAGCAAGGTCGCAGGACACAAGATAATACAAAAGTCTATTGTATTCCTCTATATGAACAATGGACAGGTAGCCACCAAAATTAAAAATACCACTTATTGCTCAAAAATTTAAAGCACTTAGATATAAAAATATAAACAGGATTTGTATGCTGAAAACTATGCAATGTTTATTAAAAATCAAAAAAGCTCTTAATAAATTAAGAAATATACTATGTTCATGGATTGAAACCCCAACATGGTAAAGATTTAATTCTCTCAAACTGATATACAGATTTAACACAATTTCTGTCAAAATCCAAGCAAGATTGTTTTGGTAGATACAGTCAGGATTATTGTTAAACGTGTATGGAAAGTAAAACTAGAATATCTTAAACACTATTGAAAAAGAAAAATGCAGTAGAAGGAATGAATCTACCTAATTTCAAAACTCATTGTACAGCTACAGTAAAACATACTTCAGACTATTGGCAAAGAGACAGAAACACAGGTCAATGGAACAGAATATGGATATCATAAATATGCCTACAAAAATATACTCAACTGATTTTTGAGACAAATGCAAAAGAAATTCAATGGAAGAAACAGAGCCTTTTTAACAAATGGCCCTGGAACAATTGTACATCAATTACATCTAGGCAAAAACTGAACTTCAACCAAAGACTCACACTTCATATAAATGTTATCACAAAATGTATTATAGACTTAAAGTAAAATGTAAAAGTATAAACATTTTAGAAAAAACATAGGAGAAAATCTTCAACATATAGAGCTCAGTGAAGAGTTCTTATATTTGACACCAAATGCACACTTTTTAAGAAAAATTGATACACTGATCTTCATCAAAATTTAAACTGTTGGGCCGGGCGCGGTGGCTCAAGTCTGTAATCCCAGCACTTTGGGAGGCCGAGGTGGGTGGATCACGAGGTCAAGAGATGGAGACCATCCTGGTCAACATGGTGAAACCCCGTCTCTACTAAAAATACAAAACATTAGCTGGGCATGGTGGCATGTGCCTGTAATCCCAGCTACTCGGGAGGCTGAGGCAGGAGAATTGCCTGAACCCAGGAGGCAGAGGTTGCGGTGAGCCGAGATCGCACCATTGTACTCCAGCCTGGGTAACAAGAGCGAAACTTCATCTCAAAAAAAAAAAAAAAAAAAAAAAAATTTAAACTGTTGTTCTGTGAAGGAGTATGTTAAGAGGATGAAGAGACAAGCTACCGTGTGGGAGAAAATATTTGCAAAACATATATTTAACAAAAGGCTAGCATGTATATAATGAAAAGATTCTCAAACGTCAACTGTTTAAAAAAATCGTTTAGAAAAATGAGCAGGTAACCTGAAGAGACATCCACTGAAGAGGATGTACAGATGGCACATAAGCACATGAAAAGATGTTCAACATCATTAATGATTAGGGAAATGCAAATTATAAAACCACAAGGAGATATCTCTGTGTACCTGTCAGAATGGCTAAGTGACAATGCCACACTGGCAAGGATGTAGAGAAAGTAGATCCCTCATACATGGCTGGTGGGGACATAAATCATATGGCTACCCTGAAAAACACTTCAGTTGTTTTATAAAAATCTAAACATGTAGTTACCTAGCAACTGCACTACTATTATTCTAGAGAAATGAAAATGTACATTCACACACAAAAAGAACTGTACACAAGTATTTATAGAAGCTTTTTTCATAATAGCCAAACCTAGAAAACACAGATATTATTTAACAGGTGAATGGTTCAACAAACTGTGGTATATATAACATTTTGCTGAGTGAATAAGGCTAATCCCAAAGCATGCATAATGTGATCTCATTTATGTAACATCTTGAAATGACAAAATTATAGAAATGGAGAACAGATTAGTGGTTACCAGGATTTACATAGCGGGTGAGACATGAGGGAAATGAGTGTGGCTATTAGAAGGTACCAGGAGGGATCCTTGTGATGGTGGAAATGTTCTGTATCTTGATAGTATCAATGTCAATAACTTGGTTGTTACATTACACAATAGTTTTTCCAGATGTTACTATAGAGTATAAAGTATACTTGGGATCTTGCTATATTATTTCTTACAGCTGCTTATGAATATACAATTATCTCAAAATAAAAAGTTTGATTTTTTTTAAATAAAAAAGATCACATGTATTTCTTTTTTTTTTTCATATGCTGGGCATTTTCCTTGGCATTCTCTGAAAATGGGCCTTGCCACTGTTTACAATATACAATCACCAGGGAATGGTCTCTTTTCTAGTAGATTAGTGAAAAATCTATGGCAGGCATCCCCAAACTTTTTACACAGGGGGCCAGTTCACTGTCCCTCAGACCGTTGGAGGGCCGCCACATACTGTGCTCCTTTCACTGACCACCAATGAAAGAGGTGCCCCTTCCTGAAGTGTGGCGGGGGGGCGGATAAATGGCCTCAGGGGGCTGCATGCCGCCCGTGGGCCGTAGTTTGGGGAAGCCTGATCTATGGCTTAGAGAATCAGAACTTTGTTACTTCTAACTCATTACCATCTTTCAGAGTCTGAAAGATAAAGCTAATTTAATCTCCCCTCCTTTCCTCCACTTTACAATTCTTTGGAAATCACAGTTATTTTTGAAGCAAATCTATTATCCTATGTGATGAGCACTTTGGGTCTGAAAAAGGAGCTAGTACCCAAAATTTACCCAATCAACTAACAGGCACCCAACATTAAACACTTTTATTTGATTTCTCTACTTTTAAGGCTCTTCTTGCTATAACCCACTGCAGATGACTATTTTCTCCAGATTGATTCTCATTTGTAAAATGAATAGACTACAAGAGATAATAATGATAGATAATATAAAATACAATAATAATAGCTAACATTTATTGACCACTTTACATGTATAGAGTGCTATGTTAAATGATTTATATCAACTCACTAAATCCACATCACATTTCAAAAAGATAGACACTATTATCATCCTATTTTACAGTCTTATTTAGGCTTAGAGGGTTGAATTAACCAAAGAACCAGCCAGCACATGGGGCAGCATAAATTTAAATGCAGGCACTCTGGCCCTTTCTTAGCCACTACTCTAGGGTTTAAGCTGCTTTCAAGATCTGAGAATTCAACAATTCCATTCTGTCAAGAAATATCACAGAACAGAATTCCTGTACTGAGTGGGAGTTTGGTCTCTGAACACTTAGCAACCTTTAGGGCTTATGATCTTTGAGGAGTGTGTATGCATTGCAATAACAGCGAGTGGCAGAGTTAGGAAAACACATATTTCATTGAGCACAGATATTCAATAATGCCTGACCTTCCCACAGTGTACCCATGGATGGTTAAGCCATCTCTTTTGCTTATCTTGACATATCTGTCAGCAAGACATAACCAGTCTTCTTCTAAAACTAAACTTCTCTTGAAAGATTATCATCAAACCACATTTCTCATGTGTGGGTTTTTGCAATATTTTTATTTTTTTATCCATTCTCATTGGTTTCTCTTTTTCTCCTTGTTTATAGTCACTCTTTCCTTCCTCTTGTTTACTTCATATCCTAGATTTGTGTTTTCCTTTTGGCAGAAGAGTTGTCACATCCTTATTGAATCAATCTTTGCACAGTTTGAAAGAATGAAATATCTTGAGGCTGGAGAAACCACATCTCATTCTTCCATTCTGAGAAGGTGAAAAATAATACTAGAAACATTTTTCTTAATTATTGGTTGTTGTGAAAATAGTTCTTTATGGGAGGATTATAGAAGCCAGCACCCAGTACATTTTTCTGTATATTATTCTGAGATTATATGAGATAATATATGACTTGAAAAATAACTCCTTTGCTTTTCTGTTTTCTTTCTCTTCATTGGGTGTGTTTGTTCATGTGTGCACTTATTAGTAACTTTTTAGGTGTTCCTGCTAGCCTCTCATGGAGCCCTGACTAGTTATAACAATCCTTTATAGCTAAGTGCATAAAAGCTCATTCCAGACCACACAAAGAGAAGGCTAGCATGTCCCACTGAGATATGCCAGAGTTCTAAAACTGTCATAAAAATAAACAACCAAACGGAGGCTTGAGTGAGTATTCTCTGTGGGAAATGGTCTGTCCTTATAGAGATATGGTTATCCAATTTTTTAAGTCTATTGAAGTCACCCTTTAGTACTCAATGAGCACACAGCCACATCTGCCACAAAGAAAGGTCATGAAGAAACTTTCAGATACACCTTCACACTTGAAGAATTAACCTTCTTAGTAAACATCATTGTCTTTCATGAGCTCATACCTCCTACTCCTCCCATCAAAGCACCTCAGACTTTCTTATCTTGAGCCCTCAACTGATCCAGATGTGTGGTCAACTTCTGCACTCCTATGTAAATGCAGAGGAACAGTGATAAGATCATCAGAACAGTGATACATATACACCATAGAATACTATGCAGACATAAAAAGGAATGAGATCATGTCCATTTCAGGGACATGGATGAAGCTGGAAGCCATTATTCTTGGCAAATTAATGCAAGAACAGAAAACCAAACACCGGATGTTTTTACTTGTAAGTGGGAGCTGAACAATGAGAACACATGGACACAGGAAGGGGAACAACACTCACTGGGGCATGTCAGGGGATGTAGATAGGGAGAGCATTAGGGAAGAGAGCTAATGCATATTGGACTTAATACCTAGTGATGGGTTGATAGGAGCAGCAAACCACCATGGCACATGTAACATGTGCCGTGTAACAAATCTGCACATCATGTACATGTACCGTGGAACTTAACAAAATAGATCTTTTCAAAATAATAACTGACCTAACTAGCAATGAAGTGATTTTCTTTCAAGCAATAGATGTACACAGAAGTGCTTAAGTTAACATAATATATTGGTACCCCCTAAAAATGCTTAGGTTTATAGAGAGAAGTCAGACTAGGAAGAAACACTTGCCCACACAGAAATATAGCTAATTTGAAGGCCAATGGCAGATAAGACAGAGTTTGCTTTATCTTGACTTTCTCTTTACTAATAAGGTAAAGACAGAGATGCAAAAAGTTGGAGTGAACAGCCAAGTCCCACTTGGAAAGAGTGGGGTGTCCCAAGAAGTAAGGTCTAGACTTTGTAACACTGGTTTCCTGTCTAGTTGAATTCCTAGTCTAAATCTTCTAGATAAGGAGGCAGCAAACCTAATAGTACATATGTTAGGCTTTGTAGTCTAAACAGTCTTTGACAGAATTATTCAATTGCACCATTGTACTGCAAATGACACAATAGATAATACATAAAAAAAATTACCGTGTTCCAATAAAACTTCATTTACAAAAATAGGTGTTGGACCACATTAGGAGTTTAACAACCACTGCTCTAGATACTTACTGGTATAGCCCAAAAAGCACTTACAGTTTTAAAACAGTATGCATAAAAATAAAAATTAATAAAGGAGGACTTGCCGTACCAGGTGATAGTCTGTACTGTAAAGTTATAATAACTAAAACAGTATAATACTGACAGAAGTATCACTGAAAGATTAATTGAACACAGTAGAGAATCTTACATACATACAAAGCCTTATGTAATGCAAGAATCTTTGAAAATCAGTGAGGGATATGATGAATTAGTTAATAAACGGTGCTGGAAAAGTCTGTATTTTGGAAAGCAAAAGTAAGTAATTTTGTTTAGTACTTCATGTAAAAATCAATTTCATAAAGATTAAAAAGTTAAATTTAAGAATCACACAATGCAAATAAATATTTTTCTAATCTCTGAATTGGAAAAATCTTTTTGAATATAAAAAGAAGCAACCAAAGAAATAATAAAAGTCTCAATGGTTTTAACCAGAAAAAAAATGAAATATTTCTGCCCCTCAAAGAACATCATAAAAAAAATTAAGAGGCAAAATTAAAAGAAAAATGTTTGTCATGAATATGTATTTATAATACCAAACAATAATACTATTAATCAATTAAAAGCTCATCAAAATAATAAGGGGAAAATTTAAATAACTGATAGAAAATTAATAGATCTATGACATAAACATTTCATATAACAATAAATTTTAAAGGAGAATATGTTCACATTATAAATACTAAAAATTTCATGATAAAATCATACCCCTCAGTATTAATGAAGGCTTTTTGGTACAGGCACTGGCTTTCATGCTCTGCAGGTGAGTTAAGGGTGAATTGCTGTAACTTCCCTGGAAGGCAACGTTTCAATATATATCAAGAACATTAGGCCTGACATGGTGACTCACATCTGTAATCCCAGCACTTTGGGAGGTCAAGGAGGGCGGATCACTTGAGGTCAGGAGTTTGAGACCAGCCTGGCCAACCAAAGCTGGTAGAGTCAACGGTGAAACCCTGCTTCTACCAAAAATACAGAAATTAGCCAGGCGTGGTGGTGGGTGCCTGCAATTCCAGCTATTGGGGAGGCTGAGGCAAGAGAATCACTTAGGCCCAGAAGGCATAGGTGGCAGTGAGCTTAGATGGTGCCACTGCACTCCAGCCTGGGCAACAGAGCAACTCCATTTCAAAAAACAGCAGCAACAACAACTAAAACCTTAAATATTTTTATTTCATTAAACCCAGCAATCTCACTACTAGAACTTGATGTCAAAGAGGCAAAACAAAGATTTCTGTACTCATATGTATAACACAGCATTATTCGTAACAGAAAAAAAAACAGAAATAAGTTGAATACATATAAAAAAGGACTAACTGAAGTATGATATATTAGTAATAAAGACTATTATTCAACCATTAAAATTAAATTCTCCAAAATCTTAATGATTGGGAAGGAAAAATTAAGAAGTAAACACAGCAAAATGCAGTAGGATTTATTTCTAGATTAATCATTTTTTACTTCCTTTGTATTTCTATTTTCCAAGTGTTCTATATCAGAGTCAGCAAACTCTATAAAGGGCTAGATAGTAAATATTTAAGACTTTGCAGGCAACAGTATTTACTGCCATCACTCAACTCTACCATTGTAGAGCAAAAGCGGCCAGAAATAATATGGAAACAAATGAATATGACTGTGTTCCAATAAAACTTTATTTGCATAGACCTCTGTGTATCAACCCCTGTTCCAAATGAATATGAATTACTTTCAGTAAGAAAAAAAGAATCTTGTGTTTATTAACATGTTTTAATGGATTTTATTTACTAATCTCTTATTAGAACTTTCTCTTCTTTCCCTCAAGATTTTCTTATCAATAGTACAATGTTAGTTAAAAACTGGTTTCTCACTCATAACTAAGACAATGGCTCACTATAGCACTGTAAGCTCCATTTCCCCGTGGCTGGGCATACCCCCAATAAGCCTAAGAGTAGTCAAAGGAACCCTGCCCTTGGCATCAGAAGCCCATATTTAAATTTTGGCTCAATTACTTACTATGTAGGTGATTTCAGGCACATTATTAACTGAAGTGACAGTTTTTTGACCTGTGAAATAACAATAGTAATATCCATCCCACCTGTGCAATAATTCAGTGACATCACATATGGGAGTATCTGGTCCCGGGCTAACACAAATTAGGTACTCATTAAAGATCCATGATATTTTTATTTGAAAAGTTTGAGAGTGAGTTCTGCTTTGAGAGTCAGTTATACTTTGATGAGGCAGGAGGATACGGCACAGGGGTAGAAATGACCGAGAACCCTCCTGTTCTTCCCAAGCCACGCAGCCACCATACGGTCCAATAATGCAGCTCTGGCACATCCATGCTGCGCCTGTTTTTACTCGCCAGGCCAAATATGTTACATCAACCACAAAAATATAAGACTACATTGTAAGCATTACTACCATAGGAAAGAAGGCAGTGACTCACCCACACTTCCCATCTCTCTCTTTAAGAAGGCCTTATTGGATCAGAGATGCTCTGGGAGTTCGGGGGAAAAGGAATATGGATGGAAGAGGGCAAGAAAGAAGCCTGGTGTAGAATTTCCCAGGAACTCTCTATTCATAGACTGATTGTCTTCATTCCCAAGAGAGGGGTCAGTTAGGCCACATCTCAGCCGGGAGTCCTAGTCCTACTTGACATGTAGCAATGTTTTACGATTCTGATTTGTGACTCTAGAAACAGCCCCTTCAGAATATAGGGCAGGTATTATCAAGCTCTTTATGGAAAAGAGAAAAACAAGATTTCAAGAGGTTAAGTCACTTATTTAAGGTCACCCCAAGTTCACATAAGGTCTTCTAGCTGAGCGTTTCTCTTCTTTGATATTCAAGACCATCTTCTGCCCTATAACCTGGTTTCCAGCATAACTCAAAAAAGAAATCATGATGCTAACCCCCAAAATCAAATATTTTGGTACATCTTTTTTTTATGAGGATGAAAGGCATTCTCCAAACTAAATAAATCATTCTTCAATATTAAATTAGAAATGACTTAAAGTATAAAATACCATTTTATTGACATTTGTTATACATGAAGTACTACATTGGTCCCGTGAGCTGGAGGTAAGCATGGCAGATAACCTTAGAAATAATATTAAGTATAGGCTGGGCACTGTGGCTCATTCCTATAATCCTGGCACTTTGGGAGGCCCAGGCGGGTGGATCATTTGAGGTCAGGAGTTTGAGACCAGCCTGACCAACATGGTGAAACCCCGTCTCTACTAAATATACAAAAAAAATTAGCCAGGCATGATGGCATATGCCCATAGTCCCAGCTACTTGAGAGGTTGAGGCAGGATAATTGCTTGAACCCAGGAGGCAGAGGTTGGGTTGCAGTGAGCTGAGATGGCACTACTGCCCTCCAATCTGGGCAACAGAGAAAAAGAGAGAAAGAAAGAAAAAGAAAGAAAGAGAGAGAGAGAGAGAAGAGAAGAGAAGTGAAGTGAAGCAATATAAAGTATAACCTGATCAACACAGCTAAAGAATGCAGTGAACATGGCACCACCCTTAGAATAGGAAGTCTAGGATTCAAGTTCTTCCTCTGTCCTTTGCTAGCTTTGTGACATAGGTCACTTACATATTCTAACCTTTGGTTTGTTCATCCATAAAGTGAGAATAATCATATCTACCTTGCAGATAATGTGTTTCTTAAACAAATGTAAGGCATCTTCATGCTAAGCAGAACAGAAAGATCTGATGTTAAACTAAGGCCAATGAGAGACAATATATAAGACTTCTGGTTCCCTTGGTAAGATGCTATAAGCGACACTCTTCCACCTTCCTGTTCTTCCCTACACCTGCAGTCGCAAAGAACCTTCATCACAGGGGTATGATAAAGCCAGCTGCGCCTGACCATCTGGTGCTAGCTTTGAATCAATGACCACTGAGACCACGGAACAACTTTGAAAAGCAAACTTTTAAATTGATTTCTCTTTGCTTTTATCTATCTCCTTTTAAATTACAGCAAAGAGAAAAAGAGGAAGAAAAGGATAATTTTAAGGCAAAACACAACTCTGAAAATCAGTAAACTGAATATAGATCTGTCTGGCTGTTTCTGTCTGTCCCCATCTATCCATCCATCTATTATCCTCCCATCTCTCTTTAAGGAGACAGTCAGATACTGAAAATGGGACTCTTTTTTTGCTTTTGTCTTTTGCTGGGGAAAAAAAAATCTAATTACCTTAGAGCTCCCTATAGAAGGAAAATTGGAATAAAAATCAGAGGACTTTTCTTCAGTTGCTCCTCACCCTCCTTGATTTTCACAGGAGTCACAGGGCAAGCTGTGGTCTAACAATCGTCACAGGTAGTCCTAAAGGCTCAGCCTTGACATTGGGATCTCATAGCATTTACCAAGTTCTTCCTTGTAGGCGTCACTCAGACAAGACTGCAGTAAATGGAGGAATAAAGAGTGTCTTACCTCCTAAAACTTGTGAGACGGTCCAGGGTATGGTACTAAGAAAGAAGAGGACTGATTCTTAGATGTGTAAGTTGAATCTGTTACAGATTTAAACATCTGCACTAAGCCAAATGTCATCCAAAATAGTGAATCCTTTCCTGTGTGGGTGGCCAGTAGAATGGCCATTAGCCATTTCATACACAGAATATTTTCCAATCACTGGTCTTCCGTCCCTGGAGAAATAAGGCACATTCATCATATGAAGGGGTAAGAGGTTCTTCTCTATAAGTTCAGGAATTGTGGGTTCTTAGATTTATAACTGTGCTGGCTCATTGGGTTTAAAGTCAATAGAACACTATTTTTAACATAATTAATTTCAATTCTTTGTGCTGACTTAATAATTTTTTAAATTAACTTAATTACTTTAGCTTGAAAATGTGTTCACTTTTCATAATTTTTTATGATTGGGAAGTTTTATATGCATGTGTGTGTGCACGTGTATGTGTTGCTTAAAGTTCAGAAAATAGGAAGAAGTTTAAAAAAATTCAAAATTGCCCATAGCCCTATTATCCAAAAGTATCCCCGTTTAGCATTTTGATTTATTTCCTTTCATTTTTTTTATCTGTGTGTGTGAAACCACATGACATTATAAAGTATGTTGCTTCTTAGAAGGGAGAGAGTCCTTGTTTTACTTCAATCAATTTTCCTCTCAATTCTTTAGCAGACTTTTCTGGCCAGTTTTCATATGGGACAACCATTAACTAATACAGAATGAGAGAGAAAATGTTGAGGCTTCTACAGTGTTTGATTTCCCTCGTTTAATTTTTTAAGGTGAAAGAACACAAAGTTTAATCAAACTTCTTAATCAGCTACATGCTGAATCAAGATTCAAAGTCTTAAAATCTATAGTGAGGTGCTAACAAATACATATAGGTGAAACTGGCAGCATTCTAAATCTTAGAGTTATGGAATCACCAAATGGTACGCATGAAAGAGATCCGAGCGATTGCAGAATCCAGTCATTTTCCAATTGTGCTCCATGGAATCCTGGAGGACTCTTAAAGTATCCCAGTAGCTTCCAAGACTGGGAAAACCGGTAGCAAGGGCAAGGGCATCTGGCGAGGGGGAGACTAGGAAGGCTGAACAGAGTTCTCTCCTTCCATCCTCAACAACTCCCCCAATTATAGTGGATCTACTTTTTTCATGTTTGACATCTTGGGTATCTAAATAAAATTTCATTTTATGAAAGTAAGAAATTGTTTAAAAAATAAAAGTTGAACATTGCTGGTGTGTTTGAGACCTCTCATGTTACAGATGACTAAACAGAGGGTCGAAAATATGACATAATTTATCCATGGTCACACAGTTAATAAACACAGAGCTTAGTGGATGTCTGTCACTGGAGGTTGGGGATGGTTAGCCAACATTCCAGCCTCTCCTCGTCTTGGCGTATGAGTGTCCTATAGAAGCATAACTGGGAAGAATCTCCCTTTCCCATGCTCAAACAGCCAAGGCATAGACATGTGACAGGCCCAACCAATTGGATACTTCTTGCCTAATTCTCAATCTCAAGAAAATGATTCTCAAATATATTCAGAGTGGCAAGAGATCTGGCCAGGTTGCTCCTTCTGCCTAGTCCTCCAAAGTCTCACTGGTTTCTACCTGTTTTCAACACCTGCTCCTCTAGGGTCCCAGTAATTCTGTCTTCTTCCAATAAATCAATGATTATCTTAAGAAACACTTACTGATACAAAGACTGTGTATTAGGACCCTATATTCCTTACAGATAATCAACTCCTCTTTGTGCCATGGGCCCTCTTTATGAAGCCAATTGGCTTTTACCATGTAGACCAAAGCAATACGTTCAGCTGGGAAAAATGTACTGCTGCTGGGATAGATTCCTTATCGGGGAATTTTATAAGGTCAAGGTACCAAAATTCTCCTAGGTGGGAAGTTGGGTAAAGGCAAGGATTAACAATGAGTACCTGCTACGCATCAGGCATCATTCGCCATCCTATCCACTAGGGAGATAGACATTATGAGCCCCATTTTACTGGTAAGGAAAGTTACGCCTGAACGAGCGACTAATTCATTAGTTGCCAAGTCAGGAACAGAACTCAAAAAAACTAAAGACACTTAAGTTCATATATCTTATGCAATTTTATATTGTTAAGAGTTGTACAGTAGATGATAGGCCTATTATAAACATCTAATCAACAAATTTTAAAAGTTAAAATCCCAGTCCTCTATATCAACTCATTCTGTTTACCTAAAATTAGATTAAAGGTAAATAAATAGATATAATGAGGTAAATAAATATGCCAACGACAGAAGGATTCACTCCCCAGGTGTCTGCACTAATTTGAAACCATTGTAGTCACCATGTAGCGCTTTCCACGGTATACGAGGAAATCATCGGGCCCATCTCACCCCAACGGCTAACTGTATTTCCCATTACTCATGTTCACCCTGTTTTCCATAACTAAATGAGCATGGCCAGAGGAGATTGTGAGCAGACCTTGGCAGGGAAGCCTGATAAAGCAAAGACACCATGCCAAAAGTGGCCTCCAGTCATTCAGAGTTCACTCCAAGCACAGATGTCTACCCTCAGATACCAGTCACCTGAGGGCAGAGCCCAGCCCCTGATTCACTTGTAGGAGGGTTATCCGGGACAGAGTCTGGCCAGTGGCATTCTTTACTGGAAGGAATTTGATTAATCATTCTCATTACCTTTCAATTCCATGCACCTGAGCTCATTTGCTCTTGGCCCAGGATAAGCAGTTGGAGGCTTAAATGGCATGAGAACACCGAAACTGACCGTAATAAGCAGAGGGAGATTGCCCCTCCCCCGCCACACAGCACTCCTGCAGTGTGGTCTCAGATCAGAGATCGTACAGACCTTGCAGCACCTCATCAAATCCCTCTATCCAGCCTCACAAGCCCCAGGAGAGAATGTCTCCATACGTATCATATCCTGAGTACTGTTACTTTAGAATCCTAAGTACAAATGGGAAACAAGGAGAGAGAACAGAATTCAGAGCCAAGCTTCTCCTTACTAGGAATAGGTGCCAGTAGCCATGAGTACGTGTCAAGATAAAAAGGATAGCAGGGTCAGCAAGGCAAACATCGGGCACCTCTGTTAGTATATGGACATTTATCCATATCTCACTTAAATCTCTTATTTACACAACTTCAGGCTTTTCCCAGAATTAGCCGTAACCGCAAGGGTCTCCTAACATTTACTTGCAACACTTGCAAAATCTAGATCTACACGGCTCAGTCTCCTTGCAACAGCACTGTTTAAAAAAACACATCGGTTAATATCTTTCCCTAAAGTTCTTAGAAACAAGAAAGGTCCCCCTACCACATACACAAAATGCATCACTAACAAAAATCCTCTTTTCTACCTACTTTCATCATGTCCCACAGTTGTTACAGAGTACCTCTATCCATCAGCCCGCAAATCTTTTCTTCCACCCCATCATACTGAACATTTTTCTTCACCTTTATCTCTACCTTCACTGTACTTTATTATGTGTATGAAAGTATGTAAAGTATAGCAAGCAGGCAATATCTGGCCTAAACAAATGTTCCAATTGGCTGACAGTTTTTTATTACATTTTTTAATATTTAGTTAATTGTACATTTATGTAAGAAATGTTCATGTAAGAAATAATACAGAGAGTTCCAAAGGATCCATTATCCAGTCTCCCCCAGTAGTAACATCTTGTAAAACCTACAGTACAATATCACAACCAGAATATCGATGTTGATACCATCAAGATACAGGAAATTTCCATCACAAGCACCCTTCAAGTTGTCCTTTCACAGCCACACACATTCTTCCCTCCCCCCAACCCTATGTAGTGGAAACCACTAACCTGTTCTCTGTTTTATATTTTTGTCATTTAAATTAGGATAAAGAATGGAATCATATCACATATACCCTTTGGGGAATTGGCTTTTTTCACCCAGCATAATTATCTGGGGATTCATCCAGTTTATGGTATGAATCAATAATTTAACCCTTTAGATTACTGACAGATACTCCAAAGTAAAAATGTACCATAGTTTGTTTAACCATTCACTCATTGATGGTTATCTAGGTTATCTCAAGTTTGGGGCTAATATAATCTCCTATAAACATTCTTGTACAGGACTTTGTAATATCTTCATTTCTTTGGGATAAATGGCCAGGACTGTAATTGCTGGGTCATATGGTTATTGCATGTTTAGTTTTTTAAATTATTAAACAGTCTTCCAGAGTGGTTTACCATTTCACATATCACCAGCAATGTATGAGTGATCCAGTTTCACTACAGCTTTTTTTTTTTACTGTTGACTCTTAATGGCTCTTTATATATTCTAGATAATAATCCTTAGTTGAATGTTGCAAATATTTCCTCCCCCTCCATAACTTGTCTTTTCATCCTCTTATTGGGGTTTCTCTGAAAGCAAAAGTTTTTAATTTTTATTGTTTATTAATTTTTTCCCTTAAGAATTATGCTGTTGGTGTCAAGCCTAAGAATTCTTTGGTTAGCCCTAGATCCTAAAGAAAAATTCTCATTTTAAAAAAAGTTTTTACATTTTCCACTTATGACTGTGATCCACTTTGAGTTAATTTTTGAGCAAGTTGTGACCCTTAGGTTGAGGTTTATTTTTTTGCCATAGATATCCAATTGCTTCAGCATCAACTGCTGAAAAAGCTATCTTTTCTCTGTTGAATTACTTTTGCACTATTTTCAATAATCAACTGGTCATTTTCGTGTGGTCATATCCAGATTTTCCACTGTGTTCTGTTCATCCGTGTGTCTAGCCCTCTACCAGTAACGCACAGTCTTGATTACTGTAGCTATATAATAAGTTTTGAAATTGAGGAGTCTCATTTCTCCCATGGCATTCTTCTTTTTAAAAATTAGGTTGCTATTCTGGTAGCATTTCCTTTGCAATAATCTTGTCTATAACTAAAATGACGACAACAACAACAACAAAAAACCTTGATGAGATTGAAAAAAAATGGTTAAACCTGTGCAGTTGTGTCTGTGACCACTGTAAGCAATTAACACAATTTTGATGACTTAAGAAAACAGAAATTACTCCCTCCCAGTTCTAAAGGCCAGGAATCTGAAGTTAGAGAATCAAGCAGGTTTGTACACCCTCCGGAGGTTTTAGGGAAGAATCTTTTCTTAATTCCTTCAGCGTCTGGCACGAGTGACATTTCTTGGCTTGTGGCTGCATTTCTCTCTGCTCTGTCTTCACATTGCATTCTCCTCTGTGTCTGTGTACTCCTCTGTGTGTGTCTCCTATAAGAACACTTGTCATTGGATTTATGCCCACCCAGAGAATCCAGGATGATCTCCTCATGTCAAGATCCTTAAATTAATTACATCTGCAAAGACTCTTTTCCAAGTAAGGCAACATTCACAGATTCCAGGGATTAAGATGTAAACACATCTTCTGAGGGGCCACACTCAACCCATTACAGCCTGGATATCAATTCAGGGAGAATTGAAATCTGTACTATTTTGAGTCTTCCAAGTCAAGATGTTAGGTTCTCCATTTATTTAGATTTTTTAATTTCCTCTATTGCTTTTAGATTTTATTTCTTTTAGCATTGCACAGTTTTAAGTATACAAGTTGTGCACATTTTCTTAGACTTACACTGAAGTATTTTATATTCTGAGCCATTATAAATGATATTTTAATTTTGATGCTCATGTGGTTCATTGCTAATACGTAGAAATATGATTGGTTTTTGTATATTTAAATTGAATCCTGTGACACTGCTGAACTTACCTGTCAGTTCTAGGAGTGTTTCTGGTAGATTTCTTGGGATTTTCTAGGTAGATAATCATGTCTGGTGAAAATAGGGGCAGTTTATTTCTTCCTTTCCATCTTACATGCCTTTTATTCCTTTTCTTGCTTTATTTCACTGACTAGAACTTCTAGCACTATTTGAGTAAGAGCTGGGCGAGCAGTTATTCTTGGTTTGTTTCTGATCTTAATGGGAACGCGTTTGGCCATTCCCCATGAATTACGATGTTAGCTGTAGGTGTTCAGTGAATGCCCTTTATTTAGTTGAGAAAGTTCCCCTCTATTCCTATTTTTTCTGCGAGTTTTTATCATAAACAAGTGTTGAATTTTGTCAAGCATTTTTTCTACATCAATTGAAATCATCACGATTTTTCTTTTTAGCTTGTTAATATTGTGGGTTATATCAATTTTTGAATGCCTAGCCAGCCTTGCATTCCCTGTACCCTTCCACTTTTACTTGTTCCTGGTTCTTTTTACATATTGCTGAATTGTACTTGCTAATACATATTTTTTAAAGATTGTGCGTCATATTCATGAAAGATATTGGTATGTAGTAGGGTTTTTGTATTATCTTTGTCTGGTTTTGGGTATCAGAGTAATATTAACTTCATAAAATAAACAGGGAAGAGATTTCTCCTTTCCTATTTTCTAGAAGAGATTATATGCAACTGGTGTCAACTCTGCTGTTTGGTAGAATTCTCAGTACAATCCTCTGGGCCTAGAGGTTTCTTCTGCAGGAATTTTTAAATTATGAATTCAATTTCCTTAATAGATATGGCTACTCATATTATATATTTTATATTAGCCATGTGGTGGTAGATTTTTTTTCAGAATGTGATCCGTTTCTTCTAGGTTATTAAACTTTTGTGTGTAGAATTGTTTTGTAGCATTATTTTATTGCCTTTGATTATTTTATTGCCTTTGATATCCTTTATTTCATTTTTAATGTTGGCAATTTCTGTCTTCTTCTTTATCTGTCTAGCTAAAGTTTTGTCAGTTTTGTTATTCTTCTCATGGAATCATTTATTTGTTTCATTGATGTTCTAGGTTGTTTTTCTGTTTCTGGTTTCATTGATAGCTGCTCTTCTCTTTATTCTCTCCTTTCTTCTGCTTTCTTTGGACTTATTTTGCTCTTTGCTCTCTAGATTTTTAAAGATGTGAGTTTCAATTATTGATTTGAGACTTTTCCTCTTTTCTAATATACGTATTTAGCTCTATAATGTCTCTGTCAGCACTGTTTTGGCTGAGTTTTACAAAGTTTAATATATTATATTTTCATTTCCATTTGGTTTAATGTATTATTTGATTACATTTTTTTGAGACAGAGTCTCATTCTGATGCCCAGGTTGGAGAGCAATGGCATGATCTCAGTTCACTAAAACATCCACCTCCCAGGTTCAAGCAATTCTCCCACCTCAGCCTCCCAAGTAGCTGGGACTACAGTTGTGTGCCACCATGCCTGGCTAATTTTTGTAGTTTTAGTGGAGACTAGCTTTTACCATGTTGGCCAGGATATTCTCAAACTCCTGACCTCACGTGATCCATCCACCTCAACCTCTCAAAGTGCTGGGATTACAGGCCTGAGTCACTGTGCCTGACCTATTATTTGATTTCTTGAAACTTTCTCTGACTCATGGGTTATTTAGAAGTATCTTGTATAGTTTCTAAGTATTTAGAGTTTCCTGTTATCATTCTGTTATTAATTTCTAGATTAAGTCCATTTTGGTCAATGAACACACAGTGTATAATTCCAATTCTTCTGAATTTATTGAGGTTTGTTTTATGTCCCATGATATGGTCTATCTTGCCATATGTTTCATGGACACTTGAAACGTATTCCACTGCTGTTGGGTATTCTATATACGTTAATTAGTTTCTATTAGTTGGTGGTGGGTTTGAGTTATTTGATATTGTTATAGACTAAAATGTGTTTTCCCACTCTGATTCATACGTTGAAGCCCTAACCCCCGATGTGACTTTATTTGGAGACAAGATCTTTAAATGAGGTGACAAGGATGTCCAGTAAGACTGGTGACCTTATAAGAAGAAGAAAAGACACCAGGGATATGCACACTCACAAAGGAATGGCCACGTGAGAACATATTGAGAAAGTGAGCCAAGCAGAGAGGCCTTAGCAGAAGAAACCAAACTTCTGACACCTCTGTCTTAGACTTCCAGCTTCCATATTATATTTTAAGAAATAAATTTATATTTTTTAAGCTACTCTGTCTGTGGCATTTCGTTATGACATCCCTAGTGGACTCATACATATATCCTTGCTGATTTCTTATATCAATTTGTTACCAATTACCTATTACCAATTTTGAGAAGAGTGTGAAGTCTCCAACTACAATTGTGGATTTATCTATTTCTTTTTTAAGTCTATTTGTTTTTGCTTCACACATTTTGAAACTCTGTATTTTGTACATGTACATTTAGGATTGCTGTGTTCTTGGTACACTGACGGTTTTATCATTTAAAATGTCCCTGTTTGTCTCTGGCAACAGTCTTTGCTTTAAAGTTTATCTGATAGTAATATCACCACTCCTATTTTCTTTCAATTAATGTTGGCATAATATATATTTTTCTATCACTTTCATCTTGTCTACATATTTATATTGAAAGCGCATTTCTCATAGATAACATACAGTTGGGTCATGTTTTTAATCCAGTGTCCCAATCTCTTTTAATTGGAATTTTTAAGCCATTTATATTTAATGTAATTATTGATATGTTAGGACTTAAGTCTACTATTTTTTATTTTCTCTGTTTTTTATTTGTTTTCTTTTTCCTACCTTCCTATTGGTTGCTTAAACAATTTTTAGAATTTTATTTTGATTTGTCTATAATGTTTTTAGATATTATAGACAAATGTGTATAATGTCTAAAGTATATATCTCTTTGTGTAGCTTTCTTAATGGTTTATCTAGTTATTACCTTATATATACATAATTTATAACAATCTACTCATGTCATCATTTTACCAGTTCCAGTGAAGTGAAATTTATCTCCCTTCACCCATCCTTGTTTATTATATAATTGTCAAACATTTCTTTGCTATTCAGCTGGAATAGAGTTTTCTGCCCCATAGGCGTCCCCTTTCCACTTTTGGGGCTAGAGAAAACAGGCTTTTTCTGGGCTTTTTTGTCTGCGTACATTGATTTTTCCAGCTTTTCAGCTTATTTAGCTCCAGATATGGAATACAGGAGGCAAAAGGAAAACTCAAGGAACTTATCACCATGCATTTCCATGAGTCCCAAGGTTCCTAGCTGGTTTCTCTTTTCCCTCTCATGTTTCAGAGTCTTCTTACATATAATATCAATGGGTTTTAAATGTACTTAAGGATGGAACTGGGACCAATATGTCTACCCCGTTTTTTTGGAAGTGGGAGTCCCTGTGGCAGTGTCTTTAAATTTGAAAAGTCTCATGTAAAAACCAGATATGTTACTATTCTTGAAAATTTTGGACATGTGGCAACAGTGGGTTTGCATCATGCATTCCAACAATTTTCTCTGAGTAGAAGCTGACCTCTTTAGATGCGATATGTCACAGTGGGAGCCATGATCCTTCATTGCTTTATACCCAACCTGCATCACTCATTTATGTTAGCCCTAGCTCCTGTAGGACTTTAAGTTTGCAACTTCCAATGATGCCTCCCAGGCTAAACATGCCCATTTTTCTCCAGCTACTTTAATTATCTCTCCTCAGTCTTTCAGTTCTGTATCATAAATCTCAAATAATTAATCTAGCAAAGATGACACTAACCTTAGGAGAATGTGTGTGTGTGTGTGTGTGTGTGTGTGTGTGTGTGTATGTGTCAAGGAGGAAGAAGCTGAACCAGCAAAAATTAAAAAAAAAAAAAAAGAATTTGCACTAAGATTGAACCATGTAGATTTATCCTTTATAGGGTTCCTTGGGAGTCATGGGAAGAGTGAAAAGCTGGGAACCTTGATTTATTATAAACTTCTGTCAGTCATCCCCACCTCAGAGCCTTGGTCATTGCTATTTCCCCTCTTTGAACCTCCCTTTTGAGATCACTTCAGGTGCATTGCATTGAACTCAGGTCTCAGATAAAATGCCACTTACTTGGAAAGATCTTCCCTAATTACACTATCTAAAATTGACCTCTTCCATTGCCAACACTTTCTATATCTTTATTGTATTTTTCTTTATAGCACTTTAACATTTACATGAAAACACAATACATATTTATTTACTTGTTTATTGCCTATCCCTTTCAGCATGGAGAGATTATTTGTCTTGTTCACCACTGTATCCTCAGTTCCTGGCATATAATAGGAGCTTACTAAGTATATAATGAATGGATGAATCATGTCCTGAAATATCTTATTTGTCAGAACACTGACAAACTAGGAAGTCTCCAAAATAAAATGATAAAAAGCTTACAATTATGAAATTGCTAAATAACTGAGGAATCTGGGACTATAAATATTGAAAGGTGAGATGATGGCACTCTTAAAATATTCACATTTTTTTATTAGGAGTAAATAAATATGTCCCATGTTTTTCCAAATGGCACCTCTCTGGTTGATTTGCAAAGAGGCAATGTTTCCCCTACCATAAAGACAGACTTTCTAATAAGTAGAAACACTTTAACAGTGAAAGAGTGAGCTCCCAGTCACTGAAGGTGGTTAAGCTAAAACTAGGTGGAGGCTTAATTGCATGGAGCTTAAAAAAAGTATGCCTATCAAAAGGTTGAAGTCCTTGCTACAGTGAAGGATGAACTAACTAATTTTTACTTCAGGGTATGTTACAATTGCAACTCAAGAATAGCTGGATTTCTTTAGAAGCCAGAATTTTCTAAGCAAACATTTTCTAATTAATAAAGGTATTTCCCAGTATGGCTCTGAGATTTATACGATTGAGTGTTTAAGCCTATTTTCTCACAGGTACTATAACTTCAATATGGTTGACTATTAATCAGTGGTGATTGTGATTATAGAACATATCTCAAATAATTAAATATAATATCCTAGTTGTAGCACAACTTTTCTGAAAATTACATCTTTTAAGCAGAATGGCTCTTTTATTATTTTATTTTTGGAGATGGAGTGTGGCTCTGTCACCCAGGTTGGAGTACAGTGGCATAATCTCGACTCACTGCAACCTCTACCTCCCAGGTTCAAGCAGTTCTCCTGCCTCAGCCTCCCAAGTAGCTGGGATTACAGGCACATGCCACCACACCCAGCTAATTTTTGTATTTTAGTAGAGATGGGGTTTCACCATGTTGACCAGACTGGTCTCAAACTCCTGACCTCAAGTGATCCACCTGCCTTGGCCTCCCAAAGGGCTAGGATTACAGGCGAGAGCCACCATGCCCAGCCAGCTTTTTAAAGTATTCAAAATAATTATAAACTGTGTCATATGACATATTTAAAAGAATAATAATTTAACAAGATTTAAAGAACTATAAACTCCCAGGTATAACTTAATATGCTCTCACTAACCCTTACGTGTAACAACCACTGATTAGTGAAGCCTTCCTATTTTAAGTAATAAACAACAATAAAACTTATACTAAAGATTTGCTTGGAGTGCCTGAAGCACTCTTAGGCACATAAACACTTCTAGCTCAATCTATAGCACTTAAGAAGTTGTTTCTCTAACATGGTACATGGCCAAAAAATCCTGGTTCTAATATATAATATTTACAGTATTAATTATTAATTAGCTATTCTAATGTCCACTGTCACTAAACATGTATCTATATGTGAGAAGCGTTAGGACTCAGGAGGGACCTAGTTTTTACAACCCCACTTTTATGCCTACATGGGATTCAAACTGTCTAACTTCTATTTTTTAAACAAGCCAAAAAAGTCAACAACACATTTAACACTAAATTAAAGCACAAAACAATAACCAACATTTTTTTAAAAATAACATGGCAAATATTCTTCTCGCAGCTCAAGTTAGCAGACTCCTTCAGATCCAAGCTAAAAACTCTTTACAGACAGGTCTTTTTTTCTCGCACAGAGGAAATTCAGTATATGTGGGTGATGAGTTCTCACTTTCCTTATCAATTTCATCTCAATAGCTCTGCCAGGAATTCAGGAGGGCTCCATCTCCTTTGCAGATGGCACCAGCCATAACCTTTCTGCCTTGCATTTCCATCGCACCACTTTCTCCTCCTCCCACTCCTACACATCCAGCAGTCCTTCCTTTGCCGTTGGATCACCACATTGAGGAAAGAATAGGCACCATCTATCTCTGTTCCATTCAGGAGACACACACAGCCACATAACACAAGCACTGTCTCCACGAACAGCTGTAGTTTGCAGGTACCATAGAAAAGATACACAATCACATGGCTTTGCCCCTGATTTGCAGATTTCCGGTGAGGGTTTACATATTCAAAACCCAGCTGTTTTGCATTAAGCTATCTCCACACAGGCAGAATATCAGCACAGCCACTCAAAAAGGGGACATTAAGGATCCAGAAAAAAAAAAAAAAGAGTTTGCATTGGCTACTGCTGTAGTGTTTGTTCTTCCTCTTTGGTAAATACTTTAAGGCTAACTGCCTGAGGTTGCCACACTCTAAACAACATCTCCTCCCCTCATCCCTCTTGTTCCCAACCTACCTACAACCACTGTCCCCACTGACTTTAGACCTCAGAGAAACACACATATCCACTGTGAAAGGCTCCCTTTTGCTTTTGACTTGGCATTCTTCATCTCCAATGCTTAATATATTTTAGATACTTCAACTGTTAAAGGTTTAAAAAGGATAAGGTTATCTGGGTCTTGAGCCTGCATACCAATTTTAGATACTTCCTTTTCAGTAAGTCCAGAGCCATGGTGATGCCATGAATATTTGAGAGCCTTTGGTATGTTAACCCAGAATTTCATTATTCTACCTCAGCTTCATTATCCTAACTAGGCTTCTTGCCCTGCTAGTGACAATTGCCTTCTTCTAATGTCTACTGCGTTCTGATACATTGCCTTTTATTTTTTATTGCATATATATTTTACTTAATTATATTAAAGAGGAAGAGAAAACTCTTTAATGAAAGAAAAGTTAAAAATGAGTATTTGAACCCTAATATGTATAACTGTGCATGTTTTCAACATGTCGTATCCTTAATTTTTAGATGACTTCAAATCACTCCAATAACATGTATAGCACCAATATCCTGCAAGTGATGAAGTCAGAAATTAATTCCAGGATGATGTAACTTCCGGGTGTGGTGGCTCATGCTTGTGATCCTAGCACTTTGGGAGGCTGAGGCGGATGACTCACTTGAGCTCAGGAGTTGGAGACCAGCCTGGCCAAAATGGCGAAACCCCATCTCTACTAAAAATACAAAAAAATCAGCCGGGTATGGTAGTGGATGCCTGTAATCCCATCTACTGGGGAGGCTGAGGCAGGAGAATCACTTGAACCCAGGAGATGGAGGTTTCAGTGAACTGAGATCATGCCACTGCACTCCAGCCTGGGCAACAGAGCAAGGCATTACCTCAAAAAAAAAAAAAAAAGAAAAAAAGAAAAAGAAAAGAAAAGAAAAAGAAAAAGAAAAAAAGAAAGAAAGAAAAGAAAAAGAAAGAAAATATGCTTTTCTCTAAGACAAACTCTGTCATATTGTTCTGCAATTCTGTAGAGTATAATTACGTCATTGTGTGTACAATACTGATTGACTTTGAAGCCAGAATGTCTAGTCATTATTACCCATGACTATAGACAAGTCACTCACTGTGCCTCTGTGTTCTGTAAAATGGGGATAATACTAGTGTCTGTCTTCTATCAGTGAAGATCAAGTGCGTTAATATAAATTATGGCTTAGAACAATACCTACTACACACTCAGCATTATACTAGTGAGACTGAATAGTTCTGTTGACCCTTTCGTGGACAGGAACTGGAGCAGACTGGCTTTTGGTCCAGCTAGCCACTTCAGCTACAGCAGGACGAACACCACTCACTCAAACCCTCTGGACTCAATCCCTCATGGGATGGGGCAAACAGGCAAGTGGGTGCTGGGCCGAGAGTGAGCGCTTTTGGGCTCTGGCCCCACAGCAGCATCCAGGAGTATGAAACTAATGACCTTTTAGCCTTGCTGTCTTCAGACAGCTTAAGTGTTAAACATCTCAGTGAAGAGTCAGTGTGACAGTCTTTTCGGGTTCCCACACCTGGTGCATCCTGAATTCTTGTCCAGTGTCCAAGAAGAATCAGATCACATGAACGCTCTCAAAGGTGATGAATACAGAGGATTTTATTAAGCAGTGGAAGGGGCTCTCAGCAGAAGGGGAGGTAGAAAAGGGATGGAGTGGGAAGAAGGTAATCTTTCCCCGCAAAGACCAGCCACAGAAGGCTGGGCTCCTCTCCAAAGTTACTCTTCTCCTTTCCACATTCAGCCACTTGTCTCTTTGCCAGCTGAGGTCTAGAGTTTAGAGGGGCACAGGATAGGGGGCAGGCCAGGCCAAAAAGGAAGCATGTGGGAAGGAAAACAGGGATAACTTCTCATTTAGGGCCACAGTTTCCAGGCTTGAGGGTAGGGCCTTTGCTGGGGAGCTGCCCTCCTCTACATTCTATTTCCCTGCCTCGTGTCCATGTCACAAGTATTCGTCCTTTTGGTAAATGTTTCTTCCCAGATACATATATGCTGTTGAAAATCAAGTTAATCTACTTTTTTGTAGTCACATTGGTATCACACAGGTACTCTATAGTTTGATGAACTAATTCTTTTATTGACTAATGCCCTTATCACACAATGTAGAAACAGCTTCATCCATCAAGACCATTACTGTCAGGCTTGTAAGCATTGTTTCCAAAGTTTACAGTGAAGTTCAATCTTAGACATCCATAGCTCAGCAAGTTAGATCAGTGATTCTCACCCTTCCCATTATCTTCCTTTTCTGGTATGTAAAGATCATAGACTAAATTTAGTATGGCAATAATAACATAATTGACATTGCTCAAAGTGTTAGAGTGGCATAAAATTGAGATTATGCATCATTCATTCACATGTTCATTTATTCATTCCTTCAAGAGACATTTGAAGGCATTATTACGTATACTAGGAAAGAAGACTTAGAGTCTAGAGATAAATAAAACAAATAATGTTACTACATTATATAAGTGCTATCACAAAGGAAGTAAAAGTTGAAATAATTCTTTAACTGTTTCAAGGAAAGCATCCTGAAAAAGTAACTTATATTTGAGCACATCTGGACAGATAAAGAAGCATTCACCAAACAGAGGCCAAAGGACATTTTAAGAGGAAACAGTATGCAGTATTCAAAAGAAAAAAGTGTCTGGGTAAAATTGGGAAATTCTGTGTGGCTGGAGTATGGGCAACATTGGGTAGATTTCAAGAGTTGAGGCCAGAAAGCTAGGTTTGGAGTCCAGATCATTATGTTGGAATGACTATAGTAAGCATGGACTGGAGACAAGGAAATTCGTGAGGAGACCAGGGAAGATAGGATAGTGGTGTGATCTCAGCCTTGGCATTGTGACTGGAAAGGAGGGAATGACTATGACAGATCTTCAGTAAGCAGTATTGGCTGGATTGGTGATAAATGAGCAGTGACAAGGGAAAAAGATGAATCTCAAATACCCTAATTTGCCATTCTTGGTAATACGTTTAACTTGATCAGACACATGAAGTGAATCTTTTTTGTTTTTTTTTTAACTAGGCTAAAGAGTATGTAGAATCTCTTTCCAACTGGTCTTAAAATTTGCCACTTGGGATTATTGAGTTACCTTTTTCCAGTGTATTTGGCTTTTGCTTACACATTCCTCTTCTTTGATCCAGTCTTATTACATCATTAATAACACTTAATGAAGCCCCGCAGCAAAGTGAGACCCTCTTCTCTACAAGAATCTATACCAGCTTAAAAACTGACTGTATTCAATGTAATCTTGACCTCTGAAACAGAAACAGCTCTGTCTTAGACCTTGGATCAAAGCAGTCTTTCCAATAACTAACTGTTAAAACATAAATGGATTGCCTAGGGTGACTAATACACTAACCCATTTAAACAAGTGTCAGAAAAACGGAGAGGAGGTCAGAGGATACATTTTGAAGGAACACACAGGATAAGTTCATTAACATGATTAGAAACACCAAAAACTTCCCAAAGCAGCAGATCCAAGAGAGGGTAGGTAAGAGAATTGGATAAGGGAAGGGAAAAAGATGGGAACAGCAACTAGATACGAGGCACTTGGGAAGAAACGAATCTCCAAAATTAAGAAAAGGGACCACATGCAAAGAAGTCTACGATAGCTGGAATTTTGAAAGCTGTCTTCACATATATAGTGATAGCATCTTTTTTTTGCATAAACCTTTATTGGCAACACACTGCTGCATCTGGTAGTTCCACCACTTGCACTGGATATGTGATTTAATCTCTCTGAGCCTTATTTTCTCATTTATAAAATGAAGATGAAGACTGACGCTTAAAATCCTTGTGATGTTCACAGAGTAAACCTTATCAATTTCATTTCACAGGTAGATAAATTTAGATGCCCATATTAAGTGATTAATCCAAAAACTCGAGAACCTACAGAAACAAAGTTGGAGATATGATTCTCTGATTCTCAGTTCAGAGAGTACTTCCATTCATCTGTGGAGCTGGTTCAACCCGGAAGACCAGTGAGTAACCCTAGTTAAGGAATAATTTGTAGAACACAGACAAACGGTATTTACTCGGCAACCTTGCCTCTCAGCTAAATTAGGAGTTCTAGTGGTCAGGATGTGACGTCTCATAACCATATTATAAATCTTTCTTAGGACCCCTTAAAACCTCATAAATCCATTCTTAGGGACTGAAGAATTTACAACAGTTTAATATTGTCTAAATCCATAGCATGTGGCCATACTCATGAAATTTTTACATCTCTAATTTTTTTTTTTTTTTGAGATAGAGTTTCACTCTTGTCACCCAAGCTGGAGTGCAATGATGTGATCTCGGCTCACTGCAACCTGTGCCTCCTGGGTGCAAGCAATTCTCCTGCCTCAGCCTCTGAAGTAGTTTGGATTACTGGTGCCTGCCACCACACCTGGCTGGTTTTGTATTTTTATTAGAGATGGGGTTTTGCCATATTGGCTAGGCTGGTCTTGAACTCCTGACCTCAGGTGATCTGCCCACCTCGGCCTCCCAAAGTGCTGGGATTACAGGTGTAAGCCTCCATGCTCAGCCATCTTCAATTTTTTACATCCCATTTTATAAAGCATGTGCATGATAGAAATAAAATCCCACCAGGGCACCCACGTGTAACCCCAGACACCCCTGGCCACAATCTGGTGTTGCACCTGCAAGCGTAACGTATTTCCATGCTCTATACCTCAGTAAATGGAGTTACTTTCTACATTATTTTTTAAATGCTCTGGAGTTTTTCTCTGTGTAAAACACGTTTCACTTTGCATGTTCAATTATAAAATCTTCAAGGAAGCTTAATGGGATAGGGGATAAGGAAGGCCAGCCTAATTTAACAAAAAGACTAAAGAATGGCATTTTAAATGGTAGTTTCCTTATTTTTCCATTGCTAAAACTGCAAAAGCATTAGTAAAATTTTTGAAGGGCTTCAGTGAATAGGTAGGAGCAACTTTCAATTAGCATATGAATTGTATGTAAGCAATAAGCACTTACCAGGCCTTTTAAAGTCATCCCCAGACTTGTTGAAAACCTACTTAGTGATAGAAATGAAGGAAATATTTGTCTTTAAAGTATTACAATAAGTAACCCATCTTTCTCCCACAGCTTTGTTGACATTACCAATTTGCATTATCCAGATCCAGGAAGCAAGCCTTTGAGAAAGCAAAAGTAAACTTCAGCTCAGATAGGGGAAATCTAAATAACATCAGAATCAGATTCAGAAAAATGCCAAGGAGCTCCCAAGGCACAGTTGGCAGCTTATTCTTTTCTCTCTTTCTCCAAAACTTTGCCTAAAATCCCTCCTCCAAAAAGTCCTTCCCAAAGGCAGGTTTGGTTCCAAGGGAACAAAATCCTCTATTCTGTGGTCTCTGTTTCTCTTAGGACATAATGGCACATACATGAGAAAGACCTCACGCACAGGGTCAATGCAGAGTAGGTGACATGCAAATAAATGCTGGTAGGTCATGAATTTTAAGCATAAAATCAGTATTACTGGAGGATGAGAATAAGGTCACTATCGGACCGCTGTTAAGTATTGGGCTGCTTCATTCCTCAAAAGATGAAGATTGGTTAATTAATTGATTGATTTTGTAATTTAGCTCACAGTGATTAGTAACTTCCAAGGGATGATGCAGGTTTTCTCGTTGTTGTTGTTTGTTTGTTTGTTTTTTCCTTTCAGACCTATTCCCACAGCCCAATGCAAGTTTTAGACAACCACAGACTAAGCAAGAAAAAGCCAGGAAACCATACCTCTGGTTTTTTTTTTTTTTTTTTGAGATATGCATATTTTTATGAGTGCACCTGGTTCCACCAATTGCCCAGAAGCACAGAACCAGCAGAAAAACCCTAGTTAGTATTCAGAGAACAGAAGTTTCCAGCACATTTAAAATAAAGTAGCTGAAATTGTATAATCAGAGAGCATCAGGAATGAGAATCAGAGAGTGGGCAACGAATCCATTGGATTGGTTATAGAGCTGCCCCTATTGCTAAAGAAAACCTCTTCACTGAATATCTCCGAAGGGGTAAAAGACAACACTGATTGTCATCCATGAATAGCTGGTGCCAAGATGAGGCGCTCACACTTGAGCCCATGTAGATTAATGACAGGAAGGAAATACACCAATGATACGGTTTGGCTGTGTCCATGCCCAAATCTCATCTTTAGTTGTAACTCCCACAATTCCCATGTGTTATAGCAGGAACCCAGTGAGAGGTAATTGAATCATAGAGGCAAGTCTTTCCCATGTTGTTCTCATGACAGTGAATAAGTCTCATGAGATCTGATGGTTTTAAGACTGGGAGTTTGCCTGCACAAGCTCTCTCTCTCTTTGCCCACCACTATCCATGTAAGATATGACTTGCTCCTCTCTGCCTTCTGCCATGATTGTGAGGCCTCCCCACCTATATGTGGAACTGTGAGTTCATTAAACATCTTTTTCTTCGCAGTCTTGGATATGTCTTAATCAGCAGCATGAAAACAAATGAATACTGCCAACATGATAAAAGTCATTGTGTCTGAATAATGGGATTAAGGGAAATTACTCCTTTTCTTTATGTTTTCCTGTAAGTTTTAGTATTTTCAGCAGATAGGCACTCATTTTAAATACAAATTTTTTATTAAATGTGCACTTTAATAATAAAAAAACATTAAATATTAAGCACAATAATGACCTGAGAACCATCTGGGTGGCAAAAGGAGAGAGAAAGCTCTCTCAGAGCTACCTCAGTTCAGCAAACCATTAGCCCAGGTAACCTGCATGGGAAATGGCATCATCTTTCTTAATAATTGTTACTATTTATTGGTGGTATTATTATAGGTAGCTTTTACTGAGAGCTGAGTCTGTGTTAGGATACTGTACTAAGTACTTCATGTTTAATCTCTTACTTCTCAAAACATCCTTATATGATAAGCACTACCATATCCTCATTTACAGAGGAAGAAACTGAGGTTTGAGAGCTTAGATAACTGGATAAAAGATCACATGGCAATTAGGTGACTATCAAAACCAGTATTTAAAGCCAGATCTGTCTGAGTCCATAGTTTTAAACTACTTGGTTCAAATTAAAGCAACTTTCCCAAACATAATCTTTTACATTTTTCCTCACTCTTGTTTGTGCCTCTTTCATTCAGCGTACCCTCTCAAACATAAGCTTCTTGGTAGAAATTTTTATCTGTTTTGTTCACCGCTACATCCCCAGAGCCAAGAAGAGTATCTGGCATATAATAGATACTCAGTGAACATTTGTTGGATCGATCAACAAACTTCAGTACATCACATTCTCACCACAATATTCTATCCTTGAGTTTTTAACCTCATATGAGCAAATTAGTCTCCACATTTTTTTCATCTTCCACTCTGATCAAGACAGACAAATTGTTCTCCAAACAGTTTTCTTCACCTACCGGATTTACAGCCAGTCAACATGTCCTAGCTTTCCCTGCAGTTGAGAATGAGCTCGTGACTGAGTTCCAGCCAATAGAATATGAGCAGAAGTGATACAGCTACTTCGGATCTAGCCTGCAAAACCTTATCTTCCACATTCTCGTTTTTCATTTGTCAGCTGGAGGCATGACAGGGACAGTAGATGAAAGAATCCAGGATCTCTGAATGTCTGCCTGGAGTCAAGCCTTACTCTGCTCAGATGACCTATACTGGGACAAGACGTCAGCAACAAACCTTAGTTTTGTTAAGCCCATAGATGTTGGTGTCATTTATTAAAGCAATTAGTCTTCTCTGACTAATGCACACCCATATCAGTTTAAAATTGTTTGTGTAGATTATGTGTATGTGTGTGTGTGTATATATATATATGTATTTTTTGAGTAGGTCATATATATATACATATATATGTGTATATATATGTATATATATATGACCTACACAAAAAATTTTTATACAGAATCTGCTCAAATAACATATATATATAAATGTATAAATTACGTACATGATCTACTATAACATTACATTAACTATAAAACTTACATCAAAATATAAAATGTAAAAAGAATGAGATGCAGATTAAATTATTATATTATACTATTATTTTGAGACAGAGTTTTGCTCTTGTTGCCCAGGCTGGAGTGCAATGGCAAGATCTTGGCTCACCACAACCTCCACCTCCCAGGTTCAAGTGATTCTCCTGCCTCAGCCTCCCAAGTAGCTGGGATTGTAGGCATGTGCCACCACGCCTGGCTAATTTTGAATTTTAGTAGAGACGGGGTTTCTCCATGTTGGTCAGGCTGGTCTCAAACTCTTGACCTCAGAGTCACCACCCACCTCAGCCTCCTAAAGTGCTGGGATTACAGGTGTGAGCCACTGTGCCTGGCCTTTTTTAAAATTGTCTTGCTAATACTGTTGGTTCCATTGTATTACTAGACAACATTTCAAGGCTCAGTGGAGCTTATGGAAAGGTTCACCATTAACAATAGTGAAAACAAATTTATATTTCAAATTGTCTTCTTGATATTTGGAGGGGCTGAGTTTGTGTCAGTTCTGAATGTACATTTAGTGTTCTCACTGTGGAATACAGCTGGACAAATAACTCAAATCAGGAGTAGAAACGATAGCTTGGGCCGGGTGCGGTGGCTCATGCCTGTAATGGCAGGCAGATCACAAGTTCAGGAGATTGAGACTATCCTGGTCAACATGGTGAAACCCCGTCTCTATTAAAAATACAAAAAAATTAGCTGGGCATGGTGGCACATGTAGTCCCAGTTACTGGGGAGGCTAAGGCAGGAGAATTGCTGGAACTTAGGAGGCAGAGACTGTAGTGAGCTAAGATGGCACCACTGCACCACAGCCTGGGTGACAATGCCAGACTCTGTCTCAAAAAAATAAAATAAAAAAGGAATAATAGCTTGGCCACTTCACTGTTGCTCACAGATAGTACTGGTTTCTTCTCCACCCAGTTTCTTTGGGGGAATTTGTATAAGACATCTGTCTATTTTGTGGAGGTTGTTTCATGAAAACTAGATCATCTAACCCATAAATCCATTTACCTAGGCACAACTAAAACGTAATTAGTGCCAGTACACCAAAGGCCAATGAACATATAAAAGTATGGACATCAAACATGCCCTCCTTTCAGGATACATATGACACATGTATCCATCTGACATCAGATTATTTTCCACATATAAAAATATGTAAAAATATATTCACCTTAGAATTTTTGTTTTTCATTATAAAATAAGTGGAAGTTTTAGCACCTACGAACCTCGCAATGGGCATGCCTTGTTTCTGAGACTGTTGTTCAGCAGGTGCTTTGGACAGCAAGTTCTATCACTGTTGAAGTTTGAAGTCCATGATCTGCCTTCCAGCTACACATACAGTAAAATGGCTGATGTCACTCTGCCTAAACTCTCTCCCACTGTAGCCTCCTACCTTACCTATCCCAAGGCCAGAGTTCTCCTTTTTAACAGGGGCTAGACGCCCTGGGCTCTTTTCTCAGTAGCACTGCAAGTGATTAGCCAAGCTTTCTTTGATTTGTCCTAAGGCAAATCATGGAAGAAATAAAAGCCTATCTTAGGCACTCAATTATATATACATGCTAAAGATGGTGACCGGCGGGCAGTGTGACTGGTGACAAGGCCCCAGGGCTACGAGTCATGATATCCAGGTACAACTTGACTGTGTCTTTGGTGAAGTCAACATAGTCCCTGTATCTCAGAAAGAATAAAGCGCTGTGGGAGAAGAGGCTCCCGAGAGCCCTGGCTTGAGTGGGCTGCATAAGGGCTCCATAGAGGAAATCTTGGCAAGAATTTGAGAAGGGAGGTTCTCAAAAACAATAAGCAGTTTATCTGATGAGCATCTTATCCTCCAGGAAAATCATGAGGGCAGCTTAGGACAACACAGGATAAGAGAAATCCTAGATGATTTCAGAATTGCATGCCCTTAATCAGGAGTCTTGAGAAGGCAAGTTCATTGGGGATACATGGAAGAGCGAGCCTCCCTAGTCACTCAGAGGACAGAACACAGAGCAGACCCTCCAGCCAGACAGCACCGAGTCATGGGCTGAACAGGAAAGATTGAGCAGAGCATCGCAGTGAGCTTGGAAGTCAGGGCTGAGTTCAAGTTCAGGTTCTGACACTGACTAGCTGTACGAGTCATTTAATCAACCTGTGTGTGTCTCAGTGTTATTGTAACTAAAGTGGGGATAATAATAGCTATTTTGTGTCATGTTTATGATAAATTTAACAGAACAGCAGCTATACCTGATAGAATCCAGGACTTGTCATGTCATAGGTTCTCAATTAAAAGTTCTCTTCTTCACCATCATTATCATTCACTCTTTTTGCCCTTGTTTAGCCCATCTTAAAAGGAAATAAATGAGGCATAGCTATCATTTGCCAAGCACTTAAGAGCTGGGCTTGGCAAGCGCTTATCTACATCAGAGGTTAGAGGAGTGCTTCATGGCGGGCCATGCAGAGTGGATGCTCATGCCCTGTAAGACCTTGCCAAGAAGTCACAGATGATGAGCAGTGAAAACAAAGCAACAAACCAGGCCAGGCTGGAGGAGGGGCAGGTAGGCAGCTGGCAGCTTGCAGCAGGAATGACCTTCCTGACTCAAGGATTCCCTAAATGAGGTGGGTGAAGGGCAAAGAGGAAGACAGGAGGCCTGGCAGATTGACAAGAGGATCTTACTTCTTTAACAACAAAGAGGACTCACTGGATGCAAATCATTAGGACCGATCTAACTTTTTTCATGCAATACCTATGGACTCAAGTCATGCCCAAGCAACCTGGCTCTCCACACCTTATATTTTGCTGCTCTGCTCTTGAAGAAACAAGCAAAAGGCTTCCCTCCACAGTATTGCCCACTACCAGAATCCCTCATGTGAATATAGCATCTTTTCATCATTTTAGAGGGTCTTATAAGCTGTTTACGAAGTCCAAAGTCAAGCGTACAGTTCCTAGGGAGAACAGTGAGCTTTGATCTAGCTAGTAGGCATAAACTATATCCCTAAAACACCACCAAATTCTTACAGATTTATTCAGTTTTTATAAGAGCACCAAAAGAGATAGGATAACTGAATAATTACAGATATATCCCTCTCACCGTGACTATACAACTCAAAATTCTTTCCTTCTTAGTAGATAGGAAAAACATCCCAGTTAAGAACAGGTTGTGTCTGAAGCATTCTAATTTACGCCCTTTGGAAAAAGGTGACGTAACCCCTCCTTGTTAAAAGGAGAGGCATTAATTATTTAATTAAACAAAGTAGTTGTTGACTTTTTAAAAAGCAGTAGGCAAATTTTCCACAAACAAGAAAATTGTAAGATAAGCGTATCTCTAGTTCCTGTTCCTGAATTTAAACTCACTGAAAACCTAACCCCAGTTGAAAAAAAAAATGTGTTTCAAAGGGAGGAAGCTGAAAGAAGTTATGAGCAAGCAGAAAGTATGGTTTCTTCTTATGATTTTCACTTGCCTTTGAAAAGTACCTTGATGTGATTGCTACTATAATATAAATCCTAACAGCTTCGCAAGTAAAGGGAGTCATTTTAGAAAGTGGAGGTGAGAGCTGTACCAAATCCATGAAGGATATTTTCAAAATATGCCACAGATAATACACTATGCCACTTAATGAAGTATTGAAAAGGTTCAAATGATTCCTGACTTCACTACAGTTAACATAAATGTCCCAAGTCAATAAATCTTGGTATTGATTAATCTACACTCTCACCCAATTCAATTTTTTAAGACCCACCCACCAGTTCCCACAGGCAGAAGGGGCAGATGTGACAATAGCTATTTACAAAATCAATATAGCACAGGAGATCTAGAGAAATTAACTACAGGAGAGATGACCCATTAAATCATCTATTTCATCCCCATCTCCCTCTTGGCCCCTCACAGACTATTCTCTTTCAATATATTTGAGCCACTTTATCTAAGCAAGTTGTACAGGTCAACAGATAGAGGGCTTGTTTCTTTTCCCAAGAAACCTAGTCCCATTCCCTCCTTCCCAATATGGAATCCCACGTCTTACTCTACATCAGCGACTCTCAACTCTGGTAGCACATTAGAATCATTCAAGAAGCTTTTAATATATACCTGTATCAGGACCCATGCCCAAAGATTTTTATTTCATCGATCTGGAGTGGGACCTGGATGTTATTGGTAATTTTTTAATAGCCAAGTGATCCTGAAGTGGTTAGTTCAGAAGGGGCTAAGATTCAATTACAGTGATTCATTCTCCAGCTTTGAATGCTTTCTCGTTGGCCATGTTAAAATTAACTCAACACTACCAGGCTCTGTGTAATATCAGTGAATCTCTGTTGGCTGAGGAGCATCAGCTGAGAACCACTGGGGTGAGAAATCATCATTGCTGTTGGGAGGATGACATATACCTCAGTGGACTGGGGCACCTGAGAAAAAAGTAGTTGAGGTTTATAGCTTTAAACTCAGAGAGAAAAGACAACTTTCCCAAGTAACCGCATCAGGAGCAATTAACTACATGGAGAGCTGCCAAAAATAGAAACTCATCAGATTTGGAGTTCCTCTGCTGATCTTAACTTTAGTTCTGGATAGAAAGAAAATTTAAATGTAAATATATTTTTTAAAGCATACATATACAATCTAAAAACTAACTTTTCTTGAACCCTTACTACGTGCAGGCACTGTTCTAAACACCTTACATGTATTAACTCACCCAAATCTAGCATAACCTTGTAAGGTAAGTGCTATTACTATCCCATTGTGGAGATAAACAAACTAGGCACCCAGAGCTACACAGGTAGTAAATGACAGCGCTAGAATTCCAGCTTAGGCAGAGCGGCTCCAGATCCCATGCTTTTAATCATTAATCTTAACCACCTATCAGTAGCACATAACTAAGACAGAAAGCGAACACCTTATGTTAGAAACTAAAAGCAAGCACATCAAGTTTTACAAGTGTTAGGGTGAAATTTATTCAGTAAATATACATAAAGCAGTGGTCTCAAACATTTGCATGCATAAGAATCAAGGGAAGATTTTTTAAACAATGACAGGACCTGGTGGGGTGGGCCATGAACTTGAATCTTTAACAAGGTGGAAAAATCATTTGGCACTGTCAGATTCCCTAGAGAAGCTCAAGATGGGGTCTGAGATCAGGAATTTTGCAATCAGGAGGGAACTAGAAACCTTGAAGAAAACCCTTTCAGGAAGCTGGGGTATGGGAGCTAAGCTGCAAAGAGTTAAGGAATGGTTATGAGAACATGAAGCCAGTGAGGGGCAGTTCCTCTTCCTAAAAGGTTCTTGGTGAAGGATACAGTACCTTGAGAAAAGTTCTTTTTAGGTGGGGGAAAAGTGCCAGAAGAAAAGGAGAGATTAAAAATTCAAGAGAGACAGGGGGATATTGACAGAATAAGGTTCTGGAGAAGGCGGGAGGGTGTAGGGCAACCACAGCGAGTCCACCTGCCAACACCTCCACAGAAAGAGAGCCCCACCTAGATAGACGGGCTCATGCCAGGCCCTTGGCACTGTGTCTAGTAATACAAGTGTGTACTTCCCAACCAGTACTTCAGAGCAAGGTTAAGAACTATCTCAGAAAGTTTTTCAAAGTCTCTTGAAAAGTAAGTACCACAGGGTGCAGTATTACCAAGGGATTGTCCACACCCTCCTCGGTAAGAGTGCTTTGCTTGATTGACATGTTGCTCCTAAGAGGACCATCAGCTGGCATGCAAGGAGTGTTTTTTATATGGGGATGTTATTCTAATCTAGTAGCTCAACCCTAACTGCAGAACAGTCTTCATAATGTTCAGGGCTCAGCACAAAAGGAAAATATGTAATCCTTTGTTGGAAAATTACTAAGAATTTTAAGAAAGCAATGGCAGAGCATGAAGCCAAGTATGGGGCCCTTCTGAGCATGGGGCCCTCTGTGACTGCACAGTTGCTTACCCACAAAGCCGGCCCTGCCTAGCTGCACATTAGAATCACCTGGAGAGCCTTTAAGAATTCCAATGCCCAGGCCACACCTGAGACCAATTAAAGCCAGACTCTCTGGGGGGTGAGAACCATACATCAGAATTTTTTAAAGCTCCCCATTGATTCCAATGTGCCACCAAGGTTGAGAACCACTTCGTACTTGTTACAGAATCTGACTTAATATCAGCTTTGAAAATCATTTTCTTTAAATAAGTTCTATCTGGAAAAAAATGTAATGGCCCTACAAAATGGGCTGTAGACCCACTAAGACAGTAATGAGTTACATTTCTCCACCAACCTATTCCTATGAACTGGCTTAAATTATTAGTATAAAAGAAAAGGATGTAAATCTCTTCCTATAATAAATACATGTATTACCATACAAACCAAAAATAAGAGATGGCTTGAGCAATGGCGACCATGCTAAATTCTTTCAAGGCTCCTTTCTGAATTTTCTTGGCTCTACCAGATGCATTCTTCTAAGGCCTGGGCACTGGCCCAAAGTTTGTCCATCCTTCTGAATAATGCATGACACAGGGTCCTTCCAAGCAACCGTGATCTTTGAACAGAATGCTCAAATAAGGCAAGAGAGTCTGACCGTCACCAAGCCTAAAGCTTGAGATTTATCCCAAGAGACAGAATTAAATGAGGATGATCATCCAAGCATCATAGCTGGGCAGCAACCAGCTGGATGCATAGCTACCCAAACGTTCTTAGCCACAAATGCAGCCACTAAGATGAGCTGACATAGTAAAGAGAGGAGAAATGAGACTTCCCCCCAGAAATCTTAGACTCAGTAAGCACTGGAGAAGCCAATCCCTTTTAAGAGTTCTTGAAGCAAGCATTTATACCAGCCCTCTCAGAATAGCAGCCAGGACTAAAGTTATTAATTCTCATTCAATCAGCAACAGAGAGACGGGGAATGCTTTGTAGGTAAATTTCATGGGTTAGAATCCTGGTTTCATAACTTAGTTGCTGTGTAATCACTCTGGCCTCAGTTTCCCATCAGGAAAATGGAGCTGATAAAGTACCATGGGATTGCTGTGAAGATTAAATGAGATAATCCACACACGGTGCTTACTACCATGCTTAGTACATGGTAAGCACTCAGTAAATGTTAGCCTAGCTACCATCTTCATTACCACCACCCCCACAGCACTCCACAAAACACTTTTGACTCGTTTTTATCTCTCTCTCTCTCTTTTCCCAAAATAAAACCAAGGTTAAAAGGGCTTAAGCAATGGGCTCCGGGACCCACAAACCAGTAAGAGTTGTGCCCAGGACTGGAACCCATGTTTTCTGTCTTATCTTCTCAACCCCCTCATCTCACCTGGCTTGAGAACTGAGCAGAGACTCTCTCTGCAGCCTTTCTATGGGATGCATGAGATGTCATGCAACCATATCTTGCTCTAAGTAAAGGTTGAAAAGATGATATAGGATGCTGTCATATCATATACACTCAATCTATGCTAGCTATTGTTATTATTATTGCTATTGTTAATATACAATTGATAAACTTTCAGGAAATTACATTTAAGATAACCATATCCACCATATCATAGATTCATGTGAAGAGCTGGCTATCTTAATGAATTCATTGTTGAGCCCTTTGGTTAAAAAAAAAAAAAAATTCTTCCTGGTGAAATGATTAAAATCATCTGGCTTAATTATTCCACACATACATTGAGGCCTTCTGTATTGGCTATGCTTAAAATAAGAGAAGTCGTGCTTCCAAGCTCTCATGAGCAAGGGACAGGGTAAAGACATCATTTTAGAAAAAAAGTCCAACTTCAGAAACCTACAGCCCCACAGTCAGAGATTCAGCAGTAGGGAAACAAAGCTTAAAAAGAAAAGAGACCATGACCTCCAAGTCTTTTTAAGATCCCTTAATATGGTTTGGCTCTGTGTCCCCACCCAAATCTCAACTTGAATTGTAACTCCCAAAATTCCCACACGTGGTGGGAAGAACCTGTTGGGAGGTGACTGAATTATGGGGGCAGGTCTTTCCCAAGCTGTTCTCATGATAATGAACGTATTTCATGAGATCTGAGGGTCTTCTGAAAAATGGGAGTGTGCCTGCACAAGCTCTCTCTTTTTGCCTGCTGCCATCCATGTGAGATATGACTTGCTGCTCCTTGTCTCCCACCATGATTGTGAGGCTCCCCCAGCCACGTGGAACCACGAGTTCTCCATTAAATCTCTGTCCTTTGTAAACTGTCTGGTCTCAGGTATGTGTTTATCAGCAGCATGAAAACTGACCAATACACCTCTCTCTGCAAGTGGAATGACAGCCCATCATGCCAAACCAACTTACCTTCTATTGTTGATTTGCATATTGACACAGCTCTAGGCCCTTGGTGAGGGCCCAGAGGCACCCATGTCAGAGTTGTTTCCCTACCATGTAGGGAAAACTTCCTGACCAATCAAATGACATTAAGTCACTGCATTTATTTTTTCATCCAAGTGAGTGTCTCTTCCAGAAAGAAACTTGCCCTATGGCACCAATTTCCCGCTTTTGCTGAGTAGTCCAGAAAAAAATAAAATAAAAACTTAGAAACAACAATGAATTTGTGACAATTAAACTGGCATATAATGAAAGCCACAAATACATAATTACCATGTCCCATTTGGTACAATACACTCCAGAGTTGCCAAAAACTGCCCACTCTGATAGCAGTTGCCCTCACACAGGCCCTAGGTTCTGCAGCTGCATCTCAATGAGCCGAAGTCAGCTGCCTGGAATGGTTTCCCTGGTAACGGGTTCTGGCTGAGAGGGACATTGATTACCCCGAGGAATGAGTTTCCACTTGGAGGGAGACTGGGTGAATGCAAAAGCAGAGAATTTGAAGGGGGAAGCAGGGGCCAAAGGGGTATGGGAGTCACTAAAGACCTGTGAGGAGTCCCAAGTTTGTCCCTTTCTAGGATTGAGTAAAGTAATATATATTTGGTTCCTTGTGGACATTTGAGGTGAGGCGTAGAATTGAAATATCTCATATCTATTCCTGACTTGCCCATATACATCAGGAGAATAAGGGCAAGTTGGACTGGTTGTCATGAGGCTTGGATTCTAGTCCCATCTCTCTTATTAACTCACTGGGTGACCCTGGATAAATCACATCTAGGTAAAATTCAGAAAGTTAGGATCCAGAGATTTTCTAAGGCTTCTAAGATCATCTGAGAAGACAGAGGGCCAACCCGGCTCATAAAGGCAAAGTGGGTGAGAATTTCTGTGTTAAAACTGTCCTTGCCCTTTGCATTCACATTTATAAAATTCTCCTTTCTCATCAAACATATTCTCCAGAACTAAGTTAAGATTTTTGGTCACCTGTTTCTGAGGCTACTTTTACACGAAAGTTTAAGATTGCCCTCGGGCTTAGCCAATTTCCACCACAAATAGAACAAACCTGAATGCTACAATGAATGAAGGAGCTTAATTGTTTCCTGGTGCTGGAAGCAGCTGGAGCTAGCCCCTTTCCTACTATGGTTATATGATTCTCTGAATGTCTCAACTCTCCTTACCAATCATGCATTAAAGATTGATGAATGAAGTATCCGTAAAATCTCAGAAAAGGAGAAAAGGAAAAGCATTCTACGTAGAGGGAACAGCATATATAAAGGCTCTGTTGGCAGGACACGGTGGTTCATGCCTGTAATTCCAGCACTTTGGGAGGCTGAGGTGGGCGGATTACTTAAGGCCAGGATTTCAGGACCAACCTGGCCAACATGGCGAAACCCTGTCTCTACTAAAAAATACAAAAATTAGCCAGGCGTGGTGGTGCATGCCTGTAATCCCAGCTACTTGGGAGGCTGAGAGGTGGGAAAACCACTTGAACAAGGGAGGCGGAGTTTGCAGTGAGCCAAGACTGTGCCACTGCACTCCAGCTGGAGTGATAAAGTGAGACTCCATCTTAGAATAAAAAGGCTCTATGACTGAAAGAAGTGGGTTCAGATGAGGCCTGATTTTAAAAAGTCACTACAGTTAGAGCCTATGACATGACCCAGCTTCTGCCTATCTTGTTCTCCCATCTCTCACTGTGCTCCCCAAAGGGCGAGATAGGGGAACAAGATAGCCTTATGTGGTTTTGTTTTCATCCTAAGAGTTTTGGAAGCTTTGGCAGGGGAGAATGTGGATATAACATGACAAGATTTTGTTTTGAAAACATGAACTTAGTTAAGGACATGAGGAAAACAATTAGGAGTCTATGGTTACCACCCAGGCAAAGAGATAATGTTGGCTTGATGGATCATTTTCAAAAAATGGGGAGGGCTCACACATACGTGGTGGCTGCAGCCTCTTTCTTCTTCCCCTGGTTCTAGGTAGGGTCTCCTGGTTTCTCTGCCTCATCTTGTTCAGTGTCACTCCCTAGGACTTGTGTGCTGACCACTCAGGTCTCAACCTGGAGAGTCGATTCCCTCGGCCCTTCGGTAGCTTCCACCTCTGTCTTCTTAATTTACTCCGATGTCTTACTCAACTAAAAGCCTAATCCCTGCAGAGATTTTCTAGTCCTTGTTCCTTCAGAGAGCACATAAACCTTCTTACTGGTTGTTGAAATTTTTTTTTTCATAAGTTACTTGTAATAAAGAGAGCATGTTAAGCAAACACACATCTTTCAGATGTGGTAAGACACTGGATGCCAAAAGGTGGTGTAAGCTCTTCTAAAAACGGGGAAACCTAGTCCTAGAACACTTCAGGTATCCAAAAGTACTCTAACATACAATTCTTTTGAAAACTGTCCCAATGATCATTCAAGATTGTATCTGTCTTAGGGCTGAGTACTAAGCATTTAGCTGCATGGGGAGCAGAAAGAGGAAGTGAGACTTTAGCATCTCATCTCTCAAAGATGGATGATTTGGTTTCAATAGACTGGGGGTGACTAGAGGGGAGAGTCTGGGGCAACAGTCTGGGGCAAATGTCTGCTCTGAATTTCACAGGGAAAGGAAGCATGGCAACCACCCATTCTTTCATACTTCTCTCATCAAGAGGCAGGGTCTACGTTCTCTGGGTCCTATGGCTGCTTTGGGTCCTATGGCTGCTTTGACCAATGGAATACAATGGATGTGATACTGTGCCATTTTCTTTTCCAAACTCCAGATGTCTACAGAGGCTTCCTCCTTTTGAAGATGCAGAGATAAGTAAGTTATACGATCATTTGTATTTCAAATGGATGCTTCCTATTGCAAACAGATTTTCATTAATATTAACTTTCCTTTGGGGCAAATCTATTAGATGGCAACAAAAGAACCTAAAAATGCGGTGTGAACAGTCACTTACAAGTAAATATCACTCAGAAATGAAGCTAGAAGACTTTTCAAATAATAGTGCAGGTCAATGAGAAACAAAAGGACTTCATTTTTAAAGATCTGGTTTATGAATGGCCTTTTAAAGGAATATAATCATAAACTGAAGTTTGCCTTCATAAACTACCCAGTGCACTCTGACTGCCCTTTTCTATGAGAAACCAGAAGCTCAGGACTGTGGGTTTTTTTCTCCCCTTGGTGGAGGTACGAATTTCAATCCTGGAGGTACGAATTTCAATCTGTACCTCCCCTGAGGCTCATCTCCAAGGATATACAAATTGCCTATTTGCAGGTACAAACATCTCTGTCCCTTAGTCCCCAGTGCCTAGACTCCTTTAACCTTTTCAGGCCACTAGAGGAAGAGACATACATTTAAAATGTTTGCAGATTTTTGTTTTCTTCAAAATTGTTTTTTCTTATTGTTTTGTGTCTAAATGTTTGTGTCCCCCAAATTTCATGTGTTGAAACCTGATCACCAATGTGACCCCAGCCTTTAGCTAGATTGTGAGGGTAATATCCTCATGAACAGGACTAACATCTTATAAAAGAGGTCCCAGAGAGCTGCCTTGCCCCTTCTACCATGTGAGGACACAGCAAGAAAACGCCATCTATGAACTCTCCAGAAAGCAAGCCCTCACCAGACACAGAACCTGCTGGTGCCTTGATCTTGAGCTTTCCAGCCTCCAGAACTGTGACAAATAAATTTCTGTTGTTTACAAGCCACTCGGTCTATAGCATTTTGTTACAGTAGCCCAAATGGACTAAGACACTCTAGTCAAAGACAGCAGTAGTGTGAAAAGTAACCTGTGTGGGAACCAGAAATCTGGTGTCTTGTTCCTTCTCTGCCTTTCCTTAGCATTATAATCTGGACTAGCTACTCAGTCTCTCTCCAATCCAGTTTCCTCATCTATAACAATAAAAATCTATGTTGGACAAGATCATCTGGTATGTCCCTCCAGTCCTAAGAATCTAGAATTTTGTACCTTTTTCATGGAATGTGATCCATCCTTCCTCCCTGCTCACGACCTTAAGGAAGAGTCAGAAATTCCCAGCCCACTCCCATCCTCCTTCCAATGGCCCATGCTCTTGGATCACTGTGTTGACAGGAGCAGGTTGCACATGCAAATTAGAGGGGAGCAAAACAGCTTCTCTCCCCGAGTTAGAAGAAGCCTGACTTCCATGGCTTTGCTGAGCCTTCCTGATGACAGCAAGCCCCCCAAGGGCCTGCCCAGCTGCCGGCCATGCTCTCTGCTTAGATCTAGGTCTCAGGTGCCACAGAGCCTGCAACCACTGAGATGTTTTCCCCTTACATCCTCACTCATTCCCTCAGTCAAACGCAAATCTCTCTTCTTTTATCTCAAGGTGATTTCTGAGATGGCAGAAAAGCCAAGGAGTTCCTTTTTGTGCCCTGATGCCCACGCAAAGCCTGTTAACAGTGTGGAGGGTAAATCCCCGCCATGAGGAACCCAGCCAGGAGACCAAATTTCTTCAACCAGCGGTCATGGTGGGCTCAGACTCAACTGGAGCTATCTCGAGTTACTAGGAGAAGGTCACCAATGGTGCTGTATGAGCATGGGGAACAGGGTAAAGCATTGGCTTCTTTCTAGTGTTTACCCAGTGCAAACACATAGACCAAGAGACAGGAAAGAGGCCTTCCAAGAGAAAAGGACATACAGCGGAGCTGGGTACATAATGAAAGAGCACTGTAAGTCAGTGAGCAGGGGATGGATAGTTCAACAAACACTGTGGAGCAATTGGCTTTTAAAGAAGAAAATAAATAACAGAATCATATTCCCTACCTCTTGTACCACACACAAATGTACATTCTGCTGTACTAGACATCTAATGGCGAAGAGAAAAACTTTAAGACTATTAAAAGAAAACATAAGGCAATGCCTACTTTTTTTTTTTTTTTTTTTTTTTTTTGAGACAGAGTCTCACTCTGTTGCCCAGGCTGGAGTGCAGTGGTGGAATCTCGGCAGACTGCAACCTCTGCCTCCCAGTTCAAGCAATTCCCCTGCCTCAGCCTCTCGAGTAGCTGGGACTACAGGCACCTGCCACCATCTAAAATCTGGCTAATTTTGTACGGCAATGCCTACTACCTTTAAGACATTGAAATAAGAGAAGATTTTTTTTTTAAATAAAGCATAAAAAATGCAACCTATAAAGGGCCAAATTAATACATTTGCCAACATCAAAATTTTAAAATCTCTCTTTGGGAAAACATACCAAAAAGTTAAATGACCAAGTGATACACTGGGAAAAGATGTTATATAATCCTTTCCAGTGAAAGGATTGGCTATCCAGAATAATAAATATTTTAAAGAATTCCAACAAATCTAGAAAAAATAATGACAAACCAAGAGAAAAGGAGCAAAGCATATGAACAAGTAACTCACAGCAAAGGGAACCTTAAGACCAATACCCTGACAAAAAGTTGCTCTTTCTGTCCAATAAACAAAGAAATGCAAAGAAAAATCACCCACATCAGCATGACAAAATTTATAAGGTCCATAATAGCAAGCGTTGGTGAAGATGTGGAGAAAGAGAAGGTCTACTATTGGTGGGAATTTAAGATGGTACAATCACTTCAGACAGTCTTCAGCAGTGTGTAATAAATTTGAAAATATGCATTCCTGCTGGGCACAGTGGCTTATGCCTGTAATCCCAGCACTTTGGGAGGCTGAGGCAGGCGGATCATGAGGTCAGGAGTTAGAGACCAGCCTGGCCAATATAGTGAAACCTGTCTCTACTAAAAATACAAAAGTTAGCCAGATGTGGTGGCACGTGCCTGTAAACCCAGCTACTCAGGAGGCTGAGGCAGGAGAATCGCCTAAACCTGGGAGGCAGAGTTTGCAGTGAGCCGAGGTCATGCCACTGCACTCCAGGCTGGGTGACAGAGCAAGACTCCATCTCAAAAGAAATGAAACAAAATGAAAAAAAAAGAGAGAAGAAAAAGAAAAAGAAAATATGTATTCCTTAAGACTAAAAATTCCATTTCTAGGATATGCCCTAGAAATTTTCTCATACATGTATGCAAAAAAAATGTTCACACTAATGGAAATGTTTACAAAAGCTAATAAATGTAAACAATCTCAAGGTCTACTACTAGAAGAAAAGAATGTAGTATATTTATTGATAGAACACTATACAGCAGGCAAAAATAGATGCCCTCAAGCTAAATATGTCAACACTATGTAGAACAGTTTGCAGAAAACTATAGAAACCATTTCTGTTATGAACACTTAAAAATGAGACTATTGTAGGAAAGTCTGGACTGCAATTATAAATGCCAACTCTTGGCAAAGGTTGCCTCTGGCAATGGAGTAGTGGATGGAACTAAGTGGAGAAACCTTATTGTAATTTATTTGTATAATAAAAATAGATCTGAAGCACATAAGATACAATGCAAATATTTGTTCATTCCGGGTAATGGGTTTTTAGGGTTTGTTTTATTCTCCAGATTTTTCTATTTTAATCTTTTCAGAAGCAAGGAAAGAAAAGCATATAATGTTCTCACCTTGTATGTAACCCTCTCATCCTAAATATGTCTCCATTGTTCCCTCCATCTCACCGCCTGAGCTCAGACTTTCATCCGTTCTCATACAGGTGATTAATAATCTCCCTGCCTGCTGTTTCCACCTCTACAGTGTTACCAGGGTGATTTTTCTGAAACATAAATCTTTTACAAATTGTTGAACGAAATGCAAATCTAACTCTCTTAATATAGACCCTTCACCTTCAGAATAAAATCCTAGTTTCTTTGCATGTTAGACAAAACCTTCCATAATCCAGCCTCTGCTTCCCTCTTTGGCCCCAAATACCAGTCCCTGCCTCTCTTCCACACACAAACCCTGCTAGAGCCACATTTGCTGCCCCCAAAGCCCTAACTCCTACATGCTGTTGTGGGGGCACCCTTCCCTTCCCTTATCTCTCCCCTTACTATTTGTCCTTTAGTACTGGGCTCAGGAATCTTTCCCTGGTCACCCTAGCCTGCATTCAGGGCTCTTTCTCCAGCCTCCCAGAGAATCTTCTTCTAACGATTTCTTTTTTCTTCTTCTCCTTCTTTTTTTAAAATTTTTAATTTTTTTTTTTATATGGAGTTTTGCTCTTCTTGCCCAGGCTAGAGTACAATGGTATGACCTCGGCTCCCTGCAACCTCCACCTCCCAGGTTCAAGTGATTCTCCTGCCTCAGCCTCCAGAGTAGCTGGGATTACAGGCATGTGCCACCATTCCTGGCTAATAGTTTGAATTTTTAGTAGAGACAGAGTTTCACCATGTTGGCCAGGCTGGTCTCGAACTCCTGACATCAGGTGATCCATCCACCTCAGCCTCCCAAAGTGCTAGGATTTACAGGTGTGAACCACAGTGTAATTGTAACAGTTACCATACCACACTCCAACAGACTTTTCCCCAGGGATATTTGGAGCTTCAAGTTGGCAGGAGCCAGGTGTCCTATAGCTCTTTCCCCATGCCATAATTAATGCTCAGCAAATTGTGTTCAATTCATAAATTAAAATATGCATGCATATATGAAACACCCACTGAGCATGCTGTATCACCCTGAGTTGTGTTATTCATTCATTTGTCAATGACTAGTAATACTGATAACAATGGCTAACCTATATTGAGTGTCTATGAAGCACTTGCTAGGCCTTCAAGAGGGGGAACGCAAAGCAAGGACGGGGCGTATCTCTGGTCTTCAAGGAGCTTACAGTCTTGTTAGAGAAATAATACTAAGACATACAGCAACTGAAAGCTTCTAACTAGACCACATGTACTTGAAAGCTAAAATGAGTGACACACAATCCAGATTTCTCCTAAAGCATTTAGATAGAGAGCTGCTTTAAAATGAACAAGACATAGGAATTGGGGAAGAAAATAAATGGGGGCTTGGAAAGGAAGAAAGGGCTACAAAATTGCTGACACTCATTCCAAATTTCCCAGCTCATATCCTGATGGGAATAGGCATTGAAGGCTGGAGCAGGCCCAAATCAGGTCAGGCCCCCCATGGATGACTACCTGTCAAAATGCCGTATATCCCCAGGATTAATAATTTAGAGAAATAAAGGGGTGGCACTGGCTGGCAACTTGGCCCAATAGCCCCAGTCTTACCCCTGCACCAGGGCTCTGCTGTTCGAATCAATATTCGTTAGCAGGCGCAATGAGCTCGTTTCACGCATGTTCTAACTAGACAACGAAGATTATTACAAAATACCTGCAATGTTTGTGATCGTTTAAAATAATGAGAATCAATATTAGCTTCTAAAGGCACCATATGGTAAATGCTCATTCCAGGCATGTGGTCCCTGATAGGCTCTCAATGCTTCAAAGCTGATCATTAACAATTTTTAATTTACAGGAAGTTGCCCTTGGTTAATGAATTGGCTGCCTGTGTGCCCTCTGCAGAGTGACCACCTTTATGTGATCATTTAATTGCAACAAGACCTTGGTGCCCACTGGAACACTTGGGGTCTGCCACAAAGGACAGCCTCTGGAGTCAAGCACCTGCAAATATCTTATCCTCACCAGCCACTTCTCAGGTGTCTGATCTCCAAGCCCCTACAGTGGTGGTGAGCTCCAGTCACCCACAGAGCTCATGAAAACACAGAGGGGTGGGTTTCACACCCAGCATTTCTAATTTAGCAGGTCTAGGGTGTTGGCCTGAGATTCTGCATTTCCAATAGGCTCCCAAGCGATACAGATGCTGTTGGTCTGGGGACCACACTTTGAGAAGCATTGCTCTAAACAATGATACCCAGCCTTATACTCCAAGCTAACCCTTTCCTCATCCCCAAGAACCATATGGGGGAAGAGTGAAGATTAAGAAAAAGATGTTAGTTTCTCCCATGCTTCCTGAGCAAACTTACAGGCCACACCTAGTGAGACAGGCAGTGAACTTCTCGTTTCATGTATGAAGCTGAATGCTGTGTTAGGCATTTCCACATCTTGGAAGTCCTTACCACTCTTATCTCCTTGAAAGAGTAAACTAAGGTACAGATTTCTTCAATGTCAACTAGCCAACAAATGGAGGGGTCAGATTCAAGTAGGGGAGGCTTTCGTCCCAAAGTTCTATGCTTCTCAACGTAGAATGTATATAGGAATCTCCTGGGACTCTTGATAATCATAGCCTCTGAAAACATAGGAGTAGGCTGAACCAAGAATCAGCATTTCTAAGCTATTCCCAGGTGATGGTAATAAATAGTCCTGTATCCTGGAAAACACAGAGGACCTGGTGTGGTGAAAAACACGAGCTTTGATGTCACCCACACCTGGGCTCAACTGACTTCTGACATGTTTTTCCTGGAGTGATTCAGTTAACCTCTCAGAACGTCAGTTTCCTCATCTACAAAATGGGAATACCTACTCCATGTACTTACGAGTTAGATAAGATAATATATGGAAACTACACAGCACCCTAGTACCTTCTCACCCCCTCCACAAACTCTTCTGAAACAACTCCACTCTTCTTCAGTATTTTCCTTCTCTCACTTCCTATTATCCAACCTCTGGAGTCAGGGAGGTTGGGCAATGTTATCTCCCTTTCAATGGGTGAGGAAATCACGAGCTCCTGATACACTAAGTACCCAGCCAGTCTGCAGCAGCTCTCAAAACACAACCAAGAACCCCTGATTCCAAGCTGAATGCTGTTCCCAATGTCACAGAGACTAAGGCCTCAAGGAGCTCTAGTTTGGTGGTGAAGATGATAAATAATCAGAGAGTTCTGGCACAACAGGGTCAGGTCCGCTGAAGGACAACAGAGCTCTGTGCGAGTCCTCAGGCTGGGATGCATGTCGTGTATTCCACCTTACCTTCTGCTTCTGGAAATGGGAGTATGGGTGGCAGGGGGCGGGGGGTGGTGGGTGAAGGGAAAATGTCAGTGTGGCAACAGCTTAGAAAGTATACATTGTCTTATCTCTATTTAGAGCTATATGCTCATCCAGGGAGTGGCTTGGTAAAACACTCCTTGGGATAACATACAGGACGCATCTTAGCCCCAGGCAGTCTGCCTGCAGAAATGTACACTATCAAAAGAAGAAAAACAGATAACACTGAAAATCATAGGTAGGATTTATAGCAAAGTTGACTCACAAGCAAGTAAATTCACTATGCTCCCTGAGCGCTTTCTTTTTCTTCTTCCTTTGATGTTTTAAAATACTAAAGACTGTTGTTTTAAATCGTCCCCATAAAACATTGCCTGCTACAGAAGGGGCAATCAGGGATTCTCCCAGCATCCGCATTTGTCGCCAGGACTGTAATTCACGGCAATTCATAAACTTTTTCAAAATGCTGCGAACGTAACTTCAGGGGGTTAATAAAACAGTTTTCCACTCCTCTACTTCTTTCCATTGATAACTTATTCAAATTGTAATTGCCCGTAATGTGCACCCTCTATCACATTACTACTCACGCCCCATGCAGTCTCCCACACCATCCATCACCCTTGGCTGTCAGCAAAGTCCTCATTTCTTCCCTGCGCGCAAAAACATGACTGCTTCTCTTTCCACATCTACTGGACAAGCTTCTGCCCACATGCCACCTGCTCCTGCTCCCTCCCACTGGTGTCCTAGCTAGAGAATTTCATTGTCTCCTGCCCACTTGGGGACAGGCATTTGATCTCAGAGCTATTCGTGTCTCAACCACATGTCCTGTGGCATGGAGGCATGGTGGGTTAGGAGGTTTGGGCAGAGTTATCTGAGCATGTGCAGACAGTGCAGTAACAATGCAAGGCTCCTGTGGGTAAAGTGGGATGTTAGAAGGATCACAGATTGAGAATTCAGAAGAGCGCGTCTCACCCCAGTTGTATTGTGCTGTCTGTGTGAATGTGAGTAAGCCATTTAACTTCTCTGATCCTGTTTCCTCACCCAGAAAACAGGGGCCCTAATATCTGCCACAGGGCCACTGCAACTGTTTCAAGGAGTCAATGAGATTATTTCCGAGGCTGACTTGATTCACACGGAGCCTGACGTTTCCCTCCAATTTTTCTCCAGTGGAAATAGCAAGTGATTGTGTGAGTGACTGAGGCAGACCAGGTGGGGAGGAAGTCATAAGGGTGGGACCTGTCTTTTAGGAGCAAATACAAAGGGTATTAGAATTAGGCCAACCTTCTGGAGTTGGGAACATGGACATCTGATTCCCATGATGCTAGGATGGGCAGGAACAGCAGTCAAGACCGTAGTCAGAGATCAGCCAGAGGTTACGGGGCCTTCTGGTTGCTGGGGCAATCATACACAGAAGATGCCTGCTTTTCCCCACCACCTATGCTTCAGGTCTCAACAGAACATCAGCAGTTTCAGATCCTTATTGCTGAGCCAGCACCCATGGCCTTTCCCTCTCCTGAGATCACCTCTCTGCCTCCCAGGTGTCCCAAAGCCTGGAGTCACAGCCTTTAATGGCCTTTCCATTTGAACACAACCCCATCTTCTCAGAAGCCCCTGACACATCTGCCCCAGGCCCTTCAGAGCTAAAGTAGGCACAACACTCAGGGCCTGTCCCCAGGGACCTGATGGCACAGAAAAGCAGCATCTTTGTTCCCTCGGGTTCTTTCCACCCTCAGCTTCCCTCATTCTTGTCAACATTTTCTGCAACAAGTGGTAGCAGTAGGTTTGCCCAGCAGGTGCCCGAATATAACCAGGAAGAAAGAGAGGAAATCTCAGAAACTGCCAGGAGACCTCCTTCCCAGATCCCTCATCATCCCAAAATGGGTTCCTCTTTATAACACATGAGGGAAACCAATCGGCTTGCCATATCCATCGAGACTGAGAAGTGGCAATAAAAGAGAGGGGGAGGAGAGAAAGGAAATCTCTCCCTAAGTCCCACGGTTAAGCCTCTGCCCCTTTGCCTGAGCCTCTGGGAGCGCCTAAGTCCCTTGGGAAGAGGCAGGTGTAGGAAAATGCTCTTTTCTGCAGCTGCTACCACTTAACACAAATCATTTATTTTATCTTCTTAGCAAGTGCAAAGTGTATCCAATCCCACCGACTGCTGTTTCAAAAATCTTAAGACTTAGCATTCCCTGGTAGGACTTCCTCCTGAACGAGATTGCCTTCCTTGTGCAATTTACATTAGCAGGGAGTCTGTTATTAGCTTGATATTTTATCTCTGACACTGCGAGAAATATTGCTGTCATAAACCTGGGTGCCCTTAGTAAAAGCTGAACTACTTGGCAAAAGCTAATAAAGCAAGGAACAGCGAAAGCAATTGGCTATGAATTCCCAAGCAGCTATAACAGCTGCCACCCCAAGTACAGGCCACAGGCATGTGCACCCACGCACATGCACCCGCACGTACACACGCACATGCACACACGCATTCCCTCCCCTATCCCATTCCCTAGACATGCCAAAATTCTCTTTTCTCCTGACTTACCTGATTCATTCCCCCACAACACAATTCTCTATAGTCCAAGGGTCTCACTTGGTTTCTTCTAAAGAACTGGTGGAACTAGGCTTTCTAAACCATCCCACAGTTGTTAGTGCAGTGGCTCTCACACTTTCAAAGGCATAGGAAACAACTAAGGAGCTTGCCAAGGATTCAACTTCCCAGCCCTAACCCTCTTCCAAAGAATCTGAGAGTTAAAATGGGGTCTGGGTACCAGCATTTGCGACAAGCACTCTCGGGAGGTCCAAAAACCCATACTGCAATGAACGCTATATCAGCAGGTGCACAGTAAGCAGGATGATAAGCAACGTCCTGTCCATGCGCCACCATTCAGAGAAAAGCGGACTTTAGAACAAGGCCAGGAAGACTCAGTGCCCATCTCAGATTTGGTTATCCAAGTGCCCCAAAAGGCCTCAAGCTAAAGCAGCCACATCAGAGCCGCAGCTCCCCAATCCTGAATGCCGGTGGCAGCCGGGCTTTCTGTGTATGTGCGTCACGTGCAGGAGGAAGGGAGGATGCCTGCTCAGCTATATTAATGAGCATGTGTTGTGAGTCAGTGGACATGCCCAGAGGAATTTTAATACAGTCAGCATCTCTTTCTCTGGCTTTGGCTACCTGTTTAGGAAACTTTGTCATGTGAGAAATTCCTGAATGTGGTTTGGTGGTAAATGCTGACTACTGTACTTGTGGGCCCACAAGGGCTGCGAGACTCCAGTATGCCCTGTGGTAGGGATGTTGGATGTGGCTCCAAGGATAGGTCCTGTCGACCAGCTGCTTAAATTCTGCTGCTGAACCACGAAGAGGACAAAATGTGTGTGCATTTTTAACAAGTGCTTTTTTGTCAAGTGATAAAGCCAGAAGTAGAGAGGTGGGCTTCATTCTGATGGCCCGCAAGCCTGCTTAGGGAAAAGACATGCTGTGCTTCTCAACCCTGGATCTCTAGTGGAATCATCAAGAAATTTAAACGTAACAATAGCCACAATAGCCACCCACTGTAGACACTGCAACCCAGTGGGATAAGCCAAGGCACAGGTATTTTTGTCGGGTTCCTCAGATGATTCTAATGTGCAGCAAGCATCAAGCATCGCTGCCTAATAGAACTGCCAGGGAGTTTAAAGCCATGTGTTCAACCTTCACTGCAACTGAATCTCCTGAGGAGCTTTACAATATATTGATGCTGGGGTCCCATGCCCAGAGATTCTGATTAATTGGTTGGGAGACTTTTAAAGTCTCTCCAGGTGATTGCAATGTGCAGCCAAGGTGGAGATCAGTGGGCTGGAGGAGGTTTTGTGCTGGCAGCTGCCTGCCCTTTGTCTCTGGTTTTAACCAGAGTGATCTAGAGAAGCACCCGATTTTTAATTGAGACTGAATTTAAGCCTTAGCTTTGTCACACACACTTGCAGTGGCAACTCAGGCAAGTCATTGACACTCTGAACCTCAGAGCTTCCTTAAAATTCGATTTCACAGAATGGGTATAAGAATTAAATAAAATCATTTGGAAGTACTCTAAAGATCGTGACTTGCTATATAACTATTACTTATTTAGCTGATTGTTTTACCCTTTCTTAGCCAAAAGTAAGTTTCTACAGGATTTATACACCAGCAGGAAGGTAGAATGTGAGCTATTTGGGAGAGGTGCCCACAGATGGATGATGAGAACATTGATGCTTTAATGTTGAAACTCATTTTGGTGCCATTTTCTCATTTGACCCTCGTCACAGAACTGTGAGATTATGATGTTCCATATTAGAGAAGAGGACACAAAAGCTCAAAAAGTTTATAGTGTGGTGTTGATGTGAGCATCACCCAAATAGGAGAAGCAAAATTCAACTTGGTTCTGTTGCTTTAAGACCTCGGGTTATTTTCGTTATATTCATGGTTCTCAAACCTGACCATGCAACAGATTGTTGGATCTCACCTCTAGATTTTCCGATTCAGTAGATCTAGGGCGGGGCTCAAGAAATTTGCTTTTCTAACTATTCCCAGTTGTGGCTAGTCCGGTACCAAACTGAGAACCACTGAACTATACCAAACTTTCTCTGATGGTAAAGAATTACCCTGAAGAATGAAACAGTTATGACTGTGGCAAAAAGCGGGGCACAGGGGAATAGAGAAAGAAATGAACAATCTGAAGTGTCATTAACCACCCGTTTTTAAGCATATGAGCAAACAGGCTCGGTGAAGTAAAATATCCTATCAAAAACACAAAGCCAGTATGTGTTTCCTATCACATCAGAGATGGGTAGGGACCAGGAAAGGGGTCCTAGAGGCAAGAGGAAATCTAGGAAATGCTTTGGTGCTGTGGACTCATGAGTAATTAAGAATTCAGGATCTTAAGCATTTGAACACCAATCCATTAGCTATGTGACTGGACAAGTCAACACAACTCTCTAAACCACAAGGTAATTGACTGTAAAATGGAGAAAATAATAGTACCTAGCTCACAGGTTTGCTGAGAGAACATTTAATCAGATAAGGAATGTGAAACATACAATTTACCTGACATATATGTAAGCACCTTATAATAACTATCGTTATTACTATCACCATCTCCACCACTGTCACCCACGGCAAGATCGGCACCTAATTACAGAGTGCCATGAAACGTGGCCCTAGCAAGTACTTCCCCAACCCTGTGCTTGTGTTGCCTCTAACAGTGCATCCCTAAAAGTACAGAACAGAATGGCAGCTATTTTTCAAGTTCAACTAAAATAAAATGGATATTCCTTTGAGACGCTTCTAACCGCCTCTGACTTCAGCGGAAATACGCTGTGTTGTCACCAAATCGTTATTGTGGGAATTGATCGTCTGAGAGCTCAGTGACTTCTCCTCTCTCTCTATCCTGATTTGCCTGGAACTGTCCCGGTTTCAGCACCGAAAGTCCCACATCTCAGGAAATCCTTCAGGCCCATGCAAACCAGGACAGTTGATCAGGCGACATCTTGTTCACACACCTAAATACCTTTTAGTAACATGAGTATTCTAGCTATTGACATTGACAAGCACATGTTAAGTGTGGAGAGCAAAGTAAAAACCAGCTGGTCTACTCTAGGCAAACATGAGTGAGTTAGAGCCCAGCTTCCCTGTTCTGGGGTCCTCTGTCCCCTCAGGAAGGGATCCTAAATACATTTACTCTGGGTAAATGTAAAGGCTGTTTATCAGCTTCACAGGACTCCTAGTAAGGGGAATTTGCATTTCAATAGAGAACCAAATATTAGCTGAAGATCTGAATAATTATGAGCAGAGAGAAATCTGTGTTTGGCAGTGAGGAATTTAGCACAATCCTTTCTGAACTCCTGAAATCGGTAGGCTGCTAGTAAAAGGCTTCCCTTCCTAGCACCAGAGATTATCTAGAGAAACGAGCACACGAGAATCACCTCACTCAGGGTCAGCAAATGACAGCCAGCCACAGGCCAAATTCTGTCCATGGTCTACTTTTGGAAATAAACTTTCACTGGAACACAGTCACGCTCATTTGTTTACATATTGTCTATGGCTGCTTTCCTGACAAAACACCAGCTGAGTAGTTGCAAAAGAGGCTCTCCAGCCCACAAAGCCAAAAATATTTCCTATCTGGACCTTTACAGACCTAGCTTCTTGTTGCTCAAATTGTATTCCATGGACCACCATGGGCATCACCTGTGAGCTTGTTAGAAAGGCAAAATCTTGGGCCCTATCCCAAACCTTCTAAACCAGAATCTGTACCTTAACCAGATCCCTGGGTGACTCCTGTACACAAGAGTCTGAAAACCTTGCTCTAGGAGGCTTTTTTCAAACTACCCATGCCTTGGACTACAGATTCTGGGGACCAAATCCCTCCAGAACCCCCACTTAGGCCCTCTGAGAATCTTGCCCTTGGAGAGCCACTATTACCAAAGTTGCAAAATGAAATACAAACTGTCTAGTTCCCCGTGAATCTCTAATAAACAACAAATACTTTTTTACTATGAGTATATTCCAAACATTTCACAGAATATACTTTCAATAAAAAAAAACTGACTCATTGTTTACCTGAAATTCACATTTGACTGAGTGTCCTGTATTTTTCTTTGCTAAATATTGCAACCCTACCCAAGGAAAAGCTTGCTAATGTGTACTTGGGCTAAGCAGGTATAAAAGTACTTTACTTTTTATGGCAGTTTGCCTTCAAATGTGGCTGCCAATCACACCACCCATCAGATCAAGAGATATGATCTATTTCTCCACTCCATGAATCTGGCTGGGCCTTTAGACTCGCTCTGACCAATAGAAGTGGGCCTAAGTGATGCTGTGCCAGTTACAGGCTTAGCCCTGAAAAAGCCTGACAATTCTATCTTCATTCTTTTAGAACCCAGCCAACGTGCTATCACGAAACCCAGGTCATCCTTCTGGTTTGAGGAGCCACAAGAAGAGGCCCTGGAAGATGAGAAGCCACATGGAGGAGAACCAAGGTGCTCAGCCTCCAGTCAACACTAAGGCCCTGGATGTGGGAGAGAGACCTTGATGAAACCCAGCTTATCTGCCAGATGAATGCAGCTGCATAAGTGACCTCAGCAATAGACTTGCGGCAAACTTCTGAGTCAACCCACTGAATCATGAAAAATAAATTGTTGCTATAAGCAATCTCTTTGTTATATAGCAATAAATAACTGATATACTTCCCTTGTCCCAAAGTAGACACTGGGCTTCTCTCCAAAGAGTCCCTTCCTATAAGGCAATATCTGGTAAAGGAAACGTACATCTTCAGAGATGTCCTAACAAGGGCTGGACTGGTGTGGGGGAAAGGCAGCCTTCTCTCCTCTGCTCACCATCTTGGAGGAGACAATTCTGTTGCCCGCCAGGTTGGTGGCTTGGTCTTCTCCGTGTCCCTTTGGGCTTGCAGATGTAAACTATGCCTTTGATGAGCTGATATTTCTAAGGCATGCTTCTCTCCAAGGAACCAGTATGCTCCATCAGATGAGACCTGTTTTCTAAGCAATGAGCATCATTCTTTTCTTCTGTCTTCTCACTCATTCTTGCCTCCATGAGTTTCGGCTGTTGGTAGAATATAACTTGTCTTCCAGTTACCAAAAGTTCTGGGTTAAAAGGGAGAGTCTAATATCTCTCTTCCCATCTCCCTTTATGTCACCGAGAAGGAGCACTGAAATTCAAACTTAACTGGGTGTCCTGGGAGGAAGATGCATGTCTTCTTCTCAGTGCTCTCTAATCACTTTTCCCTTCTTTAGAAACTCCTGAAAATCTTACAGTTCTCTTTAGGAAAGTCCCTGGCACTAATTTCTGGGGCCAACATGGCTGCATAAAGATATTTACTTCTATCTGGAATCCTAGCATCCAAGGAACTCATCTTAAGGGTCCACATGTGTGCAGAGGAGGGATCTGCTGGGAGCTCCTGTCTGCCAATGACTTCAAAAAAGCAATCCCTTCTTGACTCATGCAGTTGGATTCCAAAGAAATTGGCAGTCCTATTTGCCCACCTTACCTCAAAACTATTTTTCTCCTCACACTTATGGCTGGAAGAACCCTATGTGTAAGGATGGGTGACCCAGGCTCTGCTGACACCCTCCCCAAACACACCACGAGGCAGTCAATGCTGCATGTGCACCTCCTCTCTAAGGGCCTGGATCTGCCTGTCACAGAGCTGTGGAGTGACGCAGATGCCAGGTTCTAGAGTCATATGGACCTAGATCTATCACCCAGCTGCTTACTAAATTTCAGACTTTGGGCAAGATTCTAAACGTTTCTGTGCTTCAGTTTCTTCACCGGTTAAAGTGAAAAAAAAAAAAAAATACCTGCTCCCACGTGAAAATATGTTTAAAAGACCTGGCAAAGTGCCTCACATGTGGTAAAGAATCAACAAATAATATTCACCTCTCTCCTTCAACTTCTCCAACTAAGGTGTCACAAGGTTTAGTGGGACAAACGAGACCCTAGGCAAATTGTCTATCTGTCCTTATCTGTCCTTGTTAAGTAAGAAAAGCAACTTGTGGCCGGGTGCAGTGGCTCACGGCTGTAATCCTGGCACTCTGGGAGGCCAAGGTGGGTGGATCACCGGAGGTCAGGAGTTCGAGACCAGACTGACCAACATGGAGAAACCCTGTCTCTGCTAAAAATACAAAAGTAGCTCGCAGAGTGGCACATGCTTGTAATCCTAGCTACTCAGGAGGCTGAGGCAGGAGAATTGCTCAAACCCAGGAGGCGGAGGTTGTGAGGAATGCGATCCAAGTTTGCACCATTGTACTCCAGCCTGGGCAACAAGAGCGAAACTCTGTCTTAAAAAGAAAAGAAAATCAACTTGTTTGACCACAGAGGACTAAAACCCAATGAGGCCATAATATTTCCTTTTTGTTGAGAGACAGTTTGGCCCAATACAAAAAGCCAATAGTTCAAAGTTAGGAGCCTAGATCCTAGGCTCAGCCTAACCACTCCACCACCTTGGGCAGGTCACACAACCTCTCAGAAACCAGATCTTCTCATTTCTAAATAACGGGAATGAAACTGCAGTAAAGAGGCCCTTTCAAGTGTTAAAGTGATAAGTCCAAAATTTTTACCTAAAACTTCCACAGCCTAATTTTCGTGGTCCTGGAATCTGCTCCCATTTCTTTTTCAGTCTAACTTGGGGCAAACTCCTGAGTCAATCCACTGAATCATGAAAAATAAGTTGTTGTTATAAGCCATCTCTTCCTTACGTAGCAATAAATAACCGATACACTTCCCCTGTCCCAAAGCAGCTGAGTGGGTCAGTTGTCCCACTTGCACTGGAGTTTATTTTATCCACTTTTGGGAACCTAGCTAGTCTGTACCACCCTCTGCCTGCTCTGCCTGTCATTGCCACTCCTGGGCTCTCCATCAGGTGGCTTGGTATGGGACAACCACAGGGCTCACTGATAAGGAAGAGTCCCCATTCCCCCACGAGCAAACATGGGCCCAAGGGGGTTCTAGTTCCTTGGACTAGAAAGGACTTTAATACTGCTCTGTTCAGTAGGGATTTCTGCAGTGATGGAGATGTTCTACCATTCTGCCCTGTCCATATGAGTCACTGGCCACATATGGCTATAAACACGTTGAACTAGTGAGATGGGGGAAGTAAATTTATTTTTATCATTTTAATCATTTGAAATATAGTCACATGTGGCTAATGGCTACCGTGTCAGATGGTGTTGCTTTGAGGGAAATGTTACAGGGATGCAGTATCAAAGGCAGTCCTGGTGGAAGTCACAAATATGTCTGCGGATGGCATTTACTCTGCTGGGAATAATTTAGTCTTTGAGGCAGAAAGACCTGGCTCACTCCTAGCAATAACAACATAAACACCAAAGGGAAGAGAGAAATACACAATACCCACATCCCGTTCTCCATCCTCCGATCCATGCACCGCCAGCCCATTGCATCTCTGTTACTAAGAAGCATCTCAGATGAGCCACTCAACCTCTAGAGGTGCTTACTCTCCTCATCTGTCTAACAAGGAGCAGAGGATGTCCACTTAAGACCTTCTGAGCATACACTCACTCAATTTCAGAGACAGACTCCTTGCCTGTAAATATAGACCCAGGAGCCTCCTAGAATAGAAGCTCCATGAGAGCAGGGTCTTGACCTTAATCCCCCATTCATCCCAAGTACCTAGAATAGTGACAGGAACAAAGTAGATGCTGGGTACCCACTCGCTAAATAATGAGTTTATTTGTCTCATTCTTCCTTCTAAAATACCAGTTCAAACTCAGGCCTGGGAAGGCAAGCACAGCTTCAAGTCAACTCAGGACCAGGGAAGCATAAGAAAACGCATCTACTGGCAAAGGAATTACTAACACATTAAAGATAACCAGACCAATTCCAAGAACCCAGGTCCCAGCCTCAATGCAACCCCAAGTCAAACACGGTAATTCTATAAAGTGTAGTCTCTAGAACCACTCACACCCAAAAATAAATAAACTTCCATTTTAAATGCAGATACCTGCGCCCCCCACTCCAAACCTATTGAATCAGACTCTCTGGGGGCAAGGAGAGGGGACCCAGGAATGTGAGTTTAACTTAATTCTCCAGTGATTCTGACGAGCTCTGGATTTTGAAGACCATAGCTCCAAAGCACATTTTCCTGAGTCTACTTTGTGGAGTTCCTTTTTAAAATGACAGGCTAGAAGCCTTTTGAAAACCCAAGCAAAAACTTCAGAGTTGGGGTTCTGGTTACCTTAGCGACGCTCTCTCTAGACTCATGCTCGTCCCATTAGCCTCACCTGACTGCCTGTGCCTTCCCCAGCAGTTCCCAGATTTACATTTCATGGAGCTGGAGACAGGGCTTTCCATAAAGACAGTGCTTCGGTCTCTGAAGTCATTTTTGTCATGACTCAGACACCTCAGTAGACCTCCAAGAGCCACACACAACACTTCCCCTTTATACTCAGCAAACTAAAGGCAGGTGGGAGGCGGTAATTAGGCCACAGCTGCCTTCCTTTCAGCTCCTGGCTATTGGAGACCGCTGAATTAATGCATCTGTTATGTTATTCATACTCAAAGCTTTTGAACTAATGATGTACCTAATTAATAAATTAATTAGACATTAACATCAATCAGTCAGTCATGACTAAGCACCCACCAGGTGCAAGGCACTAAGAGAGAGGAGAGTGAGAGAAAGGGAGCCTGGCACAGCAAGGGCAGAGTCCTGGCCCTCAAGGCTTTGACAATCTACCTTGAGAAATAAGAGATCAACATATGAAAAGATAACAGCCAATTTAAAAGAGCTGACAGAATGCCAGAGGGCTGCAGACAATGGGTGAAACTTGAGGTTTTCCTATAAAGGCCTTAAAAGGGAGAGAAAAAAAGGGGGAAAAAAATGCAACAGGCTTTTTCCTCCCAAGGGAGCCGCTGCCCACCACTTGACATTGTCCAATTTTATTTTATTTTATTTTAATTTTTTTTAGCATCTCAGGTGCAGACTTTAGGAGAACGCTTTCTGAAACTCAGAAGGGATTCAGAGGGAAAGAAGTTGAACATTTCAGATCAGGAATTCATGGGGTAAGGGTGGGCTTGAAACTAGGGAAGAGTAGCCTTGGGATGAGAGCCTGGGACCTGCACCCACCTTCAATCCACCACCCCATTCCTGTTTCCTTCACGGAGAGTGATTCTCTGGTCCAGACTCCTTGGGTTGCTATGAGGATATAATGTTGGCAAAAACGCCCACTGCTCCCTCCGGCCCTAGTAGGTGCTTCAATAAGTTTTAACAGAATCATTTAAAAGGCATCTCTTCTACAACACGCAAGCTCTGTGCCCCTCTTACTCAAACAGGGACAAAGAAATAGGACTCCCTAAGTACTACCCACCTCCACTGAGAGGTCCAGAGTTAACTAAGTTTCCCTCTCCTCTTTATTCAGACTGTGGTATGTAAGCTTTTCAAATCTTCCACTTTGCTAGTAAGAAGTTTTTAAATACGCATTCTCCATAAATGAATGCTTAATTTATAAAATATAACCACATATTAAACAGATTTAAAAACAAACACACACACACACACACAACTTCAGATGAGATCAAAGATTCTGACAGGATCGTCCTTGTATATTCCTTGAGGAGGAGAGCTCCAGTCTGAAGACAATGGAACCCAGCCAGGTACAAAGGTCAGATGGGTGAAGAACATGGAAGGGACCTATGAAGCTTGACCTGAATCCACCCTTAGGGAATATGAGTTCTGACACAAAGACAGGAAACCCCCACAGAAAAAGAAGTGATTCTGGAAAGTGCCCTGGCTTTAATCGCCATCTGTATGCTGGTGACCCTTAAATGTGTATACTCAGTCTGACCTTCTCCCCTGAACTCCCCTAAGCTCAAACGCGACAACTTCCTAAATATCTCCTCTTGGTTAGCAAACCCAAATCGGCATCTCAGACTAAGCTAGACTCTTGCCCTTTCTGTCTAAATTGTCTCCTCCCCCAGTCTTCCCCAGCTTGGTGAAAGCAATACTTTCCTTCCTGCTGCTTAGGATAAACACCTTGGAGTTCTCACTGATCCCTCTCTTCTCACACCCATATCCAATCCAGCAGCAAATCCTGCTGATTCTACCTTCCAAATAAAATCAGAATAGAACCACTCTCACCCTGTCCACTGCAGCCATCCTAGCCCAACACCCACCCCCTCAATCTCTCACCTGGATTACAGCAGGAGCCTCCTAAATGGCCCCTGGCTTCTACCCTAGAACCCTATAGTCTCTCTTCCATATAGCAGCCAGAGGGATCCTATTAAAATATAAGAGAGAGTCCCTATTCAGAACCCTCTACTGACTCCCCATTCTCTCAGAGTAGAAACCAGAGTTCTCACAGAGGCCATCCACATAAAATGTGCCCCCCAACACCTCAACCATTTCCCACTCTTATTCCTAATCTATACGTTCCTCTCTATGTCACCTTCACTCAAATATCCAAATATCACATCCTCAGTGAGGTCTCTCTAACTGCCTTAAAGGAAATTGTTTTCCATCTCTCACCCACATTCCAATCCCCCTTTCTCGGATCTATTTTGTTTCTACCATAGCACATATCACCTACCAACAGCTATTTATGTATCTAGCTAGTGTATTTAATGTGATTTTTCTTTATGTGTGTACTTCTCCACCCTACTCCCCATTAGAATGTAAGACCCACAAAGGCAGGAATATTTTTGTTTATCTTATTCTCTGACACAGCCTCAATTCCTAGAATGGTGTCTGGCACATAGCAGGCACTCAATGAATCTCTGTGGAATTTAGACTTGGAAGTCACAGCACAAATCCTTCACAGTACTGATCTCAAAGGCCTCTCTTACTGCATAGTTCCCAATAATTCCTTTACCCTACACCTGGCTGGATGACCAGTCTCCCTTAGGCCTGCAGAATTTACCAGAGTCCAAGACCCTGCCAACCTAACGCCCAACAATCCAAGGAGCGATGGTTCTGCCTTAGGTTTGGATGCTCTCCAGCAACAACTAGATTAACACTTGCAAATTTATCCAGGGACCAAATCAAGAAACACAATCTTTAGAAAGGCCCAGCACAGTGAACTCACTAATGAAGCTATGCATGATCTCACCGCACACAGACCACTGGCACAGCAACTGTAAATTATCCTGACCTCTGATTACAGTGGTCCTGGAGAATTCTCCGTTTTATAGGCAGACTGGCCTTACAAGCAGGTAGACAAAGACCACAATGAAGAAAAGGTCAAATGCTCAGAAAAGCATAAAGTGTGACACCAAGATGGAACTGGCCCCAGACAAAACTGTCTCCCATACCAATAAGCCAGGAACTAGAACTCTACCATCAGAGATTTGTTCCTTTAAGTCACAATAACTTTTCGATTTTTCAAAGTTGCCCCTAAAAGATTATAGTACAGGTAGTACGCTTGGGTTAGATGACACTTAAGGCCTTTGTTGGCCAGTTCCATGGAAGGGGCAGTGTGACAGCTCTAAGAAAATACGATATGGGCCGGGTGCAATGGCTCACACCTGTAATCCCAACACTTTGGGAGGCTGAGGTGGGTGGATAATGAGGTCAGGAATTAAAGACCAGCCTGGCCAACATGGTGAAACTCCATCTCTACTAAAAATACAAAAATTAGTCAGGCGTGGTAGCATGCTCCTGTAATCCCAGCCACTCAGGAGGCCGAGGCAAGAGAATTGCAACCCAGGAGGCGGAGGTTGCAGTGAGCTGAGATCATGCCACTGCACCCTGGACTGGGTGACAGAGCAAGACTCCATCTCAAAAGAGAGGAGAGGGGAGGAGAGGAGGGGAGGGAAAGGGAGGGGAGGAGAGGAGAAGAGAGAAGAGAAAAGGTATAAGATAGAGGTGAAAAGCAAACAGGGAAACAATGATGGAGAGGAAGAAGAGAATCGAAGGGAAATAAGGAAAAAGATATTTATCAAGGGTTTGCCTTACGCCAGGTGTTCCACTAGCCGCTTTATGTATGCCAATTTATTTACTTTGAAAATGCCATGATGAGGACCTCATTATTTCTCCCTTTTTAGAAGAGGAAACTGAGGTTCAGAGAGGTTAAATGACTTGCCCAAAGGCACACAGTTGATAAGCATAGAGTCAGAACTCTAACCTCAAGTCTACTGAGCTCTGAAGTTCATGGTTTTTTTCTCAACATTCACCTCCAGAGATAGTTAACATTCAGCTGTTTCATGGTTTTCTAACTGGCCTAGCTGGCCATAAGGAAGTGGTCCTGTTTGAAGGTAGCCTGTAAAACTATATATTGATGAGCAGCAGAGTGAAATTCCAGACCTCGGGACAAAACTATTTTCAGATGGGGTAATCAAGCACTCTTGTTCAGATACACCAAACAGTAACAGCTTGCCCTCTGCACGCTCTCCAGTCTTTAGGATGTCAGTCTTTGTTCTTCAGATGCCTTCGACTCACCAGTCAGTTCTCTGGAAGTGAACAGCACTTCGTCCTTGGCTCACACATCCTGGAACTCTGAGGCTACCTGTTCCAGGAAGTAGCCTTCAATCACAATTTTCTGGATTATGTTTAACTATAATTGGTCCTTTCTGGGAATAAAGCTGTTTCAGGGACTTGGTAAACATTCTGCCTTTTTACGTTGCTGAGATTGGAGCAGTGCCATGCAGCCACGTTCTCTACCTCCATGATGCTTTGCATTTGGGATCTTGGAACATTTTCAAACTAGTCTTTTCATCTCATGTCTTTCCTCCATCCCATTTTTCATATTTTAAATGCTGATGAGGTAAGACTTTTGTTCCTTTTTTTTTTTTTTTAAACAACACTACTTTTAAAAACAGTGCTGAGTAGCTGAACTGGGAGAAGGGTATGATAGAAAAGGAAGGCTAATCATCCCTGGGTCTTTAAAACTCAAATCCAGCCAGGCTTTTCCAAACTTTAGTGAAGGTTTAAGATTTAATCATCCTCATTTCAAGCCTAGAGTATCAGCTCTAAAAGTCAACTCATATATTTTGGTGACCTTTCTCAAACTGGGCTTTGTAAATCCTTGTGGTTATTATTTGACATTATAGACTCATGATGAGCAAAATATCCTGCATAAAATATAAGAGCTAGAGCCCTGACCGTTTAAAATTTGCATGCTCAAACACAAAGGCAAACAGATTCTGACTCCAGTGTTTCAAATATACAAGAACATAAAATGGGGGAAATGTTAGGAAATTTACTGATATCATTTATTTAATAAGGGGCAACAGGTATATACTTACAGTAACAAAAAATTGCTAATAAATTTGTATATACTATCCGTTTATTTGTAAAGATATTAACATCCAAATCAATTGGATAAAAGATGTGTATAATTACAAAGATTTTAATTGGTTAGTATAAAAACTTTAAGCCTGGATTCTAGATATCAGCCCATTAAAAAGTTGGCTGATCTTAGCCCCCTCTTACAAAGTGGAAAAGACTTGACAAATTCAAAAAACACAAGTATATGACTACATGGTAATGGCTTTCAGCACTACATTACATCTTATTTCAAGCAGATACATTATGTTGTAGAAACAGCACGAATTTGAAAATTTAAAACCTGAGTTTTAGATTAGCTCTGAGAAGAATGTGATATGATGGAGAAAATTTTGTTCCCTACCAGTTGTCTGAGAAAGATTTAAATTTGTTTGAGAAAGGGGTTAAGGTGGAAGAAGAGGTTACCAAGGCCACCTAAATTGGGTAGGCTCCTTCCATGTGAAATGAGAGGAAGAATTTTCTTGGCGTTCTGGAAAACGTAAGGACCAGAAAGAGAACAGGAAAGAGAATAGGGGTGGGAATGCAGAGTTTAACTCCCAGGGCACATTGTGGGGACTCCTGTCAAGCTTAGCCAAATCTCTTAGAGTCAAGGTGGCTACAGCTGACATCTAGGTCACACTTATCGATTCCTTAAGCTCTCTCAGTTTCCGGAAAATGAAAGAGCGAGGAGATTGAATTATCTCTAACCTTCCTTAAATTCCTAAGATTTTTAAGTATTTTCTTTTTAACTGTGTCACTAGTACAGAAACCACCCTACTACATAAAGAAACCAAACTCTGTAATCATTCATCAATATTGGGCCTCCCATTGCATATGGTGGACAGTACACCAAATATTACCCTGGGAGCATCTGCTGTTCTGATGCTCGTAACTACAACAATGATCAATGTACGTGTAACTGGAGCCAGGTTGATGAAACCTAATCACTATCAGTGTTCCTTCTTGTGAAGCCTCTGTAAGTCTAATTCTCAAGAACTCTCAAATTCCAAAATATTATGAGAAAAATGAGCTTCCTACTGGCTTCCTTCATTCGCCGAATCATTTAAAGACATTTAAGGAGCACACACTCATGGGCTCCAGGTGCTGATCCTAACTTCCCCAAAAAACTTTAAGGACAGGCCTGGTGAGGTGGCTTACACCTATAATCCCAGCACTTTGGGAGGCCGAGGTAGGCGGATCACCTGAGATCGGGAGTTTGAGACCAGCCTGACCAACATGGAGAAACCCGATCCCTACTAAAATTACAAAATTAGCCGGGTATGGTGGCGCATGCCTGAAATCCCAACTACTCGAGAGGCTGAGGCAGGAGAATTGCTTGAACCCGGGAGGTAGCGGTTGCAGTGAGCCAAGATCGTGCCATTTCACTCCAGCCTGGGCAACAAAAGGGAAATTCTGTCTCAAAAAACAAAAAAGAAAAAAAACCTCAAGGACAAAGGTAGGTGTATCTTCTGCTTGGATACTCATTCCCACTGCATTTTCCCCCCTTCTTTTTGGCCTAATGCACAAAACTGTCAGTAGAATAAGAGGCATTTGGCAGTGACTGCAAGAAACAACTGTGCATTTTATAACAGTCCATTAGCGCAAAGCTCTTAATGAAAATGAAAGCTGTTAATGAAGCCAAAAGGCAGTGGAAGCCTTCATTCTGGAGAGGGCAATTACATAGGAGCAGGAGGGAGAAAAATAAATACAAATTCAAAACAAGGTACTCTGTGATCAAGTATTACGCATGATGTAATCATGACAAATCAGCCAATTTATTGCCTGCTTTTTTAAAGAGACATATACAAACACTGAAAACTGTCATTCTTCAGTCCCCCAAGCCTCACCCCTAAGCCCTCATGGTGCAGAATGATTCAACCTCAAAATTGTGGACCCATTGACACTTTCAAACTAGAAACGGCAAGTGAGATTTTTAACTCAGAAAAGGTTTCCCTGTAGAGTGCCATAATTTAGAGCAAAGTGAGTCACGAAAGCGAACTTTGTAATTACTATATTATTTTTATAACTCCTATGAATCAGAAGCTCTCATTTTAACATGCTGTAGACAAAGGCAAAGATTGCAGGAGAATAGTCCCCTGCCAAATACATTATTTCTGAGTAGGATATTTCCTGTGAAAAGACAAGTCTCTAGAAACTGTGCAGCTTCTGGAATGAACACAAAAAGATCTCTGTTTTTTTCAAAGCTGTGATGGAGACCATGTGGTGGAATCCTGTCCCCACCCCTACCCCAACTGCCTGCTGTATTTCCTCAGCAGCCTAGGTTCAGAGTTGTAAGACAGTACCTTGCCATGTATACATGTCAATCCTCAACTAAATTTTCTTTGAAAGTGGGGATTTCATCTTATATACAGGTAAGAAATTATGTCATTTCAAAGCCTTTCTTCTTTGCTCAGAGAGACTTACACACTTCCTTTTGTAGGATTTCCATCCCTAGTTCTTAAGCTGGATTAAAATTACATGTCTGGAAAATTCTTAGTACCAAGAAGGATTGATGTGGATATTTACACATCACTTTCATGCTTAGCCCATTAATGTGCCTATGTTGAACACGAATGCTTGTGAAAGGAGTGATTAAATAAATGATCAAATTCAGTTGGGTAGTTGTCTTTATGTGTGCATTAGCTTTTTTTATTTCGCAGACAAGCTATTGTTTCATTTTTTAGTTCTATTACATAGAATAATTATGTCAATCAAATTCTATTGCATCAAATAGCTGAATATGATGCTGTGGTTAATGATGATTGATGCAACTCACATCTTCCACCCCAGGGAACATGAATCAAATCTCCTCCCTATTAGTTACCACCTGGGTACTTGAGTAGTTGCTGGAAAATCAAAAGCAGCTCACCTTGAGAAATAGCTTTAACCGGAGAGTCATCGTCTATTGAGTGAACAGTCAAATAAGTCTCACGAGAATTTTTTTTCCTAGACTGCCTGGAAATAAGTGGGATTTTAACTCACAGAAGCCTTCCCTATAGAGAGCCATGATTTAGAGCAAAATGAGTCTTGGAATCCTCCACCCACCCATCCCCTGTGTGGTGGCTTTGTAATGTGTCATCTTGGCTAAGCTGAACTACGATTCCCAGAATTCTCTTTCTTGAATGTTTCTGTTTCCAGAGGGCCTTATGGGAGACTCTTGGGCAATTTGGAGGATAGAAAAACAGCACTAGCCATTTTGCAGCCCGTACACATTGCTGTGGATCTGCTGATTTGCCTCACTGACATGAAGCTGAGGCTGGACCTGCAACTGCTCCACACTCCCCTGGATCCTTCTGTAGCACCTCCAGGACCTAGGCTGAGCGTATGTTTTCAGTTCTGTAAGGGAAGCTCACACTCCGGTTATCTTTCTTTGTAGCATTTATCACCACCTGATGTAATATATACTTTTTCTTTTGATGCCTGCCTCCTCCACTAAAATGTAAGCTCCATGAAAGCAGCAGTTTCTTGGCTCACTGCTATATGCCCAGTATCTACAAGAGTGGTGGACAGATAATAGGCACTCCATAAATATTTGCTGAATGAGTGAGTAAATGAATCAGTCAGTGAGTCTGCCAAACAACAACAAAAATCCCTTGTAGTTGAAGAACAATAAAGTAACGTGTTGAGTTCAAGCCTGGAGTTTGAACTATAAATAAGAAGTAGGGTAAATAACTTACTCTTTTTGGTGCTGTATCAATCAGCAAATGCAGGAGGAATTGCTACGAAAAGCTCCTAAGAAGCTAAAGAATAAAAGATCAAATCACCAGCTACAACCTCAGGAGTTGAGCCAGTGTTCACGTTGTTTGGTTCACCTAGGATTCCCGTTCTTCCCAGAAGGCAAAGCCCTACTGATCCTTCCTATCCCCATTCAAATATCACCTTTAGGTTGACAATGGTTTCTGTGATATTAATTCTTCCCCTGATCCACCCGCCTGCCCCGATTTTGCCTGGGCTTTGTTGCCTTTGCACTTGCATAGTTCTATTATGCCTCGTTTTGATATACCACTAATAATAATAATAATAGCTAACATTAGTGAGTCTTGCACTGAGCACTTGGAATGCATTAGTTCACTTCATAGTCATATTAGTAACATGGACCATGTGCCAAGTATTCATCTAAGTACTTAAAATATATGAACTAGTTTAATCCTCACAACCATAATAGGCAGTACTATGATTATGCCCATTCTATAGACAAAGAAACTGAGGCACAGAGAGGTTTTTGCAACTCACTCAAGGCAACACAGCTAGTAAGCAGAAAAAATGGATTTGAATTCAGATCCATTCTGTTCACAATTACATACACTGCATGTCTCCTCCACCAGAACAAAGACAGGATGGTAATCATGCTTATGTGTTCCCCACACCTAGAACAGATCATAGTACAGGGTAAGTAGATGCCAAATAAATATTTGCAGAATTAAACGTGTAACTTCAGAGCGACTTTTGCCTCAACTCCCTCTGCTCTGTGAATGCCTTGCCTTGTCTTACTCTACTCCTGGGCGCCCTAGTTAACTTCTCTTTCCCTTCGCAAACATGTGCGCCACACCACGATGCATACCTTTTGTTCTTTTCTTTCTCTTCCCTTCAATTACTTCCTCTACATTGTCAAGCACATGTGTGACTCCCTCACAGCCCCTTCAACCTGTCACCTTTCTGGTCCCCGAGGAATCCAAAAGGGAACGTGTTATTCCAGATGGAGCTGTGAAAAACACGATGAGCTCCTCGTTTCAGCTCACTCTCTCCACAGAGACGCTCCACATTTACATTTCCTGTGAAATGGTTCCCTTCTCAGACTCACCACTCTCCTCTCAACACATACGAAGGCTGCAAGCAGCCAAAAGAGTCCTGAGTGAAAATATTAAGTGGGACGGGGTCAGCGTAGAGACGAGGTGTGACCACAGAGATCATTCTATAGGTACTCATGTCCCTGGTACCTCCATCACACACACTTCCCCAACTTTGATCAGTCCACTCCCAAAGAAAAATGTTGGTTGGCTGTCTAAGGATGACTCCCATGAGCTCAGTAAAACTCCTGCATTCTTGCAGATATGTCTTTGGACTTCCATGCAACACGACAACAGTCTATCAGTTATCCCATGGGCAGGCTAACCAACCATACTGGTTTGCTCAGGACTAAGGGGGTTTCTGGGAGGCAGGGCTTTCAGTGCTAAAAGTCTACAAGTTTGTCACCCTCTCCAGGATGGCAATTACTGGGTAAAGAATAAGTCTATGTAGACCGAGATGGGCTAGAAGATATGCCTCAAAAATGAAAACTTGAATAATACAAAGTTCAACTTATTTTGTATATTTGTATAGATTTGCAAACTTTTCCAGCTAGAAGGGACCTCAGAGATCACCAGTCAAGCCCTGGATGTTTATACACATGGAAATAGGGGCAGAGAGATGAAACAACTCATTCAAGGTCACCTGTAGCAGAGCTTGGAAAAGAATCCAGATCCGCTGGCCCTATGCTTATTTTTACAGTCCATGCTTTTTTCAAACTGTTCTCTGGATGTTTCTTCCCCCACTTTAACGAGAAAGGCCACCCCATCAGGTACAGACTGTGCACACAGGGCAATGATGATAATGAGAAAGAAATGATAACAACAGATAACATCTATCAAGCACTATCCTATACGAGGCATAATGTTAGTGTATCACATTTATCTATTCCTCATAAAATTCCCAAAGTCGGGACTATTATTTTCCCATTTTACAGATTCAGTAGTAGAGGGAGAATGCAAATGTGCACAGCGTACATGCATTCAAGCAATCTATGACACTGTGAAAGGCAGAGTACCTCTGCCTCTGAGATGATCACACTGAAGAGAGAAGGAGGGATAGTCCTATGCAACAGCGTGGCTATGAGGACCACCATGGCTCAGGTACCTTCCCACTCCCTGAAACACAACCCCTGTCCACTCTTCATGTTCAGTGCATATTATGGAAGGATAAATCCTTGGACAGCCTAGGACTTTTGTCTCCAGGATGACAATTACTGGGTAAAGAATAAGTCTACAAGAGCGAGATGGGCTAGAAGATATGCCTCAAAAATTCATTTTACTTGAGAATGAATGAAAGTAGACTGTCCTGATGCTTTTTATATATTTGTAAATTTTTTAATCTTTGCAGACTGTCTTCAAGGAAATTCCCTCCATTCGTCCTTGCCTGTACTCTCCCCCATTGTTCCTGCCTGCCTCGGCCTCCTGACCTTGACTGCTGACCCCTTATCCCATGCTTCCTTCCACAAGCCATCACTGTGACACCTCCCAATTTAGCATCACGTATGAACGTCAGTACCAGGAACTTAGTTGTTCTTCCAGATCATTAAGTGATGATGGCTAAATTGGGTCTTCTCACCTGACCCCATCACACCCTGAAAGCTCAGGCTATTTGTCATCACAACCTTCACTCCCATCTCCCAGCCAGTTCTCATTCTGAGTGACACGGTTTCCCCCCTGGCCAATTTGAATTAATTTCTCAGGCAACACTGCAGGCCGTTTCTCCTTCAAGTGATTTTACTAAAATCCAGATATATGACATCCACAGCATACTTCTCACCTTCTAGAACTGCGATTTGCTTTTCTATAGTGATCAGAATGTCCTGACATGATTTGTCCTTTTACTAATGCACTCTCTTTGCTTTTCTCTGTTTAACTGTCTCTATAAATTTCCCACATTGCTTAATCTCTTAATTTGGTTTTGTTATTTATACTTGAGAATGAATGAAGGTAGACTTAAAGGGCAATGGCAGGCCATTAACACGACTTCTTCCTTTTTGAAAACAAAAGCATTCTCAGATCACTACATTTTTTTTCTTCCCACTTTCTGAAAGCTTCCTCTATTAACAGATCATGGCTAGAACACACGTCATTGTGAGCAGCTGCCTCAGCTGTCCCATGCTCCACCGTGTCCCAGTACCCACAGCAACGCCAGGCATGCAGCAGGTACTCAGGGAATGTACCATAGACACTTTGCAATATGTATGGTCCTTCCATGTCCGTTCTCTCACCAGATCCTCATACCCCATGTGGTAAGTGGGTTTAACCCCATAATACAGATGAAAAGACTGAGGCTCCAGAAGGTTGAAGGCAGCAGAGCACAATGGTTAACAGCTCAGGCCTGGGTTCCAATCCCACCTCCTGTTTCTCATTAGCTAGTTACGTTGGGCTAGTGTCAATCCCTGGCCCTGTTCTCCTACCTGTAGGAGGAGGATAATAACACATATTGTTATACACCCAGCTCACAGTGATGTTGCAGGGATGAAGTGAGTTAATGGCCATGAAGCACTCCCTCTCTGGCACTTGGTGTATTAATACTACATTTGAAGAAACTACTCGGGGCTGGTAAGGACAGCCCTAGGACCACACCCCAACTCTCCTGCTAGTTCCAGTGCTCAGATTCATACCCTACAACCTGATATCTGACCATCAGGATCCTGATACTGGGTTTCCACTTGTACCTGTCACAGGTAAGGTTAGGACCTATGTACCTTATCTGTACTCACTAGGCCTAGGGAAGTACTTCCCTGGCATGAGAATATTTGTACAGATGGGTGTGGCCTACAGGATCCGACCACAGGCTCCCTCCAGTCTGGTCTCTTCCAACCTGTCACAACAGACCTATATCCATCGATCTATTCCCTGCCACAGTGTGGCTCAGGGAGGATTTAGCTGATAAATGATGATGCTGTTTATAGTAACACCACTCTCTTCCATTCACTGTGCACTTTACAGTTTATAAACTGCATACATTTGATCTCCCAGCAAACCTGGGGCAGGCCTGGCAGGGTTTAAATTCCCCTTCAACAGATGAGGCTCCAGGCGTGCTGCGCCTTATCCAAGCTATGCGGTCAGAAATACTGAGTTAGGACTTAAATCCAGGCTTCTCAATACACACGCAGGGCTCTCTGATTTTAGGTCTCTCTTCATTCTTTCCTGACTCACCTCCTTCTGTTTCACTGTTCCTCCTCTGCCCCTCATCTCAATTTCTGTAGTCCCATACCATGGTACCTCATCCCCCACAAAAATGAAAGGAAGACATTTACCATGTTCATAGGTTGCTACTTGGGAAGACAGACAAAATTTTAAATTCACTTTAAATCTTCAAGTTCTTTGTCTATTTATCCCCCACCTGAGCACTGCATTAAACCCTGTGCAACACTAGTTAATCAGATACAGTCAATCGGCCATCCCATAACATCAAGACTTTATTTGTAGAGGCATTATGGTGGCCATGAGGAGTAGGAAATGAGGTGCCTGGCCTCCTTTCAGATTGGTTGGGGAGACATGAAGGTGACATACACTGCAGAAAGGGATCGTAAGGGGCAGACAGCTAATGCATGGTGCAGCAAGACAGCAGTACAGCATTCTAAAGAGCTGAGGTGACCAGGCAAAGTGTCACAGAGGGTGTGAGGCTTAAATTAAACTGCAAGATACGGCTAGACATAGGAGAAATGTCCATGATAAATGGCGACGCATGAGCAAAGACTGCACCTAGGATCTTGATGCATCATGGATTAGCAAGGTGGGGTTCTAGCAAAGGTTTCAGTAAGTGGGATGGGAGCTGAGGTTAGCCAAACTGTGGAGTGCTGAATACTAGGCTAAGGAGCTTGGACTTTATCTTCCAGGGAATGGGGGCAGCCATCAAAAGTCTTTTCACTGGGAGGGTGAAACATGGAGCATGACACATGGAGCACAGAGTTTAGGGAGGCTTTATTTGTCTGAAGTCCCACAGAAGACAGTGTATCAAGGGAAGCAACATGACAGAGACAATCAGAAAACAAAGTGATGTCGAATAAGGCTACAACATTACACAATACTACTATTGGAGGGTTTGAGCTCCAGAGCGCATTTTCATGGAGTAGCAAGAGCAAAGCAAAGGAACTAGACTCTGTTCAAACAGAACTAGAATCCAGGAGGAAGGATCATTCCCTTTCGAATAGCCAGAGAGTGCGACCTCCTTGCTCAGCTTCCCTAGTACACTTTGCCCCTTTTCCTAACATCCATGACTTTCCCAATTACTCACTTGACAGCCATCTTCCCCAAAGGACTGTAAACATTCAGAAGGCAAGGGCTTGCCTTGTTTCATTCATGCTATTCCCCTGCCCCTAATAACCCGTAGAGCCTCAACAAACATTTTTGGCTTGGATTAGAGTAAAATTTAAGAGCTGATTAGAAGAGGGCTGGTATGCAGATTGAGGGTAGTGTGGTAGAACAAAGTAAGAATTGTGGAAGGAATGAGAGTGTGATCCTAGTTTTATCGAAGGTGGTGAGCAGTCCAAAGCAGGGGGTGTGTATCAGAAGCCCCTGCTCTATATGCTCTCAGAGCCCTTCCTCAACTGCACTCAGGTACCATTTGGAAGGCAACTTCTGGTTATCATAGAACATGGTCTCCAAATCTCTGACACCCAGCACGCAATAGACACTGAAGCAATGGATCTGGAAGCGGGAACCGGCAACGGTTTGAAGCCCATGAGACCTTGGAGGCACAAAGCATTTTCAAACACATACCTCTGTTGACTCAGTTTAGGGACCTTGAAAATGTAAAGGGAAGAAGTCTAACCAGCCCTTCCTTCTCTCTGCCATGGAACCGAGAACCCCACTTTGATGACTAAAGACAGAAATGTACACAGCACCAGTTGCTTTCAACAGCTGTCTCAGAAATGTTTTAGCAGGAATAAACAAGCCAACAGAGAGCCTTGCGGGAAGCTTTAAAAAACAACTCATTGTGCCCTCTAAAGAGCAGAGGAGAGGAAAGAGAGGGTAGACACATACAAGAGTATACACATACAAATATTTATGAATCCAGAAGAAAACAGAACTAGGACAGGAGACTGTAAAAGGACAAATCACTGTTCTTTATGAAGGTGGGTTTTGTTGTGTTTTTACCAGTGACTGTAACCCCTGACCCATTTACTTCTCCCTCCCTGGCCTGGGGAAAGTTGCTAAATGTTTTTATTGGATATGCCACCTTGGGTCGGATGGAAAGTAGAAGCGTGGACGGTGCAAGGAGCTTGAGATGGGGTTATAAGTAGCTTCCTGGATTTAAATCCCAGCAAGGGTAATTTAGGGCTGGGTGATCTTAGATGAGATGTTGAATTTCTTTAAAACTTGATTTCCTCATCAGTGAAATGGGAATATAAGCAGCTCTCTCACTGGATACATGTGCAGATTAAATGAGCTGATACACATTCCTCGAGCACAACACACAGGAAAGCCCCATGGTGCCCCCAACTCCCAGTCGGCTGACAGCGTGAGGCGCTCCTCCCCTGCTTCTAGGTCTCCCATTGGCTCTACTGGGAAGTAATGGGATTAAAAGAAATCACAGACACAAGCACTTTCGATTCCACTGACAAGATGCTAGGTTAATATTCACATCCTTCTGAACAACAAGGTAAAGGGTCTTATTTGGATTATTCGCAAGTCAATTTCATCAAAGCCGAGGTGTCTGGCCAGGAGCAGATAAGGTCAGATCTCACACAGACGACCTCAAGCCCAACCCGGAGGCTCCTGTTCAAAGGAGATTAATGCCCGCTCCACGCTTCCAGGACCCCAGTGATGAAATAAATAATTCATTTCCATCCCGTGTTTCTCCTCTTGCTGCCTAAATACAGATTTAGGTTTTAAACGCTTCCATTTGTAACTAAAATAACAACAAAAATCCCAGTGAAGGCCCCCCTCCTCCCAAGTGGTGCGTGTTCCCTCTGACTCCTGTTACTGGATTAGTCCCTGGGGAAGTCAAAGACACACATTTGAACCTTTCTCAGAGCAGACTGAATAACTGGCTCTACTTACAGCTGTTGACGCAGTATCCCTGAAGACACCAGGTAAACATTTCAACCCAGGCCACCGCCTGCTGGAAACCAGAGCCATCAGCCAATACAGACACTGGCAACCAGTTGTGAAATCTGAGCCTCCTCATTCACTTCTGTTCCTCCAGCAGCAGCCCCAAGCTTTCTCCCACCTTCCTCCCGTCCCAATAAAACAAAGGAGTCCACCAGAGAGTTAACTATCTTCTTTGTTTGACAGTCCGATTATATTTCTTAAGCATTTTCTCCTTTGTTTTCGTTTAGATCTTATTCTTCCCAGGGGATTATACAGACAGGAAACAGGGAGAGTGGGATCAAATAAGGCTGAACACAACACAGGGATGGTGAGACCAACACTGCATTTGTGGAGTAAAGTGAAGTGAGATTACACCCAGAGGACACCCCATGTCCGGGGCTGCAGCCACAGTGCCAGCTCCAGGTTACTGAGAACGTATATTCTCTTCACTGTTGGGGTCACCCAAGCCCATAGCAACCACCAGTGCATAAGGGAAGCCCTGGTAAATTTGGGCAAGGGGGTGGGACTTGGGGCTCATGGGTCACATGAATTTCCTACCTGTTGATAATTATAAGCAGATTACAATGGGCAGTCTGTGAGTCATGCAGACCCCCGGAAATGTGTCCTCATGATGATTTGTTACAGAAACAGGGCTTTTTAGGAGCATAGAGAGGAGTCTGGTAGGGACAGAATGAGCTATTCCCCATGTTTCTCTCCTTGTGGGAATGACATAGCACATGTGCACCTGTCATAAATGCCATGACTTCAATGTTTCCCAGGCCCCTGGGAGATAAAGCCAATGTCATCATGCCCTATACAGACATGGAGACAGAGGCAAAGACTGACACTCCACTGCCATTAGCCAAGGAGGATGAGAAGGCTTGAGTTTCAGCAGGCGCTTGCACGGCTGCCTGAATACAACAACTAATTCCTAAGAATCTGAGTCCCAGCTGTACCATCTACTTTCAAGGGGTGCCTTTGGATCTTTGCATTCTGACTTATTAGAAAGAAGCAGATGCCCTCACTTGCAAGATCATTCAAAGTGATGGCCTCAAAGACTTGCCCCTCCAAAGTATGGCCCACATACCAGCAGCATCATGGACATCCCTTGGGAGCTTGTTAGAAATGCAGAATCTCAGGCTCCACCTCAACCCTCCCCATGCAGAACTTGCATATAACAAGATGTCCAGATGATTAGTGTGCACATAAGACTGCGAGAAGCACTGGCCCAGAAAGCAATATGGGAAGGTCAAATGCAACCTTGGTGCTAAGAGGCAGCAGCCCTTTGAAGAAGGATCTCTGCTCTCATGGTGTTTGGTTTGAAGAACCTGATAACCACATCCTTCCAGCTATTGCACCCTAGGGAACTCATTCTGTTCTACCTGCCACATGGCTGTTCCTTGTTACACTGGGGGCTAAGGCAGGTAATAAGAACAGGGGCCACAGGTCAAGGTAGAACTCACACCAGCCATGACACTGGCAGAACTGTGGGGCGGGGGGCGGGGGACGGGCAGGGAATGCTGCTGCCCCAAAATCCTTGATGAAATGTGTAGCTGGAAATTAGGTCAGTGTGCTAAGGAACAGCAGCTGATTAAGCAGCAGCCAAAAAGAAAGACTCTGTGAATGAGGTGAGGCATTTGAGAAACAGATATTTACTGAGAGCCACTCTGTTAAAAACACACTTGAGACTAGAGGGCTGCCTCACTCAGCTATCCGTCAATAGCAATCTGTGTCAGGTGACCTAAGTGGAGGCCTGAGATCAAGGCAGAAGGAAAAGACGCCATCAGAGCAGTTTCCACTTACGAAAGTTGGGCCTGGCATTCACTTCATTCTCATAGACGTTTCCCTGCCTCTTTTCACATCAATGAACTAAGATCCTAAGATGCTGGGTCCCTGAATCCACAGATGCTGGGATACCAATGGCCTTCCTCTTTTACCTCTCTGCTTCCAAATGTGTACCCGTACTGGCACACAAGCTCCCTCTTTGACATCTCCTCCTCACAGAAATAGGGCGATGTGATAGCCGGATAGTGAGGATGAGAAATATATACCCCAAATTTCCTGATTCCTTATTAAAAACCTAGTTGGGTTTGGTTTCATAAGTTTACAATTCTTCTATCCAGGTGGAGCTGGCATTCGCAACTCAATATCCATTTCCCGATTCCCAAAGTTTGGAGTCAAATATCCAGCCTCCCCCTGAATCCAATATGCTACAGGAGGAAAACCAACTCTTTAGTCCATTTTCAATTATACTCAGGATAGATGTATCATGGTAGATCAAATTGTAACCTTGCTATTATCTTTATTTAGAGATGACGTGTCGTTTAAGGAGATATGGATGAGTGTCGAGTTGACAAGGGGTGGACTTGCGACGTGTAATTTTACATGTGAACTGAGCCCTGGTACTCTGGTTAAACATTATTCTGGGTGTGTCTGGGAAGGTGTTTTTATATTAGAATCAGTGAACTGAGTGAAGCAAACTGTCCTTCCTAGTGTGGGAGAGCATCATCCAGTCCAGCCGTCCTCAACCTTTTTGGCACCGGGGACCAGTTTCATGGAAGATACTTTTTCCACAGATGGAGGGGCAGGAGGAAAGGAGAAGAGGGAGGAAATAATCGTTTCAGGATGAAACTGCTCCATCTCAGATCATCAGGCATTTGTCCGATTCTTATAAGGAACACACAACCTAGATCCCTCGCATGCACTGTTCACAATAGCGTTTGTGCTCCTATGACAATCTAATGACGCCTCTGATCTGATAGGAGGCAGAACTCAGGAGGGTAATGCTCACTAGCCTGTGGCTCACCTCCTGCTATGTGGCCTGGTTCTTAACAGGCCATGAACCCCTACTGGTCCACAGCCTGGGGACTGGAGACTCCCGATCTAATCCACTGAGGACCTGGCTATCACAAAAAAGTTATGGAAAGGGAAATATGCTTTCTCTGCCTTATTGCTTACACTGGGACATCAGTCTTCTCCTGCCCTCAGGCTGGAACTGACACCATCGGTTCTCAGGCTTTAGAGCTCACCCTGAAACAAGGAAACACCCCTGTCTTTTCCTCCAGCTTGCAGATGACAGATCACAGGACTTCTCAGCTTCCATAATCACATGAGCCAGTTCCTTATTACAATCATCATGTCCATATATATATCTCCTCTTGGTTTTCTTTCCCTGGAGAACCCTGACTAATACAGCCAAAGAAGAGAGTTACTCTCCCTCACTTACAAAAACCAAAAAGCAAATCATCCTGGGGATAGCCATCAGCCATCTTAAAATCACAAGGGTAAGAGCTGCCAAAAATGAAGCCAACACCAAGAAAGTCAAGCCAAAAAATGAGGACGACAGACACTAGGTCTTGGTCATATCATTTGAGTTACTGGGGGTTTTAGAAACTGAGCCCATAAATTCTCTTTGTTGTTTAGGGAAGTCGAGTTGAAAGTTCTGTTCTTTGAAGCTGAAAGCATTCTAACTGACATATCAGGTAAATAAATCATCCTCTGCTGGGAAGAAAGGGAATGGCTCACCAAAATTCCCTTGGCCTGGGCCCTCCCAGCTCCCTTCTTCTCAAAAAATAAATTGTCAGACCAAAGGAAAAACAAACAAACAAATAAACAAAAAACACCTTTCAGATAAAAGGCAGGTGAAGCAAGTTGAGAAAAGCAGCTTCCCCTACCTTCCTGCATCCCCAGCTCCCTCAAACAATAATCCCAAACCATCTTATTAAAGGTTTTTAATTCGTCTTCCTTTACTCCTTCTAGGGATTTAAATATCAGAAGCAAATTGTCCATCCTATCCCCACAGCTGTCTGCTGCCCACCATCCCCCAGCCAAGGCTCCACTCCCTCCTGTCACCATATTTAAAGTGGGGGTGGGGAGCCTTTATTCTAAACCCAGTGCAATTCTCTCAGCTCTTTCTTAATCCCTCCACCTGTGAGATAATTGCAGGCATTTAGGAAAAAAAAAAAAAAAACTCAATAGTAATCACAGAGTTGCTCACAAAGACACAAAAAGAGGCAGATAAAATAGGAGAAAGAAAAAAATCACAAGCCCAGATTTATCCACACTCTGACATCCATTCCAAGAGTACAATGGGCCAACCTCTCGCTACAAGAGAAAAAAAGCACAGCTTTACAGGAAGGGGCTTCATTTTCAAATGTCATGGATGTAATGGTTCCTATGCATAAAAGAGAGTAAGATACGTCTACAAACTAAAATGAGTTGCCATCAGTTAACTGTTCACAAGTCAGTTACAAAAAATAAGCAGGCCTATCAAACATGTGCTCCTACTTATTGTCTTAATGCAACAAGAAAATTACCTTAATCAAGAGTGTCCCTTTTTATATGGTAAAGAGGAAAAAATGTTGAGATATTTTTATACGGCGATCAGAATAAAACAAACACCTATTGAATCAGCCATCTGGCCCCACGCCATCAACTCAGGCTAAGATCCCAATCACTTTCAGGTTATGGATGCAAGATAGAGGTTACATCCCTTAAAACAACCACTAAAACAAAAATCTATGTATAACAAATAGGTTTGCTATATACAAATGCAACTTGTTTTAAATATTTAAAATACAACAAAATACTTTTGTAAAGTCTCATACACTTTCCTTTTGATTTATTTTATTTCTTGGGAACTGTAGCTTTGGGATAAATCCCAAGGAATAAAATGAACCAAAATTGATCTGATCATAGAATGATTTAGAGCTGCAGGTCCTATAGTTCTGAGGCAGGCACTAAAGTCTATAGTTTCACAAGTTCCCTGGCTGATTCTTATGAATTTGAGAAACACTAATGTAACTCTGAAGGGTTTTGTTTAATACAAAATACACATACAGGCTGGGTGTGGTGGCTCGTGCCTTTAATCCCAGCACTTTGGGAGGCTGAGGTGGGCAGATCAACTGAGGTCAACATGAGACCAGCCTGGCCAACATGGTCTCTACTAAAAATATAAAAATTAGCCAGTTGTGGTGGTGGGTGCCTGTAATCCAGACACTTAGAAAGCTGAGGCAGAAGAGTCACTTGAATCCGAGAGGTGAAAGTTGCAGTAAGCAGAGATCACGACACTGTACTCCAGCCTAGTTAACAGAGCAAGACTCCGTCTTTTATTTATTTATTTATTTTCAGGAAAAAAAAAAAGTAAAGAAAAGAAATGCATGTACATATGTTAATGGGAAGTGATTCTCTATCTCATAGAAACCATACTTGCCTTTGTTTGAATGAAGGTGAGCTGAAGAAGGCTAACATGCATGACACAAGATCAGAACACAGAACACAAGTCACCCATGGGGGCAGAGACTGTCACTGTAGCCACCAAGCCCTTTATCCTGTTCTCCTGAGCACAGAGATAAATTGCATTTCCCAGTCTCCTTTGCAATTGGATGGAATTATGTAACTGAGTTCTGGCCAATCATAGTTGATGCACCCTACATCCGGGCATGGCCCTTTTGGAAAAATCCTCCAAGCTTGCTCTCTCCACCTCTGCCACTAGACTGCAAAGAAGGACAAGGCACCAGAAAATAACAAAGCTACAGGACAGAAGGTGTCCTGGTGCCTGAATGACTGTGTGGAGTAGAGATCCCCCACTTCACCACCCACCAATCTGCACTGCAAACTGGAATGTGAGTGAGGCAATTTTGTTAGTATTAAGCTACTGTGATTTGGGAATTGTCATAGCAGTTAGCCCGCCCTGACTAATATACATTGCTACTGCCCTGTATCCCTGTTTTCCCCCAATTTTCAACCGACTCTTCTGGATTTTAAGATGAAGTGAACACAAACTAACAGGCAAACAAGCCACAAATCGCTACCACTGCAATGCCAGCATGACATCTCAATGCTATAGGAAATAAACTATGTGCACCCAGAAAAGGCCTTTCATATTTTAAGTAGCATTTAGTACAAAGTCCAAGACAAAAGAAAAAAAAATGAATCGCTTTTGGAGTTCATTATATAAGGGCTTTCTTCCTACTCAATTATGAGCTGCTCAAGTACAAAGACTGATTTTTACCCATTTTGTGTATCCCTTGTGCTCGATGGTTGTTAAATTCAATTACATTTTATTGTTACTGTCAAGAGGGAAGGAAATATATTTATTAAAACCATAATGAGAGCTAGACATCTTGTTAGGCACTTAATATGTGTTAGCTTATATACGTCTCAATTTTACCAAAAGCAAAACAACGTCTTATTATTTATAATACATCATAGATATTATTTATATGAATCAGGAATATATTAGAATAATATATTAGCATCCCCATTTTACAGAAGAGAAAACTGAGGTTCTGTAAAATTAACTGAAACGATGGTATCGTATGTAGTGTCAGCTCAGGCTTTGGGGTCGAGCAGCCAAAACTCAGTTTATCTTGGTCCTGCTGCTAGCTCTGTAACCAGCTTTGTAACCTAGGGCCTCTATTTTCTTGCCTGTGAAAATGGGGATAATGTCATGTAATCATTCAGAAATTTATTTAAACCGATATGAGAAGTAACATTTTTTTAAAAAACTTTTCTTTAATGAGAGACAGAGGTAAAAGTAGGGAAACCTGAGGATTATTTCAGACAAGGTAAACCATTTCTAAGAAAGGAGGAGTGCTCGTTCTCCAAAACCAACTGACAAGCAAGAAGCAACAGAAGAGCCAGTAGACGGGAATGCAGCCCCTCATCTCCAGGGAGAACAGACCTGTCTCTGTCCACTAAACAGATGAAACAAGCAAAAAAGTGCACGAAAGTCTTCCAACTATCAGGATGGCCAGAAATGGCATAAAGGATGCAAGAGAGAAAGTAAGCCTGTGAATCCTCAAAGGTATTTTTTTTCCTATTCTTTTTGGAGGGAGGCCAACTAAAAACAGGAAGAGATAAAGTTGACAAAAATCATTATTCTCCACAAATTACTCTGACCTTGCCTAGGCAGTGACCTTCACACTACCACTGGTTTAATGGCATTTCTTTCTACAGTAGTTGATTTCACTATTAAACAGAGAAGCCGTGCACAGGATAATAGAACTAAATCACTCTTGTAAATATTTAATATCATTGCCTTTCTTTTTTCCTTTTAACAAATCACTATCAAAGGCTGAGCACATAGTAGAAAACACACTTATTTATTCTATCCTGGAAAAAAAGCTTAGTGCTCATGCATTTTAGCTATCTAGTTCTCCAAATGACTTTGACACTTGAGAGCCCTGGTGATCAAAACAGTCTGAAGGAAGGCAATTTTGCAACAATTTAAGAACGGATTTTGTACATCGATCAACATCCCCCAAGGCTGCCTCACGGGCACTAAACTTAACCCATCAGACACATGGTAGGACCCTGAAAAAATTATTTTTTAAAAGAAAACCAAGATATGAGACTGACTTAAATACATTCTCACCTGAAAAAAAAAAAGTTTCTTTTTAGTTGAAAAAGTTACAAATAAAATGACAACTATTTTTAAAGGAAGAGAGGAAATACAAACAACTATTAGGGAACAGTTTGGAAACGAGCCCCTAGTGAATATCATCACAGCTCATCTTTATTGCACACAACATGCGTCCACACTGTTGTAAATAGCCAACATGGGACAGCAAGAAAGAAAAAGTTATGGGTATAAAAGCTTTTTAAAAGTCAACCGGTGTCACCACCTTACTTCAGCCAAGACAAAGCAGTCCACAAAGCAAGCCTGTAAGTGGTACACAGCATCGTAAAATACTGAAATTCAAAGCCACTTACTGACCACTTTGAAAGCTGGCGTCGTGTCGGTTCTCAGACAGACACGTAATTTAAGAGATAACCTTTTTTAGAAAGTTTGCACACTGAAACTTCCAGAATATTCCTTACATGGCATTATCAACAATGACCTCAGCAGCCTATGAATGATCTATAGCAAATGCCATCAACGGTGAAGACGGCCAGGACTTAGAGGCAAGTTGGTGGGAGGACAAAGAAAACAACATCTGAAGTCAAAAGTCTGGTCTAAGTCCCGATTGTGCTACAAATTATTCGTGCAGCGACAAACACATCACTCATGCCCTCACAGCATGTTTTGTCATCCACAAAATTACACTGGAATGGACTAAAGGAATTCTAAGTTCCCTTTGAGCTCTGAAATTATATGCTTCTAAGATCTGGGGAAGCAAAGCAGCGTTTTTTAAAAGTAACGCAGCCAAATGTTTTCGTTTTCTTCATGGCTCATATAGTTTCATCAAGTAATATAAAGAAATCCTATAGCTCTTTGTGTACCCAAAAAGAGTAGACACATCTATCAAAAACCTAAGAACAAACAGGTTTTATGAAGATTACTATTTTTGGTGTGGGAGGCTCTAAAGCAGGAGTGTCCAATCTTTTAGCTTTCCTTGGCCACATTGGAAGAGGAAAAATTGACTTGGGCCACACATGAAATACACTAATGATTTCTCCTGAGCTTAGCAAAAAAAAAAAAAAAAAAAAAAAAAAAAAAAAAAATCACACACACACAACAATCTCATAATGTCTTAAGAAAGTGTAAGGATTTGTGCTGGATTACATTCAAAGTCATTCTGGGCCACATGCAGCCTGAAGACTGTGGGTTAGACAAACTTGTTTTAAAGGAAGACACCACTTCCTTCTGCAGTGGAGGTACCCAAAGACCCTCTCTATTGAAAGCATCATGGAGGCTAGGGGCTGGCCCTGTTGCCAAATTCAGCTAAGAAGTTAACTTAACTCAACAGGCACTGTTACAGGCATTGGATATACCATGACGGACAAAATCAGATACTGCCTTTGATTTTTATGGTGCTTATATTCTCATGAACTTCTTATTCTTTAACATTGTGTAGCACTATTTTAATGTGCACGGTACTTCCACCTCCATTGTATCAATTATTAGCCGGAACAAACCTACCAAGTAGGCATTTTACAGGTAAAAACAGGGATGGTCAAAAAGATTGAATAATATGTTCAAAGTTCCCAGATCTAATGAGTGACGTGGATATTGACAAGATGTATTTATGGTAACTGTTTGTTGTTAATGTTTATGATAACTAAACTAATTTTTATGTATGTTAGCTAAGCTCTAACATAAGCCTTTAATATTATTGTTTCCAATAGATCCTCTCAGCAGCCTTGTGAAGTGTGCAATATTTTTGCTCTCATTTTGCTTATTAGGATAATGAAGCTTAACAAGGTTATACAGCTTATGAGCGTCAAATACTAACATCAGTACTCTAACCTACCATGTTTTATTCCCCAGCATCCTGAACTAGGTCCTCCCATTTATCTCACTGTTCTATTTGTTCCAAAATGCTGACCCTAGGTTAGAATTATTCACACTTGGAGATCTAGTATTCCAGGTTCAGTTGTCACATGGATCAATTAGCCCAGAACTGGGGAACCTCACCCATAACAATTCGGGCCAAGGCATTTGTAAAGACTCATTATTGGTCACTTGGGGAAACAAGGGAGAGTATGTCTGGCTCAGCAAACTATATCTCCACAGCCAGATAAATAGCCCCAGGCAAATGGTGTACTGCAGATGGATCAATGGCTGCCACTTCATACTGAACAGACAGCACATAAATAGGACAAAGTCCTCAGCTGTGCACTGAGACAGCCCACAAAATCCTTAGCTGAGCCAATGACTTCTAAACAAGCAATTCCTACCAGAAAGCAATTCCTTTACCTGCATGTTCACTGTCTGGAAAAAAAAAAAAAAAAAAAAAAAAAAAAAAAAGAGCCATTCATAACCAGACTCTCAGTTATAGGATGAATGACCTTAGATTTATAGTAGAGAAATAACCATGATGACTGTTGACCTGCTCCAAATTTGAAAGCAAATAAGCCTAACGTTCCTAGTAGTTTTCTCATGTTATGCTGAGATCAGCTCTTCCTTGAGTTAAACAGTCGTTCTCAGAAGTACTGTTTACGTACACTATATGGATATCTGTCTAAGTACTCAGGTAATACAAACTGGGAGTGTTTTAACCGGATTAGTAACTTTAAAACTGCAGTTGTTTTAACATCTGTGGTGTGTATTTTACCAGGAAGCAGTAATTTCCCTATTTAAATAAGCCCATCCAAAAAGCTATTCCCAGTCAAAACAGAAAATGTAGTTAAAAGGATTCTTGAGTGAAGCCAATCCAAAAGCTTCCTTCAAATTTTAGTCATTAAGGCTTAGCTTTGGTAGCTACTTTTAAAATTACTGCCCAAAGTTTTTTTTAACTGAACACTAACTAGTTCTAATTCTAGCTATTTTCCTCCAAAATGAAAAATCATAAAACAGGATTTCATGTCAAATAAATTTGGGTAACTTCGAAATGTACATTTTCCTTCTTAGAGATTTGTAACTTGCATTGCCATAACAAAGGCTCTGAGAAGTCCCACAGTCAATAAACCTGCTTAATCTAGTTTAAAACTAGGTTTTCAGAACTTACTTTACCCAGCAGTTTTGTTTTGTTTTTTTGTTTTTTTTTCTTGAAACGTCATTAGCATTTCTAAACATAGAGTACACATGGACACCAGGAAGGGAACAAGACACCAGAGACCAGCTGAGAGTGGAGGGTGGAGGAGGGAGGAAGAGGGTGGAAAAACTACCTGTCAGGTACAATGCTTATTACCTGGGTGACAAAATAACCTACATACCAAATGCCTATGGCACACAATCTACCTATGTAACAAATCTGCACATATACCCCAAACCTAGAGAAAAATTTTTAAAAATTAACATTAGCATTTCTCAGAATTGTTTAGAAGGTGCCAATCTGGCTGAACGTGCCATATAATACCAGGTTCTACGAGATGACAAAACTGCTTCAAACTCACCCAGATGTCTATTTTTCCTTGGGTCTATTTTGAAACCAGATAATGCATTATTTTTAAACAAACAGACCATTTAAAACTTCTCCAGTTAATATGCAAATAGTTAAGTTTAATAAGTCTAGGTTTAATAAGGAAGAGGCTAATATTTGACTGAGTTCCACAGTGCTTTCATCAACTGCATAGCACACGAACCATCATAGGTAAAATACCGGACCACAAAATTCACATTATCAAGTTCAGGTTCAGAGATATCCCTAATAGCAGAAGAGTGTGTTGCTCAATGCATATTTGCCATTTAGCAATTCTTACCAGCAGCAAGGAACAACTGATTACAGTAACAAGTTTATTTCAAATATTTCAGGAAAATGGGTTGAGGGACTTTTCTGTATTTCTTCATTGTTTGAAAGACTTTATTGGAAGAGATGTATAATTCTCACACACACACACACACACACATACACACACACACACAATAGTATCTGGGGTTTGAGATTTATTTTTGTATAGTATCAAGCCAATGTACTGACTCTCATTTCAATAATAGATCTGCAGGCATTTGCAAGGCATAGTCATTAGCTTATCTTTAAGTAAATATTTTGATTGTCAGACAGCTCGTTGCAAACAAGGTTCTTTTCCAAACTCACTCCTGATACATCCAAGCCCATTTGCACATCATTCCTTTAATAATCTGTGTCTGTGCTAAAATACAAAATCATCCTGAGGAAGAGAAAAGCAGGCTTTCCAGGCGTTTCATTTAAAAGGGCTCCAGAGCATGTGGGTCCCAGTTCTCTTTCAGTTCTGTGGTCTTTACTATGCTACATTACCATAAAGCTTAGGAAATGAGCTATTACACACCATCATCCCTCCTAACCGCTATCACAGAAAATCACACACTCACAGAACAGCATTAATTGTCAGAATTAGCAACCATTTAAAAGGCAGCTGTTCTTTCACTCTTAAATAGGCTCCAAATTTCAGATCTTCTCCCTGCATTGGCCGCTCCATCTATTGCTCTTACACATGCACACACATACGCACACATGCACACAATGGCTCTTTAGTCAAACACGTTTTAAAATTCTCTATATTCATTAAAAAAAAAAAAACAAGAAAATATTGTCAAGCAACATTTTTCATCCCAATACTTGCCATCGTTGTTACAACTGGCTGGAAAGCTTCCATGCAGGAAGCACTTTTCAAAGCTCCAGGTGGAAGGTCTCTGTTTTGTGTGGGTTGAAAGAAAAAAAGAGCAGTATCTCTTTAAGAGTCAACAGTAAATTAACTTGCCCAAAAGAGTGAAATAATTAGCAGTTAGTAGCTTATTAAAAGGATGGCAAAGGCCAAGCTGCCATCTGGGATCTCCAGTTTCTTGTGATTGTTATTATGTCAAGATGTGCAAGTCGCATTAGGTTTCATGTCACCATGCCTGCCCTTGCTTTACATGTACATTTTAATGAAAGATACGGCACTTTTACAATCAGACGTCCATCAGAAAGTGTTATTAGTCTGGCTTTTTACAAAGCATATGGTCTTTTCCACCTGTGCTATTCTGCTTACCACTAAATGCCTTAGGAAAAGAGAAAAACTCAATAATATCAATTAGATATTCTCTTTGTATAGAGGCAAACCTGAGCTTCATCAAAAACAGGGCAAAGCTACCTCACAAGAGGACAATATTTTTGCTTCTATTTACACACAGTGAAAAACCACACTCCCTTGATCTCTCACAAGGTTAATCCTTCTTAATGAAAGTTAAGCAATCTAGAGCCTGCCTACTGATTATTACATGGATAAACACAATTTTGGAATGCATGGGGAAAATACATGTATTTATTAAAAATAAATCGCAATTTAAAAAAATAAATCAACCAATAAAGAAAAAGAATTAATGGCAGAAAGAGTCACAACAGAACCTTATAGTGATGGACACATTCTATTTCTTGATTTGGATGGTATTTACATGGGTATATACAGGTTAAAAAAAAAAAAAAACTTTAAGCTGTATGCTTAAGAGCATGCATTTTAGACACTTTACACTGTGTATGCCACCTCCAGTAAACAAATAAATAACAAGCAAATAAAAAATTCCCTATGTGTTCACAAAGCACATTTTCTTTTTTGATTCTGATACTGTAAAGCATGGGTGAGCTGACTAAATGATTACCTAACAATTTCCCTTTAAAATAAAAACAATTAATTTAAAAACTGCATATATAAAAATACATCAAAAACAAAGCATTTAAGACTTTTTACTTGAGAGGTGGTTGTTACATCTGAAAGCTATTTTCAAACTCCCATGGACTGTGAGCAAGGTGTCAGAGGGGTGGGTCCATGTTTGCTCAGTTTCTGTGTACTCAGTACCTAGCATATCATCGGCTCTCCACCAATATTTGTTGAATGCCAAATAAGCATTGCTTTTCTAATATTGAAGCAGAGGATCTGCTAAAATTTGATAGATGTCACCCTGGAATCTATTATTTTCTGTACACCTACAAATGGAAACTACATATAAAAAACACTATATACCAGTATACACCTATTAATATGTATTTGTGCAAATTCTACCTATACTCAGATATACACTGCCCTACACACCTAAGAAAGAGACCATGGCATGTACAAAGCACATGGAGAAATGCACTCTGCTTGTTCTCTCATTAAATATCTTTCCATCAGGCTACTCGTTCAAATTCTTTACAAATGAGATGTATCTTAAAGACAACACAATTCAAAACATTCTTTGCCTGTAGGTGCTACCAAAGTCAAGTTTATGTGTGTATACATATTGATCTACAGTTGAAAATTATATATCTTCTAAGACTAACCAAGTCGACTAGATAAGCAAAGGTCTATACAAACAGAGAGATCATTATTCCTACCTTAGAGGAGAAAGTGTTTTATGACATGTAAACACAGACATAAAATCTATAAGTAATCAATAAATCCAAATTGATCACGGAGGAGGAAGAAACAGACATGTTGCTTCAAAATCTGAGAAATAATCTCTTTTATGTGTTGTCAATTGGAATTTAATTAAAACATTCCACTGATACATCATCCATTTTATTAATACATCTACAGTTCATATTTACACATTTTTAATGCTCAAAAAAATCCATGAAAAAAAATGTCTTTGGTGTCCAGTGACAATTTCTCAACAAGAAAAAAAACACTTTTCCTGTTTTCCAAGCATCATTTCAAAGACATCACTGCCAAAAACATAGAGCTGCTAAAATCAAGCAATTTGCTTTTTATGTTTAAAATAAACCTATTTTCCCCCACAGACTTTCAAAACATTAGAAGAAAAAATACATGGAAAACAGGCTTCTTCAAAAAACAAAGCGATTTTATATTCGTTGTCAAGAGGACAAATCAGTGGTGGATGAGAAACAGATGAGACAAGAGATGGAAATGTAATATTGCCCCTACTTTATTATAATTAGATATTTATAGAGCACAGATGAGTTTATTTTCATAATTAGTGGCTGGCATTAGTAAACGAATTTGCATACACAGTTGGCTATCACAGCAGTAACTTATTTTCGGGGCTCTTGAGTCCTAGCAGGGACAAGAGGGGCTCAACTCCTCAAATCAGCTTTCTTAATGTTATTACCAGCAAAATGCAATCTACATGAAATCATGTTCAAATTCATGTAGCTTGATTGTTTCTTTCCAGTTTGGCCAGTGTTGATTAGCTCAGCATTAGAAGGCCAGTGATCAAATCTACGTGGGAAAAATGCACATCAACAAATCAAAAGGGCCATCTAAACTCTAACAGACTAGAATAGATCTTAGGGTTAATACTGTCTAATCCAGTGAATACAAAGCTCTGTAGAGCAAAAGAAAAAAGAAATTAAGGCCACCCGCCAACCTAGCTGCACTAAAGGTTTAAATATCAGTTCTTGGCCATTACTGAAGATGTCAGATACCTCTCTCCCAGGTCATTCTCTGCATTCTCCATACCCTCCTCACGCTTTCCCACACCACTCTACCAAATCAGCTGTAACAAACACATAGACCATCCTCTCCGATGGCATGCCAAGGGTAAGAAGGATTCCTGGTACCCTGATCACAGCCATGGACAAAGAAAATTAATCAAACTACCTCCCACTGTTGACATCCAGTAAGAAATCTTGATGGAATCTTTTTCACCTCCCTTCTTCTTAAGCCAAAGGTCAAAAACTTATGGCCCATGCACCAAATCATCTGGCAGGCAGGCGCACACCTGCGTGTGTGTTCATACATACATACAGAGAAGATAACCTTGAGAGGACACTTTTATCACGTCGACTTCTGGCTTTTCTTGAGCATCTGGTGACTGCACCTGGATCCTTGTGTGGCAGCACTCAGCTGGAGCAGAGTGGAGGCTGCTGCCTTTGACACATCTTGTGCTCTACAGTTTGCCATGATCCCCACCATGACCTATTGCTTCTCTTACCCCAGGACGCTACTTATCCCGAGGTCTACTTCATAAGACTAGTCAGGTCCCTGTTGGCTTTTGAGTCTGTGACCCCTGCCCTGAGTTCAGTTTTAAGGGAAGATATTTGGTAACCTCCCCAGAACAAGCAATCCCCAAATGGACTAGAAGAAGGGGTAGGAGGCCAAAATACACTCTCCTTAAACAGTGGCTGTCAAAACAGCTGACCAAGGCTGGTGGCTGAAGTCCTCTAGGTGAGCCTCTTCTAGGTAAGTTCACGCTTGTTTTTGGCTGTGTCCTGCCAACGGCTTCCTGAACAGAGTGGCTTTTGTTATAGCCTACTCACCCTGCTCGGTTTTGTAGATTTAACTTCCCAATTCTCTCCACTATGGGTTTACTACTTCACCACTCAGCTCTAAAAGAATGACAACATCTGAGGCATATTCCTTCTTTTCTCTGACAAACGTCTAAGAATAAATTCAAGACCTTCTCCACATTTATTTTGGTGTAATCTATAAAATTTTCCCTCTGACACTTGCACACGCAGGGCCAAGAAACAGCCGTGGGGAGGAGGAAACTGGAGCCAGAACATGCGGTCTCACTTCATGGCCTGTTGGGGCTCCTTTGCTCGTTGATTTGGGGTCATGAGAGTTGTGATAAGAGGCACATATTAGTAAGTGGAGTGGTTCTATTAATAACACCAGTGTTGACAATCTAATCTCGTCTATCTCCCCTCCTCCCATATCTAAAATCAATTGTTTAATTCAGTTAAACCATTACTTAATTTTGTAAGCATTCATCAAGTACAACTCTGGCCATAGTACGGAGCTGGTGGGGAATGAGTGACAGAGAGGGCAAAGACACAGCCTTGGCCTTTTGTGGGACAGGTTGCGGGGAGTGGATTGAAACACATGAGTAAATGTGACTCAAGGCAGTTTGGCATAGGTACCTTATAACACAGCACAAAGTCTGGCAGACCTAGGAGCCCTGGATCTTGAAGGATAAGAGGGAGAAGCATGTTCAAGGACATTCAAGAAAGAGAGTGGAGCTTGAGTGGAAGTCTGAAGGCAGGAGAACACGGTGAGGATGCAAGCAGAGTGACCTGGGGACTTTTGGAGATGGGAGAGCTGGCAGGGGTGACGGTGGGCAGGGGGTTACGCCCACTGAACACAAAGCGGGGAAGGCATCTTGACAATTATACAACAAGAATCTACCCAAAGCTTTTAAACAGATGAGCTACATGACCCTATTTAATTTTAATTTCACTTTCTTTTCACGTTTAGGAAGATGAAAGACAGCAGGATAAGAAGGATTAGAGATTTTGAGTCCTTTCTGCATGGAACACACTATGCTAGACACATCTGGATGTTAACAAATACATTTGTCTTCAACTCATGTGCACTCTAGTAGAGGGAGTGGTCCAGTTCCCAACTAACTTTCCTATAAATTGTTAGGGCAGTCCGTGGAGGAACAGCCTAACTCTGAATAGAGGAGTCAAGGAAAATATCACATAAGAAATGAAACATATATATATTTTTCAATGGGCAGAAAAAAGGGGATGCGGGACTGTGAAAAGGTGGAGAAACAGAATAAGCAAAGGTAAGAGATGAAGAAATTCTAGTGAGGTTATTTGGTATTCCACTTGGCTGGAGCAGAAATTTTGTAGCTAGGCTTAACAGGGGAGTGGGATAAAGGTAAGCAGGACCATATGGGGGAAGGCTTTAAAAGTGAGATCGCTAATCCTGCATTCCATTTAGTGGGCAGCAGAGTTTAAGCAATTCTCAACCACTGGATAGACTAGAAGAGAATCGAGGCAGAAAGACTAGTTAGGAGAGGGCAGTAACTGAATAAATGCTAACCGGAAACTGATTCAGGGAGCTGACAGAGATGCAAGAGACATTTGGAGGAAAGTCTCAACAACCTTTCTCTCTACCAAATGCCTGGGAGTAGGAAGGTTCAGGAAGGAGAATGATAGAAAGTAATTCCTGGGTTTCACACCTGGTGATAAGGGGGTTGGGAACTGCATCGACTCCATTAAGGGAGACATCATAAAGGGAAGCTGGTTTGTGGGCAGATGATATGAAGGTTGACTCTGAGCCTACGGAAGTGCCTCGCTCAGTGCAGCATTCACATAGATGTGTGTTACAGAGAATGCAAAGCAGTAGGCTGGAAATTACGACAGGTCAGTGAAGGCTATAGCTAGAAGGCTTAAACATGGAGGTCACCCTTGCATCTGAGAGAGGCAGTGTAGAGTGGGGTTTAGTAGCACAGATTCTGGTTTTGATTCCCATTTAGTAGTCATCGACTTACATTATGTGACTCTGAGTCTTATTGTTCTTATTCATAAAACAAGAATAATGCCACCACCTACCTCACAGACGTGTTGTGGCATTAAGTGTGACAAGCCCATCAAGCATATAGCACAATGGCTGGTGCGTGAGGAGCACTCTGCAAGTGTTTTTGTTTTTGTTTCTTTTTTTTTTTTTTTGAGACAGAGTTTCACTCTTGTTACCCAGGCTGGAGTGCAATGGTGCGATCTCGGCTCGCCACAACCTCTGCCTCCTGGGTTCAAGAATTCTCCTGCCTCAGCTTCCCCAGTAGCTGGGACTATAGATGCGTGCCACCATGCCCAGCTAATTTTTGTATGTTTAGTAGAGACGGGGGTTACACCATGTTGACCAGGATGGTCTTGATCTCTTGACCTTGTGATCCACCCACCTCGGCCTCCCAAAGTGCTAGGATTATAGGCGTGAGCCACTGCGCCCGGCCTCCGCAACTTTTAGCAGCTGCTAGTATTGGTAGTAGCATCGACTCAGAAAAAGAAAATAAAATGCTCACGTGCAAAATCTAAAAAACACTCAAAACACCTATGTTATAGGATGCCGTAGGGAACTGGGGAAAGACGAGGAGAAAGACAGAGACTGACTCTAATCTGTTGTCACAGGAGCCAGTGAGAGAAGGAAGAGGCAACAGTGCCACATGCATCAGAAAAGTTGAGTCCTCAGCAGATTGGTGGCTTTGCCTATGAGGAGGTCACTGGCAGCCTTCCACTGAGCAAAATCAGCGGAAAGGTGGAGATACAGCCAGATGTAGCCCTTTAATCATTTATTCCTCTTCCTCTCCCCACTTTCCCACCCACCTCCTTTCCAAAGATACCAACTTAGCAATGGGGTAAAGGTTCCCCATGACAGATTTCTGAGAATGAAGCCACCTGGGATTAGCATAAAAGTAACAGACAATCAACCAACCCCAAAGTGGAAAGGACTGAACTGCTCCCACGGCAACCACACATAACTTTTCAAAGACCCAGAAAAGCATAAAACTCAATAAGAGATAGCCAGTTCACAGATGCGTCACAGAATCCACGTTTTCAATAACTTGTCAGCCCTTTTTTCTTCAACATCTTCGTGGCAGAAAACACATTTCCTACTTTGGTTACTTGCCAGTTCTTGAAGGAAGAGAGAGTACACAGATCCACTGAGATAGGAGCTGGAGAGTTAGGAAGGTACTAGGGAAGACTAGATGCAGATACATATTTATAATTTATCAATTAACCTCTCCCTTCACTCCTAAACAACTAATCCAATTTGAGCTGGTGAGCCAGGTTCTCTAGGCTTGGGTCTCTGACAGCTTTGATTAGAAATGGATGAGTTACCCAAAGGTGTGACGTGATGAAAGGCATGTCAGAGTGTTGGCGGCGCAAGCTCACTCGCTCAGCCCCTCTCCTTTCCTCTGCCCACCTGGCAAAATGCTGGCTTTGTAAGTTAAAATTCTATGTTATCTCTTTCTCCTCTTCCTCCTGACTCTGTAACACATTTTCATTCCCATATTCTTTCACACCCTCCCATTCCCACCCTTCTGAGACCATCACACCATCAGAAAATTCTGAATCCCACATATGCAGGAAATACAACACAGGAAAAAAAGAAATAAATACATATCCCCCCAATTCCACATTAAATAAAATTTCAGGCAATTCACCAATCCTCTCCCTTTCTTGTCTATCATCCTTCCCCCACCGATGTTATCCCCAAATTCAGTTATTCCAAGTAATAGCAACGGTGATACATTATTTCATACTTCCCCTGTTCCATCAATACATTTACTGGGAGGGGATCTTAGAACAGCCTGCATGGAAGTAACATGTATCTTCCCCACACTGCATAACCGCTTTCAGCGTCCCCTGTTCCTGCTAGAAAGAGTATGAGATCATGCGGAAGGCCCGCCCTCAGTTTAGAGGGAGGCAGGCCAACACAGAATCATCCCCAAACACTGAACATGAAGTGCACTGAAGGGAGATGATAGCATTGGCTTTTTATTTTTATTCTTATTTTTCAATCATTGTTAAAAGCATTAATTTATAATCTGGACTGTACTCAGAATCGACAATCCTCTTGGATGCATGAATATTTCAAAAGGCAGATTGACAGTTATAATGATAAAAAATAAAGTGAGCTCTACCTTTACTTCTACCTACAGAAATGAAGTGAAGGTCCAATTAAGGAGAGGAAGCATGGTGTCCACCATGGAGGCGGCAAGAGAGGGAGAGAGACAGAGAGAGAGAGAGAACAAGGAGAGTCAAACATCAGCACACTGCAGACACACAAAGAGACGAAAACACGTACAACAGAAACTCACAACAGTAAAGGCAGCAGCATCAAAAAAAACCTGAGGAGGCAGCACAAAACAAACATACAATGTAGAAGCTTAAACAAGTGGTAACACTGTGACCAGCAAGGCTGCTCCATCAGCTTCACGTTCAAGCTGTGTCCCATTCATTTATTTTCCGTCCCATCCTCAGAAACATGACAAAGTCGGCATGCAAAAGCACTGGACAGCCACATGTATGCGAAATGGCATGCACTTAATTGATCTAAAAATGGTTAGGGAACATCTCGGAGAAGCTAGGTTCTCCTGTATTTTCCCAACATTAATATGAATTCTGAGGACCAAGAGGATAACATAGGTGTATAGGTGGTGTACACACAACATACATAAATATTTCCACATCTATTTATGGGCATCAAAAACAAATTATCAAGCTTCAATGGAAACCAGACAGAAGCCTCCTTTATGTTAAAGGAATAAGGAAAAGGAAGGGAGTACATTGGTGAGAAGAAGAGCATCGGTTTTTTTAGGTAATCATCAGACGGGTGAGAACAGACAACGGGGTAGAAAGTGGAAAAGAATGAAAGGAAGAGGAATGCAGTCAAAGGACCAACTTAAAAACAGATTAAACTTCAAGTGGCAACTTAAAATATTAGTAGCACCGGTCACCCAGAAGAATTCTGCATCCTCTCTTGAAAACCTCTCGAAAGAGGAATTCACAACATCCACATTTGTAATTATTTCTTTCTCTCTTTCTAGAAGGTACCAGACTTATTCACCCAGAGCATGGCTGTATCTGAAGCTCTGTGTGTACACATAAGGAATATAATAGAGGTTCTCCAAATGCTTTTCATACCAGTGTTGGGATTTAGCCTTCCAAGATATCCATGCTGCATCAGTGTGTCTGCAATAAGCTAAATTAAGACCAAGGAAGTCCCCATCAGCCAATCCCATCTGCCACACTCTGCCCTATGATGCACTTAGTTCTCCAAGCCACAATAAAAGCTCAAAGGACTCCCAAGGGGCAGCTGGGATCATAAAGCTAAAGAAGGAAAGAGGGAAAAAAAGAATGGCGGAGGAGGTTACTGGGACTCTTAAGAGCCTGCTTTTGATGGTGTAACTTGTCACCAAAGTTGAGCCACTGAATTCTAGCAATTCATAGAGCTCAGTTTCTCCCACTTCACAGAGATGTGCTTAACTCTCTCAAGCTACCTGGACACTGGTCAAACATCAGACACATCTCCAACTCATGTCAGACACATCTCCAACTCATGTCCACCTCACAGTCACTTGCTGTTGGCACTTCCTTCCCTCACTCAACTGCAAGAACAGAGATTTCATTTCAGTCTCTCCTGGAGCCCCTTCTAATACTATGGAACTCACCCAATCTCCTCTCCCAGTTCTATTTTTTGACATACGTTCTCTACCAAACCATCTCTTCACTAAAAGTTCTGGAGTCCACACCACTGATCTTGGCTTAGGTCTGGAGGATACGCTTACATTGGAAAAGTAGGCTTCCTCCTTACCCTGCTTTGTCAGTTCAGGATGCCCTGGACTGCCCACTTCCACAGCTAACTGGAGGCCATAAACAAACTTCTTTCAGCCTTGGGTGGTTCCTTGATCTGATCATACTGCCCTTTATGGCAAAAATGTCTGATGAGCTCAATGTCAGGGAGCAGGGGAGGGGAGGGAGGAGAGGTCCCACCCTCCTCAAAAGATCAAGAAAAACAGGAATATATGGAATGATCCCTCTTTCCCATTTTTTTTTTTTTGGTCCTCCAAAAGAGGGGCTGAGCCCCATGTATATTTCAACAAGACATAGTCGAGAAAAATTACAGTTTTTTGGTTACAGGGCAAGGTAGGTAGACCAATCTTGCAATCATCCCAAGGCTCAGAAGAAACACAATAGCAGCAATTGAACTGTGAAGGAAAAGACAATTTTAAGTAGGCTCAGCTCTCAAATTCTGATTTAGGCTGATAATGTGGAAAATTTTTATTTAGGAGAAAAAGGCTTCATTCACAACCCACCCTGTGCTTAGCTGAGCTGAATTTCCTGCCCAGTTCATTCCTTGCATATTTGAATATTTTAGGTTGCAGATGCTGAATTTACAAATCTTTATATGCAGTTTTCTTCAGGGTGTATAATGAGTTAGAATTCTGCCATGAGGACATTAGCATGTTCTTTAGGTGGTTTTTGCTTTTATATAAAACTGAAAACAGTCAAACCCCCAAGGGTTTCCTTTGACCATGGAGGGCAGATCATCATGGGCAGTGGAATGGAGGGGAAGACAAAAAGAAAACCGTTCCTCAGAGGGAACTCAGGGAGGAGCCCAGCTCCTCTCCCCAGACCTGGAGCCCCGGCAAGGGGCCTGGGGAGGAGCAGGAGGAAGTTAACCGCTTGGTTGCTCTGAAATTAGCTTCATTCACCCCCATTATCGACACCGTCATGCCTGGTTTCATGCTTCCCTCTCGGATGCAGCCCAGCAGGGCCAGCGCCCAGGATGACAAATGGCAGTGGAGAATGGAGAAGCCAAGGGGACAATGGGGGTGGGAAACCACGATGCATCAGGGAAGGTGCCCCACCCCCACTGCGGGGTGGCCCTGCAGCCAGCCTGGCCCAATGCAGGAAGGACAGGCAGCAAATGGCCTGCCAGTGACGATGAGGCTCTGTGACCAGCCAGAGGCACGAAGGCAAGCAATTCGGGCAGCTGCAGGACCACAAGCACAAAGCACCTACCTTGTTCACTCATCATAAGGTGGGAGAGGCCTTGAGGCAGGGAACGAGGGGGAAAGGGAAGAGGAGCGGGGAAGGGGAAGGAAAAGGAAAAAAAAAAAAGAAGACAAAGTTAAAATCCCAAATGCAATACAATCTTCTCTTAATTCTAGAGTGGAAAAAGGAGTGTCAGGGGCCACATATTTGCTCACATGTCACAGACTCCACACACACATCCTCTGAGGCATGCAACAAACATAGACACCCCAGCCTTCCTGCTGCTCAGCAGAAAGCCTGGCTTTCTGGTTTACCGTCTTGTGTTTGCGGACCTGCTCTGGGCCTAATCTCGAGAACTTCCCTTTTACTGTTGTTCTATGCCATAGATAGGATTTGAGATAGATCTGTTAAAGATTAAGTCCCTTGGGAAGCAGACTTAAGATGCCAGTAAAGCAGGTTTCTTTCTTTTAAATAACTTGTCATAGTAATACATGGTCACTGTAGAAACTTGGGAACAGTCATCAGAACAAAAAGAAAAATATCAGTGGCAATCCCACCTTCCAGAGATTATCATGCAACTTTTGTTCTCTAGATAAGTCTTTTCTACAAAAATTGAATCATATGGAATATACCAAATAAGTTCCTGCTTGCGATCGTTGCTCAGACAACCTGGAACTGGTTCTATCACTGTCGTCTTAGCCCAGGGACAATGATATCACTTCTTCCACTTCTCCTCTACCATCTTTCCTAGAAAGTCCTCCACTTGATCAGGGAGGCCTAGCCCAGCACTCAATTGGTTATAAAAGGCATGCAAAGTCCCAGCAAACCGATAAGAGAACCTCTGGATATATGGTTATGGAAGTCAAACAGGGAAATTAAGAGCTCCTTCGTTCAGCAGAGCACACGCCTTGATAAATCTATTTAAAAAAAAGAAAAGATTTTCAACCAGGAACCAATTACACCAGTTATTTGCTCTTGTATTGGTTCTGTTATTACTGGAGACATTTGACAATATCCAAATAGCTCCAGAGAACTTTTACTCTGAGCAAAATTTAGGGATATTGGGGATTAATATAGGGAAAAAACCCTCTAAAGTATGGAAACCTCTAAATGTTTTTGGAGATTACTGGAGATTTAGAAAAGTAATCAGAGGCAAAATATAGGTCAAGTGACTGACTTTTAAAAGATCAATGATATATTAAATACACAGATACACATGCCATAAATGTCATGGGTTCTATTTTTTAAGCAAATTTCATTAAACTGTAATAATATTTTAAATGACAGTTACAGTGTTTGCTGCTCGAGGACCAGGATAAACACGCACGGAAGAATGAGATCATGACAAAACAAGTCATTCTCGTGATTTGTTTTGTTCAAAAAATTTATTTTGGGTCTTTTGTGGGGGGAAAGGAAACAGTAAGAACAGAAGATAAAAGGCCCTAGACTTGGTTAAGAGAAACTTCCACAGAAATAACTGTTCTTAAAATGCCTGGTGGAGTATGTGGAAAGGGGAACAGGAACAGAATAGATGATGAATTCAGTAGGTGACCCTCACCAGAGTGGCATACACCTGTAATCCTAGCACTTTGGGACATCAAAGCAGGAGAATAGCTTGAGTCCAGGAGTTCAAAACCACCCTGGGCAACATAGAGAAACTCTGTCTCTACAAAATAAAAAGTTAAAAATTCGCTGGGGGTGGTGCTGCATGCCTGTAGTTCGAGCTACTCGGGTGGGCATTGAGGTGGGAGGATTGCTTGAGCCAAGAAGTTTGAGGCTGCAGTAAGCTATGATCGCACCACATCACTCCAGCCTAAGTGACAGAACAAGACCCTGTCTCAAACAAAACAAAACAAAACAAAACAAAACAAAACAAAACAGAAAAGATAGAGGAAAACAAAAATAAGAATGATCAGAAGAGCTACCTAAGAGAGTCAAATAGGAGGTGAAAAAAGGCAAACATTTTACTCCTCAGATTAAAGATGTTTGGCAGCTGCAGAAAGAAGTGAGTAGGAAAGAAATGAAGAGTCTTCATTTGACCCACATAAATATTTTTTAAATTTACCAGATTAAGAGTGCACAGGACATCTGGTAGTAGGAGGGGATTCAAACCTCGTAAAAACCACTGCAGTTGCGCCTTATCTTATGTGCTTCCCAAAGTGTATTTCACTGAGGATCTATATCAGCCGCCTTGAGTGCTCATTAAAAACGAAAATCCTGGGTTTCACCCAAGACCTAATGATTCAGAATTTGGGGGAGGAGTAGGGACCAGATCTGAATTTTAAACGTGTTGACCAAGTGATTCCTATGCTTACCAGAACTTGATAGCTACCCCTTTGGAGTGGCATATAAATCAAATTTTGGTAAATTAAATCGTATAATAAATGCACTAAGGGGAACTGGATATTTAATAGAACCCTGCAGCGGATCCTTTTGTAAAGGGAAGAATCCTTTTAAAATGCAAATAACTCACCACCTGTGTTTTTAAAACTCAAATATGTACTTATCAGGTTTTATTAAACTACATACGTAGTTGCAGTATTGCCACTCAAATAAAATGTTGATATTCTTCAACTTATAAAAACCTTAGATAGAAATACTAGGCCAGAAAAGGAGATATGCCATCCTGATGTCAAAACTTTGGTTTTATAGGCAATAAATCAAAATGTATATGAATCAGAGTGACAGGAAACAGGATTGGGGGGAGAAACTACGTAACCATAATATGTTTGTTTTATTTTTCTTTTTGAGAAAAGAATATTCTTCCACTTTCAAGGGCTTTTACATCAGTACATTTTCTTACACAAACCTGTCCTCAGAGCTTGCAGAGTTAAAAACTGGAAACCAAGAATTCCATCATGTCCAGGTCTATTTTGAAATTCTGCTTCTCCGCCTTCTACCTCAAAACACTCCTACTTGCTGCTAAAAATCTCAAGCCCCTCAAGAGTGAATGGAAGAACTAATAAACCAATCATCCAAACAATTCGTGTATCTACCACATGCATAGACTGAATAAGGTTGTGGGGCTACAGAGAAGTGCGAAACTTCACCCCTGACCTCTAGAGTTCAGTCTAGCTGGGAAGGTGTGTGTGTGCTTATATTAACACACACACACACACATACACACATTTGACATGTATCCTGGTACCTGGCAGTGATGCATAAGGGGTTAAGATCAAGAACCTCAGAGCCAGAATTGATTTCCAACTCCGCAACTTTCTAACTTGTGACCCTAGGAAAGTTGTTAAATATCTCTTTGCCTTGATTTTCCTATCATAAAATTTGAATAATAATGCCTACCTCAAAGGTTATTTTGAGGATTAATTAATGTATATAAATTTGTGCCTACACATGATAATAGCTTTTTTTTTTTTTTTGAGACAGAGTTTCCCTCTGCCACCCAGGCGGGAGTGCAATGGGGTGATCTCAGCTTATTGCAACCTCTGCCTCCCGGATTCAAGTGATTCTCCTGCCTCAGCCTTCTGAGTAGCTAGGATTACAGGTGTGTGCCACCACGCCTGGCTACATTTTCAATTTTTAGTAGAGACGGGGTTTTGCCGTATTGACCAGGCTGGTCTCAAATTCCTGACCATAGGTGATCAGGCCTTGGCCTCCCAAAGTGTTGGGATTATAGGCGTGAGCCACGGCCCCTGGCCTGACAAGAGCTTTGTAAGTGTTGTTGTTGATGTTATTTTTATTATGCTATGAAAATATACTGACGTATAAGACACCACCTATTATAATTCCTGACAGACAATAGGTGTTCAGTGTGTGTCTGATGATTGAATGAAAACTGAATGGATAATTGCTAAGTGTCAAATGATTAATTCAGACAATAAGATCTGTAGGGACTAGAAAGAGGGTCCCAGGTACTTAGAAAAGGTTTCTGGAGGAGAGAGGAATTTTAAACAGGTCCTGGAAAATAATTTAGGGTTTAGATGGAGGACTTTCCAGGTAGCAGCATGATCTCACAGGATCATAAAGTGCATTGGTAAGGACTTTTCTGTTCAGCTTTTCAGAAGCAACCAGAACACTGCTGGGCACCCAGTTGGGATGTAATAGCAGGCTATACAAACGAAGGAATGAACACATATGCATAGTTCAAGTAAGGAAAAAGTGAAAGATGATCCTAAGAATCAGAGTATGGAGGTCTTGCATTTCAAGGCTAAGCAAAGTGGACTTGATCTTGTTGCTGATGGGAGACATCAAGGGTTCATGAGCAAAACGAAAAACCCAAGGAAGATGATATTGAAGAAGATTATTTTTGCAATACTGAGGACAAGATGGATTAGAGGAAAAGAGACAGCGGCAGAGAGATCAGTTACAGGGGAAGGGCCTATATTAGTATCATGGCAGCAGGTAAGAAAAGGAAAAAGAGGATTGAATAGGCTTTGGTGATGGATGAGATGCTTAGGAGAGGGGTGGATGGGAGACCGGGGGAAACAGTAACAGAAATAGGAAGGTGTGATGGAGTAGGGAGATGGATTCACGGTGGTGGGGATGAGTTCCGTTTGACGTATAAAGAACTGAAAGAAGGAATCAGCCAAGCCAAAGATCCAATGCACCTTTAACAATGCAGGACTACAGTCTGAGAGAGAGTCAGGACAAATATTAATAGAAGGGCTTCTCACAGCCCCTTCACGGACAAGAGGGTCAGCACCTGTGTACGTGAATGACACCTCAAAGGAAAAGGGGATGGAGCTTTTAGTCTTAACCCGGGAGAAGTTGGGAAATATTAAGATATCCTGGAGACTCTTTTTTTTCTGAGCGTATTCAACATTAAGATATAAACACTGAAATAATTTTATATTCAAAAAAAGAAAAAGGAACTATATGATTTTCCAACATAAATTATAGAAAATAATGCTCAAAAAATCTTAACTGAGGAGGATATAATTAGCAAGAAAGGAAAGAGAATCTATACTAGGTTTGAGTTCTGGGTGTTGTTAATGAGGAAGGGGTAAAAATGAACATGGGCCTTCTAGTTGACCTCAGAAACAGAGGGTCAAATGGCATGCCCATCAGCAGCAATCTCCCAGGCCACACTGGGACCAGCACCTGGCTCAGTTTGGAGTTTCGCATTTATTCTGGTCTTGATATTCCAGGGCTGCCAAAAGAAAAGTCACAGGCTAAAACAGGGGTTTACCGAAACAGAAGGGACCATACCTTTCCAAAACAGACTCACCATAGGCTCTGGCTTTGAGCAGATCTTCAACTATGACTCAAAATCCAGCACCATTAAAGTTCACCTAAGGATGAACAGGAGATGGGCTGGGATGACCTTTTGATAGGCAGGAAATTAAGAGTTGCCAATGTAGAATTCTTGTGGAACTACAATTCCTTTTTTAAAAAAATGTTTACAAAAATACAACAAAAGCAACGGAAGTGTCTCCTGTTTGATGTCACACCCTGAAAAACTGCTACTCCAGCTGGATACCAACAATATGTCTGATACTTTTGACCCTTCCGCCTCCCTCTTTCTAGTCCTATTAATATATTCCACCCTTCTTATGCCTGCCTCTCTGTGGAGCACAGGTTCTCGGGGTACAGAGAGGAATAAGAAGAGAAAAAGATCACCAGGAGGTAAGACATACAAAGTTGAAATTGCCTTAGAATAGATTGCAAATGATATGTAAATTATATGCAAAGAACACGTAAGGCCCTCTAAACTATGTTACACCCTTTGGGAAAATCCCCATGGAGATAGCTATAGCTGCTTTTGCAGCTCAGGAAAATGGAAATGGCTATGAAAGCAAAGTCATTTGTAAGCGGCTGTGGCCATCATGAAGCCTGTCATGAGAATGACTAATACAGAGAATAGAAACCATTTACTGAAACAGGCTAGAGGAAGATGTAATGTTCAGGAACCAGGCCAGAAGTTGAAGGTCTCCATCATTTAAGCTAATACTGTCTCCCTCAAACCTATACTATCCCACCCACCTCAGATGGTTTTCAAATCCATCCTTCTTTCCTTCACCCTGGCTGGGTAATTGGCGAAAGTATTTCAGAAGGATGGAAGTCACTCACGGGGGGAGAAAAAAAGAAAAAGATTCAGGAAAAAAAAAAAAAAAAAAAACAAGTTATCTCTGCCAAGACTTTTATTTCACTTGCTTTCAGAGTAACTTTTATCCCAGTGAAAAATCCACATATATCATCTCTTTTTTTCATAGTGAAGTAGAGAAATTAAATGTCACTAATTGCTGCAAGTGCCAAGTGCCAACGATGAATTCTTATGAAGCCACAAGGACTTTTTAAAAGAGTAATTACATAAAATCAGAAGGTCATGGAAACACTCACCTGACATTTCTGGAAGAACTAGGGAGATATTGAAGGGGAAAGAAGGTGGGACCCCCAAAATACAGAAGCCAAAAGTGTCTGTAGGGTGACCAAGAATTTGGAAAGAAGGGGAAAAACACCTCATGTTGTTCAGATTTACATTTTAAAGAGGAAACAGGCTTAATAACCCCCCAAAATGACCTGGGAATGAAAAAATTTTATCTTCCAGTTGAAACACACATCTTGACATTTTAAGCACTAAAGAGAAGAAATTCTATTAACTTGGTAAAGAGAATTACAATAACAGCTAATATTTGTTGGTTATTTATCACAGACAAGGCATGGCTATGTGTTATCTCATTAAATACAACTCTGTGGGAAAGACATTGCTATCCCATCAATTTCACACGTGAGAAAACCGAGGCTGAGAGCTAAAGTCACATTACCTTAGTGAGGGGTGGAGTGAGGACTCTGCACCAGCAGATGGGCTTTCCAGCCTGTGATGGTAACCGTGACACCAGTTACCCTCACTAATTCAGTGTTAATGGAGAGGAGAGGAGGCATATCTCAGGGAATCCAGAAGCAAAAAATAGTGACTAGACATCAACTTCATTTATGACCCTGGCCCGGCATAGTTTAAAAGAGCCCTGGGAAGCCCTTTTAAATGGCTGTCTTCTGCCTCTCCTCAATCTTCCTCCACAAAATCTACTAAAACATGAAATTCTTCCTTCCCCAAGTTATCCAGTGGCATAAAGCCACTCCTCTCTTTAAAATGCAAATTTCAACATGAGGCACACTCAGACTCCTCAGTCATGGATACTGTCATGTGTGAGATCATCAGGGCAGCCAGGGTAAAGGTCTCTCTTCCAAGACAGGGGGCATGTACAGGAGCTTTTCAATAGAGAAAGACAGACACGCAGGCTGCAGAAGTCTGCCACTGTGAGCGGGAGAGAAGGCACAGGGGACACGGTGGAACTGAGAAGAAGAATGCTTACAGGAAAGGGGAAGGATCTGAAGAAACCTTCTGCCCAAGTCCTTTTTTATTTTTTTGAGACAAGGTCCACTCTGTTGCCCAGGCTGGAGTGCAGTGGCACAATCGTGGCTCACTGCACCCTCAAACTCCTGGGCTCAAGCGATCCTCCCACCTCAGCCTCCTGAGTAGCTGAGATTACAGGCAAAATCCATAATTTTGTCTTAGACCAGCCCCTCCCTGAGTAATTCCATGACCTTCATTGTAAACTTAAATATCCTTTTTCTTCCCAGGCTTCACTAGTTCCTTACAGCAGAGCCTAGGCCTGCTCCACATCTGGATCAATGACATGTCTGAAGTCATTCATGGCATGCTATCTGGATGTTGTGATGACCTAAACCTGAAAATAATTTCTTAGCTATAAGAATTAGGGTCCAAATGGATGAGAACAGGCAAAAGTGAAATTTCATTTTAAAGCCTAAATGTAAATGTTGGCACTTAAGTTCAATCCTCTGCCCTCAACCAACCAAAATAAAAGTGTTCAACAGTCTCCCCTTTTCTCAGCATTGTCTGTGCCAGACGTAGGGTTTTGGTTCAGTGTATGTTGCTGTACATTAGGAGAGGCATTAATCAAGTGGGGTATTCATTCCAAAGGAGAATACCTAGGATCATGAGACCCAAAGCATGTCGACATACAGAACTGCTCAAGGAACTACTATGTGCAGCCCAAACAAGAGAGAGCTAGGCAAGAACATGAGAGCTACCATCAAGCGTTTTTAAAGTAGTACACGCACGATGGAAAAAAAAAAAAAAAAGCAAGCACATTTGGCATGAACAGAGAATAATAAAGAAAAAATTTCACTTGCCAGAAATGCCACAGAAAAGAGTCAGAATGAGGCTGTAAGAGGTAACTACCAAAAAGTCCTCCCAACTCTAAGATTCTTTGCCTTTATGAATTCAGAGGATCTCTAAAGAGACCAAGAAACATATTGAGCTGAACTGTATTAAACTGCGGATGAGTGACTGGTTTTGACCCATAAAAATGGTGGTTTCAAATGGTTGAAATCCCCAGAGAACACTACCCATAATCAGAATGGTAGGCTTCAACAATAGCTTGCCACCACTACAGTCAAGCTATACAAAGCTTCAAATAATCACCTAACAGCAATTATGAGCTAATACACAGGATAATCAACTGTTTACATATAGGGTTTTGGCTCTTCTACCAGCTTTACACAGTACTGAGAATGGATCAAATAGTTGGACTGATGATGATGATTTCCAGAGACACAGAAGAGAGAGATCCTGCCAGTAATTCTTCAAGATAGGGGTTGTCCAGATTCAAGCCTCTGGGTTTTGCCCTTCCATGATACCACCATGTTCATCCTCACCACCTAGTCCTGTGTAATATGTAATCATACCAGCCTGCTCACTGTTGGCCACTAGACCAATATTGTTATTATGGCATGGTGGCTGGACTGAACAGAATGGGTTTCTTCCTATCACGCCCATGAGTAACCAACAGCTTCTGTATGGCCTAACTACAGGGCAGGGGGAAAGAATGTCTACAGCATATTTCCAAGCTGTTCCATCTCTTAACGGGGAAGAAGTGGTGAGATTTCCTCATTCATGAATGCCATGGAAGACAGACAAACATAGTTATGCCCATCACTCTAAGTTCTAAAGGACCAGCAGTGATGACTTAGAAAAGAATCATTCTAAAGGAAAGAAAGTCTTTGCTCTCCAGCTGTCAGGGACTTTCCTAAAATCATTCATGAATGACATGAAGCTAGAAGGGACAGCTGATGCACTAGATAAAAGCACTGCACCCAAACAGACCATAGTGTGCTGGATTTTTAAAATCCAAGCTGGATTTAACAAAGTCAAAGAATGATCCCAAGCTTTAGTCAAATAAACCAACTGCACAAGTCTAGAAGGGGGAGAGAAATGGCTTAGCAGCAGGGCACACAAAAATAGTAAAGGCTTTCATTGACGTTAAGTTCAATTAATACTATAATCTTTTTTATTAAGGCTAAGATATTTGGTGCTGTCATTAATAGATGTCTAGTCTAGAAAAAGGGTATCCTGGGACTATTCTATAATGGACTGATCCCAATCATGTTCATAATACTTTATGTGGTGTGGGCATCCTTCTTTGGAAAGGACACAGAAAATAAAATATGCCATTTTTCAGAGAACAGTGACCTGGAAGAAAGAATTTAAACCCCTCACAGGAAGAATGTCTAAAAAAACTGGAGATGTTTTTGCTTTTAGAAAAGAAGACCCTTAAAGACAAAGGCCCTGTCTTCAAACACTGGGAGTGTAATTAGAGCTATTCTGTGTGTCTCCAAGGGCTGGAAGCCACACAGGTGGTAGAGGCTACAGCAACTTGGGATAAGAAAGAGCTTTCAAACATTCAGTGCTGTTGGAATGGAATGGAAAAGCTAAAGGAGCAGTGAGTTACTCATCTCTGAAGCGGTCCAAGCCAAGTCTGAATTAACTCCTACAGAAGAGATCCAAAAATTAGGTGCACAGAAAGCCTTGACAATCCATTGGCCCTCATCCTTCCCTGAAATGTTGATTCTAACCACAGTTTTCTGAGCACCTACAATGTAGCAGGCAGTGGGATACAGGCACGGATAAGTCTCTGTTCTCAGAGAGTAAGACACTGCTGCTCTTCAAGTGCCCATGGTGGCAGATAAGGGGGCCAGAAAATACACAGCTGACTATAGTGTATCATCATGATGGCTTTACTAGCCCTATGACCTAAAAGCCATGGGGAACTCAGAGGAAGATCATCAACCCATCCTCCCTTCTACCTCCTCTTCACAGTCTCCGACACTACCCATAATATATGTGGGGATATAAAATTGCGGTGAAGAGTGAAGCTTTCAAGTCCCTTCACCTTCATAATGACTTGACTTTAAGACAGTGATTCTCAAACTTTGGTTATATTAGAACCACCCGGGAGAACCATCTTAGTTTAAGGAGCCGAGATCTCATTCAATAACTCTCCAAGTGATCCTGATGCATACCAGAGTTTGCAAACCACTGCTCTCAACCATCCAAAGCCTGGATTCAAATCCCAGCTCCACCTCTCACTAACGGTGGGACTTCTGAGCAAGGTAACTTTTCTGCGCTTCCTTCTGCCTCTCATCTGAAAATATCTGTAAAATGTCCTGCCTCTCATCTGTAAAATATCCTTTCAGAATCACTGGGACAAATCCACCTGTGGAATACACTTAGCACAGTTCCTAGCACATAGGAAGGGCTCAAAAGCATGTAGTTATCGCTGTCATTATTTAGGGGACTGGTCTATCTATGTCCTCTCTCTGCCCTGCCCTCCATCTCTTGCCAACACCATTTCTCTAATAAGCTGGCAGCATTAGCAGACCACATGCCCAGTGCATCCTCGGATGCCTCCCTGTGTGGTCACAGTCAGCTAAGCTACCCCACAAAGGGACCCGCTGCCCTGGACTCTCAGCTGCATTTCACCTCCTCACCCCTCCTGAGCCCAACAAACTGACCAGCTTAGCCTTGTCCTTACCACACCTCCCTATGCAGGTCTGCAGACTGGGAGGGTCTCCAGGGCCGTCCCAAACTAGCTGTGTGGCTTAGCTGAGTTGCGTGGGAGGTCTGTTGCCTCATTTCCCACTCCTGGACAGGGAGGGAGCTGGTCTAGAATGGTCTCTCAGTGCCTCGTCAATGACATTTTGAGCCATGCAAACCTTTGAATGAGGCTCTCCTGCATATCACGGCACGTTTAGCATTCATTGCTCCTTCCTTCTAAATGCTGCTGCTGCCCTCAACACTGGAACAGCAAATAAACACCTCCACCCATTTGGCAGGGGCAGGGGCTGGATATCACTCGTGGTTTCTCCAGCTAAAACTCTGGCCTTGCCCTCCAGAACTGGGAAATGAAATGTGACCATAACAAATACCCCGGTGGGTCTGCCTGTCTAAGACAATAAAGGAGGGATTTCGAAAGGCTCTAGAAAAAAGCACCAAGGCCCAGTGATCTGCATCCCTGAGTGAGCCAATGCTGGAGGCAGGATGAGAAGCAGCTCCTTACTCACACTTACTCATCAAGAACAGCTACGGGAGCCAGGGGGGTCTTCCTGGGCCCCAGCCAGGCAATTGGCTGGAAGCTGAGCACTGTTAGCCCAGCTGAGGGCCCCCTTCCAATCTAATTACACGCAATGGAGGTAGATTTCCCTGCAGCCTGCATCTCCCACTGAGCCAAGCCCAAGATGGGCACTGAATAAAGATTCATTCAATTACCTTCTGTCTCAGGGTGAACCCCAATAAAAAGTGAACTTTCTTTCAGCGGGATGTGGGATAAAACTAAGAGCTGAGTCCTAAGCACCGCTGATTGATTCAGGATGTTTTATTCTGTGCCTGCGACGTATTGGCACTGTTCTGGGCCAGGAGGACAATTGTAAACAGCAGTGTGCCTTTGTGGAGCATACACTCTAGTGGAACTCCCTAGAAGATGTCTCCTGGGCCACACTTCCAGGGTTTGCATTCTGTTCCACCACTTTTCACTGAGTTGTATCAGTGAGTTACTTACTGTACCTGAGCCTCAGTTTGTTTCTGGGTGAAATGGGCCAAACAGCAATTTACCTCCTAGGGATGTCAGAAGCATTAAATGAGGCATGCAAAACCTAACATTTCCATTCCTGGCTCAAAATACAAGCTCAAAAATGTCAAGTGTGTTTTCCAATAAGGTAATAAGGAAGAAAAGCAAGAAGGACTATTGCCCCAAAGAATAGCAAAGAAAAAAAAACAAAGTATCTTATAGGCACTACTGGAGTTACGAGGTTTAGTCTTTGGTAACAGAGAAAGCATTCTCCTGGTTGCTATTCCACAAGGTATCTCAGTCAGATGGTCTAAGCATTGAGCCTCAGAATCAAAGAAGCCTGAGAGCTCATCTGCCTCTAATCTATCAGGTTAAAGAAAAGAAGCCCATTGCCCAGAGAGGTTACCTGACTTGCCCAAGGGCGTACAACTCCTGAGAAAAGTAGCAGAACTACCAAACAGAAATTCCAGACCTGAATTTACATTCTGAAACTTACCATATCTGCTTCTGACTTGGGCAAAGGATGCAATGTCTTGGAGCCCCAGGTCCTTCATCTGCGAAGTGGTAGATGCCTGGCACCCTGTGGGTTCTCTATAAAATACTGGTCTCAGCCGGGCGCGGTGGCTCAAGCCTGTAATCCCAGCACTTTGGGAGGCCGAGGCAGGTGGATCATGAGGTCAAGAGATCAAGACCACCCTGGTCAACATGGTGAAACCCCATCTCTACTAAAAACACAAAAAATCAGCTGGGCATGGTGGCGCGTGCCTGTAATCCCAGCTACTCAGGAGGCTGAGGCAGGAGAATTGCCTGAACCCAGGAGGCGGAGGTTGCGGTGAGCTGAGATCGCGCCGTTGCACTCCAGCCTGGGTAACAAGAGCGAAACTCCATCTCAAAAAAATAAATAAATAAATAAAATACTGGTCTCCATTGCCCCCTTTTACTGGTTCCTAAGCCCCACTTGAGAACAATGGCTGGGATCTACGTTGGAGGGACGTCTTCACTGGAAGCGCAAAGGGCAGGACAGATAGGAGAGAACATGCAACAGGAGAGAACGCAGGCGTGTCTGGGGAGGTTCTACAGCACTGCACAGGAGTATGCCTCTAGACAATTACGCAGACCAAGGCACAGCTACAAGGCGGGGTTGGTTTTCCATTTTTTAAAAAACTTTCTGGGCCAAGGTATCTTCCTCTATAAAATGGAGACATGTGCTCAAAGGATCAAATGAGATCGCTTATGTGAACCCCGAAAATTGGAGACAAGTCTCAGTTAATTTAGAAACTGGATTTTGCTGAGGGTGAGGATGCACTCTGACACAGCCTCGGGAGGTCCTGCTGACATGTGCCCAAGGGGGTCAGGGCACAGCTTGGTTTTATGCATTTTAGGGAGGCATGAGACATCAATCAATATATGTAAAAAGCATATTGGTTTTATATATATATAAAGTATGTTGAAAAGGTGGGACAGCTTGAAGCAAAGGCAGAAAGCGGGGAGGGGGCTTCCAGGTCACAGATAGGTGAGGGACCGAATGGCTGCTTTTCAGTTTCTGATTAGCCTTTCCAAAGGAGGCAAGTGGATATCTCAGGGAGCAGAGGGGTGGCTTTGAATAGAATGAGAGGCAGATTTCCCCTAAGCAGCTCCCAGCTTGACTTTTCCCTTGAGCTTAGTGATTTCAGGACCCCAAGGTTTATTTTCCTTTCACATTTATAGTAATGGCCTCTTTATACATGGTTACGTGCCAGGCAACGTTCTAAAGGCTTTACATGCACAAGCTCACAATCTTTGAAACAACTCCATGAGGCAGGTTCTCTTATTGTCCCCATTTTGCAGGTGAAAGAAGTGGAACCCCCACAAAGGTAAAGTAACTTGAATAGGTCACAGTGCATTGATTGAGACAGCTTGTCAACCAGGCATCTGTCTCTAACCCAGAGGTAGCAAACTTTTGTTTAATAAAGAGCCAGAACGTAAACATTTTAGGGGCTGTGTAAGGCTCTGTCACAACTATGCGACACTGCCTGTGTAGCTCAAAAGTAGCCAAAGACAGGCCAGGTGTGGTGGCTCACACCTGTAATCCCAGCACTTTGGGAGACTGAGGTAGGTGGTTCACAGGAGGTCAGGGGTTCGAGACCAGCCTGGCCAACATGGTGAAACCCCATCTCTACTAAAAATAAAAAAAGTTGCTGGGTGTGATGGTGCACACCTGTAATCTCAGCTACTCGAGAAGCTGAGGCAGGAGAATCGCTTGAACCCAGGAGGTGGAGGTTGCAGTGAGCCAAGATTACACGATTACATGCCAGCCTGAGTGACAAGAGCAAAACTCCATCTCAAAAAAAAAAAAAAAAAAAAAAAGTAGCTGAGACAATGCACAAAGGAATAGGCGTGGCTACGTTCCAAAAGAACTTTCTGAGCATAGAAATTCAAATTTCATATAATTTTTGTCTTACAAATTGTTTGTCTTTTGACTATTTCCAGCCATTTAAAAATAAAAAAACACATTCTTAACTTTCAAATCATACAAATCCAGGCCACAAGCTGGATTTGACCCTGAAGCTGTAGTTTGCCAACTCCTGCTCCATCCTATGCTATCTCGTCTTACATCTACATGAAAGAAGTCAGGTGTGAGACAGAGTGTGCCTGAACAGTGACCAGCGCAGACTAAGTGGTTGATAAATATGCATTTTTGTTCCCTTCCCTAATCTCATTCTCCTTCTTCCTCCCCCCAACCACATCAGATATCTCATTCTGTGCCCAGCACAGGAGAGGAAGATGAGGGCTTTAGCGAGGTGAACTGCAACTTCTCGGTAAAGACAGCTCTGTGGGCCCCAAAGCGGAGGAGAGAATGGGAATTTGACATCAGTGTGGCTCAAACTTTAATGAGTATACACTTAGAGGTCCTGATAAAATGCAGATTCGGATTCAGCAGGCCTGAGAGCCTGGTCGGTCCCGCAGGTCACCCTGTGAGCAACAAGCTTCAAGTGCATCCCCTTCGTGTCCACAAACACAAGTCAGACTCGTGCTGTCTCTAGACTATGGGTTCAGAACAGTGTTCTTCAGGCTGGACTGAGTGGCTCCCTGGAGACAGGGCAGGACCCAGGACACATAATCAGGTCCCCTCCCCAAGGACAGCCTGAGATGACTTACAATAGAGGAGGAAGACAACACGGGGCGGGGACCAAGAGCGGGTAGGGGAAGGCTCCTGCAAAGGCGTCTGTTCCTTTGGCAACAGCAGACGGAGGCCTCCCGAGGACCCGGCAGACAGGAGCCCCTCCCGCCATGCCTGCCAGGGCTCTGATGGACAGAAGCAGGAGGCCTATTTCCTCATCGGGCCTCTGAATAACTAGGGCACTTCCACAAGGTCACAGTTATTCATTTAAATTCCAGGTCTAATCAGCAGGCAGAGCCTGCGAAATTATCCCTTCTGAAGGGAGAGGCTGTCATTGGAGCACCATAAACAGCCCCTCCAGGCAGGAGGGGGATGCACTGGGGGAGGGGAGAAGAAGGGCGTCACACCCATGGGTCCCAGAATTGTTCCCTGGGCTCTAACCCATGACTCTTCCCTCTTCCTCACTTCCAAATGGCTTCCAGAGAGTTCTGGAACAGGCAAAAGGCAGGAGAGGGTTAAAGGCAGGGCAGCGATGCCTACCTCTGCCCTAAAGCAACCCAGGAAGACCAGTGACAAATCCCAATGTATAATAGCATGGGATAAGGTACCTGACAGGGCCACAAATGGGTTACATGGCCTTGGACAGGTCCCTTCCCTTCTTGGTCCTCAGTTTGCACTCCTTGGACAGGATACCTGTTAAGCTCTACCATGTCTTGGAACCTACAAACTCAAAATCTTCCATGTGCTTGTGGCCATACTTCTTGTTCAACAGAGATTTTTGAGGTTAAGCTCGGTGCCATGAACTGTGCAAAGAGCTGGGTACACAGACACAAATAAGACACAGCCTGTCCTATAGCTCGAAAGGCAGGGTCTGGAAGAACAAGAGCACAAGCTTTGAAGACAGACAGATCCGGGATCCTGGCCTAATCACTGGCAGGAGGTGACCAGGCAAGTTTCTGAAGCTCCCTGCGGCAACTTTCCTCCGTCTGTGCTAAGGATGGTAACACCAACCTGGAGGGGCTGACGTGGAGGGTCAAGAGAATGCAGGGGAGGTGTCAGAGGGGGCTCCCTGGCCCTCTTCAGCACCTGCCAACTGCTTATTGTTACCGTTATTGTTCTGCATCTCCTCCCCAAAGACTAGGAGGAGGAGATATGGATTTAACCCCGTGAAATGGAAGAAAATGTGCCTGCCCCTTTTCCTGGGTGCCCTGGGCTCATGCTCCGAGTCCCCATCCTGTCTCTGGGACCTTGGGAAACGTGTTGCCTACCAGGCCCCATCTCAGACTGTTTTACAGTAGGGTTACTTCTAACTCATCTCCTCTACATGTAAAATTAATCAATTAATCAATCATCCCTTTATAGTCTTCCAGCGGCCTCTGGGTAAACAGTTACATTAGCTCATAAAATCCCCAATTTGTCTTCCTGAGGGGAAGGAAAAAGAAGTCAGAGAACCACTAAGGGCTTCTTGTTTCAGAACCACAGCGCTGCTGGCTCCAGAACGCCTGGCCAGGGGGCTCAGAGAGGCAGGAGGGCCCCACTGACCTCAGCCAAGGCCAGGCACGCTCAGGCCACCTCCTGCCATGTCCAGGACTACAAGAGAAGGGTCCAAACCAGTGATTTGCTTCAGGCTCAGAAATCACAAAAAAGCAAGGGGTTGGTGGGGCTACAAGATTGGCAATCAGCCCTTGACACTTCAAGGACAGAATGAAGAGCAGGAGATGTGAAATTAGGCTGTAATCCCCTCTTGGCCCTGTCACTCAATAGCTGGGTGACTGTCACACATCAGTTAACTTCCTTGGGCCTCAACTTTCTCAGCACTGAAATGGGGCTCAGGCCACACCCCTCAGAGGGATAAGAGAACCACATGAGACAGCAGCCATGAAATTGAAATGGTGTGGGTCAGGTTGGTCATAGCTGCTGTTATCTGAGGAAGGGTTGGGGGCCTACGTTAACTTCTCTTTCCTGGTCCACAAGGGGCGTGGTTTCAAAGGCAGAACTTCTCAGCATCTAACCTCTACCCACCCACCCCACCCCCCAAATCGGGCAGCCTAGAGTTCTTTGTCTAATTTTCCCATGGGTGGGAAGGTAGACTGCCCAGGTGAGCTTCCTTTGTTTAGAAAGTCTGCGAAAAGCTCTGGGAGGAGTGTGGGCTGGGCAGCCAATCCGATATCAAAGTCAAAAATCAATCATTCCAGTGGAAGTTTAAAGGAACTCTTCTCATGGGACAAGAACCTGAATAGGGCAGGAGTAATTCCCAGATTAAAAGTCCCCTGCATCTTACCTGTGCAGACTCCATCTCTGGATCCCCTCCCACGACAGTGTGGGTGCTCTCTCTCTCTCTCTCTCTGCATAATAAATCACTTTTATGCAAAGCTCTTTGGGTCTGATATTTACTTAAACAGCATCACTGTGCTGCCTGGATCTCCTACCCATTCTTGGGTGAGTGAGAGCCCAAGGACCTGGAGAAAACTTATCTGATCAGGAAACAGTGAGCGTCAGTGGAACGCCCCCACAGCCCTGCTCCTGTCCCCAGGTTACAGGGTGACTCACACCTCTACCCCTTTGAAAGGATGGAAGAAGGCCTACAGGTCCACTGGGTTTCACTCTGCCATGCTGTCTCATCCAGGACCAATATGGTGCCTGTGTGACCACTAGAAAAAGATGCCCCTTTGGTCAGAAGTAGTCTCATGGGCACAGGCTTGGCAAGAGGAACACAGGCTGGATTCGCACCTCAATTCACCCCCTTGGCTGAGAGACCCTATGCAGGGCCCAGCTCTATGTGGTAACCCCTGGACACATCTCTGCTGGGACCCAGAAAGAGAAGCCACATTGCACTTTACAAACAAAACGAGGTGTTAGGCTTACTCCCTCACTTCCTTGAGGTTTCCCAGCAAATATCATCTTATCAGAGGGTACTTCTCTGACTACCTATTGTAAATTAGGGACTTCTCCTCTATCCTGCTTCAATTTCCTCCACAGCACTTCTCACCCACCCCGATTCTATATATACGTAATATATACAAAATATACATATATGTGTGTATATATGCATGCACATAAAGTATATGTATATATACGCACATATGTGTGTGTCTGTGTGTACATTTTAGTTCACTGTCTGCCTCTGTCTAAAATAAAATGTCCATGAGGGCACTGATTGTCTTCTGTTTTGTTCACTGTTTTGTCCCCACAGCCTAGAACAGTTCCTGGAACGCAAATATTTGTTGAGTGAGTGATTGAACTAAAATATTATTAAATAGAAATAATAAATTTAATGGCATCTCCCTAGGAAATGCTGTCCTGGGCTTTGGTTCAAATAGCAATTATTTTCAAACGTAGGGGTCAGGCAGGAAGAAATGGAGAGAAACTCTCTGCATTAAGTAGAATAGCTGTATTCTTCTTTTACATTGTGTAAGAGCCCACATAGAACAACGATCAGAAGAACCCTACTGAAGTCTGATAGATTATTTTGGATATTTAAGACAAATAAAAGATAAACTCATTTGGAAAGAGGGCTGCTAATAAAGAAAATGTCACGTTATCTCTAAGCAAAAACAAACAAATAAGCAATAGTCTCATTAGGAAATACTTACAAAATCTTCAATCACTGAGAATTTTCACTGATAGGTCCCAGTATTTTCCAATGGAGTGAGTATCAGAAGTTCAAATCCCAGGGCTACCATGACAAGCTCTATGACCATGGGCAAAACTGTTTAACCTAATAGGCCCTAAATTCCTGTACATTAAAATGAATATAATGATACCTATCTTGTATTAATGCTATAAAAATTAAATGTTAAAAGGACTAAACAAGAAACCACATGAAAATACCTAAGACGCTGCTCCCTTCCTATTTAGTTAATTATTCTTCTTAACTCAAAGTGCTAGCCAGTTTAGAATACTCTCAAAACCATTCTAAGTCTTCTGATGCTTGTCCATAAAGGGTTGCATCAGTTCGCATGATTTTATGTATGTGTATGTGCACATAAATGTGTCTGTACACATACAATGCTTAAAACCAGGACTCGGCATGAAGACACACTTTAAAAAGAGAAAGGCATAATTATTATAAAGGGGGTTCTTTTATTTTTCCATTGACAAAACCATTTATTCAAGCCATCCCTCTTTTTTTTCCACAGTGAGCATGTATTATTTACATAACCATGAAAAAATATTGCTGATTTCATTGTAAAAAAGACATTTCTTAGTATAAAAAGAAAGAAATCTCCTTTCACCCACATCATATTTTCCATGCTAAGTATGTCATATCTTCTACTTTCAACCACATGATTCTGGAGAAGATAAGCAGATGTATGAAAGACAAAACAAAATTGTTCGTTAAATTGGGGAAGACATAGCTAAGAACATCTTTACAAACACTTTCCCCAAAATGCTCATTTTCTGAATCACCCAGAAATACTGAGAAGGAAGAGATTATATTAAGTAAGAGAACCATATTCCTTTGGTTTTAAAATGGTTTTTTTCAAAACCAATACAAATCCATCAATTCAAGGCATTTCTTCTAAAACTAGATCAGTGAAAATGCAATATACTCAGAACTAAGTCTCACTCAGACTCAAACCATGCACAATATAGCAGAGGGGAAATTCTCACAGCAGACGTGCAAACACAAAGACTCACCTGGACCTTGACTGACATCTGTGGCAGCATTTTCAAAGGGCGGGAAAAGGAGAGAAGAGAAAGAAGGGGAGAAAAAGGAAGAAGAGTGTTAGCAGCACACACACACAATGCCATGTGCCCTTGCATGACTATCAAGTTCATGCAAGTCCCAAAGGTGCTCAGCTTCTGAGCACTTAGTTCTACCTTCACCCAAAACCACCCATGCAAGCTGAGGAGCCAAGCTCCCTTTTCACTGTGCATGTAGCAAGAGAGGTAAGCTTCACATCTGTCCGGAAAGACATCATCCTGGAATCAGATAGGGCTTCAAAAAGCCAAGCAGACTGGAATCCTGCAAGAATATTAATTAAAATATTCTGGTTGATTTCTGCACACTGACACCAAAGCAAATCCTCCTCCTCCTCTTCGGATACCAAACACTGGACATGAAGTCAAGCAAGGTTTCCCAGCAGAGAGAAAAAGTAATAATGAACCACTCCCTTGAGAAACAAAGCGAAAGAAGCATAAGAATTAAGAGTAAGTTATAGCATTATTCACCACACAGGACTTGAAGGACATAAGACCACAAAATATTTACAATTCCTCCCCTCCCCAGTATACTCAGTGACCATTCTTCATCACAGACAACAGTGTGTGTACGCGAGATTGTGTGTGGTAGATCATCAACCATACAAATTGAAATCCTGCCTCCTCCTTTAATTGTTTTTCTTGCTTTTCACCCCATCACTAATGACAGAAATTGCCATTTGAAATCACTTTTGACAACTATGAATAAACATCCAACCTAGAAAGGTTGACATTTGAATCAAGCCAATGAACTTTCAAAAAATGAAGAACAGTTTATTCCTATCAGTTCCATGAACAATATAATTTCTTCCTCCTTCCCTCAGATGTGAAATAAAATCATGCTGCAGAAGCATAACCCAGAGCATCCCAAGGCACTGTTAAAACCCCTAGACCGAACCTGAGAGGATATTCTACAGCAGAGGAGAAGGAATAAGGGGCTGCTTCAGGAAACCACTGACCAATCTGGTAGTCTTTGATAACTCACTTGGAATCACTGAATGGTGGATCTGGAGATGCTAAGTACCCAGTTTAGTTCTTTTTTGTGAAGACAGAGGATGAAAAAAGTGGAGAGACCTGTACAAGGTCACACAGCTACTTCAGGGGCAGAGACTAGAAAATATTCAGAGGCTGAATCTCTTGAATCCCACCCAGTCCATCATTCATTCAACTGAAGCCTAGGTCCCTCAAGAGTGAACAGGACCTGATTCAGTTTGCAGATTAAAGTGATCATGCTGAAGCCTTGGGGAAGCTAGGTGAGCATCTCCCACCCACCCCATGAGTGGGTCATGGTTTATTCTCTGTGCCTCTAATTTGCTGCCTGAACAAGATGGGTAATGTTCTTCATGCCAACCAATAATGAAACACCTGCAATCAGATTTGTAAAGCTCCAGTGTGTCCTTGGGGCTCTTGCCCCAGGAAAATCCAGGTGCTGACCAACGAAGCTGTGCCCCAGAATAAAAAAGAAACATACCCATAGCAACAGCCAAGTGCTTTTCTAGTGCCCACCCTGCCTTCCCTAGAAGCTGTATCTGCCCAAAGAAACTTGTAGAAAGCTCTGACTCATCCCTCAACCACATCCCTATTCAGGTTTTCTAGTGTGTTAGATTTAGGGATGAGTGGCAGAAAAAAGAGAAGAGGTGGGAAGGGAAAATATGTTGTATAAATAACTAGGCAGGGTCATTAACTGTAACTGATGAATTGCCTAGAATGGCAGTTATTAAAATACCGCTTAATTAAACAGGATATCAAACTATTTACATGTGGTGGAGTTCTGTGGCTGGAGAATGTCAACACCATTGTTCACATAAACAGGCTCTTTGGGGACACCAAGTCCCAGGGAGGCAGAATTTCTTGGAACTCCAAAGATTTTTCAGTACTGGCTACTTACCTACTAGGGGATGTGGTTACAGCCTTAAACTTAGGAGACAGAGAGGTCTGGGTTCAAATCCCAGCCTGTCTGTGGTCTTGGACCCATCACTAAACTACTAGGAGTCATTTTCCTCTGCTGTAAAATGAGAATGACAGCAGAGCCTCCCTCATGGGGGTGTTATGATAATTAAATGAGGTTGAATACTTGTAAAGCACTGAACTAAATACAAGGCAAATGCTACATAAATGTTAGCGACTCTGATTGTTACCACTTTGAATTACTGCAGATGGAAATATCAAAATATATTGACCAGATGGCTAACTGGAAACACCAAGAGATCACAGGAGTGAAGCCAGTGATTTTGGTTCCACTTTTCTACCTATGAATAAGGACATCTGCTCCAGATCTCCCCTCCCTCTGGTTCTTTCCCACCCCATTCCTCAGCATGAAGTGAGGGGGTGAACAGAAGCAAGGATCAAAACAAATTCCAGCCTTCTTTCTTTTGTTTTCCCTCCTCAGGTCTCAATTTGGCATAGTTCTAGTCCTGTCTGTCAAAAATACTGCACCTATTCATGTCAAAGAGGGGAAACAATGCCACCGAAACTAAACAAACAAAACCCTCTGGCTGGGGATCAAGGTCCAAGCTCAGTTCCTAGCTGTGGCACTGACCTGGAGGCAGGTCTCAGCATTATTCCAACTTTAGGAATAGAGACACTCTTATTACCTGGCCCCTGGCCCAAGAAGCAGTGAGTGACCTGAATCTCTGGACTCAATTCTGACTGACAGAATGAAATGGCAAAGGTAAGAGGCAGACGAAGAAGGGGGATGGCTAGCAAGCGGGGATCAAAACCTTAGCAGTGTCCATCTGCCAAACTGCAGCATCTTTTTCCTCTTCTTGTTAACAATCGTCAGATGTTTTCCAGGGAACCCCCACTTCCCACCCTTAGTCCTCGTGGTTTGGTAAAGGTGACCCCCACTCCCACTTGAGCTCCAAGGGTATTAGTCAAGTCACTTAGGTCAGGTCTTGAGAATATTCTGTCTCCAATAATTGGCTCAAGAACAGATGTGCGACCCAAACCCAACCAATGAGAGTCTTCCCAAGGAATTTTACTGGAATTATCAGGAAATGGAGTGTTTTCACTTCTCTGGAGCTGCCATATTCCATCTTTGTTGCCCTATGAAGACAGCTTACTTAAAAATGTGGGGAGCATAGAAGAAAACAGCTTTCCTTCATATAATAAAAGGATTAAGATGACCTAGAACCAAATCCCAGTTCTACTCCCTCATCTAGAGGCAAATGCCTTAGCTTCTCTGAGCCTCAAACTTACGATGTATAAATGGAGATACTAAAAGTATTGATTTCCATGAGTTTTATCAATGAAGATCATCTATTCACCATTCAATACATATTGACTGAGTATCTATTATAGGCCAGACTCTGCTTTAAACATTGGAGATACAAGCAGTGAATGAAACAGACAATACTCTTGGGTTTTAATGGGAATAAAAACAGACATATAATAACAGTGATTGGAACCAAGAAGAAAGGAAAAGCAGAGTAAGTGCCAGCAGAGTATCCCCATTTCAGAGAAGGTAGTTAAAGAAGGTCTTTCTGAGGAAGCAATATTTGAGCTGATATCTGAAGAAGGTGAGAAACACTCTTATGTATACCTGACAAAGACTATTCAAGCAGGGGAATAGCAAATACAAAACATCTAGGCTGTACCTGCTCAGTTAGTTATTTCTTCTGCTATGACAGAAAAACCGAGAACTGGCTCACATTACCTTCCCCCTCCCACCTTCCTAGCTCTACCACTCACATACATCCTCTATAGGTAACAGGTACTCAAGAAATACTCCAGGGGAAAAAATAATCCTGATGAAAACTAGCTCTGGCCCAGCTGCAGCCACCTCCCTTAGGATCTCCATGCTCTAAACAAGAGAAACAAAACAGGAAAGAAAGAATTGGAAACCCACCTCCATCTTTCACCCACTCTCTTCGGCATCACAACCAGGGAAGAAGTAAATTAGGGCATTTCCGCCTCCACTCAGAACCCCACGGACACTTATTGCATATGCAACAAGAACTTCAGCCACAAGTGCATATGCTCAGCATGATTATTCTCAAGTCCAAAGGAAACAATTTTCTGCAGTTTGGAAAACTTGATTCTCCTACCTGATATGGTTTGGCTGTGTCTCCATCCAAATCCCATAATCCTCACAAGTCATAGGAGGGACCCCGTGAGAGATGATTTAATCATGGGGTAGTTACCCTCATGCTGTTCTTGTAATAGTGAATGAGTTCTCATGAGATCTGATGGATTTATAAGAGGTTTTTCCCCCTTTTGCTCAGCACTTCTCCTTCCTGCCGCTATGTGAAGAAGGACATGTTTGCTTCTCCTTTTGCCATGATTGTAAGTTTCCTGAGGCCTCCCAGCCCTGCAGAACTGAGAGTCAATTAAACCTCTTTTCTTTATAAATTATGCAATCTCAGGCATTCCTTCACAGCAGCATAAGAACAAACTGATACATAACCATTGAGGGTAAAAGAAAGGACATTCACCGCTACCTCAGTTGGGGTAGCCCTCCCACCTCACCCTTCATTTGTACTAGATCATCAGGACAGGCGTGAGTCCAAGATTTCCCCAACTTGCTACTTCAACTCCCCCATGTCACTGGAGGAGCTCTGGGGAACATGGGACGGGCTGCACAGCCAGCCTTCTGGAGGCAAGTCCCAGCCAAATCTTCTGGGACCCCACCTGCTGAACTCTGCCTTGAGACTGACCTATTTTCCAGGAGAGAAAATAGAATATAGATTTAAATGCAGTGGTGCTCTGGAAAACTACAGGCCCAGCAGTATGAGAAAATAAAACAGCAGGAGTTAGCTGGGGAAGTGTGCTGGCACAGGGGAAAATGCCACTGCCCCTAGATCAATCGTACCTGGTTTGTCCACTGCCTTTTCTTCTGCAATCTGCCCCTACGTTTTGTCCATTGAAAATTAATATACACGTATATATACACACGTATTTACCTATGTATTTCCTCAGGCCAGTCCTGGGGCCCTGTGCTGCCCCATACATAGACCTCAGCTGGTCTAACAGTAGCATCCACAGACAGAGGGAGCTGTGCAGAAGAGAGCCTCAGAAATGGGAAAGCAGCAAGGCAAGGGGTCAGAAACACCTTTAGCTGCATCCCTTCTGTGTCTGTCCGCTTCCTTCTGTCTGCCTTCCTTCTATGTGACAAGAGGAGGGGCTTGGGGTTGATTTTTATAACACTCTTATCCTCTCGTATATGGAAGTAATAAAACCACCAGCTAACATTGACTGAGGGCTGTCTATGTGCTAGGCACTGTTCTAAGCGCCTCACAGCAACCTGATGAGGTAGAAACTATCACCACACTCATTTTACATATAAGGAAATTGAGACACAGAAAGCTTGGGTACCTGGCAAAAAGTCTGTAGAGTCAGAATCTGAATCCTGGAAATCCAGCTGTGGATTCCCCTTTCTGTCAATCACCATTCTGGCAGTATCACCCCATCAGAGGGTAAACATGAAGACAAAATTGGATGAAAGTAATATTAATCCTAACAAAGCTCATATGTATTAAGTGTTTTCTGTGTGCTGTTACACAGGCTGGAGTACGCGTACAGGAAAGCAGCGCTGGGCCCCACGACTGGGCTGAGGAAATATCTATGCAAATATGTGTGTATACATATCTGTATATTGATTTTTTAATGGACAAAAAGTAGGGGTGAACTGCAGAATAAAAGACAGTTTAAAGCCAGATAAGATTGATTTAAGGGAATTGGTATCCTCCCCTAGGTCATATGCATCATCTTATTTAATTCTCACCATAACCCTAACAGGAAAAAACATTATTAATCTTATTTTATAGACAAGAAAACTAGGACCTAGAGAGGATGCACTAGGATTATATATCTCAGACTCAGTAGCACACCAGGTAAGGGTCAAACTGTATTTTTGAATGTAAGAGCAAACTAGGACAGAAACCATCTGACCCATGGAGCTACAAATTAGGTATGAGAATATTAGGCACCTCACAGAAGTAAGAAAAAGGTATTTCAAGGGACAGAGGAAAGGGGTAAATGCAGTAATGCCACAGACCTGAATGACTGGTGTCCCTGCCCCAGGCTGTAAGTTTTAGAGGGCCACACTCTCTTCATTCTGCAGCCACATCCCAGCCCAGGACCTGAAGAGTCCACAGGTCAAATAGATATTTCCACCTACAGCCAGCAACACTTGCCCCCACCTTTATAGACTATGCTCTGATATCCAGGATTCCTTGCTCAATTGTCCCAAATCCAGATGGGGCTCTTCCCAGGGTCCATTCTCTCAAAGCAGACCAACCTACTGATATGAGCACTCGAGTGTGAAGAAGTGGCCAAGAAGCAGCTGTTTGCAGCAGTTGTGGGCTTTTACAGGCTGGAGCGTCACAGAAATGTACATGAGGGCCTTCCTGGTGCTACCAGTGAGAGAAGGGAGGCCAGCCACTGGCCTCATGGTACAGTCTTCCCCAGGCCCTCAGATAGCAGGGCAGGCCTTCCACTGAGGATTACACTCAGCCATAACATTAGAAAGAAAAAAAAAAAAAAGGCAAAGACTGCACCTCCCCAATGGCCTATTGGCTCCTGCCCCCAGGGAAGACGAACATAAGGTTTTCCCTTCTTCTCCCAAGAACAAACAGAAACAATTTTTTTAGTTAAGAACTAAAGCAAATTTCCAGCAGCGAGGAGGCTGTTTCCCATTCTAGGGCTCTTTCTGGCTCTCAGTGTCTGAGCTCTTCAAACACAGGAAGAGTTGTCTCCATAAAAGTCTGGGTGGTGTTAGCTTTATCCCCGACATAAGGGTTCATTCATCTACCTACATGGAGGACTGAGCCCCAGAGCCCTGGTGCTGTTTGCTTTTGTTCTTTGATGCTAATAACTCCAGATTGCAAAATGGAGCATCAGTAGCAGCTATATCAAGCACCAGCCAGCCTGGGCAGACAGCGGCCAGGAGGGAAAGAGGAAGGGCCAAGACAGGCATTTCTGTGGACCAGGTCACTGCTGTACTCAAACACCTTCAGGGTCTCTTACATATTTGCGATGGCTCTGGCTTGAAGAACCAGGATTTGATTGACAGCTGGGAGAAGAGGCAATCGACTTGTTACAGATATAATCAGAGAGTAGCGCAGACTGCCTTTTTATTTATTTATTTATTTATTTATTTTAATGCTTTAGGGGTTTTTGAGTACAGGCATGGGAGTAAAGTAGCCTGGGATTTGAATCCTGGTTTTGCCACTTGTCACTTAAAATCTAAAAATATTTTTGGCAAATTTCTTAGCTTCATGGTCCTCTTCTGCCTTACGGGAATAATGGTAGTAAAGTCAGTTCTGCCGGAAGCATCTATGCAATCCTAAAAGTCATTTTGCCATGCAAAATCAGACAGTAAAAATCACAGCGCTTAACTGAAAAAATGAAGTTGTGGGGCAACACCTATAAACTTCATCAGTGACACATAATAAAACAGAAGAGGCAGTTTTATACCTGCTAAATCACTAAGACGTACATAAGTACGACAATAAATATGGTACTTCTAACAGACTTGAAGTTTGTGAAAGTGGGAAGCTTATCAACTGTTGTGAAGTGTAGGAGGAGGATCTCCTGGAATTGGACACAAAGTTGAAACATCCGTTGAGGGGGTAACTGAAGCTGCTGGTACAGGTTTGAGGTGTGTACTTTGAGTCTTCCTATATAGCCTGCTTCTGCTGGCTCCAGTTCTTCTGCCTTCACCTAGCGTTTCTTATGGACAAAATCATGCATAATCAAAAGCAAAATTATTATGCTCAAAATGTTCCCTAATACGTCAATTGCATTAGAACAAATTTGCATTTTCAAAACAAGTGTTGTAACAGAACGGACTGTCCCCAATTTATATGACTGTTGTAAGGATTAAGTGAAATAATCCATATAAAGTTGTTCAGCACAACGCCAGGCACATAGTAAACATTCGAGAAGCTTATTGAAATTATTACTGTTTCTGCTGGCTTGTTGACGCATCTCTTGTAAACTGAAAATGACAAGCTGAGCTGCTATTGACCTGTTTAAGCCTTGCAAACAAAAGGCATTTCCAGCCAAATAATATTTCCCAGCCTTAGGCCGTGAGGTTGGCACCTGCAGTCCTCTCCCACACAACTGGGTGAAGGCCTTGGGAAAGTCCTCATAGCAGAGGAACACTGCCGGGGAACAGGATGCATATATCAACTTCCTAGGGAAAGCAATAGATGCTGTCCTTCCCACAGTGCAGCGTGACCCGCCAGGGAAAGGAATACACATCTGCGTCTCAGAGGACACCAGGAAATCAAAACAGAAACTGGCCTAAATGAGAGGATGTCCCATCATCTCCTGGGAGAGAGAAAAGTATATCACGGGAGGAGAGAGAAGTGTGTCCATTCCTATGCTGGAAAACACTCTAGACATAGACGTCTCCAGTGTTTCTCCCCCAACCCCCTTAGATGGCACAGGGGTTAAGAGGCAGGTTTTAGAGTCAGGTAGACTCAGGTGAAAATCCTGGCTCTTGCACACATGCAAGCTCAGACATGTTAACTAACCTCTTTGAGCCCTAACCTCCCCATCTGTAAAATGGGGACAGTCTACTTACCTGGTAGGACTGATGGAAGTGTTATAAAGAACTAATGTAAGCAAAAGTCCTTAGCAAGGTATCTGGCACACAGGAAGTACTCACTGAGGTTGGCAATCACAATTATTGCATTACATGACCCCCAGTGATTTCCTTGAGACAGAGGATCTGCCCTCTTTCAAAAAGAATTCCCCACTTTCTGGAAAGACTCCGACTTGCCAGAGTTTAGGCCAACTGGATGAATGCTCTAGGAGAAGCAAGTGGGTCTCCTAGGGTTTCAGTGCAGGTGAGTTCTGCAAACTTTTCAATTCACTGCAAAATAAAGCGTCTTAGAAGAGGAGGCATACTATAGCTCCTCTGTGGGAGGTGCTGATATGGAGTGTGGGAAAGAGCCCTCAGTTTGGAGTCAGAAGCCCCGGTGCTTGTCTTGTTTTCCCAGTTTTTTTTTTAATTGTGATAAAATACACATAACATGAATGTACCATCATCACCATCTTTAAATGTACAGTTCAATGGTATTAAGTACGTTTGTAATGCTGTACAGCCATCACCACCCTGTTTTCAGAACTCCTTTCCATCTTGCAAAATTGAAACTCTATACGTATTTACACGAATTCCCTTTATCCCCTCCCCCTGGCCCTGAAAACCATCCATCTACTTCAGTCTCTATGAACTTGACCATTCTAGGTACCCCATATAAGTGGAATTACACAGTGTTTGTCTTTTTATGATTGGCTTCTTCCATTTAGCACAATGTCCTCATGGTTCATTCATGTTGTAGCATGTGTCCAAATGTTCTTCCTTTTTGAGGCTAATATTCGGTTGCGTGTAGAGCCCCCACTTTAGTTACAGAAGCCCTGACTTTGAAGCCTGGCTTCCCAGCTTCCTACTAGCTGCGTAACTTCTGCCAATCCCAACTAGTGGGAAAAGCGACACTAATTATATGACCTGGTTGCTGTAAGTGCTTTGCAAACAACAGAGTACTGTATCATTCATTTATTCACTCCAGAAATACTAACCAAGGGCCAATTCCCTATTAGCCAATATGCTAGATCTTAGTGTCAAAAAGGTTTAAGTGGGATGCCTATTCACAATAACATTATAAAAGAAATCTGAAAAACATGACCCAGAAGAGAGCAGGCAGGGATTATTATGTATTATAATCCCCATCATTTACTGAGTGCTTCCTGTATACCAGGCCCCTGCAACTGCAGTGTATGTAAATAACCTCCTTCAATCCTACTGATGTAGATACTGTTGTCAGCCCACTTAGCAGACAAGGAAACTAAGCCTCAGGGAAGTTAATATCCCCAAGTTCACTCATCTCATCAATGATGACCAGGATTTGAACCCCGATTTCCCTGACTGCAAACTCCTTTTCCTTCCCACATTACCATACTTCCATCCACAAATATTTCTTCCCTTATGGGTCTAACTACCCAAATCTATCGTCCTTTGAGACATGAGGACAAATTTAAGGAAATTAGCGTGTGCTTCTGAGACCAATGGAAAGTATGGAAAGAATGGATGGTCATTAAGTATTTTAGAGCATAAAGTGCATGTTGTATGCACAACGTCTGCTGCTCCATGGGACCTCAGGAGCCACATTTCAGAGAAGGGATTACAAGGTGAGGCAGCATATCCAAAACCAAATTCCATAAATATATAACATCCAGCAAGATATGAACAGGTGTTCTTCGAAAAAAAAAAAAATCTGTGGTCCAATTAATTTAGAAAACACCAAATTGCTGCTGTTGTTAATATCCCAAGACTTCAGATAACTTCACCTATACTACACTGTGGTGTCCAAGAGGAGATATAGTCCATGAGGGGTGTATGATTTCAGATCACTGAAAACTCCCCTCGACCCCTCATTGAACATCTAGTAATATCTCACAGAACACAGTTTGAGAAAATCTGGCTTTGGGATTCTCAGAAAAGCTGGGAAGGTTTACAATTTACCATAAGTCTTTATCCTCACCCTTTTTTTTTTTTTTTTGTTCTCATCATGAGCCTTGTGTCTGGTTCTATTCAAAATAGCCAACATTTATTGACCAGGTGCTACATGCCAGACACTGACTTAGGCACTGGAGGCTCAAAACGATGGCTCTGCATGCAGTCAGTCGCCAATCTCATGAACCAAAGACGATGTAAATGTGACAGGGTGGCCTTACATGGTCTTCTATTATCATGCTTAGCACTAATGGGGGATTGAGAGTTGATTGAGAACGATTCAAAGTCTTTGACTGGAGAAACCTTAAAGTGGCTCCCACAGGATGATGGACAGCAACAACTGAGTGGAGAGAAATCTTTTATTTTTTAAGAGACAGTGTCTTGCAGTCACCAAAGCTAGAGTACAGCTGCATGAGCAAATGATCCTCCCAGCTGAGCCTCAGTAGCTGGGACTACAGGCACATGCCACCATGCCCAGCCAACATTTTTTTATCTTTTGGTACTGACAGGGGTCTCACTGTGTTGCCTAGGCTGTTCTTAAATTGGCCTCAAGCAATCCTCCCACCTCAGCTTCCCAAAGTGCTGGCATTACCGATGTGAGCCACTGTACCTGGCTGAGGAATCTTTCGTAAATACATTTTACCATAATGGGCCGATGGTCAGATGGACACCCCAGACGGCTGGGCTCTCTGAGAGGTATATATAAAGTTTTGAGCTCAAATGCCAACATTGCTATTCATTATGTGACCTTGGATAAGTCCCCTAAACTTCATCTGTAAATTGGGAATCATTATATCAATTCCAGCGTCGTCAAGCTTATCAAAAGAGGCAATGGTATATAAAATGCCTAATGACCTGCCTGACACCATGCTCAGCACACATTAGTTCCCCATTGTTTGATTGTTGACATCCTAGAATACTGTGTTAAGAAAGAGTCTGAAGCTACACACGGGCCTAGGATAAAAATAAGTTTACAGTTGATTAGCACTGTTAGCAATGAACTTAAGAAGGAAGAGGTCACATAGTGGCTCAGGACAGCATTCAACTGAATGTTTCCCAATGGGTCCTTGCCCTGACAGAATGAGTTTCTAGTGACCTGGGGAACTCCAGAAGAGAGCAAGTAGCCCTACTAGAAGACTTTCTTACTTCTAGGCCCCTTGGCAGCTTTTCTACTTTCCCTTGCACCTCTCCACTTCCCCCATTAAAAAAAAACTGATCAAGGTTGATTGCTTCTCCTTTATAAAGTAAGGAGGTGCTGTAAGGCTCTGGATATAAAAGAATCTTTTTTGAGTCTGAAGCCCATGCATATGGCCTACAAATGAGTATCAGTCCCATTCTGAAGGGCTCAACAGGACTCTGCAGGCTCTTCCAGAGGGAGCTCAGAAACCCAGACAAGGAGACATTCTGCTTCCTGGAACAACAAAGATTAAGAAACAGGAGAGAGAGTCCCTAAAAAGAACTTCAATGTCACATATTAATAATATGCTTTGTGAGTTATAATTAGAATTATTATTAATCACTATTTTTATCTTATAACTTCTGTTGTACTCCAAAGACAGTTTAAAAACAGTAAAAAACAAAAACAGGGGGTGTTTTTGAGATTGTTTCAGAGATAATAGAGAAAAAGCAGAAAATCTGAGAAGTGAAAGAGTCTTAGGATGCTAAGTAAGGTCCATTCCTTTCATTGTACAGGTTTCTTTCACTGACATATATTCATTGCCCATTATCTATGTCCCAGGGATGGTGCTAGGCACTGGAGTGATGGTAGATGAACAAGACAGACACAGGTCTTGCACTCTCAGAGCTTAGAGTCTAGTCTGGAAGCTGGTCCACAAATAATCAGACAAGCAATTAATTAATCGTAATTGTGATCAGTGTCGCAGAGTTGCCCAGGACATTTTTAGGCACAGAAGAGAAAACACAGACCCGAGAGAGAGGAGTTAACATGTCCATTCAGCTGGACAATGTCGGAGCTGAACCCAGAATTCAGGTCACCTGCAGCCCAGGTCATTCCTTTTCCCACTGTGCCTCTGCTGGGGTACCAGTACCCTGGACTGGGGGGTCTGGGAGAAGAACCCAGCATTGGTGGGAGCAAGCACTGGATTTAGAGGTGGTCTCAGTTCTAAAAGTCACTAGTTCATTGAATGACTTGAACTCTTTGTGCCAGTATTTTCTTTTATATGAAATAGAAGAATATATTTCAGGGGGTTGATACTCAAATGAAATAATGCATACAAAAATGCTTTAAAAATACAAAATGCCAAATTTTATATATAAAAATATACAAATCTGTTTTATTGCTAACTCTTAATATACCTTCTGCCTCATCACCTCATCCATGTCCTCTTCCCTCTCCACAACTCTAGCAGGCCCCACAACGCCACCTGCTACCACTGGTTTTGGATAAGTTGACCAAAATCTATTAAGTCTAACCTATTTCTGCCTCCCCTAGTTCATTCTCCTCTACACACCCTTAAACAGGTGCACCTGGAAAAACAATTGTAACGCAAACTTACAGGATTCTCTACCCGACCCACAACTTTCCAATAAAGAAAAGTCTCAGGGCCAACCTATCATCAAAAGCTTGTTTCTATAAATGTAGTAAAATATTTTGAGTATTAAAAAAAGAGCGTATAGCAGTGGCAACTGGGAAAGAAAAGCAAGTAGCCAAACCTCTGCAGCTTTTGTAAAGAAACAACAGTGTGAACCTAGAGAACTATCTATAAGCCCAGACACTCACTTGTGCATTTTAGCAGTGGGAAATGGTTTTAACTATCACACAGTGGGGTCTTAAACACTAGAGCCTTCAACCATCAGGACAACAAAGACAAGAGAGGGGAGCCCCCACAACAGGAATTAGAAAGGGCAGAGAGGGTGGTATAGACCCACTACACTGGCTGAGCTCTAATCTATCTGCTGTACTTTGCTTTGGAATTAATCAAACAAATCCCCTGATAAATCTAAGGCTGTTATTAGACAACACTAATATCCCCCTTAGAGTAATCCAGACAAATACATTCAGAGAGAGGGGAGTCCCGAGTGGCTGCAAAACAGACCACTTTCATGTTTGCACATATCCATACAAGAACATGTGCACAGGCACTGCCCCCTACCCCCTCAACCCCAGATGTCTGCTCCCAACAGCGTCATCGGCTTCTGCCCTGCTGGCTTTAGGAAAGGGGAATGAACCGAAGGATGGAAGAGCAGGGCCTGGATTCCTCCCCTCCCCAACTCTGCCACTGACCTAATTTTCCACAAGAGAGGATTTTTTCCTTTTTGGTCCTGCTTATTTGTAAATCATGCCACCCCAGTGCACACACAGCTTAAGGCAGACCTAGCTAGGAAGCAGGAAGAAGTCAAGAGGCTTGGAACTGTGGCCCCAGCTGCCATTTCTTGGGGAGGCTGGGTCAGTGGAAATTCTGTTGGCTCAGCAGAGGGGTTAGGAAGTAGAAGCTAGAAGGAGGAAGGCACAGGATCAAGCTTATCCCAGTTTTACATCCTTACTCTGCCCCTGATTGAACAAGATGGGCTGAATATTCTCAAGTGACCCAACAGATATATCTGCTGCCCACTTCATGTATGACCTTGGGTAAGTTTCTTAATCCTTCTGGGTGGCTGGTCTCTATAAACAACACAGGCTACTTTGATCCTGACATTTTGACTTCTAGGGTAAACCATTAGGAAAGAGACTGACTTCAGTTTTAGGAAAAAGATTTGGTTTTTCAAACTGCAAAACTGAGAAACCATTAGGAAAGGGACTGATCTTAGTTTTAGGAAAAAGATTTGGTTTTTCAAACTCCAAAACCTGACCCAGAAAAAAATTAGACCTGTCAGGGAAAAAACTAAACACACACACACACACACACACACACACACACACACACACACACACAAAATAGAACTGACAGCAGCTAAAAAATGCACATGGTGAAATTTGTTATTGATTAAAAAATTGAAGGAAGAATCAAACATTCTTGACAAAATTTAGATCTGCAAATCTAATGTGATAAAATTGGATGTGGTAGAAATAATGGCCACAAAAGAACATTCACAATAGTAGAAGCTGTGTGGGTAAAATTTGATAGGCACATGAAAAATAACTGATTGATGAATCAAATCTTCATTATAGAATACACATGGAGCAGAATTGATCTTGTTAAAAGTAATTCAGTAAGATAAAACTGAATTGGAAAAATAAGAAATGGTTTAACTGTGCTGGAAAAAAAAATGAATTGAGGAATTATATGACCCCTGCACAGTTTGTTTCTGAAAAATACTCCCTTGATAAAAATGCTGCAGTCTTTGTCTAATTCTGATTACACCAACATAGAGGTAAGGGGTCTCAGGGTCAAACTGTATAATTAAAATATCTTGATAAATGCTTTATAAAAATAAATTATATGATCTCAGAGCTACTGTTTATTTGAAATTTTTTCTGATAAAAGATCAGAATAAAAAGTGAATAAAATCATACAAATACTTTACTCCTAAAGGAAACTAAGTTAATATCTGCAACAGTGGTTCTCAGATTAATAGAGTTTATTTAACTCTAATATATTTAAAGCAACATAAAGCAATTTTGGAAACTAACATTGACTAAGAACAAAAACTAAAAAATGACACTTTATATTATCATATTTTCTTAAAAAGAAAAGGTCCTTTCATGCCCCAAAAATAAAAGGGCATATCCAAGATTTAAAAAAAAAAAAAAAAAAAAAAAAAAAGTGACTTCCCAAAAAGCTTTACTACATTGTTCATTTTTATTATTTTCATGGAGGATGGAAAAGCTTCACTCTAGCTCCTTATGTATCTTTGTATTCCTGGGTGGAGGCTAGATTGGGAAGTCTCTGTGTTTCAGTCTCCTCATCCATAAAATGGGAATAAAAGGATGAGGAGACTGAAAGTCACAGTGCCTATTCACAGTGCCTGAAACGTAGTAAGTGGTCAACAGTTGTTAGCCTAAAACCAAGGAAGAATGGCCCATCAAGAATCAGGCTGATTCCCCAACCTCAGATTTTCCACTGCTCCTCTAAGTTGAGAACCCTTTAAATGTTCCAGAATATAAATGTCCCTGGCAACAACAGCTGAAGAGCGTAGATCTATCAAGGCAACATCCCATTTCTCTTCATGTACCCAGAAAAACACACTGTGGCAGGGGGGAGGACCTAGGCAGGCAGGACTGAGACCTTGAGCATTAAGAAGAAGGGGCAGCTATTTGGGAATTTTCAGGCTCATCTACGGTGCTATAGATTGGAGCCACATAATGGTGCAGCTATTTGAGCAACAAGTTTCTCAAGGCTGGTGGCAAATGACACTATGGCTTTCTTGTTCCAGCAGTGCTTCATTTTTACCCTTCTCCACAAGAGAGCTTTCTTTACATAGACATTCTACCACCAAATCCTCACCTCCAAGATTCTATATTCTGGAAGGAGAGTTCCAAGTGTGTGTTTACTTACCAGGCAAGATCAGCTGCCCCCAGCCTATCACACTGATGGCTTCTCTCTTTCCCCACCCCCAGACAGTCATCCACCCATCCCTCTATCCAACCAACCATCACTACCCATCAACCATACTCCAAGCAAATACATAAAAATGAAAGACATAGTTCTGGCCAAGGACATTAAACAAACCTATCTTGTTCTTCAGTCAAGCAAATGGCAATGAACACACATAGCCCCAACTCCCTGGCTTTCTCCCTGTTCTTTCTCATCTTTGGATATCACCTTCTCAGAAAGACCTCCCTGACTACCCTGGTTTTCATTAGATTTCCCCACACCCTGTTCTTTCCATCTACAGCACTCATCACAAGTAATTACACACTTACTGGTTTATGTTTTCCATTAAAAATGCCACTCATTTTTAAGCTCATTGCAGAAAGGCACCATAACTGTTTTGATCACCCCTAATTGTGCTTAGAAACTGATGTTCTTTTGAATCAATTCTCCTTAGCCACAAATCTTTTTTCAGAGTGATGTAGGGGAATGTGGGCTAGGCTGGGAGTTAGGATATTTGGGTTCTAGTCCCAATCCCCAGCCACTTGCTACCTGAGTGACCCATTTTAAGTCACCTTGACTCCCTGAGCCAGTTTCATAAAGGGAGGTTGGATTGTGATGCTTAAGAGGGAGAAGGGGTAACGTAATATAATGCATGAGTTGGGGAATATACAAACTGAAATGATATTCACTTTACAACTTAATTGAAATAATACTTAACAATTTAATACAAGTAAAAGATTTTCAATAAAGCTTGAAAAAAAGCCTTCTGGATAGTGGTGGACAACAGATCAACAAAAACAGTAGCAAAAATTACCTGGAGGTCATAGGTTTTAAAAGATGGAGAGAATATGGGATTCCAGACCAATCATAGCCCTAGATCCATCTCAATGACGGCCAATGAGATGGAATAAGACACTAGAATAAAAAGTGGTCCAGGGCAGCTTGTCTGTTTTACTTTGGAGAACGTGTGTCTGAATCAGGATCAGAGCAGAGCAAATTCAGTTATGTGCAGGAGAGGGAGAAGGTCAAAAGACAGGTCAGTGAATACTGGCAGTATCTTTGCATGCTAGAGACATCTCGGCTGGGCCAGCTGAAGACAGGATTGGGTCACTGAGAGCCACAGGAGCCCCCAGTCAATGCCAGATTGAACAGGGGAGTGGCAGAGAGAGAAGAGTGAAGAACTCAAACTCTGCATCCACTGCCTGGACTCTTCCCTTAGATAGACTGCTTTCTCTCTTCAACTACAGTTTCCTCGTCTACAAAATCAGAAAAACCACCACCTCCCTCCCTGGTAGGAGCAATTGGGAAAATGAAAATAAGCCACCTATGAACGTACATAGGCCAGTCCCCAGCACATGATAAATGCTTCATGCAAATTAGTTAACTGTCATTATTATTAAATTTACCCAATCAAAATAAGGAGGTGATAAATCCTAAGACTTGTGTATTAGTCTGTTCTTATGCTGTTGATAAAGACACACCTGAGACTGGGAAATTTACAAAAGAAAGAGGTTTATTGGACTTATGGTTCCACGTGGCTGGGGAGGCCTCACAATCACAGTGGAAGGTGAAAGGCACATCTCACATGGTAGCAGACAAGAGAAGAGAGCACTTGCAGGGAAACTCCCATTTTTAAAACCATCAGATCTTGTGAGACCTATTCACTATCATGAGAATTACATAGGAAAGACCTGCCCCATGATTCAATTATCTACCACTGGGTCTCTCCCACAACACGTGGGAATTATGGGAGCTACAAGATGAGATTTGGGTGGGGACACAGTGCCAAACCATATCAAATTGCACAAAATTAAAATGCATCATCAAGGCCTACTTAGGAGCATGATTAGAGCTGCACACTAAACTTAGAAGTCTAAGTCCCAAGTCGACTGGCTTCATTTGTGATCCTCAGTCAACAGACCCAGGCTAGAAGAGCCAGTCCAAGAACAGTTAGTCCAGAAAAAGCCCTGGACCTCCTGTGTGTGACTCCTTGGAGTATCTCTGTCACACTCCTGAACTTCACAGGGTGCTTTCTCTGCCATATGTGAAGAGGGGCCAATAAACCCATAGAGACCACCATTAGGCATATGTCTCCTTTAAAGCACACACCACTCTATAATTGCTTGGTGAATTAAGCTGCAGAATGTGCCTCTCTTGCTCACCACTCTTACCCCCAGCGCTTCTCCCAACACAGAGTGAAGCTGAAATAGTGTGCATTGCCGTTGGATGAGGTGGAAAGAGGTACCTTCCTGATAACATCCCCAAGTTTCAGCAAAAGAATTTGTGTAAAGCATGCACGTCCATGTAGGTTCCATTTCTTGGTTCCCATTGCATACCAGCTGGGCCCCTAACACCTCAATTTCTTCTGCTTAGAAAAATGAAGACACTCCCCCTTCTCCCTAGGCTACCCATTCTGACTTACGCTAGATAAGCAACTTCAGATTGCTGAACAGCAACACACAACACAGCTGGGTGATAATTCCTGTGTCCTGAAATTCCTGGAAAACTGATGTACAGCAAGGATTCAGAGCACAGACACAGCCCCCACCCCCAGCCCTAGAGAGTTGAAGGCAGAAGGAAGGGCAGCAAGCAGACAACAAGAGCTGAGCCTCAATTTCCTTAAATTATTTTGCTGTCTTTCCAAGCATCCCATCCCTGGGCAGAGATAAAGAAACCACAAGTGAATTAATTACCACTACTTATATTGCTAGCTGAGCCAGGGCTCCCAGCATCTCTTGTGCAGGGCATCTTGCTCTCTTAACCCATAGAGACCAGAGGCAGGGGAATCTCTTCCCTCAGTCCCTAGAGGTGTGTGGCTTTGAGCTGAGCTTTAGCACTGGCACCCCCAAAAGTTCTATGCCAGACTCCAGGAGAAACTCAGCCAAAGCACTTCATGTTTAATATGTTTAACTCATATGGTCTCAAAAAAGTACAAGATTCAAAACAGAATTCCAATTTGCTGAACCTGGGCAAGCCACTTCACTTCTCTGTATTTATATCTTTCAGATATTTCAGTTCTTGCTTCTTACGGGATCCTGATGTTCTAAGAGCCAGAAACTCTGCCATGTGCAAAAACATCCAAAACCCTCAGGTTCATCACCACCTACATATGAGACCTAAGTTTCCATTTGTAGGAATGTTCTTAAATGGACAGACCATACTACACAGAAGGTAGAAGAAAAACCAACGTAAACAGTTTTTCAAAATAAAGGATGCAATTCTTTGTCATTTTCTTGCTTTCAAATGCAGGCCCCAACTTCAACCAGGTTAAGAAGGTATATTCTTTCATTTATTCACCAGTGGAGAATTTTAAAGAACTTTATTCCCCTTCTAGTTTCCTTCTACATGTCTGGGCATCTGCTGTAGTCTATCTTATGGATTCCTTTCCCCCACAATCCTAAATATTACAGTTCCTAAAGTTTCTGCATTTAGGCTCCTTTTCCTCTAAACTACATTTTTTCCCTGGGCAGCCTCATCCACATCCAAGCCTTTCCCACCCACAACAATAAACACCCTGACACTTGTGGCAGCCCCATCCTCCCCCAGCCAGTGCCAACCATTGCCCCTGCCTGCTCCTGTACATTTCCCCACAAGGGTCCTATAGAGTCTTAAGGGAAGGCAGGATATGGCCAAATCAAAATCACTTTTACTCCTCTCTCTTCTTCAACCCAAACCTGCTCCTCACAATGGCTTTCCTGTCCTATAGTCCTACAACCAGAAGGGCATATTATTGAAGTTCTTTCTCTTTTCAATCACAATAATGGCTAATATTCACTAAGGATTTGCTATGTGCCAAGCACATAGTAAAATTCCTACACAGCAGTTAAGACCTTCCCTACCTAACTCTTCCTCTCATTACTCTCTCATCGGCCTCAGTTCTTTGGTCCAGGCACATTAACCAGTTCTAAATGGTACACGCTATTATCAACCCCATTTCACAAGTGGCAAAAAGGAAATACTGAGGAGTGAAATTATTTGCCCAGGTTTACACAGGTTAGTATGTGACAGGCAATCTGATTCCAAAACTAATATCAATGCCTGTCCATTACTAAGTTCCTCTCCTTGATATCTCTACAATCAGTCCTTCTTCCGTCACTACCCACCCCTTAACACAGACCTCCCCCTCAATGAAACCACACAATAGCTTCTGTACACCTTCTCTGCTCAAGCCTTCCTATCACCAATCCATTGTACAAACTGACCCTAGAGTCATCTTTCTAAAATTCAAATCTGACTCTGTCACAATTCAACTAAAAAACTTCCAATGGTTCCCAGTTGTGGAAAAAAATAATGTCCAAAATTCCTACAAAGCAGTTAAGACCTTCCCTGTCTAACTCTTCCTGTCATCACTCTCTCATTGGCCTCAATCTTTGGTCCAGCCACATTAACTACCACAAACAACTGGAAACAGCATGCTGCTCTCTCATAGAGCTACCCTGAATATCCTTTCCCCCCAGTCATCCAATTAAATATTCTACGTCCTGCCCAAGAATTTGCTCTACAAAGTTGCCTCCAATCCCTAACTCTCACTCCAAGTGCATATGCATGCACCCACACCCAAGTGGGATAACACAATCCCTTTTACAAACATTTTATGCTATTATAGCAACTCTGATGTGCGCTATGCTTCTTTGCCTGACAAGCTTCCCAACTAGACCATAAGCCCCTTAAGGGCAGGCAGAGATCACACTGGTAGATTACAGACATCCACACAGTGCATGTCAGAGAATAAACTTATTCCAATAAAGAGAGGGCCTATTCCAACAAGCAGACGATTATACATCAAAGATTCCTCTACAAAAGCTTGGAGATAGTTCAGACACTTTGCTCTCTTAACACAAAACAAAGCTGCCCCAGCAAATGTTCATTCCATAGTTTTTACACCAAAAATAATAGCATTAGTAATCTTGAACACAGTGAGGCCTCTGAAGAAGGAACTGTGACTGGAGTATCTCCCCATGGAGCCCTCGGAGCCACCTGGCAGGTCAATCAAGACCACCACAGGCAGAGCTGAAGGCAGAGGCGAGGAGCCCAACACACATACCACCAGCAGCAGGAATGCCTTAAGTATCACCTGCTCCTGAAAGCTGCAAGCCCTCGGGATAAGGGACTGCTACAGGCAGTCAGGAGTAACTAAAACCAATTAAAGAGAGATAAAGGTAGATGTGAGAGTTGATCAGTGGCCTCCCAACCTCTCGGAACAGATTCCCAATGAGAAAGAAAAATTTATTACACTCTCACAACAGATGCATATTTACTTATAAAAAACTTCCATATACATTATCAACGCAGTTAATTTTTGTGCGTTGGGTGGATGCAAGTTCCTAAGGATCCTAAGCTCAGTATCATCTGTTGACCAAATTAATCAACGAAGTCAGGTCCTGTATTTCCAAAGAATGGTCTTGCCTGTGCCCCATTTGGAGACCACGGATCTAGAGAATAATCTTCTTCTCCCCATAAAAGGGGATGCATAATAAAACGTGAGGGTGGGCCTGGCTACCGAGACCCCCAGAACCACAGGGTCCTTGGACTGAAGTCATGCACATGCTGGCACACGCTCCGGATGGCTTCATGAAAGCACCTGCTGTACTGCCGTACTCCTTTTGGGAACAGAGCTTGCCAAAGCTGTGCATTCTGTGGTCCGACACCTCTAACCATCAGAGAATTCTTCTCTGTGGCTCGGATTCCTTCAAGTTTCCCGCCTGGGTATCATCATCCTCCTTTCCATGGTAGCACTTCCAATATCTGAGGATAATTATCCTGTCTCTAGTGAGCTCCATCTTCTCCAGGGAATCCACATGAGTGAGTGGAGCCTCTGCATCTCCAGTGACAACAATGTGCTTGCCTCAAACAGCCATTCCACTGCACTGACACAGTCCCAGGCTGGCTACAGCCTACAATTGTTACAGGAAATCATTGGCTTGTAAACAAACCAAAAAAAAAAAAGTCTTTCTAGTTCATCCTCAACTAGATCAAACCAAGTGGAATGTGTATGTGCTTGACGCAGATTCAACAAAACCTGTCCCACAATAAACCTGACGCTTTTTCCATTAAAAGAAAGAGGATGTTTCTAACAGCGGCCAGTGTGGTCCGATTGGACCTGACTTCATTGATTAATTTATTTAACAGACATTCTTGAGTTTATATTCCTTGGAACTTGCATCCATCAAGCACATATATACACCCACACATACATGAACACAAACACATATGTACACAAACAGAACGTGTATATATGCACAATGTGATTTATTAAGGTGACAAACATTTATTGAGCACCTGCTTTTTGTCAGAGACATGACATTTAGCACACAAGCCTGTATGTGCATTAACTAAGGAAAACAGAGTCCTCCATCCTTGGTTTCACGCCTTACAGTTCCCAAAGAGAATACCTCTGTACATATTCCTGCCACAGGAATCAGGAAACCCAGCTGAGCAATTGCAACTTGCATTCAGGATAGAAAAGCCAAAGGGAGCCAAGAGATACATTAAAATGTAGCCACTGGTTATATATTCTACAGGAGAAAAAAATAGCCCCAATCTGCATTAACACAGGCTGAAAACTCAACATCAGCATGAACAAATAGCAAAGTTTCCACAGCAACTGAAACCTAATCATCCTCTGCCCACGTGGCAATGACCACATGATGGTATGTGGTGGTCACGCCCACTTCCCAGCACATGCGTGTGGTCCAAAGCCTGGCTGCACAGCAAGACCACAGACAAGTTGGTGACTCCCATTACATTCCAGTGCTTGGACTCCAAATGATGTCTGTGGGCTCTGCTCTTAAAACTAAACTATTTTAAACCATGAAATTATGAGATGAGTTCCTTTTTTTGTTTGTTTTGCTGCTGTGTCAGGAAAATGACTGTCAATGGGGAGATGGCTGACAGCCAAGACTAGCCTCATCCCCTTTAGGGTGCAGAAGAGAATTTTTTCTTGGCAGGTTTCCAGTCTATGCCCATGTGAGAGCAAGATCTTCCAGCCCTGCCTAAGCCCTTTCCCTGGGAGACTTTGGCCCAGCGGTGCCAAAAACATGAGATACCCAGAGCAACCTGGCAGAGTAAAAAGCATTTTTGGATAAGGCATATGCTTCCAAGGCCTGTCTCCAGGAGTGGCTACTCAGTACTGCTTCCTGTCATGTCCTCATATAAAAAGAAGAAAAAAACTACTGCTAGGCTTTTTAGCGAAATCTTCATTTTTGTTGATGTCTGACCCTGGCAACCAGGATGAGCTTGTTAGGCAAGTCTAATCCAATCCCCTTTTCATCTATTCCATAACTTCCCATCTGTGTGTGTGTGTGTGTGTGTGTGTGTGTGTGTGTGTGTGATAGAGTCTAACTCTGTCGCCAGACTGGAGTGTAGTGGCTCAATCTCAGCTAACTGCAATCTCCACCTTCCAGGTTCAAGCGATTCTCCTGCTTTAGCCTCCCAAGTAGCTGGGATTACAGCTGCACGCCACCATGCCCAGCTAATTTTTACATTTTCAACAGAGACAAGGTTTCACCATGTTAGCCAGGATGGTCTCAAACTCCTAACCTCGTGATTCACCCACTTCGGCCTCCCAAAGTGCTAGGATTACAGGTGTGAGCCACCAGGCCCAGCCCCCATCTTATTGCAGAGAAATTCAGGATTTCCAGGAAGCTCCTCGGAAATTCAGAGATGCTTAAAAACCTAGCTGGGTATGGGAGAAGATGGTACATCTCAGGGGAATAAAATGAGGCACCGACAAAAGAAACAGACATTGGGCTAACCACGAACCTTTCACAGTACAAGCTCCCCAGGGGCAAAATGACTGGAGTCTGAGTCACCTGCTTACATCAAATCTCTTCCCACATCAATCCCTCCCACATTGTTTAAGATTAATCATAAGCAGTTAATTCTAAATAACTCAGTGGTATGTGTACTGCTAGCACCGTATCAGAGAATCCCTTATGAATTTTACCTTGGCGCAAGGGTTAATTCCCTGCAAAGCATCATTCCGAACCGTTAGGATCAACCCACCCATCTTCTTCACCCACTTGGCCCATTGCAAAGGTCAGATTACTTTAAATAGAATAAGGACCAATGAGAAAGTGGCCGGGGCTGATCTAAGAGAGAGCTCCCTGATTATCAGCATTGATCAGAGATGTATTAGGCTGCCTTAAAAAATACCAAGCTCACATTATTGCAGTTGGCTAGGTGTTTTTTGGGGGGGCGGGCATGGGTAGGCTCATTTTATATAGTGCAGAGGAAGATGAGAAATGAATAGTCAGACCCAATGACTTTTGAAGTCCCCTTTAAACTTATTATCCCATGATTCTGTTTTGTTTTGTTTTGTTTGAAATGGGTCTCACTCTGTTGCGCAGGCTGGAGTACAGTGGCGTGATCTTCGCTCACTACAGCCTCAACCTCCTAAGTTCAAGCAATCCTCCCACCTCAGCTTCCCAAGTGCTGGCACCACAGGCATGTGCCACCTTTCCCAGCTAATTTTTTAAATTATTTGTACAGGTGATGTCTCGCTATGGTCCCCAGGCAGGCCTTGAACTCCTAGGCTCAAGCAATTCTCCAGCATCAGCCACCTAAAGTATTGAAATTGCAGGCATGAGCCACAGCTCCCGGACTCCCATGATACTTTATAATGTACATTGGTTTCCAATGCATTACCTAGGGCAAAGTCATAGCCAGAGAGCAATATATTATAATAAATGTGTCAGCATCCTCTAAGATGGTCACATGATCCACACTTCATCCCTCACAGACTTCTGCAATACCAGAATCCCCCCAAGTTTTAGTGTGTTTCCTTAAAACTAAGCAGGGGCTCAAAACACATCACATGATTGTACACCTCTGCCTAAACTCTAGCCTTGTCTCTTCTGACCCAGAAAGAGCAAATACACAGTGGGAGGATTTGTCTTTCAAGGATTCCACAGGTCAGAGGCTCAGCGCCCTTCAAGCCCACTCTTCTCCATTCCCTTAACCCTCCAGGCTAACCATGCAAGATGCAAGGCCCTGTCTAGAAAGAAAAGAAGCCTGAGAGAATGAGGAGGAAAGAAGAAACCACGTGTCTGTTAACCTCCCAGCCTGTCCAGCTCTTTCCCCATGATGTGGATCACAAGGAAGTGAACTCAGCTTTGCTTTCCAGCATATCCCTCCTCACAAGCGGGGTACTCCTTTTTATTTGAAAGCAACTTATTAAGTAAATAAGCTGTACACAGTCTCACTGCACTTTTTCTCTTCTCCAGGAGCTGCAGGCAACACATTTCCTATCATTCCTGGAGGAGAGATTGCAGAATTGCCTGAAATGTACTGCTTGCTAGAGTGGAGACACCAGTCCTCTATTGCCAACAATGACCCACAGGACTGTTGGAACTGTGTCTTCTAAGAACTTCACATGGGCAAACAGAACAGCTTCAGGAGAACCAAACTGGCAGATCAGAGGCAAAAGTGTCAGGAGAGGATCGGATGAATAGCGTCTCATCAAGAAACTTAAAGGAAAACTCCCCAGAGTCATCTTCTTAGCTACAAAGACACAGTACTTAAATAAGACTCTCAGTAAAACCAAAAAGATCTACATGCATTTCACAGCTAGAAAACTTGAGCCAGGAGCTTTACAATGCCTCCAGTTCTTGTCCCTCCCTCTCTTTCATCTTTACCTTCTTTATGCCCTTGCATACCTTTGCATGGTGTACTGTTTTTCTCCCAAAGAGCCAAAGTGTTCACAATTTCTAGGACTAGATGCCAAGTACGTATTGTCATAGAGCACAACTGGGTAGTTTCTCTGGATGACTATGCGGTCACTTTGCTTTTAAAAGCTACTGGTATCAGTTCCAGGATTTAAAAGAAAAAAATCTTTGGAAAATACGTTATTTAGGAACACTGTGGCCACAGTCAAGGTTTGAGAGCAGACACAGATGATGACACCTTTAAAGGGGGGGCCTGTATTGCTTTTAAATAGGTCACCCAAAGACATAAATTTCTGGAAAACAACAGCAATAATGACAATCCACCGGCAATGTCAGTTCCCAAACAGACCAGGGAGACAGGCCTGCGAGCCACACGTTGTCCTTCTCCTCTGCCAGCCACGGCCTGACACCTGCAACACTGTTCCCAGTTCATCGCCCACTCCTCCTTACCTTGTGAGCCACAGCAAACGAAACCTCCCGACTTCAGCAGGGCAAAAAAACCTCAGGAGGATGACCAGAGTGATCCCTCTGTCTCAATACCACCTTGTTCCTCTAAATCCACAGCAAATATTTCCAAACATTTCCTCCCTTTACCCACTGGATAGCCTAGACGTCTCCTCTTCCCACCACACCTTCCCAAGTGACATTCCTATATTCCCTCCACCCTCCTGCACTCCCTGGCTCTGATTCGTTCACCTATGACGGCTATGAAGTGGAAAATGTGTCTGTGATGAATGGTCACTGGTTAGAAGAAAAAATGAAAATCACACATATACCCAGAGCAGCATTGCTGTCACCGGACAGCAACAAGTTGTGTTAACAGAGGAGGATCCACAGAGGTGGGGCCTGGAGCTGATATTTGGGAGTCCTTAAGAAACTGCAAATACGAAATTAGGTGTGGGGTCTTAGGAGGGACCCGTACAACTGAGAAGGTATGAAAGGCTTAATTTCGTGGTAAATCCGCCTCTGTAATCTCCCCGTCTCACACATACAAAGGAAAAGACAAGAAGAAACACAGAGAAAGTTTGACTTTATTAGGTGTGGAGAGAAGCAGAAGGCAGGAAACCTAGAAAGAGTCTGACAGAGGAATCCAGGAGCTCCAACCCTCACCGCCAGCCCTGAGTGAGGTAATGGGCAGTGCCTGGTACCTGGGAAACCAAAGGTAAGTCTGAAGAGGTCGTCCTGTCCAGCGAAGCTCCGGTGTGGTCTACCTGTGCTCCAACTGCCTTGGGAGCCTTGGGTCCAATCCCAATCACTTCACTAAAACCGGGATCTAGAGGCTGGGAATTGAATACTGTACTCATATTCATTCATTTTCCTTTTCTTTCCTCTTCTCCCTCTCTCTGGCTAGGAGGAACAAGGCCCCCTGGGACAGGCCAAGCTGATAGCCTCCTGCACCAGGAGCTTGACATTTTGCTTATCATCTGCATCCAGGGAGGCAATGCTCCATTTCACGACACAGACACAGGCCATTTGTGTTCATGAAGGGGGCCCACGAGCAGAGGTAAAATGCCACGTAGGGGGCCTGGGCTCTCAGGTCCCAGAGACGGCTGCCAAACAGGCAGCGCCCAAGCTTGCCCTCAAACCCTGGTACCCACAACAAGTTCAAGGTCTGGGTCTCCTCACCTGTTCAGTGGGATGCTAAGGCCTACCCTGCCTGCCCCACTGGGTGGCTGCTGAAGCCAGAACAGCACACCTTTGCAGGCAGAGCCCTGAATCCGATCCCGCGGTCACCAACATCGTCAGCAGCCCCGTGCTCTTGGGCAGGAGCAAACGGCAATGAAATTGGATTCTGAACACTTCCGAAATTCCCCTCCTTTTATCTCTACCACCTTTCAGACTGGGATAAAGGAAACTGGTGGAGGTAGGGGTCGCTCAAAAGGAAGCATCAAATCTCCTGTGAAACCAAATCAGGCCAGGAGACCAACAGCCCAGAGTCAGAACTTGCTCTTTCCTGGAGTCTAGGCAGATAATTTCCTGTTTTATCTCATTTAATGCTCTCAGCAACACCATGATGTGTGATTTCTTATGATTCCTACTTCACTGAGAGTCAAGATAGCATGGTAGTTGACAGTTAGGCTCTGAAGCCAGACTGCCTAGACACAAAACACAGCTCTGTCTCTTAATACCTGCACGATCTTGGCCAAGCTATTTAACCTCTTGCCGCCCAGTTTCCTTATTCAAAAGAAATGAGACTAATAATAGCATGTCAAGAGTGGTTGCAAGGGTTGCAAGAGCTAGTGCGTGCAGAGCACCTCAGACAGTGTGTGCCTGGAGCCGGTGCCCTCTGGTTATTAGCTATTATTATTACTAAAGAAGATACTGAAGCTTCATAAACCTTCTCCAGAGCCATACAACCTGTAAGTAGACAAGCCCAAATTTAAGTCCGAATTATTTTCCCTCCAGCAGCGGTACTCTTAAGCACTATGCTAAAAGTGGTTTAAGCTCCAAAGTTCTCGGTTCCTCAGTTTCCTCATCTGTAAAATGGAGCTAATGATATTAACTTCATAGGAGTCTGGTGAGGATTAGATGAGCCAATGAATATAAAAAGCACCTAGAATGCCAGGCGTGTGGTGATATTTAATAAGAGCGATGGCAATCATATCATTACTATTTTGTGTAAGGAAGGGCACTTGACCTTCAGAGCCCTGCCCTAAAGCCTCCCTTACTCCAGCTCCACCTCTGGGGCCTCACCGTGATGGACGTACACTGTGGAGCCAGTGACTGCAAGTAAAGGGGTGACGTTAGTCCCATCCCCCAAGTACAGCCTGCAGCCCCCCACCCCACCTCCTCTGCCCTGTGAAGGAGAGGACCCAGCTGAAGGACAGCTGCCCCAGAAACTGGAAACCGTATTTCTGGAGCAGCCTGCAAAGGGAGATGGGGTCTTGAAAATAATTAGCCCCCAGCATTAGGCCTATGGTATCTCATTACCAAATGCAAATGCAAGTTCACGTGCTACTCTGAGGCTCCTGGCAAAACGCCTGCCTGACCCTCAGCCTTGCTGAATTCGGACCAAAGCATTATCCAACGCCCACCCTCTTTGCAGCCTGCAGCTGGTGTGCAGTTTCTGCAAAAGGAGAAGGCTGCTTTCACCTCATTGAAGCGGGAACATGGAAGAAGGGTCTTATTTCTTTAAAGGAAGCAGAGATGTTAGGGGAGGGGGCAGATTTTAAAAAATTCCTTTTCCCTCAGCAGTTAAAAGAGGGATAATTGAAGCAAGTGGCAGGCGGCTGCTCCGCCATTTAGCATACAGTATACCCAGGAAATCTCACTTGGTAATCAGGAGGGAAGGAGGAAAAAGGAGCAATCAGACCCCTATTCAGGCTCCATTTAGTGACAGCCCCTGCTGGCTGGGCTGGTGGAGAGTCAGGCTGGTCTGAATGCTGGGTGGGGAATCAAGTCTTAGAAGCAGCAGTCCCCTCTTTGTGTACATTTTAAGGCCTTACTTCTGTTCTCTCCTCTCCAAAACAGGGAAGACTTGGAAAGGAGTCGTCCTTTACTCTCCGGTTATGCGCCACTCTCCTGCAGTTCACCGCCCCTTCCCAAGGCCATTCAGAGTTGATACAGATTAGGAACAATGCCATGTTATCATTCAAGCAGCATGTGCACTGTGGTGAGGGACAGGAAATGACCGGGTTGTTACACTAGTGCCGGAAACAGGAGGATCCAACCGAGGCAACCACTGGTCCCTTCACTGCAGTCTCTGTTATCTCTGGATCTCAGTAACTGCTCAGGGATAAGCAGCCTCTTCTTGGCATATGCCATTCCATCCTAGTCCTGGCTTTGAGAGATGGGGCAGGAATCATACGATTCTCCAAAAAAAAAAAAAAAAAAAAGTAATTGAAATTCACTTTTGGGAAGGCATGTGAAGGTCACACAGTGGTGTTGAGCCATCAATCAGACTGACCTGAGTAGGATCTGAGCTTCAGATGGTGGGAGGGAGGGGGACAGTCTTACTACAGAACACGGTCCTGAAGCTGAGCTGGGGACCACACAACTGCATGCTTATAACAAGGCTGTGGTCTCTATTACCAACACCCACCACAACACTTCACTAGAGGAGCCCAATCTCTAAAAACATAACAGCTAAGACTCAAGACAAACTGCTTCTGGTCTGGGCACCCACCCAAGTCCATAAGAGAAGACAGAAGACAAGGAATCAACTTCATCTTTGCCGGTAGACTAGAACCTTATGCCTCTCAACTGAATCAATATAAAATGTGATGGCACGAGTCATCTGTGACATAGGTCGATTTGGGAGTAGCGATCTACCTATGAAAGCTTCTACATTGTTCCCTTGCTCCACCCAGCCTGCGACAGGCTGACTTCATGCTAAATGAACTCTTCAGAGACACTAGGACTGAAATTTATACACCTTGGCAGTGAATCAATTCTTCACAACCATAAGGTTGTTTGAGTAATTCAATACATGCACATTCATAACCAAGAATGTTTTAAAAATAAACAAGTTTAAACTCATTTCAAGGTACTGACAAACTCTCAATGACCCGTGAGGGAACTGCTCTCTAGAGGGAGCTGAGGATACCTCTTCATTAGCCACTGAGTTTCAAGGCTGCCCATAACGGGACAGGCTGAGCTAAACAAAAAGCCGGAAGAAAATGCATGCTACAGCTCCACTATGTTCCAAAGCAGATACACATAATTTTAAAATCACCACCAAAAAGGCAAGACTCAATGTCAACATGCACAAGTCTGGTTGACCACCAAAGCATTTTATTTATAGACATAACACCCAGATGTAAAAATCTGGGACTGCTTCTCTGTCCATCACGTGCTACAATGTTCAATGTGACTATTATTTAGCTTGGGAGCCTTGGAATAAGGTTCTCCCAAGTAAGCTGTGTGGAATTCAGTCTGCAGCCAGAGCTAATAGCCTTTCACCAAATGAAAGAGAAGATACTGTGTCTATTACCTCATGCCCATAAGTCCAAACTCTCCCAAAGCAACTATCTCCTGTGTCTTCTGGATCTTACCTAGGGAATATACCCAACGGAGAATCAAAATAGCCCAAAGCACATAAAAGAGATGGCCTATCTGCACATTCTTCCTGGAGCACAGCATGATGACATTTTGGAGCCATCAGGGCATGGAGACCCAGATAGTCCAAGCAAACAGCAACACCGCGGGTGGGCTAGGAGCTAATGGACCACAGAGAGCACCTCCAGTGGCCCGACCACAACCATCCGAAGCTGCAGAGGCCCTCGCAGCTCTCCCTGCTCTTTGAACTGCCAAAGCATAAAGTACAAAACGGACCTTCCATGCCTGGTGCAAGGCCTCACACAACCAAACAGCAGCTCCTATCCTGCAAATGGAGACAAGCAGGTGCTTGGTGCACATTCTGCCTGCTGGGACTAAGCCCCCTGGTTTCAATTCTGTGACACGGACAATTTCGCAGGGGTGGGGTGGGGAGAATGGGTGCATTCTCTCTACCCGCTTCACCACATTATCTTTGGAAATATGGGCAGACATTGTCCCGTTTTGTGCAGATCTGTTTGACACTTAGCCGCTGCTGTGGTTTCCTTTCCCGTTACATTCTTACAGGTAAGTTTTTCCTGCTTACTTTTTAAAAATTATTTAACTAGGTGTGGAGGCAACAGTGATTTTCTAATAGTCTGTGATCCATTTTTGTGATTGATTAGACATGATGACAATTACCAGGATCGACAGGCTCCAAGTAATCAACAGTAGATTCTGTCACCTCCCTGAACATCCTCTCTCACCCCAACCTTTGCACTGCTCTGTTCCAAGCCAGCCAAGTGTTACTGTTACGGCAGTTTATTTACTCTACTTATGTATCAGGAGAATAAATGAGTTAGGCTGCGTGTTTGCCTTCTACAGATAGAGGCATCAATCCCTAGCCAGCAGATGATCTGAACCTTGTAGGGAAAAAAAAAAACAATTATTAAAATATACATATTGCATTTAGCTATTAAAAACCAACGGCACACAATCTGCTCTGAAGAAATTCCACTGGGAACTGGAACACACACAAAATATAAAAAGAAAAAGAAGAGAAAGCAAATTGTATACATATACAGTATAGAGATTTTTTTTTTTTCCTGCAGAAAAGTGCTGATCCAAACCTGCCCCAAGGAAATGAGTTCTTTTTAAACACAAAAATGCAATCAGGGATAATCAGCAAGTTAACAACACACTTGCAAACACCCTGGTCCCTAGAAAGGAAGAATGCCAGCTTTCAATGCAAGTTTTGAGAACAGAACAGATCCTTTGGGCGAATGAGAAAACAAGTGATCATGTCAGCGTCTTGAGGCAGAAGTTTCTCCAAAGCCAAGAAGCTCTGGAACAGCAGTCAGCTCCAGAAGGCACCTGCTTGTGAGAAGCACTTCAATAACCACATTCCCAAAATGGTTTGTAGACTGGGGTTGCCTCCTCCCCATCCCTTCTCCCAGTGGGTTTGGTGGAGGAAAAACAGAAGCCAAATAAGGACAATATATATGCCTGGCATCTCCATCTCTGACAGCCACCCGCAGGAAAGGAGATAGAATTGATGCCCAACTTATTAGAAGAAAGAAGTGTAGACTCAGGCAGTTCCTGCAATAGCCCCTGCATGACAAGACCTCTAATGTGTTCTGGTCTCCAGCAGGTACCACCTGGGAAATAAATTTTGCTTTAATTTTTTAAGTATTCTTAAATAGCCACTGGTAGCTGAAGTTCACATCAAGGACAACCTGCTTTAGGGGTTGGGATGTTCTGGAAACACTTAAGGAACACCTGCAGTTTTTAATTACAAATCCCAAGGTGTGGGGGGGGGCTTACCTGAATGAAGAAATCTCGGGAGTCAGTGGCAAGGCAGTCACCTGGCCACACCCACCTGCACCATCCACCTGGCACCAGCCACCTGGCCTCGCTTGATCTTGTACAAGTTGGTTCCTAACCTTGATTGCACACTGGAATTATGTGGAGAGCTTTAAAAATGTACAGATGCTTGGATCCCATGCCAAGAGATTCTGATTTAATTAGCCTGGGATGTGGTCTGGAGTTTAAATTCCCCCAAGATGATCCTAATGTGCAGCTAAGTTGAAAACCACTGTTCTGCCCTGTCCCTTGCACCACTTCCAGGAAGAGCCCAGTAGGGGATGGCAACATAAAGGCCATGTAGGAGAATCCAGGGCTTAACCCCAGTGGCAGGAGGAAATGTGGCTTCCTTGCCTCCTGTCATCCTCATCTCTCAACATACATACCTGCATGGCCATTCTCAGTTTCTCCTTTCAGCAGTTCCTCCTACCCACATCTAAGCCGTGAGTGAGTCCAGGAACTTGGATTTTGAGTATTTGTCAAATTAAAGTCTGAGCCACCTCTCTTAAATCTAATCCCAAACAGTCAGGATTTGGCGAACAAGGAAGGACAGCCTAAGCCTTTGGGCCTCCGTGCTTCTCCCTGGGAAGTCACAGTTGGACCTGGGAGGTTCTTCAGGCTATGCTATATACTCTCAGCTCCCTTGGAGGGTTGGCTGAGCAAGGCTACAGTCAATCTCTGTGCCTCTGCAATATTCTCAGTACATGGAGAGGATGTGAAAGGGAACCACCTCTAAAGAGGTATCTCATGTGAGAAATCCTCACTACCAAAACAAAGAGGCGAGAAGGGCCTGGCCCAGATGCCTCATCCACCTGCTGGCTGCCTCCTAGAGGGTTGGGAGGTGTAGTGGGCCACAAAAGAAGAATCGAGTGCATTCAGCCATTCTTTATGCTAGGGATGATGAAGAGGAAGTGATGGGGAGTTTCCCAACTATCCTTTAGGGTCCAAGCCTCAAAGGGTCAGAGGGACACAGGTAGCAATTTGCCAATTTTTTTCTTTTTTGAGACAGAGCCTCACTCTGTCACCCAGGCTGGAGTGCAGTGGTGCAATCTTAGCTCACTGCAACCTGTACCTCCCAGGTTAAAGCGATTCTCCTGCCTCAACCTCCGAGTAGCTGGGACTACAGGCATGCACCACCACACCTGGGTAATTTTTATATTTTTACTAGAGACAGAGTTTCAGCAGGTTGGCCAGGCTGGTCTCCAACTCCTGACTCAAGTGATCCACCCGCCTCGGCCTCCCAAAATGCGAGGCTTACAGGCATGAGCCACCATACCCAATGAAATTTGCTAATTTCTATCTGTTTTCTTGCCCTGGGTTGACCATGATCAATGGTGCTGCAGTGGGAGGGGCCAAACTGGGGCAGACCCTATAGCCTACTTTATCTAATCCTCTTAGTAGAGTACAGAGCCCAGAGTTCAGGAGCCGGGATTCTCCTCCTGCTGAGATCTGACAGATTCTCCTTTGAGAGTAGGCAAAGGATTCCTACTGCCTCCTCGGGGCAAGGGGCCCAGTGATCTAACACGCAGCTAAGATGCGCACCTATACAGAGCTGGTTTCTATCAGGAGCCCCAGCCTCAGCCATCCCATGGATGGGTCTCTAGCAACAGAAGGAGAAGGTCTTACCTTCTGAGCAGAGCTTGCCACCGTAGCCAGTGGTAGAACAGTCACAGGTGGGGTGGCCGTCCAGCAGAAAGCAGATCCCACCATTTTCACAGGGACGCTCACCACAGGGTCCCTCAGCATCCAACTGGACACCCTGGCTCCCCAGAAGCCGAGGCTCTGAGTTTCCATACTTGAGATCCAGAATTAATCCCTTGAAGCCGGGCATGGCCTGTACTCCATCCAGGGTCAGGGCAGAAGGTCGTATGTCAGCAGGGACTCCACCGAGGAACAAGTCACTGACCACATCCATGTAGGGCCGCTGGGGCTGCAGCTCCCCAGCCTGGCCCTCTCCATCAAGCATCAGCACCGTGCGCAGGCGGTCGCGGCTCACCATGAGGAAATGCCAGCTGCTGTCATTCACCTGCTTGTTGGACAGCACAGCAGTCTCGGCACAGTCCATGCTGAAGCGGAGCTGAATGCGGCCATCCACCAGGGAGAGGCATAGGAAGTCGCAGACGCCGCCATCATCCAGGTAGAGGAGCAGCCCCGTGGAGACATTGGTCTTGAACTGGAAACTCAGATCGCCACGCGTGCTGGCATCCCAGCGGAGATAGCGGGCCCACTGGTTGGGGAGGCCCATGAACTCGAGGCCCAGGCAGAGCCCCAACAGGGACCCCAGCAGGATGCTGACCTTCAGGGTGAAGAAAATCGAGTGGAGTGTGAAGCTCATTGTGGCTGCTGGGACAGAGCCTGGAGGAGCAGACAGGCCAGGGAACAGCCCAGAGAGGCTCTCTCCCTTTGGTAATGGAAGTGGGAGAGGAAGACAAGGCAGAGATGGGGGGACAGAGAGCACACAGGAGGAAGGCGGCACACACAGATCCTGAGATGGTGAAGAGGGAGAAAAGTGCACAAGAGTCCCAGCGGGGCACGCAAGCAAGAAATTGAACAAAGAGGCAGTGGAAAAAGACAGGACCAGCAGAAGAGGAGGAAAATCAGGTGGGGAAGTGAGGGGCCGGAGTGAAGAGGAAAGCGTCTTTCTCCAAGAAAAGATCTCAGCTATCCATGTGGATCCGGAGGCCTTGATTCAAGGAGGAGAAGGTGCAGGAGAGTGGGAAGATGCCTTCAGCGATGCACTCCTCCCAGCAGACCCCCAAATGCCCCAGCCAGGGAGGCCAGGGACAGGGCCGGGGCGCTGTGATGGAGGAGGAGTGAGTGGTGAGGTGAGCCAGGTGACAGGTAGAAACAGGCCAAGAACCAGTCCCAACGTTCTACCTCCTAGCAGTGGCAGGCTGTGAGGAGGGGGGCAGCTAGAAGCCCAATGCTCAGACAGAGCAGGGCCCAGGGCAGAGCGCAAGCAGACTCAGGCTTCATGGTGCGGCCAGAGGCAGTGCTGCCCATAACTTGCCTCCCAGGACTCCAGAGAAAAGACCTGTGGGAAGAAGGGGAGGGAGAAGGAGAGGAAGATTAGGGCCATATATTAGGAAAACATTGCTTCCTATTTCACAAGTATTGATGGAATGCTGACTGCGAGCCAAGCTATTCTAGTGATTGCTACAGTGCTTAGTGCTTCAAATGGGAGGGAGGCCCTGGGTTCTTCCAGAGCCACTACAGGACCTGAGCCCAGGTCCTAATGATGCACTCGGGTTTTCCATATGTAAAAGTAAAAATAATGAAAGTCCCCAAAGCCATGTCAGCACATTGTTATAATATTCGCATCACAAGGTCACATGGCCAAAATGCATTTTTAAGATAACTGTTAACGTTTTACATACTCAAATACCCACACCTAATTTTTACTTATTTACCTATTAAAAGCATGCAAATGACATTAATTTTTTTCTCTAGATGTTTCCTTTTCAATTTGACAACTTACTATAGGAAGCCTAAGGCAAATTGCTACCCCTAAATTTGTGAAAGAAATGTTTATAAAAATCCGTGAAAATAAACTGGAAGGTGAGTAACGAGTAAAATAACCCTTTTCTCTTACTCAATATCCAGAGAGGAGGATTATTTTACTCGGCCTTAAAAAAAAAAAAAAAAGGCTGAGTTTGAATCCTAGCTCCTGTATGCGGCACTATGAGAAAATTTCTTAACCTGTTTGAGCTTCTATTTCCTCATTTGTAAAGTAGGGAAAATAATAGCCTCTTCTCAAGATTGAGGAGAGAAATAAATAAAATCAGGAATAGGAAGATCCTAGCATGAGGCTTTTTTTCTTTTTTTTGAGATGGAATCTTGCACTGGCACAGGCTGGGGTACAGTGGCTCTATCTCGGCTCACTGCAACCTCTGCCTCCCGGGTTCAAGCGATTCTCCTGCCTCAGCCTCCCAAGTAGCTGGGATTACAGCACCCACCTGGATAGTTTTTTTGTATTTTTAGTAGAGATGGGGTTTCACCATGTTGGCCAGGCTGGTCTGGAACTCCTGACCTCATGATCAGCTCACCTCATCCTTACAAAGTGTTGGGATTACAGGCATAAGCCACAGCACCTGCCAATTTTTTTTCCTTTGGAGACGGGTCTCACTCTGTTGCCCAGGCTAGAGTGCAGTGGCATGAGCTCAGCTCACTGCAACCTCCACCTCTTGGGTTCAAGCAGTTCTCCTGCCTCAGCCTCCCAAGTAGCTGGGATTACAGACATATGCCACCACACAGATGATTTTTGTATTTTTAGTATAGATGGAGTTTCATCATATTGCCCTGGCTGGTCTCAAACTTCTGACCTCAGGCGATCTGCCTGCCTAGGCCTCTCAAAGTGCCTTCAGCGATGCACTCCTCCTGAGGGACCCCAAAATGCCCCAGCCAGGGATTACAGGCGTAAGCCACTGCCACTGGCCACATGAGGCTTTATACATAGTAGGTGACCAACAAATCCTAGGTTTCTTTCTTTATTTCTGAAGTCGGAAGGGACAGGAGGAGGGGTTGTTAGTGTGTGTCTGTGTATGTGTGGATGTATGTATAGCTATATAGAGTGAGCAATGTGTGAAAACAAAAATACTAAAAAAGATGATGAAAACTGCAGAATGGATGACAACCGAATAGTTAAGAAATGCCTAGAGTGACAGTGGATAGCTCTGAACGACCTAGAGTATATTATGTGTATTTTCTGATGGTTAGAAACACATAGAAATGTACCAGCACGCAATCTGCTTTCTGACGGCAGACTCTGGCTCACCTAACCGACTTCTCTGTTCAGATCAAACAGCAAGTGTGACTTCCAGGAGCCGGGCAAATTGCCGCTCATTACTTGGCACATTTGATAATTCACCATGGTCTCCATCAGAACATTACTATCCACTATTTTTATGATAACCACATCAGCAAAGCTAGTTATTACCCCTTCTTTGAAGAGGAAGCTGCTGTTCCCTAACCAGGAACAAACACCTATACCCAGTGAACAAACAAACCCAACGAACAAGAGCTGATTAAATCCATCCTAAGGAAAGCCTTTGTTCTATAAAAGGCTTTGTCCAAGCAATGTTCCCTAAAGTGGGCACAGGTGCTGTGCCAAGCTTCTATAGACTCTGACAGGGAAGGGACCAGGTTCAAGAGGCAGAAGAAGTATCCCAGAGCCAGCCAGTGAGACACGGGGTTTTATTGGGAGCTGAAATCCAGAGGAGAGAGTCCAGTGGTGGTGACCTGGGTAGGAGAGCTTCAACTGCTTGCAAAAGGTGTGCAGTTTATACAGCATGTTTACTTAGCATCCTCCCCCAAACAGTCCCTACCTGGCAACCTTCACCTACCCTAAAACGAAGGGCCTTGATTACCTGTATAGCCCACATTCCATGGGACTGGCCAGGGACTCATATGTTCCTGATAGAAAAGGAACAAATCTCTGGGTTGGCCACTCCCAGATTCCCTAGTTAGGGACACACGTTCAAGTGCATCTGCCATGCAGGGTCATTCTCAGCGTATGCCCAAGTTATTGTTATCAAATCCTTTCACCATACACGCAGGTACCCCGGTGATTCAAGAGACGCTCAGCTGAGACATGGACACAGGAGTGTGCTGGTGCCAACTCACACAGGCCTGTGAGAGCCAACCGCTAAAATTTCACAAACTTTAACCTAGTTGGCATGACTTTGGTAGCATGAAATCAACAGGCAAGGAGTACTGACACCCCAGAAAAAGGCAAACACCACAGAGACTCTTTGAAAATGTGAGATTTTTAAAAAGACTTGAGGCCATGCCCAGTGGCTTATGTCTGTAATTGCAGCACTTTGGGAGACCAAGGCGGGTGGATCACTCGAAGTCAGGAGTTCAAGACCAGCCTGGACAACATGGCAAAACGCCTGTCGCTACTAAAAAATACAAAAATTAGCCGTAGTGGAAGGCACCTGTAATCCCAGCTACTCAGGAGGCTGAGGCAGAGAGAACTGCTGGAACCTGGGAGGTGGAGTTTACAGGGAGTCAAGATCGTGCCACTGCACTCCAGCCTGGGCAACAAAGCAAGACTCCATCTCAAAAAAAAAAGAAAGAAAGAAAGAAAAAGCTTGGGGCCAGGCGCGGTGGCTCACACCTGTAATCCCAGCACTTTGGGAAGCCGAGGCGGGTGGATCACAAGGTCAGGAGTTCGAGACCAGCCTGGCCAATATGGTGAAGCCCTGTCTCTACTAAAAATACAAAAATTAGCTGGGCATGGTGGCATGTGCCTGTAGTCCCAGCTACTCAGGAGACAGAGACAGAGGAATCACTAGAACCCGGGAGGTGAAGGTTGCAGTCAGCGGAGGTTGCACCGCTGCACTCCAGCGTGGGTGCTGGAGTGCGGAGAAAGACAAGAAGAAAATAAAAGAGAAAAGAGAGAGAGAAAGCAAGGAAGCAAGGAAGGGAGGGAGGGAGGGAGGGTAAGAAAAGAAAGAAAAAGAAAGAAAGAAAGAAAAAGAAAGAAAAGAAAGAAAGGAAGGAAGGAAGGAAGGAAAGAAAAGAAAGAAAGAAAGAAAAAGGGAGGGAGGGAGGAAACTTGGAAGAGGGTGAGGGAATCAGCCATCTAAGTATCTGGAAAGAATATTCCAGGAGTAAAAGTCAATGCAAAAGAACTGAGGCTGGAGCAAACTGGAATATTTGAAGAAGAGCAAGAGGTGGGTGCTGTAGCAGTGGAGTGAGTGGAAGACATGAAGCCAGACATTGATGACAGGAGACTAGGGCATGAAACGGGACATAATTTCTAAGAATATGATCCTTGTATGAGGTGAGGTATGCCAACCGAGTCAAAGGGCCACATCTCAAGTAAAAGAGAAAACCCTTCCATTCAGCTATTTACTGGGCTCCAATGCATTCCAGGCACTATTGGATCAGAGCAGAATAAAGACACCAATCTCACCCTCCAGGGTGTCGCAAACTAGAGGGGGACAAGTTTACTTCAGAGACAGTAAAGCATGGCAATTAAAAGCCCAGGCTCTGGAACCAGACTGCTTATGGGGGGGCTCCCTGGAGGCAGTGGCTGCTTCAGCACAGTGCCTGCCACAGGGCCTGGTCATGGCACTGGAGTTTGGGAGGCACTGTAGACAGAATGAACAGTAAAGCAGAAGCAGAGCATTCCTGTGGATTATTTGACTTCTGTTCCGTGCAGTGGCCTCCAGACAACCCCACTTTACACAAAGACAGCCATCCTGAGCCCCCGCGCCTCTCTGGATGCTAACCTCACATGACCCTGATGAGCAAAGTAGCACATGCTTAGTGACCTGGGGAAACCCACTAATGAAAACCATGCTGCCCAGAAACATTCCCGTGTGCGGGAAGATCATGGGCACTGACCTCACCTGCTTTGTGGGGGCTACACACCTCTTCCAGGCTGAGCCTCCCATTCATCCAGTTCCTCATCCTTCCCCCGCAGCCCAGACCAGCTCTGGAGATACCACCGTTCCCTGCCTTGCCTTATGGGGACTGGAAAAGGCTGACTGGGGAAACCCAAGCTTTCTTTCCCACAGGCAGAATCCAATTTCAGAAGTAGTAACATCAGAATTGGGCTCATGTAGACTTGACCCTCTATGGGCTACCCATATTCTTTCCTAAAGCCCTTCCATTTTTTTCTTGGTTTTGGACATTCCTGCAGCCTCTGGGAAATTGCCAAAGTGGCCAGAAGCTAGAGATGCCCTTACACTATATATCATAGGCCTCCAATTGCTGCCAGAGTTTATCCTCCAGCCTTCTTTAGCCCTCTGGTGGGGCATGCCAGGCTCAAGAAATGGAAAAACAGGAGCCAGGGAGCCCTCTTCACCTGGCCAGATGACTGCCACCCTCTACTGAGCCACAGACAGCCACGCACACAGGTGGTTTGCCCCAGAGCCTCCAGGCAGGGACCAGGCTGGTGCAGAAGCTCAGAACACTTGTCTGTTGTGTGGGAATCAAGTGAGAGAGGGAAAGTGAGTGACATTATCTAATTGCCAGCTAATTTACATAATTATCGAATGGCACACTTTTTATGTGGGGTTAACATCTTTGCAAATGTCTCATAAGCCGGCTGCTTAGGAGGCGGCAGGGTGGTGCGGTGGGGGGCTCACACAACTCTGACATGTGGACTATTTGCCACAAGCGTGGCTCAGAAGATCTGGCTGCCATTTGCCCTTCCCACCCCTCCTTCCAATTCCATTGCTCCCTTTTCCAACTGCCTGGAGCTTTAAGCTGAGCTTGAGACAGACCCAAGAAAGGAAGTCAGACTGCGTCTGGAAGTGGGTTTGATTTAGGAAGTCGTGATCATGAGTGTCCTTGTACCCAGGCCTTTCAGGCATGTCACAGTCCCCAGGCGGGGCTTACCAGTTTTTCTTCTGGAAGCTTCTTATGACCTGCCCTCACCAGGACTGCAAAATCTCTCCAATGGCTCCTGGTTGGTTTTGCCCCATGTTCACTGCACCCCTCACCCCACTTTGCAGGTAAACGATTTTCACTGCCAGTCTTGCTCTGTGTCATTCAGGTGAGGGTCATCCCAATCCCAAATCATATGATCCAGTTTAGTCAACTGGGACATTCTAATCTCCTTGCCACAATAATTAGTTTCAAGATGGGTCTCTCTCCCAAACCTGAAGTTGAATTTGAGTTAATGCAGGCAGTGAGGGAGGTTAAGGCATGAATTCTCTCAAAGATATCAAAGTAGTTCAGGGTAGTGAGAAAGAACATGGGCTTTGGAGGCAGGCAGAGCTAGATTTAAACCCGGACTCTCATTCCTATGGCTACTGAACCTTGGGCAATTCTCTTGAGTCTTTGTTCACCCAGAAAAAAAAAAAAAGGGAATACCTATGTCATAGGGCAGTTTTGAACTTTATTAAATTTGAAAATCTATAGGAATGTAACTACTTTTGGAAAATGATGCTGGCAGTATCTACTAAAGCTGAACATTTTTACACCAGGACTCCGCAATTATCCTTTTAGGTATATACCAACAGAAATGCTTACAAATGTCCAACTGAAAAGATGCGTGAGAATGTTCATGACAGCCCTATTCATAAGAAACAAAACCTAGAAAATCACCTGATGTCTATCTGCAGTGGAGTAAATTGTAGTCTATTTGTGCAAAATACTATACAGCTTTGGGAATGATTGCTCTTCATCACCAGAAAGAAGTATGGATGAATCTCACATATGTAACACTGAGCAAAGTAAGACACAGAAGAACACAGACTGTATGTGCTTCATTTATATAAAGCATATGAAGAGGCAAAATTATGTATTCTATGCTGTTAAATGTTAGAATATTGGTTACTAACTAGAGGAAGGCAAAGGGGTAAAGGAATCCTGTTCTTGATCTGGGTGAGGCTGTGCAGCGTGTTCAGTTGTGAAAATGCAACAAGGAAGCTGTATACTTGCGATGTGTGTGCTTTCTCTATGTATGCTGTATTTCAATAAAAGCAACTTCATGCACTTCCTGATACATACACATGTTAATCTGTTATTTTTTTTATGTCACTTGAAGAAAGGTTTTAAAGAAAATTATTACTAGTTCCTGTTTTTTGTTTGTTTGTTTGTTTTTTACATCCTTCTTACAGTTCCCCAAGCCAAACCCAACCTCTCTTCTACAAGACTAGGGGCAAACATCCACCATCCTTTGCAATAGGGAGTTCACTGTCCTCTCTTCCCAGCCTACTCTGTACCCTCAATTTGGCCATATCTAGGAACACCACCCTTCTTCCACCTTCTTCTTTTCCTGAAATCTGCAAAGCTGCTCCCAGTCTCGGTCACCAAGTTTATATCATCCTGAGTTCATCATCCTTGTGCTGTAGGAAAAAGGAGAGGAAACAGCCTCCAAGGACCTTAATTCCATTCTATTAAATGGACACACAGAAAATAGCATTTGAAGTTTATATTGTGCTAAAGAAAGACAGAGATGGGGAGACACAGGAAGAGACTTTTCTTTAACCTTGAACTATAACGCTTTTTTTTTTTAATACTAAAAACTAAGTTTTTCACAAGAACTAAGAAGTCATGTCAGGCTAACCTAAATTCCTTTTCTGTCAAGAATACTGATCTGTTGCAGTAGAAACACACAGGAGTTATATATGGACTTTGGCAGATCTTCTCATGATATGAGGACTTTGAGGCGGATAGAACCAATAAGACTTGTCACAGGCTGAAGCACAGCTTTCAAAGAAGGCGTGAACCTATTAGGATACAGGCTTTTGGGAAGTCAGGCCTGATTTCCTCCCTCATATTTATCAAGAGCCCCAATGAAGAGGGAGTAAGCCAAATAGTCATGAGTGTGAATGAACTGACAATGAGAGAGCCAGATGAGGCTGAAGGGACCCCAAGAGATCACGGTAGGCTAAAACCACAGCCTCTATCTATTAAGAAAAAATTTGATGGAGATAAATGGAAAGTAATATAACTTGTTCCTCCAATATAAACAACCCATAAGGATGGAATATACAATTTGTAACTATATAGTAAACAAGAATTAATTAAATAGACAAAAAGACACACACAAATACACACACATATATATACACATATACATATATATGTATAAGCATTTACATATATATATGCGTGTATCTATATATTTGTCTGTGTGCATGTGTGTGTATATATATATATATATATACACACACACACATATGCATGTATCTGTGGCTGCCAGATAATGAAGTGCAGTTTTAGACTGCATTAATTGAAATACAACTTACAGGAAGAAAGAGATCATCATCGGTGTCAATCTGACACTGGTTACCGAATTTTTATTTTGACTCATACTCTTTGAGAAAGGTGTAGGTAAGCTGGAAGATATTCAATGGACAGGAAGTTTTTCATTCATTTCGTTTAACCGTGGAGCACTCATATTCCAGACATAAAGATAAATTAAAAAATAGCTCAAGCCCTGAAAGGCACTTATATATTAGTAGAAAGGAAAGACATGAGCCTAAATAATATAAGGAGGTAGACCAAATGTGAGAAGCAGACTCTGCCAAGTGTGGGCTTGACATGGTGGTGGTCAGCCTCTAGGGTCCAAAGAAGAACACTGGTGATAGGATAAGTGCCCTTCTCATACAGGCAGGATAGTGTAGTGGTTAAAGGCATGGGCTCTGGAGTCAGACTTCCTGGGTTCAAATCTCACACCTACTACTTGATGCCTATGTGACCTTGAGCAAGTCACTTATCCACTCTGTGCCTCAATTGTCCTAATCTGTGAAACAGAGATGATAACAAGGAATTATCATAGGTAGTCACTTAGTCCAAGTGAAAGCCCTTAGGACAATGCTCAACACAGATAAGTACCAAATAAATGTTATCTACTATTGCTGTTGCTGTCCACTGTTGTCCTCGATGCTTATTATTTCATGCCAGCAGCATGGCTAATGCTGGTGTCTCACGGGGTGCATTAGTCTGTTCTCAGGCTGCTAATAAAGACATACCTGAGATGGGGTAATTTATAAAGGAAAGAGCTTTAGTGAACTCACAGTTCCCTGTGGCTGGGGAGGCCTCATAATCATGGCAGAAGATGAAGGGAGAGCAAAGGAATATCTTACATGGTGGCAGGCAAGAGAGAGCTTGTGCAGAGGAATGCCCATTTATAAAAACCATCAGATCTCATGAGACTTACTCACTACCATGAGAATAGCATAGGAAAGATCTGCCTCCACGATCCAATTACTTCCCACTGGGTCCCTCCAATGTACATGGGAATTATGAAATCTACAATTCAAGATGAGATTTGGGTGGGGACACAGCCAAACTGTATCATGGGGACTGCTAAGGGAGAGTAAGCTGGGTAGATGGACTTCTTTTAAATTTCATCCCATTATCACAGACAGCATCGAGAGTCATGCCTGAGTCTTTTAGGATAAATCTTTGGAGGTGTCGGGTGTTTGGGTTAACAGAGGCAATACAGCAGTGGTGGGAGCAGTGTCTGCAGGAATCTGAAGCATTCCTAAATTGGAAGAAAGATCCCACAGTTTCTCTATTGCACTCCAGGATAGAATTTTGCTAAGTGAATGGAAGTTCTACAAAGAGAATTTATGCCTTTATCTTAGATGCAAATTATACTCCAAATGAAGTGAGTTCCCTGTCACTGGGGATGACCCAAAAGAGACTGGACACCTTTAGGGGTTGTATGTCAATACGAAATAGGTCTATGCATGGAGTACAATATAGTCCAGAGGAACAAGATGACTCAGAGCTGGTGTGGTCAGAGAATGTTTCTCAGAGGAGAGGAACCTGCAGGGAAACTTGAAGGACAAGTAGGGCATAAGCAACTGGGGAAAAGAAGCCTGGTGTCAGGGTAAGATCACCAGACTGGGAGTCAGAACCAGACCGTTTTTCCACTAACGATTGACCAAGCAACCATCTGGATCCCTGCGGATCTATTCAATTTTTTGTTCTTCTCCTGTGCATCGGGAAGAACCATAAATACACCTTCCAGGACGTGCACATCAAAGACTACACAAAGAAAGGAAATAATCACGCCTTCTTACCATGCTTGACAATCTTCTAAGGTACACACCAAAAGTTACTCACTGCAACAGTCTCTTTTCCACCTACCACCTCTACTCTAACCCCAAGGTAGCCTCGTTGTTCCACCCTGAGTTACCTAGTGGGTGAAAACCAACAACCACCACCACAAAGTCTTCCCCACACACCGCAGAACTCAGGCCTTGTACAAGGTGCCAGCAGGCTCCCCAGCAACCTCAGTATAGCCAGGGATGCAAGAAGCTGTGGCCATTTACTATTCAGCCTCCTCCCTTCTCTCAATTTCTCCTCTCTGGCCAGTGGGCCTCCCTAGCCTGGAGTTCCCAGACATGGTTTGGAAAGCCATCTGGCTGCCGGGAGAGTTAATAATTTATAATGAAGATAATCACCCTTCAAGATCCTCGCCTCTTGGGACCATTAAAAAAGATTCAATTGAAAGCCAGTGAGTTCTTTACATGAGGGGATATGGAAGGGAAGTGGGGGGGTCGGGGGGGGCTGGGGAAGAGAAAAAAAATGGAGAGGGAAAAGGAGGGGGAATATGAACTAGGCGCTTAGCTGATCTTTCCCCACAAAGGGGGTAAGGGGAGAGGAAAATTATTCAGCCCTAGAAGACAATCTTATCCAGCTCTCACAGCACCAGCCCAGCAAGAGTGCAATTTATGAGTCTTTTCTCCTAGCCAACTCTCTCCACACAAAGAATGAGGGAAAAAAATCAAACACAGACAAGAGAAGGGGAGAGAGGCGCAGACAAGAGAAAATAAGCCTGCCCAGCAATCATGTCTGGGGCTGCTGGGAGGGCTCTCTCTGTTCTCTTTCCAGGACACAGTAAAGCCCCCACTGTGCTAATTATTCCCATTACTTGACAAATTCTCCATTAATGGAGCAAGAGGTGCCAGAGCTGGCGAGGAGAACAGAACAAACTGGCAGAGGCTCCGGACAGTCTCGAACTGTGCGAACCCAGACCAGATAGCCCCCAGCTTCACCACAAGGTAAATGTGGGGCTTGGCACAGCCCCATCTACAGGGCACACGTCGCAGGTAGAGACCTCACCTCCTGCAGGGCAATGTGATGCCAGAGAACAGGAAGCAGGGGCAGGACTGTGCCCACAGATGGTATCTCCAGGAAGGGTTACAGTGGGGGTGAGGGCCGAGCCTGGGAGCCAGGAGCAGATGGCAAACAGTATGGATCAGTGTGTTCAGGACCCCAACTCGTGGCAACTTGGGCTTTCTGTGATTTTGGAAAGCCACTGCTAGGCAGTTCTTCGAGCACACAAATCTTATTAACACCAGCAGCAACAGCAAACACCCATATTATAAGACGCTATGCCAAGCATGGTACACATGAAGTCATTTAATTCTTACAAAACCTCTAGGAAGTAGGAACTATGATTATCCCTATTTTGGGAGATGAGTAAACTGAGGCCTCTGAAAAGTGAAGTCATTTTTCCAAAGTCCCATGCTAATAAGGGTGCAGCTCTTGCTCCTAACTCCAAAATGACAATGAAGAGAGGGATCAACAGTCATGGCCAAAAAAAACCACATAAATAAATAAATAACGGTCATGTTCAGCCTATTTATTGCACAAATTTGGCCCCATGTGTAGCCAGGGACAATGCCATTGAGAAGTTCGTCATCCAAAATACAGCAGATGCCGCAGCCACCAGGGACGTGTGTAAAGCACGTAGCTTCAATGCTTACGTGTCTCCCAAGCTGTATGTGAAACAACATTACTACATGAGTAGTGCCATTTATAGCAAGGTAGTCAGGAGTCGTTGCGATGCCTAGAAGGACCAAACACCCTCACCCTAATTTAGAGCCAAGGCGCTATACCCCTGACCTCTGCTAAAGTCCATGTAAGAAGCTGAATCCTTAAGGACTGAAGAAAATCTATTCACTGTTTGTACACATTAAGAGAACATTATTTAAGCCAGGCATGGTGGCTTGTGCCTGTAATCCCAGAACTTTGGGAGGACAAGGCAGGTGGATTACTTGAGGTCAGGAGTTCGAGATCAGCCTGGCCAACATGGTGAAACCCTGTCTCTACTAAAAATACAAAAATTAGCTGGGCATGGTGACAGGTGCCTATAATCCCAGCTATGTGGGAGGCTGAGGAGGGAGAATCACTTGAACCTGGGATGCAGAGGTTGCAGTGAGCTGAGATCATGCCAATACACTCCAGCCTGGTAACAGAGTGAGACTGTCTTTTAAAAAAAAAAAAAAAAATAGAAAGAAAAAAATGATTTCAGAGATCTCTCCCACAATGTTCTGTAGTAGTTTGATTATATTAATCCCAAATCCTTTGCTTTCCCCATCCCCATACCTTTGGCAATTTAACACCACTGAGCCCAGCCCTGGACACTAAGCTCAGACATGTGACTTGCTTTGGCTGAATGGCATGTTAGCAAAAATGACACCAGCAGAGGCTTGAAAAGCATTTTCATATTTTCTGCTTGCTCACTCTTGCTCCTTTGCCATGAGAACATGCCCACGCTCGCCTCCTAGAGGATGACACATGTAGAACAGAACTGTCATCCCAGTTATCCCGGCCAAGGCTTAAACTCTATGACGTTCTAGAGACGCAATCCCGAGGCAGCTAAGGAAACTTAAGTCCAAGTCTTAGCTCCAAATTTACTACGAGCGCTGAACATAGTAAGTTAAGAAGAATGGAACTTCCAAGCCTCTAAGCTCCACGATGTACTTCAGCCACATCTGCTTCAGTGTTAACTGCCTATGCCGAAGGACGTCATCACAGAGAACCAAGGAGGCGGGAGCTGCTCTGGTGAGAGCCCTCGGCTGGTGGGTGTGCAAAGTCAGTGAGCCAGCACAGCTTCCTGTACTGTGAGCTGAGAATGGAAAACAGGCAATACGCACAGAAACCATCATAGGCAACATGTACAGAGTAAACAGGTAAGTACTAACTGCACACAGCAATGATCTCGTAAGTCTGATTAGAAAAGCTAGGTACTGGTGTGTATAAAGTAACTCTCTGTCATCTAACCTCCATATGACAAGGAGTTATGTTTTGTTTTTTAACTCCATTCTACCTGTGAAGAAACTGAAGCTCAGAGACAGAATGTGGTTCATTCAGGGTCACAAAACAGTAAGTGATGTAATTGAATCTTAAATTCAAGCTTATGAATGATAAGGCCCATATTTCTATCATATATCACACTGATTTACATTATGCCACTGTTTCTGGGATATGTTAGATAAGGCAGCAAAAAACATGAATCTTCCCTTCACATGTTCACAGCACACTTCACTAATCAATTATGAATCAATCATGGTGCCATATTGTTGAGCCCAGAGGGAGCTTCAGAATCTTTCCCAACCCAACACCTTCCCATCAGTTGTGACAGGCATATAAAATAAAACCTGTGGGCTCATGCTAAAGTAATTAAATGCATTTGGATGGCACACAGTGGGCCCACCTCTGCAAGACTCTACCCTGTAACAGTGAGTTATTATATAATATCAAACTTTCTCACCTAGGGCTACTAATCCAGAATTGTAATAATTCAAATACAGTTTCCCTGATCCTCAAAAGGTAGAAGTCCCAATTACATCTTTCTCTATCTACCAAGTTTCAGGTTTTACTTAACAGCAAAAAGTATTTCAAAGTTGTTTCTGCAATCTCCGCTTTCCAGGTTCAAGCAATTCTCCTGCCTGCTTCCCAAATAGCTGGGACTACAGGCGCGTGCCACCACACCCAGCTAATTTTTGTATTTTTAGTAGAGACAGGGTTTCACCATGTTGGCCAGGATGGTCTTGAGCTCTTGACCTCTAGATCCATCCACCTTGATCTCCCAAAATGCTGGGATTACAGGTGTAAGCCACTGCGCCCAGCCTCAAAGTTTTTCAAATTAAAAAGTCAGTATATTTTTCAAACCCAAGGCTCAAAACATTATTCTATCAGCATGGCTTCAACTTCTGGGCTCGCTGGATAATTCTGGAATGTTTACAGTCCTTTTGTTTATGATCCATTATTATACAATCAGGACTAAAATAACCTGTAATTTTGCATTAGTTTTCACACTTTCCTTATTAGTACCTATTTATATGTTAGCCTTCAAAAATCTGCTATGCTTGAAAGGTAACAAAACTGCCTCTGTTTTTAAAATACCCATCTTTCTGCTATGCCAGGATTGGCATTTTTTATTCCAGGTTAGATAAATCTTTTAATACATGCAGAAAGGTGAAGGTGACAAGAGGGAGTTAAGAGGTCACAACCTCCATTTCATTCAACACAATGCACACTTATTCATTCACTCAGCAAACCTCTAATAAATACTTGCTACAGGCACCCTGTAAGGCTCTGGAGTCCAAAAGATCCCAGGCAGATTTAGTGGGTGAAGGGAGATAGATGTGTGAGCAATAATAAGGTAAGGTGAGAGATACTTAAAGAATGAGTGGTTTTGCTAGACCAGGCCACTAGGGAGCTGTCCCAGCAAAAAGAAAATAGCAAATAAAGACAGTGTGATAGGAAAGATCATGGGTGTCCAGGAAGCCAAAAGAAGTTTTATCTAGCTGGGATGTAGGATGGGTGGGAGGGAAGACTGGGAAAAAAATGTAAGGCTAAAAAGTCACGTTGAGGGCAGAGTTCCAAAGGTCCTGGATGCCAAGCTAGGAAAGTCTTGGGGAGCTGCTGGAAGATTTTAAACAGAGGGAATGATGACACAAAGTCAGTGTTTTTGATGGTGTGGGACCTGGATGTGAAAGGAACACAACAGGACACAGAGAAACTAATAAGGACATGGCTCTTATCCAGGGGAGGTAGAAGAGGGGCCCGAGCTTGATCTCATGCCTGGTTCTCAACCGTCCATGGCCATTCTCCATACACCTGAGCAGCCAGGGGGACCCAATACCTGAGGCCATGTCCTATCCAGGTATATAATCCAAAAGAGCAAGAACATAGCAAAATAGCCCCTGCCGCAGACTCCGTACCTTACCTTGGAAACTGCCCGATTTTCAGAATTCCTGATCCTGTCCCAGGTCAGCATGTCCAGCTCTCCCAACTTCTAGCCACATCTCTACATAAGTCAGTCCCTTTGTCCCCCTATTCCTCAGGGAAAGAGTTATCGTGGATGCTTCAAATCCTCCATGGAGTTCAAGGTGCTCTGGGTATTGTGGACCAAAGTAGAAGCTTAACAGGCACGACCCAACACTGAAACCTGAGCATCCACCTCCAACATCATCAGAACAAAGGATAACCAAAGGTTTGGATCCTTTGGGTGCTCTAAAAAGCAGCCATCCCATCCTAAGCATCGGAGGGGAAAAGCACTATTACATTTGATACAAGTGCATCTAGCAGGGTGCGAGGGGAAGGACCGTCAAAAGAAACTCGACAAGAATTGATCCAGCAGAATTAGTCAAGCCCACATTTCCAAACATGTGCTCCACAGAAAACCAGTCCCACAAAATGCTCTGAAGGCAAAAAAAGACAGAAATAGATATATTTTAGAAGCATCAAACTGTTTTCTCCATTTTAGAGATCACAATGAACAATTGAATATTAAAGATTCCAAGAGGCCTTGGAAGGAAGAAATTGAATGAGTGCTTCAGCCTCCCCCTTTTGCAGGTGGACAAACTAAGGTCTGAAACATTTTCATGCGGCTCTGCGTTGTTCGTTGGTGTTCCCAAAGCTGCAAATGAAGTCAAGCAACCATCTGGCAAGCACTGTGTCTCACACCTCACCAATGCCTAGTCATCCTAATTAATATTCAAGAGGACCATAAATAGTTGTTGAGTGACATTACTGAAAGTAAGTTTGGAATTCTTTTAAGTGGAGGTGGATATACTAATTTGTAAATTTTTCATCATGCATTTACTTATCCACTCAAATATATTTACTGAACACCTATTATGTTCCGAGTGTGTGCATAAAACTATGAATAAGACAAGTCCAGCCTTGACTTCAAGAAGCTTAGAGTCTAGTGGGAAAGTGAAGATCAAGAACGTTCAGAAAGTAGTGAGAGGCTCTGCAAAGAGATAAAGTGTGGGTTGGAGGTGCCCCACCCCATCCACCTTTCTTGTAGAGCCTCTCTTTCCAAGGATGGATGTTATTTCTATTACTGTATCTCCATTTAAATAGTTTCCTTCCCACACTCACCCTCTGGCTTCCTTATTTGTAGTGCCAGGAAAAAAAAAGTTCCCAACACCCTGCCAGAGTAAAAGCAATTGTGAAATCCCAAGTATAGTACGGATCTGTGACCACCTCTCCCTAAAACTGTCTCCTCCCCAGGAAGCATCTGCCCTCCTCAGTTAGTCCGGAAGAGAGAAGCACCCGAAGTCTCATTCAAGGCAATGTGGCGGCTGGTCTTTACAACACCTTCTCAAAATAATAAGGCTTTGAGAGAGTTTACCTCGGGTGAGCCCACGCTCTTCTAGCAGCTGTGTGTGTGTGTGTGTGTGTGTGTGTGTGTGTGTGTGTGTGTGTCCCTTATTCCTAAGGCTAGGACCTTCCTGCTCTAGCAGCTGATCTCTGGCCCTGGGTAGCCAACTGCATTCTCAATACCCGTTTTGAACTCTTCCCTCTGTGCCCTCTAGAATTCCCACTGTTCATATTTGACTCCTGACAATACAGAAAGTTATGTCTTCTCTAATCAAATGATTTCTTTGCCAAACACTCTGCATTGGGGCCAGGTGCATCTCAGGACGGGAGCAGAGTGACAGTATCCTTTCTTCCCCTCTGTCCTTGTGTCATCACTCAAGGTCCCCATGTCATCTACAACCCCACCTCTCTCCCTCTTCATTGCTCTTACCTACCACTTGTAGTCAATTATGTTACTGTTCAGAAATACTCAGTTACCTCCTGCCTGCATGGGTGGAGTGTATTTCCGTACATCTTGAATTCTGGCTTGACCACATGATTTGCTTTGGCCAAGGAAATGTTAATGGGCGTGACATGACCAAAAGTTTAAAAAGTGCTTGCTCTTTGGCACCTCTGCCATCATGATGGGATGAGCATGCCTGGGTTAGCCCTTCAGTCCCAAGAGGTCAATGGCTAGAGCTATTCCAGTCACCTACCCCAACTACGACCAACCTAAATCAGCCAAACCCCATCCAACCTGCAGGTGCAAGATCAGTGGGATTACCCAGGTGAGTATGGCCTAGATCAACAGCCTCCAGATGTGGGAGCTAAATCGAGGCTTACTATTGCATACCAGCCAGAGTTTTGTGATTGTTTGTTACACAGTAATAACTGACCAATACAACACCCCAAGATTACTCTCCCACATCCACTGAGATACTTAACTGGCTAAATTTCCCTCTGCATCCTGACTCCCATTATTGTGATCAATGCTCATGTGCTCAGTGCCCTGGATTCATGGCCTTTATGCCTCTTCTCCAGTAATCTGCACCTTTTTCCCCACTCCCTTATCACCAACCTGGACTTCAGCCCCACCCAGAACTACCTCTCCAATAAATACCTATCTCAGGAAAATCTTATTCCTATGTCCTATCTCTTCCTAACTCTCCTTGCCAACCTGGCCAAAGCTATATAGCACCCTAATCTTTTCACTCACAGTCTATCACCCCTTCCATACACCATTCTCCTCATTTCTTACCTAGAAAAGGCTTCACAGTCAATCATTCCCTCATTCCCTGAACTTCCACCACCCACCAGTTCTCTATCTTAGAAGAATCTAAGCGATCACTTCTCCTGCCCCTGAGCAACAGATAGGTACTAATAACCAACAGGCCATCTATGCCAACAAATGCAACTATGGTATGATCCTGACACTCTTAACCTCAGCTACTTAGCAATCCTTCAGCTTTTCCCCAATACCCTCCCTTCTTCAGCTCTTCCAAACCTTTTCCCCTTCCTCATTCAGCGATGCCACAGGGGCTCCTTTTTTAGTGAAAAAAAAAAAATCTTGAGACCTTTAGGCACGAAGTCCTGTGCTTCTCTCCCCTCTGGCTACTCACTTTCTCTCCTACCTACCTTCCCTCTGCTTCTTTTCTCAATGAAAAATGTTCCCTTTAAAACTACCTTCTCCCCCGTGCTCTTTCTCCAAGCCCTGCCACCTCCCTGGGACCCTGTTCCATCAACACTTTCTCAAACCTCCATAGGCTCCCCACTTGCCCCCTGCCCCCAGCAGCATGCCAGTTACCTTAGAAGAAAACGGGACTCTTCCCTCGCCTTGAAGATATTCTCTGTAATCCTTTTCTCCATCAAAATTCATCATCTCCATGTCTCCCTTTCTATCCTCATCCTCTGCATTCCGGCTTCTGCCCCCACATGTCCCTGACTCACACAGCTCTCCCCAAAGTTACCAGTGGCTTCCAAAATACCAAACCAGAGCTGCTTTTCAGTTCCCACCTCCCAGGCCTTCCTGCTGCATCTGCCACTGTTGGTCCCCCTTCCTGGCACGTTCCTGTGCTCCCCCTCCTCCCTCTCCACACACCTTTGAAAGTCACTCTCAGGTGCTCCTTTTCTCCCCCCAACCCTTCAGAGGTCAGCATCCCTGGAGCTCCGTCTCCAGATCCCTTCACAAACTACCCACACTCCTGACCCTCTTGGTCCTGGATGCCCCCCAGACAACTCAAACATACTCTGATTACAACCAAACTCATTGCTTTCCTCCTCCACATCCCTCCGTAACTGTTCCTCCTGAATTTATCTTCCTTAATATTCTTATCCATTCAGTAGGCCCAGCTAGCAACCTGGGCATTACCCGACTCTCTTCATCTCCTCTCTCTCTCATATCCTTCCATCCAATAATTGTCTAATATTCTGATGCTACCTCCTAAATATCCTTCCTTTCCTTCTCCCTCCCTGTCTTTCTCTATTCCCCTCTCCACTTCTGCCCTCCATCCCCATCTACCTCAGTAACTCAGTTCAAACAGGTCTTTATCAGTTGAATTATTTCAAACACCTAATAGCTGATCTTTGTACTTCAAACCTCTCCCTCCTTCCAACTCTCCTAATAAACTGCTTCCAAGCCAGAATTAACTTTCTAAAACTCACATTTAAACAGATCACTCCCAGGCTTCTAAAGAAGCTCCTTGCTGCCAATAGGAAAGAGTCCAAGCTCCTTAGATTCAGATTCTAGGAACAAATAACATTTTTGAAAACTCACCAGATACCCAGCACTGTGCTCATCTTATCCTTGCATAAATCCACTGATGTATTACTTCAGAGATGTATTATTACTTCAGAGATGGGTAAAATTAAGACGTCAAGTAACTTGTTCAGGGTCACACAGCTGAGAGGCAGGGCCAAGACGCAACCCAAGCCTTCTAACTTGGATCAGGGTACTTTCCAATGAGTCCTTTATTGGTCAGCCTTTGAGATCAATAATTTGGACTTGGCCTACTTGGTAGTCTGTGTTTATCTGAAGACGTTTCTCAATAGTAGCCTGTCTTTTTCAAATTTCTCACCCTAGTCAGTGTCTCCTAGAAACCAAAATCTCAGTGGACCTCACTTTAATCCTGAGTTTTCTAATCCTACTAACCTTAAATTGAACATTGGGTTAAAAATCTCAGCATCAGATGCCACATAAAATTTCCAGTGATTCTCCCCATCCCCTGGAAATAGTCACCCTGTATATTGGACAGGGATTGTTGGAGGCTGAACTGCAAACCCCCCCACCACCACCACCAAATTCCTAATCCCCTGTACCTAATGTGACTGTATTTGGAGGTAGATTATTTAAAGAGATACTTAAGTTAAAATGAGGTCCTTAGGGTGGGCCCTAATCCAATCTGATGGGTATCCTTATAACAAGAGGCAGTTTGGACACACATACATGCAGAGGGGAAGCAATGTAATGACACGGAGAGAATGCCACCATCTGCCCACCAAGGAGAGAGGCCTCAGAAGAAACCAGTCCTGCCAACACCTTGGACTTCAACCACGAGAACTGTGAGAAGATCAACTTCTGCTGTTTAAGCCACTCAGGAGTAATAGTTTGCTATGACAGCCTTCAAACCAATACAGAGAGGCTCTCTTTTCCAGAAATCCTCAAGCATTAAAGGAAACTCTCACAGCTCAGGCACCCAGGCACTTCTGACTCTTCCAATCCCAAAGGTAAGAAAAAGAAACGAGGGAAGGTAGAGAATTTGAAAAGCCAAGGAAGGCACTGGATTACCGATGCTACAAATTAGAACTGTGATGCAATTTCATTCTTCTTAGCAACTGATTGAGGACTCCTGGGGCCTTTGATATTGCTTTATACTAGAAGGATTAAGTTCTCAGAGAGAATTAATATCCCAGAAAATGGAGCTGCTTTTCAACCAGGACTGGGGTCTACCCTGCAGCATCTGGCCAGGTTTCCAAACTTATAGATGTCATGAGGAAATAAAATTTCATCTCCCCCAAAAAGACAATGTGCCTAATATGGACACAAGGTTATTAATTTTTTATTTCATCAAGTAAAGTTTTTTTTTTTAAAGAGACAGGGCCTTTTTTTGTTGCCCAGGCTGGAGTGCAGTAGTATGAACATGGCTTACTGCAGCCTCAAACTCCTAGGCTCAAGCAATCCTTCCACCTCAGCCTCCCAAGTAGCTAAGACTACAGGGATGCACCGCCATGCCTAGATAACTTTTTTTTTCCCGTAGAGACAGGATCTTGCTATGTTGCCCAGACTGGTTTTGAACACTGGGCCTCAAATAAAGGCCTTTTTAAAAAACAACAAACCACAAATCAGTTAAATCACCTAAGTATATTATACGTACATACATATATGAACATGGATAAATCTAAAACATTGAAGAAAGGAAAATAGCAAGATACAGAATATGGGATGACATTGTTTATACATATTAAGAGAATACTATTTAAGCTGGGCACAGTGGCTTATGTCTGCACGGTCAGCACTTTAGTAGGCCAAGGCAGATTACTTGAGGTCAGGAATTTGAGACCAGCCTGGTCAACAGGGTGAAATCCTGTCTCTACTAAAAATACAAAACTTAGCCAGGTGTGGTGGTACACACCTGTAATCCCAGCCACTTGGGAGGCTGAGGCGGGGAAATTGTTTTAACCCAGGAGGTGGAGGCTGCAGTTGCAGTGAGCCGAGATTGTGCCACTGCACTCCAGCCTGGGTGACAGGGCAAGACTCCATCTCAAAAAAAAAAAAAAAAAAAAAAAAGAGAGAAAGAGAATACTGTTTATATACATTAAGAGACTATTCATGCACAATACAATACCATTTAGGATTATAAAGGTATAAAAAAATGTGAATATTTCTAGAAGAATCCATGTCAATATCATGCTCATTCTTCTCTGTAAAACAGAGTTTCTCAACCTGAGTGCAATTAACATTTGGGACCAGGTAATTCCTTGTTGCAGGCTATCCTCGCATGATTGGATGATTGACAACATCCACCAATGCAAGGATATCCACAAAAGTGTCCTCATTGAGAACCACTGCTCTCAGCAAAAACAGAAGATACTGTGAGAAGATGGTTAACAATAATTTTTAAATCTGTATTTGTAATATTTTTGCTCTTAAAAAATACTAGAAGCAAATATATGTCAATTGTTCATTTGAGTGATAGAAATAGGAGGGTATGTTATTTTTCTGAGTCTCATTTATAAAAACTACCATCTATTAGAACCATAATTTTATTTATTAAAAAGGCACTTTTTAAATCAAACAAGCAGGAAGGCTAGACTAAGATGAGGTGGTGTGCGTTGAAAAAGACATGTTGAAGTCTTCACACCTGGCATCTGTGAATGTGACTTTATTTGAATACAGGATCTTTGCAGATGTCATCAAGTCAAGATGAGGTCATGCTGGCATAGGATGGGCCGCATATCTAATGCCTGGTGTCCTTAGAGGGAGAGGGAGATGTGGACACAGAGACACAGGGAAGATGGCCATGTGATGATGGAAGTGGCAACTGGAGTGAGGCCACTACAAGCCAAGGAACGCCAAGGATTGCTGGTAACACCAGAAGCCAGGAAGAGGTGAGAAAGGAATATTCCCTAGAGCTTGCAGAGGGAGCGTGGCCCAGCCAACACCTTGGTTTCAGACTTCTGGCCTCCAGAATGATAAGCTAATAAATTTTTGTTGTCTTAAACCACCCAGTTGCTGGCACTTTGTTAGAGGTGTCCCAGGAAAACTACTGTATGAAGCTATGCTCCTTTCAAACTCACTGGATTGCTGGGGAGGTCTTCATCCTCCTACCAACCAGTGAAAACCTGTCTCAAGCCAACTTGACTTTGCTAGCCACAGGGAAACTCCGAGGCTCTGGCCAGCTAGAGAGCAAGGAGCCCTGCAACTCCCCCACGGTGAGGGCTGTGCTGTGTCGTGTAGAACAAGATGAGAAGAGAGAAGCGTTCACAGCAGAGCTGGCACTGGTTCTGTGAGCTTTGCCAAGTTGGAACCTCAGTTTACTCATCTGAGCAATGGAACAAAAAGAACAAGCCACAGGGATATTGAAGGACAAAAATGGACCACGTATATAAAAAGGACTTACAAATGCAAACTATCATCAGCGCCAAGCTATCATGTCACACCTTAACTGAAGAAAAGACACTTAGCCCCAGAAAAGACAATTAACTTGATACCTTTAGGAAGAAAAAAAAAAATCTGTCTTTGAATATAATTACTTTCATACTTGCTTGGGAAACCTCTATCCAGTCTCAAGAGGGTTAAAAATGAGGAAGGGAGACAGATACACACTGAAAATGGCAGCAAAAATAAAACCAATTAAAGTTTTTATACCATACTCCCTAAAACTTTTTAATAAAACTTGCTCCTCTGTTTCTTCTTGGTCATCTTGCAGGAAATTCTCCATGTTATCATGACACACAGAGCAGTTTATCAATCACCATGCTAAGCATTTATCATCTGGAGCCATGGAGCCCAGACGAAGCCCTGGCAGGGATGCCCTTAAGAAGGAAGAAGCAGGAAAGGGGTCAAAGTTCAGAACACAGAACAGCGATGGGAGGTCCCAAGAGTGGCCACCCAGATGCATAAACAAAACCTTCCCGGACAAATGAAACTTCCCAGCACCAGCAAAGCAGCAGCAAGAAACAGCTGTGGACGAGAGTGCTTCCTAGTCTATTTCCCCAGTCCCAACAGAGCTGCAGTTGAATTTTTCCTGTCTTTATAAAGACCACCGAAATGCAATTTCCACAACCTTTGCTGCCTTCTCTGTTTCCAGCATTTAACCACTCTGGATGCCAGAAAGTTCTTTCTGGGATCTAACAAATCTCTCAAGCTGGAGGCCATGGCGCCTCCTCTTCCTCTGTGCCCTATTTAGGAGCCTGTTGGTAATAGCCCTCCCCTTCCTGATTTGAGCTCGTCCTGTTCATGAGGACTGATGGAGCTTTCTGCCGAGCGGAGCCTTTAGGCATGAGGCAACCCCTTCCTTCCACTTATGATGAAGCTGGGACCCAGAAGCTAAAACACTGGTCCATCCCACAGGCCTCCTCTCTCCTCGATAGAGATGATGCTCCAAAAACTTTTCAGCTCCTTTTTTTAGAAGTACATAGAAAGGTTCCAGCTACAGGGTTGGGGGGAGAAGGCCAGAATGGGCTTGGGAACAGGATCAACAATGGGGTCTGGACAGTGCCCCCATTTACCCCCATCTCCAGTGGGTTTAGGCTTCTTTGAAAACACTACGATGTGGCACAGTGTTGACATTTGTAAAATACTGCAGAGTTTACAAAAAAGCACTCTTTCACATATTATCTCATCTAGGCTTCAAATTTCCATTTAAAATGCACATGATCACCCCCACTTTACAGACGAGGAAAGAGTCCAAAAGGTTAATGGCTTACTCAAGGTCAGATCAACAGTGAGAAGAGAGCCCATATAGAATCCAGGCATCTGCCTTCAAATCTCATGTTCCCTAACTATGCAAGACCTCCCACGGCAAAGAGCTCACTAGAGTTGGAGTCAAGAAACCAAGGAGTGAGCCCCAGCTCTGGCACCCCTTGCCGTGTAAACATGGGGAAGTCACCAGCCTCCTGATGCCTGGTCTCTTCTAACTAGAGACAAGGAGGTTGGGCTAACACGGATTTTGGAAGTCACTCCCACCTCTGGAGGAGTGTGCCTCGCTCTGTCCTTTTACTTTGTTTCTACACTAATTTTACTTATCGAACATCCATTTATTCTCTTTACCACCCTCTTTGTAGATTATCCACCAGACCAAAACATCATGACTAAGCATCCCCAGTGTGTCCAGCATGGAGGAACAATGATCAGCAAAGACAGAGGCAGCCCCTGCCCTTGTGGAGCTCTTAGTCTAGTGGAAGAATCAGGAATTCTTGGAAATTCCTGATTCCAGCCAGGAAAGATTGAAACTGTGACTGTGACAAATGCCACCAAGGCACAACATACCATGCCCAAACACAGTATTTAAAGAGTACTAGGAGGGAACTGCAGCCCTCCCTGAAGAAGTTACTCTTGTGCCGAGATATGAAGGGAAGAGAAGAGGGGAAGGAAGAGCACCTCAGGCAGAGAAAACATCATGGACAAAGGCCCTGCGGTATGAAAGAGCAAGTCAAGTGCAAGAGACTGAAAGGCCAGTGGGGCTGGAACAGGGACAGGGAGGAAAGCAGAGCAGGCAATAAGAATGGAGGGGTAGGAAGGGCCCAGACCCGGCTCAAAAGGCCAGGATAAAGGGTGTAGTCTTTATGCTAAGAGAAGTTGAAACCACTGGAAGGGTTTAGGAACCTGGAGGTGAGGGAGAAAGGACCACAGGACCAGACACATCAGGATATCCTTAAGTAATGAAGAGGGATCTGCTACTATAGGCCTGCCCCCAACCAACTCAGAAAGCATGCTCACATGAGCTGAGCAAATCCCACTTGCTTGAACACTGAGTTTCTGGCAAATAAATGGATAATAGTTCACCATGGCTGTCCCCAGTCTGGAAAAATATGTTTTGCTCTCCCTCCACTCCTGCCGCGTTTCAGCAAATGCCTCATTGCTCCCTGGGTGGCCTGGCCTTCCCCTATAAGGGTAGCTATGGGAGTGCACCACTGAAATCTCCTTCAAGAAGACATGCCGCAGAGAGCAGAGTTGACAACAGCCCAGCTACCACCTTTTGGATCCATCACTGCATTCATGTTGCAGCCACTCCCTCAAGGCTGCTTCCAGCCAACAATCAAGCACATTGGAGTACTCATGTCAATCCATTCCCATCCATTTCAGGATTCCTCTAACAATCAGCTTTTGCTTGGGGACTTCCCATCAGCCTGGCTGAGACTGTCTCAGAGCTGTGCTGCTGAGGGTGCTCTTCCTATTCAATCTTTCCTTCCTCTCTCCTTTCACCAGAGTCAGGTCTGCATCAAGGTCTGAACACTCTACCTCCTTCCTGCTCCCTTCCCTTTAATTCTACATAGGCATCTTCCTCAATAAGACTCTTGCATGTCTAATCAATCCTGTTTTGATGTCTGCCTCTTAGAGGACTCATCCTAATTTTCCTTTCATTCTCTTTCCCCCATCTCAGATCAGTCTTCCTAAGGGGACTAAGATGATCCCCACTAACCTGGCTTGACTTCTGCAGGGGCTCTCTGAGACTTGAGAAGCACATCCTGTCATTTCTTATAGCATGCTGTCCGAGGCCTAGGCTTCCAGCCATTCTAAACTATCAAGAACTATTTGTTCCCAAGGAAAGCACTAGATGAGTTTTGCCAAAGCTGTGGTTCCTCAAAGTCAGCCAAACCAGGGAGCTCCTCGAACCGTTTTTTAAGCTATACCCATAGGTCCTTAGAGATGCTCTGAGTCTAACAAAAGAAAGGCCTATTTGGCAGGTCCTGAGGACCCCTGAACACCACTTTAATCAGAAAAGCTCCACTTTTATCTTTTTTATTTCATTTTCTTTTGTTTTTGATATTGAGATTCTAGTAAGATTTTGCTTGACAAAAAAAAAAAGGGTTCCACTGCCAAAAGTAAAAATATATCTAATTGAAAAACTGCTACCAAGGGACTTTTTCTTTCTGGTAATGGCAGGCTATTACCATTAAAAACAACTAAAAATATGGATAAAAAGCACAATGTATCTTCTTAAAATCACCAAAATGCTGATCAGGTAGTAAGGAAAGACTAGTCTAAAACTGAAAAGAAACAGGAATCCAGACAAGCCTGAAAATCACTTTGCCCTGAAAAAATCTGAGTCTGGCAAATTTTATCTTCATTTTGACAGGCTGGAAGAGTTAAAGAGAAAAGAATCCACAACAAGAACCCACATAAAATGAGGAGACCAAAAGCAAACCCTCATCACAGTAAGCTGGGCCCCCAAGGATGAGGATAAATCAGAAATTGACTAGTCCTCAAGAGAATCTATAGATTGGGTTTGAATCATTTGTTTCTGAGGGAACTTCATACTGTTAATTTTGTTTAAGGTGGGGTGGGGTCCAAGATTTATAGTGCCCTCAAGTGTCTGCCAGAAAAATAAAATAAAATTTTTCTGTAGAGAAGGCACCTTCTCCATTTCGGTCTTAATTTATACTTATAGATCATTTTCATGTACAATGACCAGAATGCAGTCAAAGATAACCAGACACACTGTGAAACCACCAGTGAGAACCAGTAGAACTAACAGGTATCAGTGAGCATCTCTCTCAGCTCTGAGACCCTATTGGTACTAGAAGTTTCTCCACTGAGCCACAGTAATCTAGTTACTTGTGCTAGCAACACTACTCTGGGATCTGTCAGCTCCATCTAGACTCTCCCTTCAAACAAAGTAGGAGGCTCCATTTGCTAGCCAAAAGGCTCTCATACATTCTAAAGGGCACCCCCAGACCCTGAACATACGAACATAGAGTCAGCCTTATGCTCTCACCATAGGGAGAAAGTTCTGCAGTTCCATCCCTATGGAATGATAAAACCACTTACACCATGAAGACAACAGTGATTCCCCCTTCAGGCCACCACTACAACATCATAGGCACCCTCTTCTACCTTCTTCCTCCTCCCTAACAGTTCTGACCATGGCTGCCCTCCCTCTTGATCAAGACTGCTCTCCTAATTAAAATAAACAAATGTCAGGAAGCAATTACTGCAGAGAGGGAGGCAGATGGTTGAATAGTGGCACTCTGGTATTGCATTAAGCAGTAACTTGCTATCTCTTCAAAGTTTCTGCGCTTTAATTAAGCATCGTTATAGACAGTTTCAATGAGCTTTGGAGTGGGGTTTATCAAATTAGCTTCTTGCCGGGCTGATGCTGTGTGATTGCAAGAGGTGTTCCTGATGCAAGGCTCAGCTGCCTGAGAGGGCCCAGGAGGGGAGCAAAGGGCAAGAAGACCCAACCCCACTTCCTTGGCAGACCAGAGGAGGGGGTGAAACTCTACCCACAGTGATGGGGAGGGTGAAATAGTAGAAAAAGACTAAACGAACACTGAGGTGGGGAGTCAGACATCCCCCAAGCTGAGTCCCTGCTTTTTCCCTTCATTCCCCTTCTCTGTGTGCCACCCACAAGAGCCAACCCCAAAAGAGAAAGATCAGACTCTGGGAGGTGGCAGGACAAAGAGTGAAATTAGACAGACTTGAATTCTCATTCTTCCTGCAATCAAAACAACTCTGGACAAACAACTTAAATTTTTTGTGCCTCAGGAGTTTTTTTCTTCATTTGCAAAATGGAAGTAATAATGGCTAACAATTTTTGAATACTTACCAATGTACCAGGCACCATTCTAAGCATTTTATGTGTCTAATTCATTTAATCCTTCCCTCTGCACTATTATAGGGTAGGTATGATCATTACCCCATTTAACAGATGAGAGGCTGGAGGCACAGGGAGGATAAACCTGCCCAAAGCCACACAGCTGGTAAGTGGTGGAGCCAAAACTTAACTAGGCAGCCTGGATCTAGAGCACATGCTCCCTCGTGGTCACAAACCACCACAAAGCAAATTAAAAACATGATTTGCCCAACAATAACAACAGATATACCACGGCTACTTGCAACATAGATAAATCTTTAAAATGTTATGCTGAGCAAAACAAGACAGAAGTCCATTTATATAAAATTCCAGAACAGAAAAGTCAATAAATAATGACAAAAACTCCATCTGTGGTTGCCTGAGGCCAGGAGCGGGGACAGGGACTGACCACCAAGAGGCACAGAAAAACGTTTTGGGGTGATGGGGATGATCTCTATCTTGACTATGGTGTTTGTTACACAGGTGTATACATTTGCCAGTACTCAAACTGTATACTTAAAAAATTGAGGTACTTTATTGTACATAGCTTACACCTCACACAAATTTTTAGAAACCTACTTACTAAATGAATGAATGCAAGAATATAAATGACAGTGTTATGATCTGAATGCTTATATTCCCCCACCTAAGTTTATATGTTGAAACTATCCACAGTGTGATAATAAGAGATGGAGCCTTTGGGAAGTGATTGGGTCATGAGGGTGGGCCCTTCATAAATGGAGTTAGTGCCCTTACAACAGAGGCCAGAGGAAGCTTATTTATCCCTTCTGGCCCTTCTGCCATGTGAGCACACATTGAAGACACCACCTATGAAGAACTGGCCCCCACCAGATGCTGAATCTGCTGTCAACTTTAGCCCGGATTTCCCACTCTCCAGACCTGTAAGTAAAGAAAATTCTGTCATTTTTAAATTACCCAGTTGAAGGTATTTTGCTATAGCAGCCTGAACAGACTAAGACAGGCAGTGGTCCTTGTGTGGTGGGATTCATTCATTCAACAAGTATTTATTAAGCACTTATTATGTGTCAGGCAATGTTCTAGATGTTGGTGACACATCAGTGTAAACAGATTAAAATACTTGCCTTTGTAGCTCTTAAATTCTAGTGGAGAGAGACAGATAATAAGCAAATACATAAATATAACAAATAGTATGCCCAGTGGTGACAAGTACTCTGGAAAAAATAATAGAGAAGGAATTAAAAGTGCTGAGGGAGAGGGTTGCAATTTAAAACAAAGGGTTCAGGGAAAGTCCCCTTCTCAGCAAGGCACATGATATGATTTCATTCTGTGTCCCCACCCAAATCACATCTCAAATTATAATCCCCATAATCTCCTCGTGTTGAGGGAGGGACCAGGTGGGAGGTGACTGGATCATGAGGGTGGTTCCCCCGACGCTGTTCTCGTGGTAGTGAGTTCTCAAGAGATCTGATGGGTTTATCAGGCAGTTTTCCCTGCTCTTCCTAGCTTTCTCTTACCTGATGCCATGTAAAATGTATCTCTTCCCCTTCTGCCATGACTCTAAGTTTCCTGAGGCCTCCCCAGCCATGCCTAACTATAAGTCAATCAAACCTCTTTTCTCTATACCTGTTCTCAGATATGTCTTTATAGTAGTGTGAGAACCAACTAATATGGCACATGAGCAGATAGGAAGGTGGGCAAGGTAACTGCACCTGCCCTGAGAGCAGACCTGTCCAGCCTGTGTTCTCCCTCAGCCCTGCTCTGCAATCCTCCACCCACGGCTGCCCTCTCCTTTACCTCAGGTTCTCCATGCTCTTCCTGTCTCACCTGCCTCTTCTTCCCATAGCTAGCACAGTCCTGTCCACCAAAGTCTCAGGGCCCCCCTCACACCTCCAGCCACATCCCCGAGGCCAGCCTTCACACCTTGCTGCACATCCCCTGTTTGGTTTAGAACATCTCATCACCTCCCAGGTGCAGACTCACCTCCTTCAGACCAGCTTCAAGAAAATAAAACCAACCTCCTGGGGACAAGGCTTGGGAGGTCTGTGTGGCCAAGACACTGATGTCATCTCAAGTGGGATGAGGAGTGTCAAGGCCCAGAAACTCAGGTAACCATCAATATTAGTGATCATATACTACAAGAGATACTGGGATTATAAAGCTTAGGAAAACAGGGCCTCAACCATCATGGGGACACATATGCAAACTACAAATTAAACAGTACATGATGTCCGTATTAGTTGAAATCATAACAAAACAGTACTTGCTGTGAGCTTACCATGTGCTGGGATTTGGACCCAGCACTTAGTATACATACTGCCATATTATCCTCACATAGCCTCATCAAGTAGGTAACCTACTCTTGTCTTATAGATGAGGCTTAGCGAGGTTAAGTAACTTGCCCAGAGTCACAGAACTTGGAGGTGGCCAAATCAGAATTAGAATTATGTCTGTCCCACTGCAAAGGCTCCAGCCTCACACTCTTAAAAAAAAAATACACATGGCCATAGAAGTAGCTCAGTGATGCAATACCATTGATTTGATAATGAAAAAAGTAAAAAAAAAAAAATTAAAAAAAATTAAAAAATAAATTAGCTCACAGAAAGAAGTGTTATCTGTGTCCAGTGGTATAGGGATGGCCTCAGATTGGAGGCATTTGATCTGGATTTTAAAATATGAATAACTGATTTGAAGGATTATAAGGGGGAGGAGAGGTGGGAAGGAAGAGGGAAGAATAATCATCCAGGGATAAAAGGAAACCTGAGGAAAAGCACAATGGTATTGAAAAATGGTAAACTGTTGAGTTTTATTGGAAGCACAGTGTCAAGGGCAGGAGGATGGAGAACTTGAGCTTGGAGAGGCCAACAGTGTCCAATTCTGAAAGGCCTCCAAGTCAAGCTAAGGATATATATTTATTTTATTTAACAAGGCACACAGTAACAAAGCACATAGTAAACGCTACATAAACAGTATTTACTATGTGCTGAGCACTATTTTAAGCACATCACGAATACTACATACTATTTATGTAGTATTTACTATGTGCTAAGCACTGTTCTAAGCATATCACAAATATTAACTCACTGAATCCTTCTAACAACCCTACAAAGTAGGTAGGAATATTATCGCCCATTTTATGGGTGAGAACATTGAAGAACAGAAAGGTTATATAACCTACCTATGCTAACTCAGCAAGTAGATGGAATTCAAACCCAGGCAGTCTGGCTCCAGAGTCCAGGCTCTCAGCTACTACCTAGGCTACATTAACGAGATTTTACAGGGGAGGCAGTATTTCACCCAAGGAATGCTGTGCTTAGTTTTATTGCCTTAAGATTTCTACCACCATATGTCAGAGAAAAAGAGAAAATGGAAGAAAAAGAATGAGTGGTAGGAAGACCACCCAAGAAGGCACCGAAGTGTTCTGTTGAAAGCTGATAATGGCCCATTGGCAAGAAAGACACAGAGGAACAAATGGAGTTCAAAGATACGTTAAAAGAACCAAAAGGGTGTGATGACGAACGTGGTGGGGGGAGAGAGATATTGAAGTTGGCTTCCACCTTTCCCACCCAGATTCTTGGATAGATGGAGATGCTACCCACTCAGATAGGCAGGAAATGATGACAAGCAGACTTGGGTGTGTTAAGTCTGATTCTCAACTTACTATGGATTCTCCATTGCAAGAACAAGTAGGAGTTGACTGTGTAGCTCTTAAGCCAACACTATTGGTTTTGCCGCTGTCAATCTTGATGTGCCTCTGGGTGGATAGGACCAGAAGCCAGGTAATGTAAGGTGTATGAGAGAGTTCAAGGCTGGAGGTATCAACTGGGGAGCTGTCTACCCTTGAATAGTAACGAAAAGCATAGGACTAGAAAAGATATCCCAGAGAGAAAAGGGAGAGAACTCAGGAAGAAGGTGGGTGGCAGGGCTCTGGAGAAAGACATTTAAGGGTTGTATAAAACAAACCAAAAAGAAGGGATAGGTTTTCATAGGTTTTAAGAAACAAGCACACCCTACAGATCTGTGGCTAGGTAATATTCCTTAGAAAGTCCATTGTGGTGAAAACAGGTGCAGTGGTTCACCCCTGTAATCTCAGCACTTTGGGAAGCCAGGGCAAGCGGATCACTTGAGGTCAGGAGTTCCAGACCAGCCTGGCCAACATGGTAAAATCCCACTTCTACTAAAAATACAAAAATTAGCCATGTGTGATGGTGCATGCCTATAATCCCAGCTACTTGGAAGGCTGAGGTAGGAGAATTCCCTTGAACCCAGGAGTCAGAGGTTGCAGTGAGCTGAGATCATGCCGTTGCACTCCAGCCTGGGCAACAGGGCAAGACTCCATCTCAAAAAAAAAAAAAAAAAAAAAAAGCATGTCCAATGTGGTGAAACAGGAAAAGAAGCCTGGAGGCCCACTCACTATGTAACCTTGGACAAGTTGCTCGCCACCCATTTGAGCCACAGTTTGGATTTAATAATCTCCAACATCCCTGCCAGTTATGAAGTAGGACCATGAGGTGACCTCAAGTTGGATCTGTGTAACCACCCTGAGAACATTCAGGACAGTGACTCCAGGGAAGGAGAGCAGGCAGTAGTCCTGCCAGCTATGTTGCCAGCCAAGGAGGCCACTAGTTAGGCAAGGGGGGAAATCCCATCTCAGCGTTTCACTCTTTTTTCTCTCTTAGGCCTTCTGGGCCTTTGTTCCTCTTTACTTACAGAGAGAGAAGCATTCTTCTCGGGGCGCAATAGAGAGCTTCCTCCTCACCTGGTCACCCTCCTCTGGGCAGACTAGAGGAGGAGAAACCTGGCATTCCTGGGGTATGAGTGATCCAAGCAGTGTGAAAACCCCTTGTGTGGCCGTATCTCAAGAAAGCACAAATATCATTTCATGGGATACTGGGTCTGAACACTCACATTGAGAGAAGCTCCCCTTGTCCACTTCACAGGAATGGTGTGAGCACCTGGGAGAAGCAGTCATGAAAAGGTTTTGGAAGAAAAGTCTCATTGTACATAGAGGAACTCCTCCGTGGTGTCAGAAGACAAAAGCGAGCCTCTACTGGGTACTTTACCAAACAAAAAGACGGGGCATCAACACATTTGTGCCCCACAGGTACCTCAAACACAATGTGCCCCAAACCGGATTCGTCAGCCTCCCAGCAGCCCCCACATCTGCTTTGCGGTCTGGTTCCTTGGCCTCATCGAATGGTACCCAGAGCCTTCCAACTGCTCAATACAAAGTCTTCCCTTCGGCCTGCCTACCCCTCTCTATCCTCACTGCCACTTAATTCCATCATCATCTCTTATGTGAACTGTTGACCTAGACTCCTCACTTACCTCCCTGCCTTCTGTCCTGGTCCTCCCTAACCCATTCCCACACTAAAGCCAAAGTGGCCTTGGCATAATTTCAGTCCGCGCACACAACTCATTTCCTTAGAGCTCTTCAGTGACTCAGTGGCTCTCAACAGGGAGTGCAAACCCCGGCCTGGCAGGCGAGACCCTTTCCCAGCTGTCAGCCACCTCTTTAGATGTATCTCATCATGCAGCTAGCTCCTCCCTCAGCAATCTTTGTCTCTAGTGCACTCTGCTGTCCCTCCACCTTTACCCTGACTGTTCCCTCTATCCAGAATACTCTTCTTTACTCTCTTGGTCTATATGAAGCCATAGGCAAATTTTTGATCTTTTACCTCAATTCCTCCAGGAGGCCTCCATGATTTACCCCAAGCTAACCCGGGTACTCTTCCTATGTGAGCTCATAGCACCCTATACTTTACTATACTGAACTTATAACTTGAAATCATTTGTTTACCATCTATCTCCTTCACTTGATTGTAAGCTCAGTATGTCACATGTTTTGCCCACCATTATACCCCCCAACACCTAGCAGCACATACAACAAATGGAATAAGTGCTTAATAAATAGTGAATCATTTATTGTTCTGTTGTTTATCAGTGGGTAAACATAGAACACAGAGCTTTAGAAACACCAGCTTAGAATGGCCCTTAGTGGTCACCTAGTACAAGAATTTCCTCTGACAGGCATCTGGGGGCTCTGCTGGACTTGTCCATTAGTCAGTGACCACTGTCAGTAAACTCTAGTTTCTAGAAAAATCTTCCTATCCTGAGCTGAAATGAGTCCCCCGATAGCATCTCCCTCATCAGTCACAGCTCTACTTTCAGGAGCTACACATGGAAAATTTGTTCTTTCTCCCTTGTGACACATTCGAAGGCAGCTGTCATGCTCTGCTCACTCCCTCATTTACCTGTATTTCTACTATACACATCACTTATTTTTTTTAATTTATTTTTTATTTTTTATTTTTATTTTTTGAGATGGAGTTTTGCTGCTGTTACCCAGGCTGGAGTGCAATGGCACGATCTCAGCTCACCACAACCTCCGCCTTCTGAGTTCAAGCAATTCTCCTGCATCAGCCTCCTGAGTAGCTGGGACTACAGGCGTGCACCACCGTGCCCAGCTAATTTTTGTATTTTTAGTAGAGACGGGGTTTCACCTTGTTGACCATGATGGTCTCGATCTCTTGACCTCGTGATCTACCCACCTTGGCCTCCCAAAGTGCTGGGATTCTAGGCATGAGCCACCGCGCCCGGCCTACACATCACTTATTTTAAGAGTTCCTCCCTGGCCATGAATCCCAGTCCATTCCCACCTAGCCACTGCCTTCTCTGGACAGCCCGTCAGACCCTCAGACCCTCAGAGTGATGACCAAAGTGAATTCTAAATCTTGATCCTAAAATCAAAGACATCCAAAGACAAACAGGTTGGCACAGCTCAGAGCTTTAAGTCATAAAGGTGGGTGAAAGCTCCAGGGCTTGGAGTTCTCATCATTCACTTCAGATGAAGGACATAATGGGAGAAAATGCCATGCCATCGAGTGCCTGCAACATCAGGAAATAAGGACAGCTGCATGTGGAAACCTGAGTCTGGGAAAAATAAATCCATTCTGCCATTGACTCATTGCCATTTATTACAAAGTTCAATATTTTCTCTTCCTCTGAGTATCACTGAATAATTATCATAATATAATGAGAAAAAAACAATGACCTCAAATCCCAATCCTACTACTCAAAGAGTTAAACAATCCTCTTTTATTCAAACGCTACTCAAGCAATGTGTAAGTACTTCAACACCATCCAAGCATACCACGCATCATCTCAGCCTATCTGAAAATACCCAACACATGACATATTGCACCATGGCAGTGGGACCCTGGGACAGAGGACACTGGGATGGGAAAAAAAAATAAAGACCCTTGCATGGGCAAGTGACTTAATCCCCCCAGACCTCCATCCCCTCATCAGTAGGTAAGGGAATTGGCATAGAATGCTGTCCCCATGATATTTGTCATTATCAGAAGTACTTCAACACATCCAATCCATCCCCTCACTGACATTTAGATGTCAACCCTCTGGCGCCCCCAGCCCTTCAGCCTCCAAACACCAACTGTGGTGATCCTGAGATCTACTGATACCTTGGGTGGCATGTCCAGCATGCCTCATGGGTGGGGGCAGCGGGCACCTGTATAGGTTTCTTCTGCACTACCTGCACCCCCATCAACACAAAGGGAGGAAGGTCAGATGGAAAGCTACCCTTGTTCTCCACACTTTGGCCTCCTTAGAAGCCCCTCCTATGAAATGGTCCTGTAAACTTCCAAAGAACTCCACAAACCTCAAAGAATGTCCGCAATAGAATCCTAGTGACTCAAAACCCAGTTACTTACAGCTCTCTATTGCCATGTATAAGATTTTAGAATTTATGCTAACATATTTCGTGTATGATTATAATAGTAATACACGTACCTGCTAGGGACTTTTGAAAACACAAGAGAAAAAGTACAATTATTCCACTTAGAAATGATTAACATTAACCCTTACAGTCTTTTTTCTATGCACATATTATTTAATTTAGATCATAATGTACATATTTTATAGTTTGATTTTTCTCTATGCTATTAAATTATTTCAGTGATTGTGTAATATTCCATTACCACCATTAATTTAAGTAACCATCCACTGTAAGAACTTAGGCTATTTCAATTTTTTAAAACTTTTCTCACATTAACACGATAAATAAAGCTGTACGAAATATCCTTTAAAATATATTTTTATATACCTTTTCTCTTAGGGTGGAGATCTAATGTTTTTGCATTACACTGGCAAAGGAAAAATGAAGAGGCAAATAAAGATACACAAACCAAGGTGGCTAACATATTGTTTCCTCACCCCGAAAGAGTCCACGCATACATGCTCATGCTCTTTCTTGGAACTGGCCAAGGTTAAAACAAACAAAAAAAAAATTTCATTCTTTTAGGTCTCATAGGCCAGGATTAGCAAAAATACATTATAAAGGTGCTGGAAAATGTTAATTCTTATACTCTGCATGTGGGATGGTAATATGGCATAAACTTTGGAGAGAGAAACAATATTATTTTTAATTATAAAAAGTATAGAATTTAAATATCCAACAGTAAGGACTAAAGAAAATTGTTACATCTCTGTAATGGGGTACTTAACATCTTTACAACCCTTTCAATAAAAGGTTAAAGAATATCTACTGGTGCAGTAACAAGCTCACATTATAATACGAAAAGCAGGAAAAAAATCAGACAATGTAGTGTGTTTCTGTAGACAAAAAAGAAGTGTACACAATTTTATACACACATACAACACACACACACACACACACACACACACACACACACACACATCCTGGAAGGATCTACACCAAAAACATCAACAATGGTATTTGGTAGGAAAATAGTGATTTTTTTTCTGTCTTTTTAAAGTTTTCAGTATTTGTTGTTTATTATTTCATCACATAAAGTATTATGTATTAATAGTGGTAATGGAAAACATTATCAGATTGTTGAAGGAAATAAAGCAACATTTAACTGAGGTTTCCAAACTCAGGTGGTTTGGTCCCATTTCCCGTCCCTCCTTTCTACCACTCCACTTGTGGCCATACCCATCAGGGGACAGAAGAAAAACAACAACTAGAAAATGAGCCTGTGTCACCTCCCAACCAGTTTTGAAACTGAGCCGAGCAGCTGAAAAAGACTAGGATCAAAGAAATCCATCAGACCTGGGTGCCCGTGCCAAATCCCAGGCTATGCGTCACTGATGTGTAACCCTGAACAGTAGCAATGAAAGAATGCTTACCTAGCTCCGAAATGCCAACAATGAGTAACTATTAGTAATACTGCCCCTGGGCCCCAGGAAGCCTCATCACAGGGGTTGGGGGTGAAACAAAGGAGTTGCCCCTTTCACAAACCGAGCTGCCTTCAGCACACCTGGCGCCTCACATCTGCACAGTAACTCACAGCCCCAAGCCCCAGGGCACACTCCCAGGGGAAAGCCCTCTCTATGGACACAAGCATAAGAGAAAACATCTCATGTGTAAAGAGAAAGGCACAGGGACTTAGATGTGAGCCTTGGGATGCCCGTGTCTTCAAAGAGCCAACAAGCCCCAATGGGGATGGTGGCCCCAACCAAACTGTGGTCCTGGATGTCTGACCCCACTTGCTGGCTAGCTGTGTTGCTTTATTCAAGTGTTCTAATGCCTCTGCCCCTCTGTGTCCTTATCTGTAACACAGAAAATGCCAATTCTACCTATGACATTGGGTTGTGATCATAAAACTAAAACAATACGCATCACGAACCTGGATCTAGTGCATGGTAGCTGGAAATTGGTCCCCTTTTCCTGTCTTGCCCTTGTCTCTGGAAAAGGGCAGGGACTCTTAACAGCTGGCAGGGACACTGTCCCCACCCATAGCAAACAAGTTTTTCCTCTTGGGATGTCGGTGAGGGGCTGGCCTTGAATGAGGGATCTGTTTAGCCCATGTGGCCAACACACATAGAACCAGAAAGTCCATCCCTGCCATCTATTTTTCCAACTAACAGATTTTTCACAAGAATAAGAGTTCAGACCTAGGAGGGACTTTCAGGTGACCTAGCTGACTTCCTCCCGTCCCCACATCCCCTGACTTTACAGCCCTGACAGGTGACCGTTGCGGAAGGCCCCTGGCAGCACATCTGGTTACAGTAAGTCCAAGCACTTGACAAACGTCACATCATTTTACTCTTGACATCCCCAGAAACAGGAACAATAATACTGCCACATCTTTAACGGACAGGAAATCCACAAAGTCCTTTTGCAGAGAATGATCTAAATTTCCTTTATTTCACTTTTTATTTTTAAAATTCTGTCAGATCCTCTCTGTCTGCAGACAAGAAAAGGTGTTCCCTTCGTTTACAGGCGGGGTAATGGAGGCAAGCTGGTCTCAAATTACCCAGCCTTTCGTTTCCCCGTCCTACTTCACCCAGGATGGCACTCGGTTCTCCAATCCTGGAGGATGTGTCGCAGCTCACCCGTGGCAGCTATGGGAGTTTCTTTCTCCCCACTGGTTTCATTCAGGGCTGCATCTGAGCCAGCCACCCATTCTTTCCCTGGTGGAAGCCCTAGCCAGAAATGGACCTTAGATTCAATGTCCTTGGTTGCTGTAGCCAATTTCCACCCTGGCGACCTTGCTCAGAGAGAGGTTTTAAATGGTGCACGCTCATCGCACTTTCCTCCGGCAGCCCCCGAGTCACACTTCAGACGCACGTCATCAGAGAAGATGGAAGAACAGCACGTCGGGAGCGGCTGACAGCATCACCACGGCTCTGCCTCTGCCCACTGCTCTGTCTCACCAGCCCGTGATGGTGAGATTTCTCCTTTCTTCTCCACCTTCTGTCTCCAGCCCGAGACTTGTCAGCAGTCCCTTCATGTAGCAAACATACGAATCGGGTTGACTTAAAAGGTCAATTGCAGCAGATCTGTGCGTGTTCTCTCACTCTGACGTAGAAGTCCCGTGCAAGCCAAGGGAGTACAACCAGTCCTCAATGCAAGCTCCCCCTGCTCCCACTCCCAGCTTCTCACTCCTTCACCACCGCCCCCACGCCTGAACAGTGTCTTCAGCCAAGGAAGGACAGAACGTGAACAGGCTGGGTGCTGCTCACCACCCTTTCTGCACCAGCTCGAGATCTGGGCACGCATTCCCATCAAAGTTGCCCAGCAGAAGCAATCAGATCTCTAAGCCCCAGAGGGGTCAGATAGGAAAGGTACAGGGTCAGGGAGCCTGCCCTTTTGTATAGATTGACCACAGAGGTCAAACAGCTTGACAGTGTGGACAATTTAGGCTATACAAAGTCAGGGAGCCTGTTTGGCTACAATCTTGAGGAAGAAGTCATTTCTATTAATGAGGCACCTGTCCTAAAATGCAGTTCTCAAATCAGGGTCCAGAGCCTTCAGTGCCCTGGGAGATTCTTCCAGATGGTCAGCAGGCTGTCGCTTCCAATATTAATGTTGAAAATATGGCAGCATTAACACATCTGCTTCCAGCATGACGTAACCACGGCCCTTCCTTGGGATGTCTCTGAGAACCACGGAGTGTCACCCCAAGGAGGGACATTCAAGAGCTCCAAATCCAGCCTCACTGCATTAAGAAGCTGAGCCCTGGAACCAGGGAGAGGCCACCCATAGCTCAAGAGACTGATACACAGTAGGGCCAGAACCCTGGTCCAGAAAATTACACCATACTACCTTAACGAAGCACCTGCAAAGCACATGATCAAACAATAGATCTCCCACTGAAGTCTGGGGCAAGGTTCTTTGCATGACAAGAATTAAGGAAGTAGTGAGACCCAGGAATTTTGCCTGAGTTACTGGATAACCATTGTTACTAATCAGATTTAATCCAAAAAGTATGTATGAAGCATATTTTAAATTATATAATATCAAGTCAGCTCAGGATTTTCTTTTCTCATCCTGAGAGCTACAGGATCTGTCCAGGTTACCATACCATCACTTATCCCAAAATACTCTACAGCTATGGTTTTCAACCATGTGCATCAGAATCACCTGAAAGGCTTTTTGAAACACAGTTCGCTGGGTCCCATCCCTGCAGTGTCAGATTCAGGAAGTCTGGGGTGTGGCCTGAGAGCGTGCATTTCACACAAGTTCCCAGAAGACTCTGGGACCCCAGGTGACTTTGAGAACCATGCACCTGAGTTTCAGTAGGACTGACATCCATTTCTATAAATCCCATCCCCCAAGTTGCACATTCACAACTGATGCACAGTCACTCTCCTCCCACAGCAGCAACCCTAGCTGAAGGTTCTGCCCAATTTAGACAACTCATTCATGCTACAACATAATCTATTACCCCATTAACAGATGGCTGAAGATTTGGGTTGGCCTCCTTCCCAAGACTGCCTGCCATTATGCTATACCAAGTTCCCCCAAACCACACAAAGCAGATGAACTAGCAAGTTCTTTCCAACCACTGCTCTGACAGTAAACTATTCCTGCGATGCACCTCATTGCACCAGCTTTGCCAGGGATTGCTGAATACCAGGAGGGGAGGGACCCCAAATTAGCACCTACCCTTGGTCTCATCCATTCATCCCCCTGCTTCCAGGGCTTTGCTTTATTTCTAAAGCAGCTGGTACTCGCCTGCTGCAGGTACAAAAGTCTACGATATCCACTCCAGGGGGAGAGCCACTCCTACATAATGTATGGAGTTCCTCCCTGGCTCACGGCAGGTTGGAATGCTTCCATCTCAGAAAAGGGCAAGGCAGCTGCTCACATCAGCAGGTGTCTCCCAACACAACAGCCTTCGGGGCTTGTCAAACCTCCTGGGAGACTGGCTGGTTCACTGAGGCAAAGATAGAGCAGGGAAACAAACCCCAATGGAGGTTCCAGCCCCATTGCACACATTCGCATTAACCAACCAAGTAGCAGAGAGGGTTCACTGAGAGCATGGCATGGGGTCAGGAAAGCCAGGATCCACCCTATGCCAGTTCACCTGGAGCTAGTTGTGTGGCCCTGAGAAAGTCAGTTAAGCTTTCAAAACACTGGTTTCCTTATCTGTAATATGGATAAATAATGACACCTACCTTACAGATCTGTTCACAGGAATAAAAAAATACATACAGATGTGTATGTAATACTTAGCAGAGCACTAGGGACAGTAAGCAGATAATAAATGTTAGAGGCTCTTACTATTGTTACTTTCAAGAAAACCCAGAAGGCCCTACACCTAGTTCAAACTGCCATGTGTCAAAGGCTATGGGATGGCGGGTCTCAGATTCTAAATGGGGCCCTATAGATAAACTGGCTGGACCACCTTAGCAAACATCCTGGCTGCCCACTTACCCCTTATCTAACCTCCAACAGCTGTGGCCAAGACTCTCACCTGCCCTCTGGCTGCCACACTTACTCCTTTTAGTAGAGGCCTCTCCTGGTGTTTTCTAGATATCTACTCTTGGCCTCTCATCAACGTCCATTTTAAGCCACAGTGCAGCTCTGACAATGTGCCTCTGCTGATCTCAACACGTTTCCCATTACCGCCATCACTAGAACATTCCTTGGAGCCAGGAGTCCTGTTCCTCAGCCAGAAACTGGTCAGAGGCTTTTTTTCTCTGCCACCCTATAACCAAGACATGCCCATTAGCTGGCCCTGACAGGCATCTGCTACCATGAACCAAGCTAAGGAATCTTCCAGAAATTTTTCTAAAGCTACAGGTTTGACTGAAGCCTACCTGGAAGGAAATCCAACTCTAAATCCTACTCCTAGCCCATTCATTTGAGAAAATTATTTTCCATTGGTCTCACCTAAGTGCTGGACAACTCAGAAAGGACTTGAACTATTATTAAACTTCTGATTTGTAAGAAGCAGAGGTCCCTTCCACCTACAGTTGTGCATATACAAGGAGTGGAACAGGCTAGGACAACAAGTCATTAGCAAAGGAGGTGGCTGCACTCTTTTCTCTTTCATAAATGACACTGCCACTTTGCTTTCTGTAGCATGCATCATCCTCCCCACTCTGAGGGTCATCATCTCCTAACTTCAGCTCGGACTAAGTCCTTTCCATGATCTTTGAACTTATGAATCCCCACTAGTAGCTCAGTTTTCCAACTCTAAACTCCTGAGGGAGCAGAACCATCAACCTGACTTGTCTTTTTTAAGCTCTTGATTGCAAGCCAGGATGTGGCTGGGCAGTTCTGCCTGCTCATCTCTGCCATAATAAGCCATGGCTATTAGGGGGTGGGAGGAGGGCAGGGGCAGGTGACATTGTACATAGCAGAGCAGCTGCTCACTCATCCAGAATAATGGGAACAGCAGCTTCTGAGCAGGGAGGAGAACAAAAAGGGAAAATCAAACTCGTGTGCCAGATAGAAACCAGCCCAGCAGAGCATTTCCCCACCCAGAGCTGTGCCAATACAGTGGCCAACAGAGCAGTGGCCGCAGGATGAGTGTGGAGAGCAGGGCCTGGTCCTATCTTTCCAAGATGGGCACAGATCCATTCTGAATCATATTTATCTCTCGACTGAAAACATTTTCAAGTGATTCCTGCCTCTGGGTAGGGGGAGCTATGCCATGGTTCATATTGCTTTACACATGGGCAGCACTCAATCAAGGCTCAGGAATAGACAATAGGAAAGGATAAAGTGAAGGTGTCAGGAGACAACTACATCCCCCACAGAATGGAAGTGTTTTAGAAACCATCTCCTCTCCTCCCTCATCCGGACAGGAAAGAAAGAAGCTGGAAGAAAATGACCCCAGTAATGTCTCAAAGGAGTAATACTTGCTTATGAATAACCCAGGGAGATGCATGTCAGGGTCAACCCAGCTCCTTCCATCAAGAGGTGGGGAGCTAAGACTGTCCTACCCAATACTGCTTCACCAGGAAGGAAGCTGGGGAGCTTATACCCACTCTTGCCAGCCTGTTTACCAAGACTTGGATATTTTAGACATGGTCAGAAGTCCTGGCAGTGCCAAGATCAGCAAGAGGAAAGCAGCATGAGAGGCCCAGCCTGCCAGTTGCCTGGGAGTTCTCTGGGTTGAGCCACGACATAACCAAGCACCTCACCAATTGCTGGACAGGAGGGTTTGGGGGCAGTCACAGGAGACATGGCCCACCTTCAACTTCTTGCTATGCAGCCTTACAGAACAGGGAGGAGACCAAAGAAGCAAGGAGGAGGGAGAGGCGGGGAGTAAATGCCGGCATGCAGCCAAGCTCTGAAAGCCAACGTTCTTTTCCAGTGCCCCAGCTAAAAGCAGTGACAGCCTCCTGTATTGATTATGCATGCGTGCCACTGAGTGAAGAGGCCAGCTGGGCGAGGGCTAAGGCCCGCTAGATAATTTATATGCTGGTGTTGGTATTCACAGAGCCATGGGCAGAGTTCAAAGGAAAGAGGTGAAGAACGGAAGTTCAAGATGGAAGCAACCTGCTATACTTCTACAGCTCGTTTGTGGAGCAGGAGGGCATCCTAAGGAGAGCAAGCAGGAATGGTACCCAAATGACACACAGTTCCCACTGCTCATAACACATCCTCCAGCCCCAAGCCCAAGCCACCCTCTCACAGGTCAGACTTTGACTTCTCCATCTGGGGGAAGCCGAACCTACACTCCCAGCTTGGGCTAGGTGCCCTGGTTGGTGCTCCCCCAATAACCCAGGGCTGCCTCGATTGCAGCCTTCCAATTCATCCATCAGGTCAAAGCATGTCTGTAAGGAAGCCTTCTCCCATGCAACTAAGATGGACCTCCCATTAGGTTCTAACAGCACCATATACCTCTTCTTTATATCTTCATCCCTATTTGTACTTGTATTTTCAATTCCCCTAAATATGACCTTTATGAAGACAGCACCTTGTCTGCCCTTTGAACCACTGTATCTCCTGCACCTACCGCAGCATCTGCCCTGTGTAGAAGCTCGATAGACAGTGATTTTTAAAATGATAAATGAATGAGATTTGCCACACCGGACCACAGTCATATGGATTGCTCTTTCATGCTACCTAGCCTGTGAGATCCTTTAGGGCACAGAGAGCTGAAGCTGGTGTTTTCTACCCAGCACAAGAAGGGCAGTGGGGTCACGTGGTACCCTTGGGAGATGACTTTTCATCACCAGGATAAACCAAACTTACCTCATTTCGTTCTTTCCCAATGCTTAGCATAATTCCTAACCTATAACAGGTGCTCAGTGTCTGTTTTCTGATCATTTACCTTTTAAGGAGCCCTTGCCTAAGATTGAGAGTTTGCCCTCTATGGCCAAACATTGGCAAATAGGCCCTTGAGTGGTGCTCACATGGCCAAATAGTGCCCTGTGGCCACCAGACATGGACAAAGGCAGCACTTGGAGAAGAAGGAGCCCCGCCCAGAAGATGGGAGACCCACACTTTGTGGCTGGGTGATGTGGGAAAAGCCTCAAACTCTCACAACTCTAAAAGCAGAGGAAATATCCCTTGGCCCATAGGAAACAAATCTGTCATCCTACGTTGTGGTGACAAACCACAGCAGGTTCGTTAAACAAATCTGAGTTTGAATCCCACATTCGCGGATTTCCAGGTGTGTGACCTTGGATAAGGTGCTGACCTGAGACTCAGTTTCCTCATGTGAAAAATAGGGCTGATGATGGTTTACAAGGACTGCATAAGATAATACAGGAAAAGCACTTTGTTACAATGGAGCCCAGGTAGCAGTTTACTGACAGCAACAGGTTATTGTAGAAAAACCATGGGTTTGGACTGAGAAAGGTCTCTTCCACTTTGCTGGGTAATTACAGACAAGCTGCGCTCTGTGGTTTAGTTTCCTTGTCTGGAAAACGGAGGAAACAAAACAGTCTCTCTCACTCCGGCCAGTCCACGCCCACCCACGACGCCTGCACTTGCTCTCCCCAGCTCTTCCACTGCCCTTGCTCTCTCATCCCTCAGGTCTTAGCTCAGATGTCATCTCCCCAGATGGGCTGTCCCAACTGGGGAGGGGTGAGTCACACACCCACCTTTGCTCTGTTTGATTTCCTTCCTGGCAGTCACTTCTGTCTGAAATTGTCTAATTGTCATGTGTTTATTGTCTATCACCCCTCTTACTAGAATCCTGGCTCTGTGAAAGCAGAAAACCTGATCTTCCCTGTACCCACTACATCACTAGTGCCTAGAATGCTACATCTTAGGCACTCAACAAACATTGAATGAATGAATGAGCGAATGAACGAATGAACGAACACCCTCCAGGGTCACTGTGAAGAAATGAATGATGCCAGGAACCATGCCTAGCACGGTGCCTGGTTCATCCTGGCCTCTTTGGGTTAATTTTTCTTGCTTTCCCTGAGAGCTAATTTTTCAAGAACTACAGTTCTTAAACATTATCTCAGCTTGAAATTTAAAACTTACTTAAATTGAGCCAAGGTTACCAGACAGGGAAAAAAAAAAGGGTGGGAAGTAGGGGGGACAGTCATAATTAACCTCCCCACACAGATCTCCACCAAGGGCTTCTTAACACCTCTGAAATGTCTGAGCAACAGAGCCTCCCAGGATCCCCTGAGTGCTCTGGAAGACAGGTCATCAATTGAGCCACTTCTGCATCTGCACACATTGCAGATTAGACACAAAGACAAATGGCATTCGAACCAGTGCCAAGGGGGTCAGCGCCAGCCGGGGCGTAGATTGCTGGCTGGGCCCCTGAGAGGGCTCAAGGCTGAAATGCAGGCTTGACCAGGACCAAGACTGAGAGATCTACTCCAGGATGCTAAATCATCCTCCTCTCCTCTGCAACTACTGCCCCCTGCCCGTAGCCATCCGCCTCTGGAGCCCATCTGCTCATTCTGGCTCACCCCACCCTTCTCCTTCTAAGCCACCCCCAGCAAAGGTAGCTCTCCTACTCGTCACAAGGCCCTACGCCACCAGGTAGATGAGTGTGCCCTCCCTTCTGCCAGATGCAGCCAGACCCTCCAGGCCAGGCCCTGACTATCAAGGGTCAAGGTGGAAATGACCTCACCTAATTCACACATTCTAGGAGCCCATCACGCTGAGCAACAGCTTCCCTGGAGCTCAGAGAAGTAGCACATCAGAGAGCAAGAGACTCACACAGGTGGTGCTCAGAGCTTGGCCTCCCTAGCAATGGGCTGAGTTTAACCTCAAGAGGCTCACCAAAACTCACAGCCCTGACCTTTTCCCAACTCAGCAGGGCAAAGACATAAGGAGCACCAGATATAAGCCTCCATGGTAAATGTTAAAGGAAAGCATTGCAGTTCTCTGCTCTCAAACACCATGTTGCCCATCAAAATGCCAAAGCAAGGCAGCAATGGGATGAATCTGTGGCATCTCATGATTGTGATCGGCCCACTGCACCCGGAAAATCCTTATCACACAGATGGAAGGGACCGACGTGGGTTGCACACCATGTCCTTGCTCCAAACCCAGTGTGCATTGTCTCCACTGGACAAGATGGAGAATAGACACAGCCCCCTTTCCATCCGTATGGGTCAGAGTCCAGATGCAGGGGGGGAGAGTTAACCTAGCAGCCAGCTGCAGAGGATAAGCACTATGATACCACATCTAGCAGGACAGGCAGGTAAGGCACAGGGAGAGAAAGGCGGAGCCCTCAAGGCACTATGCATTGATGCAGGCGTCCCCAAACTATGGCCCTGCGGGCCGCATGCGGCCCCCTAAGGCCATTTATCTGGCCCCCCCGCCGCACTTCAGGAAGGGGCACCTCCTTCATTGGTGGTCAGTGAGAGGAGCACAGTAGGTGGCGGCCCTCCAACGGTCTGAGGGACAGTGAAGTGGCCCCCTGTGTAAAAAGTTTGGGGACGCCCGCATTGATGGTCCCGGTGCCTGGCAGGAGGGCTTTCAAAGGGCAGGGGCTGCCAGACCTTGAACTCCGTCTTCTGGCCAGTTCAGGTGTAACTTTTTTTTTTTTTTTTTTTGGACAAGAGTTTAACTCTGTCACCCAGGCTGGAGTACAGTGGCACAATCTCTGCTCACTCATGCCTGAGCCTCCCCAGTAGCTGGAGTTACATGTGTGTGCCACTGCACCCAGCTAATTTTTGTATTTTTAGCAGAGATGAGGTTTCACCATGTTGGCCTGGATGGTTTTGAATCACACCTAACTTTGGCCTCTTCAGTCCCACTTGTGCTTAACAATCAAGTTTCTTAGTAAAAGAAGGGGCCAATTCTGTTTGTAAGACATAAGCCCTTACTCTCCAGCAGACTCCCTGCCTAGCCTGTGCTTCCTGAAGAACACTGCCCTGACTCTCTGGGAGCCCTTCAAGTGGTGCTTTTCCCAGCCTCCCCTACCCAAACTTATGGAGTTATTTAAGCAAAATTGTGTCTGGATGCCAAGCCATACCAACCTGCTGTGTGACTTTATGCAAGCCTAAGCCTCTCTGAGACTCAGTTCAAGTATTTCCAGAATGAGGGGTTAAATGAGACAAGCTCCAAAGTTTAATTTGGCACTAATATTCCATAATTGTTTGAAAGAAAAGTTTATCCGCTGGCCCAGCCCCAAATCCCACTAGTTATGAATCTGCTTGCACTGAATCACACAAGTCTCATGGCCTTAAAGCTCTACCCAAGAGCCTTAAGGGTGCAATAATGATATCCACTATCTCAGAAATGGACCTGGACCTCTTTGCCTTCGGGAGCCCCAAGCTAAACAGGCTTTCTGAAGTTTCTTTCAGCTTGGTAAATACTGTAAGTAAGTCCATTTCTTCTTCCCATACTCCCATTCCATTAGAGGTGGGGTATCAGGAAGGTAGAGGGCATTGGGCAGATTGAGAAGAATTTGAAAGTATGGGTAATGATAACTTCTTGTAAGAAAGAGGAAAATGCAAAGCTTCATGCTCAGTGGCTGACACCTCCCGGGGCCTCTCCTACCCCTCCCCTTTTTGGGTAGTTTTTGGGTTGAAGTCTGCCCCAGCATTCTGGAGCCATGCCACCCTCCCTGGGAGAGGAATTCTGGTGCCAAGCTTCTGATGGCTCCTCACATCAACACCCAGGGAGTCCTTCTCCACACTGATCTCTCCCTCATCCTCATATCCAATCCATCATCAACTCTGCTCAAACAGTACCACCAAAATATGTCTTCACTCTGCCAGCTGTCATCCACAACTGCTACCTCTTCTCCATCTCCAGCACCTACTACAGTGTCTGGACCCAGCAGGTACTCAACAAAGATTTGTTGAATTGAATGAAATCCAAGAAGTTTTCTTTTTCCCTGAGAAAAAGAACTGATAGAGAGGCTATTTTTGCAGAGCAGTAGTGAGTTCAGTGTCTCCTACCCAGCTAAAGCATAAATAAACACCCCACCCCAAGCCCTGCACCATTACCCCAGTGAAGAGTCCCTCTCTCCCTCCTTCCCACTCAGGTCTCAAAATTCAGGAGTGACAATGACACCACAGGCATCTCCTCACTCTATGGATAAGATCTGAGTGTCAGTATCAGTTTAACATCTGAGCAGTATGAATAGCCAGGAGCCATCTCCTGCCCTTAGGCAATGTAACAATATCCTGACAACACACACTCTGTACTCACACACTTGCACACATGCACACACACACATACTCAGGCAGGAGAAGTGGGCAGGGATATAGCTCAGATCTCTCCACAGAGGCCTCATGGCACCCCCAACCAGGATTGCGTGCCACAGTCCACTGGCCCAGCTGGCATGATTTCAATGAGTTCAATAGACAACCCTCCCCACCTCACCAGGGCCAGATACCCAGGACTGGCACACAGCTCAAAGAGGAGAAGGGATGATTTAACATCCCCTGCCCCTCCCAGTTTCTGTAACTCTGACCCATCTGCATGGAGGTACTTGAGACAAGAGGCCTGAGCTAGAGGGTGACCTAGGTGTCTGTTTGGTTCCCCCATCATTTCCATCTCAAGATTTTTCTCATTAGATCACATGGGTAGGACCACCTCCACATTCCTACCTCCATCATGCCAGCCCTAGGCATGCCTGAGAGGAAACTGCCAAGCCCAAGAGACGAAACCAGGCTTTCCCAGTCACTGGGCACACAGCCAAGTGAAGCCGGGTCAGGGTGTGGAGCAGTGGGAAAGGGAGTATTGCAGTGGGGGTGAATGCCTGCAGAGGTCCTCCCCTGGAAGGTCCCAGCCTCCTCCCACAGCCTCATCAAATGCACTTCCATGAGGGCCCATCTGCCCCTCCGTTCTCACTGCTCTGAAGCATGTTTCATCACAGTCACAAATGCAGGCTCTGGAGTCAGTCTGGGTTCAAATCACACTTCTGAAGGGGTAGACCTAGGAAGCCGTGAAACCTCGCTAAGCCTCCATGCTCTGTCTGTGAAATGCAACCCACAATCCCCTCCTCACAAGGTCACCATGAGAAAGCAACAAGTTAACTACCATGTGTAAATCTTCTGGAACATGTGAGTTAGTCCTTCACCAATAGTCATTCCCCTGGCCCAGCCCCACACCCCACCGGTTGTGAATTTGCTTGCAATGAAACACACAGGTCTTCTGGTTTTAAAGCTCTATCCAAGTAGATGCTTTGAAAAATAAGTGAAAATGAATTTTCCTTGTACTTTTCAGAGGAAATCTCATTGAATTCCCTTATATAAGACACTTACCTGGTTAGAAACAAACTGATTTCCTTTCATATATAAAAGAGAGTCACTGGCTGAGGGCAGTGGCTCATGCCTGTAATCCCAGCACTTTGGGAGGCCAAGGTAGGTGGATCACTTGAGGCCAGGAGTTTGAGACCAGCCTGGCCAACATGGTGAAACCCCATCTCTACTAAAAATACAAAAATTAGCTGGGCAGGCATCTGTAACCCCAGCAACCTGGGAAGCTGAGGCACAAGAATTACTTGAACCCAGGAGGCAGAAGTTGCAGTCAACCAAGAAGGCGCCACTGCACTCCAGCCTGGGCAACAGAGCAAGACTCTGTCTCTAAATAAATAAATAAATAAATAAGAGTCACTGACACAAGCCGTATTCTTCCAATTCCCATTACCGCCACTACCCACAGAACAACACGGTTGGTTGTCATTGTCATTCTGTCACCAGTTTCCTTAATGATATGCTTCATTCGTATAATGCTCCTCCCAAACCTCTCCCAGGAAGAAATCTGTGACTTAGAGCAAAGCCTGAAAGGTGGGCATCAGCTGTCACAGCGGTTCTTTTTGGGAAGCAGAATTCCAGATGATCTTCATTTTCTTTTCTCTGAATTTCTGCTTTCTGAATTTTGTTTTTGTTTTCTAGTTTTTGTGTGTGTTGTCGTTTTGCAATGCACATGGGACATGTATTCCTGTTCACAATGAGAAAGGGTGAAAAACTAATTTTTAAAGTTCCAGGCTTTGTTTGTGGAAGGCAGTTCCTGAAAGACAACTGAGGATAGAATGGTGAGACATTCTCATCTGGCCCTTAAGGACTAGGCAAGAAGTGACCCAATGTAACAATGTGCCTCAGTTGTGGAAGAAGGAAGGAGAGGTATTTGTTCATTCAGCAGGTGTTCACTGAGGGCTCACCATGTACAAGATGCTGTTTGTGAACCAGATAAAGCCCCAAGCAGCCTTCAGGGTGAGGAGGCCCTATGCAAGTGAGACAGGAGATAAGCAAAATAAACACATGTGTAACATGTCAGATGGTGGCCAGGGCTATGAAAACAAAGTATGGTAATGATGACCAGAGAGAGACCTGGGGGAGGAAAGTGCTGTTGTGGAAAGGGTAGTTGGGGGAGGCTTGCACAGTGAGGCTCATTTATGCACAGACCTGGGAACATGAAATGGCCAGGATGGATCACCTGAGGTCAGAAGTTTGAGACCAGCCTGGCCAACATGGTGAAACCCCATACCTACTAAAAATACAAAACTTAGCTGGGTGTGGTGGCGCATGCCAGTAAGCCCCAGCTACTCGGGAGGCTGAGGCAGGAGAATCGCTTGAACTCACAAGGTGGAGGCTGCAGTGAGTCAAGATTTCACCACTGCACTCCAGCCTGGGTGACAGAGCAAGTCTCTGTCTCAAAAAAAGAAAAGAAAAAATGGCCTGGAAAACAGCCAGGATAAAGGCTTGGAGGTGGGACTGGGCTCAGAGAGTTCAAGGGGCAGCAAGGAGGCAAGAGAATGGAAGAGGAGGAGGGCAGGAAAGTGCTGGGTGCCAGGACCACACCTGATGGGACACTGCAGGTGGTTGTGAAGACCTTGGGGCTTACTCAGAGTGGAACAGGAGGCCAGCAGAGGGTTTTGAGCAGAATCGCATGATCTGACCTTCCTATTAAAGGATCACTCCAGCCTGCTGAGTGGAGAAACCAATGTACAGAGTCAAGACTGGGAGCAGGAGCGCGGTAAGGAGGTCACTGCAGTCATCCAGTCACACGGTAGTGGGGGCGGCTTGGACCACAGAGGTAAGAAGTATAGTCATATTCCAGGTCCATTTTTAAGGCAGAGCTGACAGGATTTGCTGGTAAATTGGATGTGGGATGTGAGAGCAAGAAAGGAGTTGAAAACTGTTCTAAGTCTGTTAGGTCTGAGCAACTAGGTGGGTGGAGTTGCCTATTTCTAAAATAGAGAAGTCTGGGAGGAGCAGATTGGGGCAGGAGGTAAAATCAAAAGATGTTAAAGCAAGGAAGATTTGAGTTGAATTAGAATTAGACACGCAAATAGAGATGGTGATCAAGCAGGTGCATACACAAAGTGAGTTTGGTAAGAGGTCCAGGCCAGTCATCACTCTGAGAGCACTGAAGTAGGTAATTTACCGACAACTCCTCACTATTCCCAACTAATCTGTAGGAATCTGTGGGGTAGGTATGACTCCATTCCTATGTTGTAAATGACAAATCTGAGACTCTGAAAGGGGAAATTACTTGCTCAAGTTGGCACACACAGAACAAACTCACCTGCATTCACACTTGGCTGCTCTGATTCCAAAGTCTATGTCTTAGGCCTTAAGAAATCCGGATTATAATAACCACACTGCCAAGAACTCAATGAACACAGCAGCCTATACCTTTCCCCTTCCCCTTCCACAGGCAGAGCTCTGCCTACTCACAAGATCTGCAATTGTTCCTGTTGCCCAGTTTTCCATGGCATCTGACCCCAAAGTGATTGTCTAGCTCTTGCACGTAGGTTCTGCCTTGGTTTTCTGACTTGCCCCCCAGTCTTCCAATGAGCTAGAAATCAGGCTCTAAACACGGCACTGTATCCCCAGTGCCCTGTCAGTCTCTCCAGTTCCCTCCCTGGGATCACATCTGCGCTCCAGGTGGCTGCTCTACATTTGGGAGGTAACCTTGACCTGGAGATCCCGTGACCTTAATCTCAGATGGCTCCTCCCACTGCAGGATCTTGATCAAATCACTTGACCTCGAAGCCTCAGCCTTCCCAACTGTCATGGGGTAGGAAAGGAGTTAGACTAGAATCTTTTAAGAGTCTGCAAATTATGTAGAAAGGGCAAGTTTTTCTAAACACAAGTATCCTCGAGGAGAAAAGCCTTGAATCCTGCAGTCCTGTGTTTGGTTCCGGATATAACACTTACTCGCTGGGAAGCCATGAGCCATTTAATCCCTCCATCCTGTTTCTCGATCTCTAAAGCCAGGGTGACAACATCAGCCTTACAGGGGTATGTGGAGGACAGTCACATGGCATATGAGTGCTCCCTACCTGTTAATTTACTGAATACGCATTTTAGAAAAGTTAAAGCGCATACAGTACATTGATAGTGAAGTTGAAATTACAGCTTAAATTCCCCAACTCTACATAGGGACTCCCCTTCCTCCACAGTACACATGAAAGATGCCAGCATATTCCACTCAGCTATCTGATAATTTCTCGTATCTCCTGACTCAACCTATCCCACATCCTCCACAACCCTTAAAAAAAACAAAACTAAAAGAGCTCACTTAGTCCGATTCTCACTTATTCAACTCCTACTTTCAAGAAAACCCTGCTAGAGATTATTAGGAAGAAAAGAAAAAAAATGAAAAGAAAATCTCCATGCCCGCTCCATCCATTACCAGATGCAAAGACTTCCTATTAGCAGCATTTGGCCAAAACAAAATAACAAATATCACCATCATTATTACTGTGGCCACAGCTCCTGTATACCAAAACCAGAGTGATGTGAAGTGCCGAATGTGGATTCTGACCTTAGACCATGTGGGTACAAATCCTGGCTGCACCAACTACTAGGTTAGATGACCTTGCACAAGTCACTTGATTCTAAGCGATCCCCAACTACAAAGATTATGGTATTACCTCTGATTTATACAGAATGACATATAGACTCGGGGGTAATTACTCAACTAGCAAATAAAAAGCAGGGAGTTACCCAAGTGTGCATGAGTGACCCCAAAGCTCATGCTTTTCCCTTCACATCTTGAAACCCAGAGTCTCGCAAGCTTTGAGGTGGGGGCGGGGGGAACCACCACCACCAAAACATCTCTTGGATTCACATCTCACATACTCCCTAAGACATCTTGGGCAAATTACTTAACCTCTAGGAGCTTCTGTTTTTGCCATTCATAAAGTGAAGACACTAATCCCTGCCTCATGGGCCTTCTTGAGGATCTGGACAGCACAAGAAAAGCTTGGGCACAATGCGTGTACAAGTAGCCCCTTCGATAGCTCTGAGCTTCATGCTCACTGTCACCTTAGGGCTACTTCAAAATAAGAAGCATGTGCATGTCCAAGATACCCCTGTCATGCAGGTATTCCATGACTGTTGACTGAAATTTAAGATCCAAGTGTCCAAGGTTGTATGGCTTGTAATGACAAAGCTGATAATCAAAGGGTTTTTTTTGCCAGATCCCCTTTCTCCCAAGTCTAGGGCTCTCCCAAAAGCCAGCTAGATCAGTGTGGCCATCTGAAATCAGGGAGCGTCATGTTCCCACCACCATCCTGCCACTTTTATCTCCCCTACTCCAGCTTAGTTTTCAGCCACCTCAACAGATCCAGACACAGGAGGAAAATCATCAAGTCAGAAAAGTCTTTTGCCAGTTCAGGGACAGGGGAACCCCCTAGTAAAAAGGCTTCTACATCCACTTCAAGGAGCGGAAACAAAAAGGGTCCTATTGATTTTGAAGCATAAAGCAAATTAATTCTCCAAACACAGTCCAGAGCACACAACAGCCCAGTGAGGGCTCACTAAATACAAATGGACCCAGCACAGTGATTCTGAAGACATCAGATCCCTGAGGAAATTATAATGTTGCGAAGGCACCTATCAATCAAAGCCAATCCTAAAGGACTTGTGCATGTACACACTGCAAAAAGAATAAAAGACTCAAATCCATAAAGCATGAACTCAGGTTCCTGCACCTCAGGCTCTGCCTGGGAAGCCACAAGGCCCTCTGGTGTCATTTTGCAGAAAGCACCAACCCTCAGGCTCCCCTAAAATATTCTTAGCCTCTTTTCTCTGAAGAGTGATGAAAACCACAGGAGAACAACGTTGACCAACAAAGACTGGCTGAATCCTTTATTGTCACCCTTTCCCTCTGCCTCTCCTCCTTCCTACCCACTGCCAAGATGCATCAGATGTACCTCCATGGACCAGATTCTGGAATTGGCTCAATGGCCCAGCTTAGTGGCTCCGCTGCCTCAGTGTCAACCAGGCAGGTCTCCCTGTCCCTAATTCTGCCAAATCCAGGGATATTACCACCCCTGGAGTTCTACTCCTATCACAAAGGTGAACAAGCCATCCCAGTGCACCAATACATACCATGCTCCAAGGACACACAGATTCAAATCCAAATGCTTGTGTTCACTCCTTTGCATCTCCCCAAGTCCACTCCAGTTCCCACCCATGGTCTATCTCCATGAGCATCCCATTGTGACTGACCCAGAGATGGATACGAGATCCAAATTGGTCCAACCAAAATAAAGCCTGACAATTTTGCTCAATGGATGGGGGACAAGCCATTCTCTCTAGATACTGACGGTGAGGTGTGCTGGTGTGAGCTCTCAAGCTGCAGAACCACGTCATTCCCATGAGCAGACCCAACCTGAGGCCAAGATGCTATCAGGCACCCCTAAATAAACCAAAGCTGAAGTCCATTCTTTGACATTTTACTTCTGTGAACCCCGTCCCCTACAAATTCCTCAATTATAAAGCCAGATTAAGGTAGGATTCTTATAATAGGGATCTTCCTAACTGAATCTTCAAAAACCTGCCTCAGCACACCCTTCAAGCCCCATCTCTCACTCAGCCCTCCACCTATGTGCTGGAAATTTTGATGCCCTGTGTGTTTGGGGGAATCCCTCAATTTTTTGCCTTTCATCATGCTATATCCCTGACCTGTCATCCTCAGTGCTTCTCTCCACATCTGCCGATATTCTTTAAATTCCCCCTCCTTGAGGAAGCCTTCTTCACACTCCTTTCACTGGTGGGAGGTCATTATTCCCTCTATGGAAACCCCTGGGTTCCCTCTATCCTATAATAGATCCAGGCCTCCTGCAGTGATTACGTACATTCATATCACCCTCCACTACAGAGTATCAACCATGACTCTTCTCTATATTCCTAGCACTCAATACAATACCCTGGGCAAAGAAAGTCCCCAATAGATATTGCAGAATTGAATTTGCGGAAGCCCACACAGTGCCAGCTGGACCAGCTTGGTCCTTGAGTAGCACTGGCTTTGCAGAAGGCATTCCTTTCTTCTCTCTCACTCCTCAGGCCTCTATACAACCTCAGATGTACATCTCAGAGATGACGAAATCAAATCTGTGTCACAAACCTCCTTTAAGCACAGCATCCAAATTCAAGCAACACCAGCAGGGTTCCTCCATCCACCCAGCAAGGGCTGCCCCACTTCCTGTGCAACTCCCTAATTCAGCTGCCCAGGCTCCAGACACGGCTTTACTCCCAACCACCTGTGTGTCCTTGGACATGTCATCTAGCCACTCCTCGCCCTCATCTCTACACTGGAGGTGAGCTAGCCATAGACTTTAAAGTTCTATGCACTCTCTATGGAGCCAAGATTCCATGTAGGAAAAATGGAATCTTGCCTCTCTAAACCTCTCATTTGGAGAAATGCCAGATGCCAATATGAAATAAAAAGGTTAAAGTCTTTCCCACCCTCTAAACCTTCTTCTGTCCCTTGCTTATTTTCTGGGTAAAAAGACACATTTTCTCTCCAGGAGTCTAACATGGTACTGCCATAGATACCAAAGAGAGAGAGGCTCTGCAGTGTTTCCTTCCCTCTTAAGACGTAAGACTTCAGATGCCAAAATTTGCCAACTGCCTCATTACACCCAAAAGCTAAATCTGGAAGCTCAAAGACATGAGTGGCTGTTGTGGAAAAGTGTTCGTGATGCATCTTTATGTGAAAAATCAGGCTAGTGTGACAGCTTCCAAAATGCGATGCCAGTGCCTGGCATCAAGTGGGCGCTCAATTAGTACTTGTTAAATGAGTGAATGAACTTCCTTAAAAACAAAATAACACACCCTGGATTGCGGATGCTTCGAAATTAGGCTGGAATGACAGATATCAAAATTTTCCCATTGGTTATCTCCAGCAGGGAGATTTCCGGGTGACTTATTTTTGTTTTTGGTGTTTTCTTAATGTTCTATCACAAGCATATATTATTTTGTAATAAGAAAACCATCAACTCACTTTTGTAAGGAGTTAATTGTTGTAAAATAAATAAATAAATGATTACATATACAAAAAAAGAAAAAAGTGACTGTCATCCAAACTCTACAACCCACACACGAGGCAACCTTCTTACTTCCCACACATCCGCCCCTTCTTGGAGAAAGCTTCCCCGCCTTTCCTTTTCTAGCTTGATTTCAGAAATCTGGAGAGTCAAGCTATTGCTTTCAAATGTTCATCTCAACAGAATGAGAGCCCAGTATGGAGGCAGCTCCCTTTACCCCAAGACCTGAAGAAAAACAGACAAAAAGCTAGCCTGCCCACTTCTAGCTTCTCCCCTCGCCAGAACCAGCCCTTCAAACCCCGGAAGAGGTTTTGGTCAGAACACAGAGGAACCTCCAATTCACAGGGCACCTGTCCCCACATGCAGACTCACCCACAGGACGGAGAATGGATATCAAAGAAATGAACTCCACTTCCTGGCAAACCTTTCAAGAATTTAATAGTTTATAAATGCCCCATTGACACATCTCCTTTCTCTTTCTTCACCTCCTTGCCTCCTTCTCCTGGCTCTAAACAGAGTCTGCAACTAAGACCCTGCAGTTCTTCCTACCTACCCTCATATCTACTGGTCAGCTCAGGGGACCAGGGAACTACACAGTTTGGGGTAAGCAGGCAGGGAGGGTGTTCCGGTAGGCGCCACACAGAGTGAGACACGAAACTGCAAGTAACCAGCATCTCACTAATTAGCAACTAGGGATGAAAGGGGAGAGGGGAGAAAAAAAGGCAACAGAGTGTAGTCACCTGAAAAAGTCATCTTCTGTAGTCTCCAGGGCACAAAGCAGACCAGGAAGAAGGCCGGCCTGATGGTTCTTGCCAGAAGAAATAAAAATGAAGCTTCCTTTCAGCACAGAGGGGCAGCTGTTTCATCCTTCTTCGGGGTTCTCCCTGGCCCAGAACAAGAGCCAATGGACTGTGGTGGGGGGTCCTCCTCGCCTTTCAACCTACCATGGTTAGCATTACCCAGCAGGTGAGGTCTGGGCAGCCCTGGACAGGGCAGGATGCAGAGAGGTCCACCGCCTGTGAACTGTGCCATCGCACAGACAGAAGCCCAGAGACAAGAGGCCTAGCTCCAGACTCAGCTCTGCCACACCCAGCTGCTTCCTATTTAAAGTCACTGAACCTCCCAAAAGCTTGTTTTCCTCACCTGCAAAAAGGGGATAAGAATTCCTACTTATCCTAGCTGCTGAAGCAATGTGGTGAGATAATTTTGATAGGCCAGGTGCGGTGGCTTAAGCCTATAATCCCAGCACTTTGGAAGGCCGAGGTGGGTGGATCACCTGAGATCGGGAGTTCAAGACTGGCCTGACCAACATGGAAAAACCCCATCTCTACTAAAAATACAAAAAAAAAAAAAAAAAATTAGTAGGGCATGGTGGTGCACGCCTGTAATCCCAGCTACTCAGGAGGCTGAGGCAGGAGAATTGCTTGAACCCGGGAGGTAGAGGTTGCAGTGAGCTGAGAGCACGCCACTGCACTGTAGCCTGGGCAACAAAAGTGAAACTCCATCTCCAAAAAACAAAACAAAAAAAAGAGATAATTTCAATAAAGTGTTTTGCACAGTATTCAGCATTTAAGCGCTCCAGACATGGCCAGAATCATCAGTACTTTCCTAATTTCTCTGTTTTTTTTTTTTTTTCTGACCCTCATCTGTACTTCAGTTCTCAGCAAAAACATCTCAGTGGGATATTAAGGGTAGGAGAGTGACATAGCCTTTGGTTTTGGTTCTGCTCTGGGAACCTCTCCACGCGTCAGTTCCCTCTTCTGTAACAAGGCAACGATAATAATACTACCTCTTCTCCAAGACTCACTGTGAAAATTAAATAAGGTGATACTTGCGAAGCCATATAACAGGGTCTGCACAGTGAGTGCTCAACGAATTTTAGTTATCATTTACCCCCCCCGCCCCATCATTCTAAATTAGACCTCTATCATCTCACCACCCCCCAGTACTTTGCCTTCAGAACATGCATCATAATGTGTAATTATAGGCTTAATTGTGTTGTCTACTATTTGCCCCTCCACCTAAGCTTAAATTCCATCAGGGATAAACTGAAAGTCTCTCTTGATGGTGGCTGTATTTCCAGCACCTGGTATAGTGCCTGCATCTAATAGGTGTTTAATAAATATCTGCTGGATGAACAAATGAATGAAAAAATGAACAGAATATTAGCATTGGCACAGATGATTGCCCAGGTCCCCCTCCAGCACTCTATTCTCTATTTTTTGACAGCCTTGGAAGAAAAATTTTAAATGAGCCCCAAAGAAGCTGTTTCACCAATCCCACGGGGAAGACTCAGGATGGTTGCTGCTGACAGGCTCCTGAACACTCAAGTTGTGCAGAGTGTACTTTGAGTTCTTTTTAAAACTGAGAAGGGAGTCTGCTGAATTTCTAGGCTGGGATCATCCTCTCCTCCCTGAGGGCTGCCCACACACAAGGCACTAAGCAAGAGTCACTGCAGCGGGCAGCAGGGACCCCGGCCGGGCAAACTGGCCTTCGGGTGTCAGCAATGGACAGCCAGTCCTGAGCAAAAAAGACCAAACCTCGTACAGCAACAGGTGACCATGGCAACCCATGTCCTCAGCCTGCCTCCCACCCCAGGAGAGAGGACTTCACAAGCACACGGAACAAAGGAGACCCGGGCTACCCCTAGAGAGCCCCACCTCACCTAGCCACAGAAGGTGCTTATCATGCAGAGTCCTGCGCCCCAACTCAAAACTTTTCCATCAGGTCTACAAGTGGGGCCTGCAGATATGTGTTTTGTAAAAACTCCCTAGGCAGGGGAACATCACACACTCGGGTCTGTCGGAGGGTGGGGGGCTAGGGGAGGGTAGCAAAGGATGGGGGCTAGGGGAAGGATAGCATTAGTAGAAATACCTAATGTAGATGATGGGGTGATGGATGCAGCAAACCACCATGCACGTTCTGGACATGTACCCAGAACTTAAAGTATAATAATATAAATAAAATGAAATTAAAAACTCCCTAGGCATTCCGAGGCATATTGAAGTCTGAAAGCTGCTATTCTAATGAGAAGAAAACCGATCGATATACTACAAGCATTGCCCCACTGGATATTACATGTGTGTGACCAATTACCTCCACACTTCTTATCTAACTCTGGAAGAGATGCCCAGGCTCCCAACACCTGCTTTGCAGGGGAGGCTGTTCCAAACTGCCAGTTAGCAAGCCTGGTAGGATCACCTGGAAGCTTTAAAATACACTGAGGACAGGGTCTTGCCTCTGAAGATTCTAATTTAGTTGGTGTAAAGTACAGCATGGGTTTGGGATTTTAATATGGTGATTTCAATATGCAGCAAAGTTTGAGGACAACAGCTAAAACTCCCAGCTCCCACCACCACAAACACCCCAGAACCAGAGACTGGGCCTGAGTTTCCCTGTGCTGAGAAAGAAAGGGGTGGTGGAGTCCACACTGCAAGACCCTGGGATTTCTGGGGCCCAGGATCTGGCCAGAGGATCCATCTTGAGACCGCTACATCTTTATTTCCTAGAAGTCACGAGGGACTCACTGAGCCAGTATCTACATCCTCAGTGTGTGGGGGACAATAGAACACAGCTCTAAAGAGGCCTCAAAATCCTTTTTACAGAAATGTATTCCAGCTCCACCATTTACCAACTCTGCAATCACAGGCAAGATAGTCAACACCTCCAAGCCCCACTGTCCTCATTATTCAATGGGAATAATTACCTAACACTTACTCACAGAATCCTCCCAACTTCACGTGCAAAGCTCTTAACTTAAAGCAGCTGCTAGCTCAGTCAATCTTAGCCAATAAGAAAATATTAAATGGTTCTTTTTGTTACTACTGGATGCTTTATTTTTTTTTCCTTTTTTTCCCTTTAAAGGGGCTTGGACCTCTAGGTGGCTATTCTTCCAACCTCACTTTTTTTTTCTTTTTTTCTCTTCTTTTTTTTTTTTTTTTTTTTTTTTGAGGAGTCTTGCTCTATCGCCCAGGAGGCTGGAGTGCAATGGCACAATCCGCTCACTGCAACCTCCACCTCCTGTGTTCAAGTGAGTCTCCTGCCTCAGCCTCCCAAGTAGCTGGGATTAAAGGCATGCACCACCATATTCAGCTGATTTTTGTATTTTAGCAGAGATGGGGTTTCACCCTGTTAGTCAGGCTGGTTTTGAACTCCTAACCTCGTGATCCACCCACCTCGGCCTCCCAAAGCGCTGGGATTACAGGCATGAGCCACTGTACCCAGCCTCTCACATACTTTCAACTCCTCTTCAACCACTTTTCTTGTGAACCTTTGCCGTCTTTGACCTTGAACTTGTTAATTCTCTGAGTCTCAGTTTCCACATCTCCAAAGTGGAAATATAAAAGTGCCCTCCCCTGTGTTTATTTTTGAAAGCAGGTGGCTCACATCTATAATCCCAGCACTGTAGGAGGCTGAGGTGAGTGGATCACCTGAAGTCACGAGTTCAAGACCAACCCGGCCAACATGGTAAAACCCTGTCTCTACTAAAAATACAAAACAATTAGCCAAGTGTAGTGGCAGGCATCTGTAATCCCAGCTACTTGGGAGACTGAGGCAGAATCACTTGAACCCGGGAGGCAGAGGTTGCAGTGAGCCAAGATCGAGCCACTGCACTCCAGCCTGGGCAACAAGAGCAAGACTCTGTCTCAAAAACAAAAAAAGATGAGCAAACAATATGTCATATGCTAAACATGAGGCTGGGTAGAGTCTCTACAAACCAAAGACGCTGAGGAAGGTGAATAATTGTTCCTCCCCACTTGAACTGAGGTTCAGCAAAGAGGCTTCTCCACCTGCTCTGGCACCCAAGAAGTAAAAAAAGGTGCCTCCTGAAGGCTGTTGGAGAGTTGGCAATTCCAAATTTGGAGCCAGGGGAAGACGCAGCCCCATTTCCCTTCCGCACCTCCTGGGGTGCCACTGGAGAATGCTGACTCCAGCTTGGGGCCCCTCTCATCCACTCCCCATTTGCCTCACTCCATTTAGCTTTGGCAATCCAATTCCCTTTCTGCCACCCAGAAATCAATGTTTAATTAACACGTTATTGGAAAAATAAACACAGTCTTCAATGGGACTGCAATGAAGCTGATGCAGCTCAGCTTGGGGGCTGCAGACCATCCCCTCAGTCCGAAAACTGTTCTCCTATTCCCTGTCTCTCCACCAAGAAAAAGTTCCTTCTTTCTCCCTGGAGTCCTCCAGCCTGGGGGATCCTGCTCATTACCTCCATGCCTCCTCCCTCCCTGTATCCAGGCAGCAGACCTGGCATCCCTTACCACCCTTTACCCTGCAACACAGATGTAGGGGGATGTTGTCAGCATACACATTCCCTGCTCCACGGGGGAAGGAGGTAACTCCTTCTGAACGTCCCACCTCCACCAATGAGGCTATGCACAGTCCCAGCTCCTCCTTCTCTCCAGACCAGAACCAGCACCCCTCCAGCTCAGGGCTCCGCAGATGTGTTCCCTGGGTGGGTGGCAGGTAGGAGCAGGCCCAGAGGTAGCTGATAAGGATGATGATCCCCAGAGTTCTTATCCAGACCTCAGGAGCTGATTGGAAGGCCTCTGTCTAGCATATTTCCTCTTTCACTCCTAGTTTAGATGATCCAATTCCCACCGCCTCTTCTCCATGGTTCAGGATGGAGGGTGAGGCAGAGTCTCTGGATTCAGACCCAAGTGTGGACCCCATATCTCACTGTGTAATCCTAAAAAAGTGATTGAACCCCTCTGATCACCAGTTTCCTCAATAGATAAATGAGGACACTACACACCTAAATGAAACATATCAGAGCACAATGCTCTGCTCACAGAGGGTGCTGGATAATTGTCCTTTCACCGGAATCTCACACCGAGGGCCAATGCCTGGTGCAAGGGCCCTGGGGCATATGGCTGGCCCATGCAGGTTCAGGGCCGCAGAGCAAAGTAGAGACAATGGGCTTCAGGTTCTCTACCTTCTACTTATCCATCACCATCCCAAACCACCTCAACTCCCTCCTCAGACAAGGTGCATGAAGCAAGGAAGAAGGTAACAGGGACACCTTGGGAAACCAAATTTCCTTAGTGCCATCCATCAGACAACCAGCAGCGCTACTCCCCGGCCAGCAGCCCCCTCCACCTAAGCCTCACATGCCTTTAGCTGGCAGCAGCACCTTCAGCAAATCCCGGAGCTGTGAGTGAGCTGACTACCTGGCAAATGGGCCAGTTCTTGGAATCAAGTTTCCAGACGTGGGGGACCAGAAGACAGGCCCAGGGAGGCAGTGTGGCACAGTGGTTAAGACTACAGGCTTCAGAGCCAAGCCCCCTGGGTTTGAATCATGATCTCGTCACTCTCCCCAGGTGGCCTCAGACATGTTACTTAACCTCCTTAGGTCCCAGTTACTTTATCTGTAAGACAGATACGATAATAGCACTCACATCACAGGATTGTTGGAGAATTACATAAGATAATGAGGCCAGGCATGGTGGTTCATGCCTGTAATCCCAGTACTTTGGGAATCCGAGGCAGCTGGATCACAAGGTCAAGAGATTGAGACCATCCTGGCCAACATGGTGAAACCCCATCTCTACTAAAAATACGCACCTGTAGTCCCAGCTACTCAGGAAGCTGAGGCGGAAAAATCGCTTGAACCCAGGAGGTGGAGGTTGCAGTGAGCCAAGACTGTGCCACTGCACTATAGCCTGGCAAGACTCTGCCTCAAAAAAAAAAAAAAAAAAAAGATAATGTATGTCAAGTGCTTAGCATAGAAACTGGCCCATAGTCAGACTCAAATGTTGGCCAGTAGAAGCAGCTTTGGTAAGAGTAGTTGGGTTTATGGCCATACCACCCTGAATGCACCGGATCTAATCTGATCTCAGAAGCTAAGCAGGGTCAAGCCTGGTTAGTACTTGGATGGGGGTAAGAGTGGTCGGGAGAGAAGTAGTAGGCACGTTGGCAGTAGGAATACTCGGAAGATTCAGGTTTTTATCCTTTAGAAAGTGGAGGCAAGTGAAAGTAGAGCTGGAGAAAGGCTGTACTCCCAGCCACCTTCCTGTCCTAAAATTGGATTTCCCTCTCTAGTATGCCCCCTTCCTCTCTCTATTCCTTTAAGAGAAAGTGTGTGACACTGTCTTGAAAGAGGATAGCCATATATTTTATCATCCAAACCAGGACTCTTTTGAGAGTTACTAATTACACTAGGACAAAGGCCTAAACAGGAACTGTCTCCCCAGACCAGGGCGTCTGGTTACACCACCTCAAGGTCATGCAGAAATGCCTTCATGCTCTGCTTCAAGGTCTTGGCTAAAGGTAAGACTTCCTTGCTTCTCAGAATCCACTTTGCTCTGGCCCCAACCCACCCCTGCAAAAAAAGTACACACTCATACTTGTCTAGAATGTCTAATCCTTCTCCCATTCAAGGTCAAGGCCAACCCTAGAGTGGAACAGAGAGACCAGTAGAAGGCCTTCACCCACATTGTATGACATTGTGCTCCCCAACCAGCCTCTGGAAACACAAATGAAGCACACTGGGGCCAGTGTCTGGATTCACGCCTCCCTTCCTGAGAAATAAGGTGAGGCCTGTCTAGGAGAAGCAACAGGCTCCCAGGGTCATCAGCTGCTTAGATCTCTGAATGGAGCCTCTGCTGCATCTGAAAGTACTCTTGATGGGCAGAGCTACATGGGATTGAGAACCTTGAGCACCCCACTGGAATGGGGGTCCTCTTCCATTCCAGTTTCTCCTCCTCTGGGAAGGTCAGAGGACAACCTTAACCAGCACTCAGTTGGAATGCAGCCCACCAGTCCTATTCTAGCCATGAAACCCTGACCTCCAGCTCTGCAGGTGTGCCTTCCTTAGAGACACACCCACCACCCACCCACCCCATGAAGACCTCACTCCCCTATGAAGAAGGAGAACTAAGAGGGCACCCCAGGCAGCCCCCACAGCAGCAGCTGCAATGCCCTTGGGAAAGGGCCCACAACCCTGGAGTCAGCATGATGCAATAGGAAGAGCCCTACCCTTGCAGCCAGCAAACCTGGATTCTAGTTTGGTCTCTGCATCAAACGTGGTATATAATTCTGGAAAAGCCATGTAGTCTCTCTGGGCCTCCATCTTGTCATTTGTATTTGAGGGCACTGAATAAGATAATGGATGATTCATCTACCTTTTTCCTGTAATATAAGGGTGCCATGCTTGGGCTCTGGCCTGAGACATCTGAATTCAAATCCTCGATCTGTCATTTTATTAGGTAACTTTAAGTCTCAGTCTCCTCAGGTAATAATAGTATACTGCACTGAGTTGCTTGGAGAATTAAATGAGATATTGACTGGAAAAAAAAAAAAGCTTGAAAGAGAACTTTGCATACAGCAACTACTACAGAAATGATAACTATATCACTACTAGTACTACCACTAGCAGTGATGGTGAGAACGGTGATTACTAATATTAGAGGAATCTCAAAGGAGGCAGAGTCATCTGAGCCAGGGATAGAGAAGCCCTTTCTACTAAACTCTACTGAAGCTTAGCATGTTGCAATTTCTCCAGCAGATCTAGACATTCAGGCAGGGCTAAGACAACCAGAGGCAAAGTCCACCCTTCCCAGAAGACAGGACCCAAGTATTAGGGAAGAAAACTCCAACACTAAATGCATGTGGTTCGTTCCTCCAATCAACACACGTTGGTTGAGCACCTACTATGCATCAGGAAATGTCCTATGCACTGGAAACACCACAATGAACACAAAGTCCTTGACCTCTCAGAGCTTGCATTCTAGGGGGGTAAACAGACAAGTTCCATCTTAAACGTTTCAATGTATCATAGTATAATATGATATTAAGTAGTGCTGTAGTGCTTAACCAATTAAAATTAAAGACAGAGTCAAGGGCTGGAAAGCAGCCAGGAGATTGGGGTAAGGGGACTATTTTAGAAAGCTGGTCAGGAAAGGTCTCTCTGAGGAGTACAATTTGAGGAACACCCTATGGGAAAGGGCTGGGAGCGGGCCCCATGCATAGTCCCTGCCCCGAGCTCAGCATGGCCACCTGTGGCTGGCCCAGCCACAGCATCGCACTTGCTTCATCCGCAGAGCAACAGAGCTGGCCCTCAAGGGTCAGAGCTGCAGCGCGACCGCTCTTCCCTCAGCAGGTGCTGGACCACAGCAAGAGCAGACGCACAGACCGGCACATTTCTAGGCAGTGAGTTTTGGAAGGAACGCTTCTTCCTTTGCAAGTTTCTCATCCATACCCGAGGGGTCATATAAGGAGAACACGGCTGGGGGATACCAAGAGCAATCTCTTCTCTGCGTTGGGCACAACCATTTGCCTCTCATGCATCCTACTCCCCATTTATCCCCTTTCTCCAGCAATGATGTAACCCCGTCTCCCGAACTCCTCAAGGTCAGCCCCAGGAAGGGAGAGGGATGCCAGAAAGGTAGGACAATCAGCATTTTGCTCTGAGGATTTTGTTTTTCTTTTAGGCAACGTGTTTTCAAATTTCACTTATAATTGCTAATAAAGAGGGACACACCTTCAGCTGAAAACGGGAAAATGGCGTCTGGTAGTGAAGGCAGCCAGAGCCCAAAAGAAAACAGGGGCTTGGGCTGCTCTCACGGCCGAGGGTGATTTCAGCTCCTTCGGGCTGCAGCCTCCAACAAGGCCGAGTCCCCCAAGAGGTGGCTGACGCTAGGGGAGCGGGGCCATCCTCCTAAGCTCAGCTCCAGGCTCTGGCAAGGCAGCAGGGAAAACCCTCAATTGCGCCCACCTCGTGCCCTTCTCCCCCTTCAATCTGCATCCGCCCACTAGTCATCCATGAGCAACCCACCCACGGGTTCGCTTGGTGGACGTGCAGATCTCATTTGAGGCTTCCCGCTGGAGGCAGGAGCAGTTTCTTCCCCTCTCCCCTCCTCTCAACTACCTTGAGGACTCTGTTCCCCTCTCTCCCCCACTGACTACCCCTGATTCTTGCCTTCCTCCCCCAAGTGAGGGAAGAAAAGCTTCCTCCCCTGTCCCTACCACACCTGTCCGGAGCCACTGTAGGATACTGGATACACACATATCCAACAAGCACAGCCACACCACACAAAGAGGCAGGCAGCCTCCTACTTGAACCACACGCACAGTGTTGACAATCCCATGTTGTCCAATTGGAGGCACGCCGGTGCTTGACAAAACACAAACACCCTTCCAGTCCCCACCCGTAAACCAACACAAAGGTCACCAGGAATTTCAAGACCCAGCACTGTCTGTAGAGAGGAGAGCTGGGTCGGACAAAGACATCGTTCCATCCTCCCAACTAACCATGACAACTCTCTGGGATATTCTGCAGTGCCCTCTGGTTCGACACAGCCCACTGATCAGAGCTGTACGTGTTGGTGTGTGTGAGACAGAGCACACATGTGTATGAGGGAGGGGGCTGTGGCTCTACCGTCCAGGCATCAAATCTCCCTGGAGGTAACCCAGTCAGACTCTGCCTCCCCCACATAACCTTCCTCCGATGTACCGCAAACATATATTTCATGGATGGTTAAATTGGATCATTATCACTGGGTGCTTATTTGGTCTCAAAAAAAATTATTAATGTCATCTACCCCCATTCCAATCCCCTGCTTGTGAGGTCCCCTCCCACAAAGACTCTCCAACATGCTAATCCCATGAACTGCGACACACTACAGCTGTAGGGAAAGAATAATGGCGAGAAGAAAGAAGACCGCGGTTGCGGAGAGAAAAGGAGGCTCTAACGTGACTGCAGTCCCCATGCGAAGATGTGGGGAAGGAGCCATGGTGGAGGTAGAGCGGGGAAAGAGGTTAAGGGGAATAAAACCGAGCAAAATGAAGCCCTCGGGCACCTGTGTATGTGACAGAGAGTGTGTGTGCAAGAGCGTGTGCCGGGGTGTGTGTGGATGTGCCGACTTCGCCCTCCTATCAGAAGGCTGCATCCGTGTGGCATGTAGGAAAGGCCATCGCACCACTGTTGTGTTGCAAAAAAAAAAAAAAAAAAAAAGGCAAGGAAAAGGGGAAAAAAGAGCCGCAGAGCCATCAGAATCAGAATTTTCTCATGAAGATGGAAAGGGCTGGAGAAAGGGGGATGCGTCTAGGGTGGGGGGAGCAGTGTGTGGAAATAGAAGGCAAGATCATGGCAGAATTGGGGGAGGATGGAGGGGGAAATTGGTGGTGGGGTGACAAAATTTCACACACACACAGAGACACAAACACACACAATACCCAAACGCCAACCCGACCGCTCCACTGTTCATCCAAGACTGACAACCCGTCCCCCATCTCTCCGCTGCCTCTCCGTGCCCCCAAAGCTGGTGCCGATGGATTTCTGTATCTCAGTTTTGCAGCAGTGGGCTAATTACAACCAAGCCCCCTCACCAAATTAACCCCTCCCCTCCCTCTCTCTTTTTTCCTCTAAAAGGCCAATTGAAAAATAATGTGTTTTTATAGATAATGGATTTTTTTTTCAAGGAGCAAGAGAAACGGGGGTGCAGAAGAGAAATTCTGCAAACCGGTGACTTCCGACCTCACCTCCGTCTCCCCTCACGTCCCCGTTTGCTGTAGCATCTCATCTACCGCTCTCCCACCATTCCCTCATCCCCTACCACCCAAAAGAAAAGACCTTCCTACCATGCACATCGACAAACACACCAACCGCCACCCAATCTCAGTAGCTGATCTCAAAACCCCAAGCATCAGTCCACCTCAATACATCCTTTCCCTTATATAAGCAGCAAATCATCAACATAGTCAGGAGAAACGCAGCACTAAAAAGAAATCAACAAAAACGGAGGCCAGAGCCCCGTCAAATCCCCAATAATTAATAACAGAGAACTACCAGAGAAGCAAAGACGTAGTTGTCTCTCAAAATCTAGATTCCCTTTCATTTCTGCCCCTTCCTCTTAAGAAGCAATTTTTAAAAATTATTATTTCACTAGAAAGGGCCAGAAATCTCCAGAAAAAGGGCATTTGCACAGTCCAGTTGTTTTTAAAAAATAAACCCAGCCCTGTTGCTCACTTTAACAGCGAACTTCCAGCGTCCAGCCTTTTCCCCCTCTTCCAGAAGGAAGACTGACTCGCAGGATGAACCCCGGGCTGCAGAAAATGGGCCAAGAGCCCTTACTCCACTCCCCAACAACAAAAAAAAATCAAACAATAGGAATATCTGCACAACCAGCACCCGTCTGAAATATCGTTTGTCCCATATGACTTAGGCAGATTAAGCCCGAAGATTAAAAAATAAATACCAGCCTTGCCTCCTCTTGCTCCCCTCTAGCCTTCCGCCACGTACCCAGTAGCCCTTAGGTAAACTTGCCCATCGTAACCAGCGGGACCATTTTAACTTGAAAGGCGACGCAGAAGCCCTTGAACGATGAAGGAAGGCTCTACCCAGAACAGCAAATTAATAAAGAGCTAGTTCTCCAGGCTCCCAGACTAACCTCCAGGTGCTCCCAGATAGACTATCCTGGGTACCAAGTCACCCAGAGCACTGGGAGTTCAAATTTCCACTGGAACCTTCATCACAAAGGCAAACGGTCATCTGACCCCCAAAACTACACCGTCCTCCAGGTGTGACAAGGAGTGCCCCCTCTGCCTCCCAGGGCCATCCACAGGACCCAGCACAGGGAGAGAAAGAAGAATGTGGGGGTGGCTTGTAGTGGTAAAAGAAAAACTATCTCCCCAAAGCGGGAACCGAAGAAAGCGGGGAGAAGACAGCTCGTGTCCTACCAGCTCTCTTATTTGCCCTGACTCCGTCTTGCTCCATCCTAAACTAGCTCTCAATGATCTCTGACCTTTGCATTAAAAAAAAAAGTATTAAAAATAAAGATCAGCAAAGAGGAAACCTACTTTGCGTAAACCCCAATAATCGTTAGCAAAAATATGATTTTCTCACCGCATGATGATATTTCTACAACCAAATTAAAAGAGGCAGGCATTTAATGGAGGAAGGGAAATTTTTATTTTTATTTTTTAACAAGTAATCACAGGGTAAGTCACCTGCAAAGCAGCCAAGCCCTTAGGTTGGTATTACATCACTGGCCTAGGAAGGGATGGGGGTTGGGGGGACACATTTTTTTTCCTTGTCATCAGGATGCTGTTTCTAAAGCATTTAAGTTTTGTGGTTAAAAAAGAGAGAGGGAAAGAGCTGAAACTCCGGGTACAGCACAATGCCTGGAAAAAACAATACATCGAACCAGGCTTTAAGGTCACTGAGAGCTTGCAAAACCCACAGTGCTTACACAGAGTGGAAGTTTTCAGGCAAGCCTGCTACTAAATCATTAATATAAACAAATGGAAGGCAGTGGAGGAAGATTCCCTTGTAACCGATCCAAACAGGAGCACACACCCGTGCACACACACACACACACTCACACACACACTCGCATACACACTCCCTTTTCACCTTCTCCAAGTATGCCCACCTTCACAAGACAGGAGTCCAACCTGAATTTTTAGACTCTAGAACCACCTCCTCACACCATCTAAAAAAAAAAAAAAAAAAAAAAAAAAAAAAGCATACACACACACTCACATACACCGCAATTCCTCAACAGCTAGGGAAATCCCTGTCTCAACTCAATTTTGTTTTCTTGTAATCCTCAGAGTGTCCCTTCTGTTTCTCATTTTAACCAGCCCAAATAAATAAACGAATAAATGAGAAAGTGGTTACAAAATGTCAAAAAAAAAAAAAAAAAGTATCTGCCCAAAATGAAGTGATGAGCACACATCGTTTCAGACTAACAATTCAAGCAAATAGGAGAAAGACTTTAAAAAAAAAAAAAAAAGAAGAAGAAGAAGGTAAAAATCTAAAACATTCTCTGACTTTTCTAACATCTGGAGGAAAAGAGTCCAACTTCCAGGAGAAACTGAAGAAAAAGGCAGTTGAAAAGCCATTTCCACAGTCAGCCAAGGCGAGGATACAGCATTCAAAAAAAAAAAAAAAAAAAAAAAGAAAGAAAGAAAAGAAAAGAAAAAAAAAAATCTAGGTTGGTCGCTCCCAACTGAAAACTTCTACCCTCTCAGGAGCAGCCTCTTCCCAGAACGGACGACAACCTTGAGTTGTTTCATACCCTGCCTGCCTTCCTTTGCCCGCAAGCCTTACCTTTCCAGTTGAACAGAAGATTTGGGATCTGTCTGTGTGTCTGTTTGATGTTTAATCAACTGAGTTTGCTGGGTATGTTTCCTCTTTGGGGAGGTTCAAATTCCAGAATCTTTCTCTCTCCTTTTCGTTTCCTCTCCCTCTGGGAGGGAGTGGCAGGGAAGAAGGGAGGGGTTGTTGGAGGTGCGAAAAGCAGGTCCTTGGTGGCTGGAGACGCCGAGACTGAGAGAGGGGAGGACAGGTTGCCTCTCCCTCTCAGTGAGTTGCATGCAAGAGGCGATGTGTAGGGCTGAGCGCTGAGCCTGAGACTGCCGGAGGAGCCCAGGAATTTCACGCACTCCAGAGCCGGCCCCTCCCTCTCCCACACAGACCCCAGCATTTAAAGAGACAGTCAGGCCGCCTATCTCAGGGCTTCACCTCCTCCCTGACTGTTTTGCAAACAGCTGAGAAGATATCATCAGGGAGGCGCAGTCTGCAGCCCCCACAACTAAGAGGCAGCGTCTGAGCTCAGTTCTCCCCTTACCCCAGCCTCAGAGGAGAGTTCTTCCTTAGAACCGGAGCAGGAATTAATATAAAGACAAAAATCCTCATTTACAGCTTCAATAGACCAAACCACTTCCCCACTGTTGAGGAAGTGTGTCTCCTTGCAGACTGAGGGACTCTAACCTACAAGTGTGCCTCAGTTTCCCTGAGTAGTTGCTCTTCCTTGCAAAATCAGGGCAATCTGCTGGAGGTCAGGGCTGTAACTAGGACACAAATCTATTTCTTCAACAAGCACTTTGAATGCCTGATTTGGATGAGGCATAGTGCAAGGGGCTGGGGACATAGAAATGAAAATGACAAATGGGGCTTCCTCTCTCAGATCCCCTAGCAGCAAAACAGACCCAGGCACAGCCCATCCCATCCTAAGGGGCTGCCAGCTAAGAGTCACAGGCAGGAATCAAGTGTTTTGGTGACTCAAGAAAATGGCTCCCTTTTGTGGCTTAAACTCTGAGCTCTGAGCCTAGGCAATTCCACTGCACCCCTAAATCCTTGAAAATCCACTGTCAGCCTTGACAAACTAGTTCATGTCTGTGGAAATGCTTCCCCAGTCAAACCTAACTGAGGGATGACAGCCAGTGGCACCCAATGCAAAGGTTTTGCTCAGCATCAGACCCTGGCACTTCATGTGGAAATGCTGCCCCAAACTTCTCTCTTCTCAGCCTCCCCTTTTTAAGGACTGCAGTGCGGGTCTGTCCATGGAGCAGCATCAATCCGCTAACAGCTGTTCAGCACTTACCATATGCTACCACGTGGGTCATCTCATTCAGTCCAGCTAGGACAGTGCTATTTGACAGTTGAGGTCCATTTTACAGTCTTAAAAATTGAAGCTTTAGAGAGGTTGCCCAAGGTCACACAGCTGGAAGCTGCTGAGAATGAATTCGAACTTAGGTCTATCCCACCCCAGAGCCTGCCTGCTTAGCCACAGTACTCTATTGCATTCCTGCCAAGGATGGTGGTTCCTATATTTCTGCCCTTTACTGGACATTCTTGCAGGACCCTAGCACTTTCCGAACCCAGCAAACTTTAATAGCACATGTACCAGGCATCATGCTCACAAGAAACAAAATGAATCTATCAAGGTCTGAACCCCAAGGACTCCACGAAGCATTGGAGGAGGACAGAAATGTGCTTCTATAAAGCAAGGGGGAAATAATCATGAGAGCAATGTAAAGGTAGCTCTAGGGGATTGTCAATAAGCAAGGGATTAATTTCAATTTGGAGGCAGGGGATATCAAGGCAAGTTTGGTGGACCAAAGTGGCATCTGGGCTGAGACTAGATGGACACGTGCACTTCCAGCATTACTAGGCTACTTTTCCATCTGTTTTACCTTTCAGATCACAATCTCATTTTCTTATGTGTCTTTGGGTCTCCAGCCTTCAGCACCTCCACAGTATCCAGCAGTTTTAGGAACACAAACAGACATGCCCTCATGGATTAATTTTATATTACATCTGACCTCCTACCTGTTCAATCTAGACCTGAACTGCCCTGGCCACCAGTTCCCTATCCTCCTTACCTGGTCTTCCTGGAAGGCTCTGCACCCAATTTGTCCACAGAATGTGGAAGGAAAGTTCAGAAGGCACAGTGACATTGCACGAGCTATCAGGAGCTCCCGGGGGAAGAACCATGTAAAGGAGCCACTGTGATCCAGTAGGACATCGGGAAGAGCCAGGGAAACTGTAAGCTCATCTTGGGGGCAGCAGGAAGAGATCTACTAAGGGACAAGAGGGCAGAGGCCTCAAGGGAAAGCCTGAGGACTCAGTGCCCTGCAGATGTAAGCGCCCATGGGAGTCCTGTGGCAAACACCAGCCTAGAAAGGACATCCCTGTGAGAAGTCCACAGTGTGTCTGCAGGACAGCCTATAGCAGGTGTCCCCAAACTACGGCCCAGCCCGCAGGCCAAATGCGGCCCCCTGAGGCCATTTATCCGGCCCCCCGCCGCAATTCAGGAAGGGGCACCTCTTTCATTGGTGGTCAGTGAGAGGAGCACAGTATGAGGCGGCCCTCCAACAGTCTGAGGGACAGTGAACTGGCCCCCTGTGTAAAAAATTTGGGGATGCCTGGCCTAGAGGTTAAGGGATGTTCCTGGATTCCAATCCCACCTGGGCCACCTAAATTCCTTGTGATTTGAATAACTTTCTTTACCCTCTCCACGTCTTAGCATCCTCATCTGTAAAATGGAGGTAACACCTATACTTACTTCATAGAGTTGCTTTGAGAAATAAGTAATAAAATACTTGTAGGACACCTGCTCCACAGAATTACTCAACAGATGTTTGTTACCTCAGCCCAAAGGTCTGAATTTGCCCCTGTGTGGAATTACTAACTTTTGACTGCCCCCTATAATTGGCATTCCTTTATTTCAAGTTATTATGTCCCTTTTAATAATTTAGCTTATTATTTAGGGTTTCACTGTAGTCACTATTATTTACTTCGTTTTAGCCCCTTTGATTTCTAACCGACTTTAACTTGTATATTTTGAATATGCTTGTTGTTATTTTATTCTGCTTTGTACTTTCTTAGGCTTCTTAAGTGTTATTTATCTTTCAATTACTCCAATGTAGCCTTTTAGTTTGCCTTTTATCATAATATCTGTGGGTTCATTTTGTCTCATCTCTCCACACCATTTTAGCTAACTACCACTCTGCTCATTCTAGTGATCCAGCATTCCCCAGATAGCTCCAGATTTGTAAAGATGGTTATGTACAAAATAGCAGGGAAAGCCAACATCAAGGAGAACAAGACGGGTCTCCTTGCAGACATGTAATGCAACCGTAAGCAAAAAGCACTATCAGGTGTTTGCCCAAATGATGGTGCCACGTCAGCAATGGTACTAATTTTTATTTTTTAAGGGAGAACTCAATGCGTACAACCGAAGCCCTCAGAGACCCTGGGCCTTCTCAGCTCTCAGCTCTGTCCTGGGCTAAGGAGGGCCATGATCAGAGGTCATTAGGTTAGAAGGTTCCCTCGAAGGCCTATCTTCCTTCCTTTGATTTGACTGTGGAGCTGTATCTTCACTCAGTACAGAGAGAGAACAAATAGACCAGGGACTAGTTCAGCTTTTCTCAAATGTGCCAGACCAGTGCTTTCAGCATGTAGTAAGAAAAAAATTCATTACCAATCAAAAGGGTACGTTGCCCATGCATTCTGAAAAAAAAAAAAAAGTTATTACATTGATAATGATAATATACATTACAATTACATTAATGATTATTATAATATAAATATAATTAATAATAATAACTACTATCACAAATGACCCTCTGCCAATGCTCTACTGAGAAGCATGTGGTTAAGAGTCCAAGGCTCTGCAAACAGGACATCTGGGTTCAAATCCCAGCTCCACCATTTGTGGGCCATGAGACCTTAGCCAAGTTCCTAACATCTTGAGCCTCCATTTGCTCATCTATAAAACGAGAATGGTAATGGTACCAAATGCTTCCTGTGAGAATTGTATCAAAAGCACCAACAGTAGTGAATGGCACATGGGAAGTCCACAATGGCGAGTATTGGTCATTATGATCAGAGTGGAATTTAAAATATTTAATACATGAGATAGTCCAGTCAGCAACCAATCAGACTGGAAGGTGACCAAAAGCAACTTCCTTCACCTTACCAAGGCATACCAGCTACCTGCCTTGATTATCAGCACTTGTACCAACTGTAGGTACTAAGCTAGGCATTTGGCATGCACTAATGCATTATCTCATTTAATCCTCACAGCAACTTGGTTTGATTATGTTATGTATTGAAATACATGCAAGTGCACATTTATAAATAAGATTATGCCTATAAAATCAGAGTTCTACATAAAAAGGCTTGGCATATCCGTTCCTGCCACCCTAATGACTGTTAGTATGTGAATTTCAAGGGTTGCTTTTTCTGGGACATTTTTAGCCTTGTTACATAGGTTTCTTCTTTTACTTACTCATTCTTTCAATAAACTTTGGGGGGGAAAATTATGTTTCATGGCTCAGTTTCTTCATCTATTAAATGGGTGTTCCTTTCTATGTTCCCACTACCCGACTCCAACCAAACCTGAGAACATCGAAGTCTTCTCCAGCCAAGACCAAAGTCACTAGAAATCAGGCATTAGACATTTTTTCTAATCCTCAGCTAGCACTTCAGGTGTGTCAAACCCTCCAGGCTCCCAAACTGCCCCACAAACTTGGATTTTTAGTCACTAAGGTCCACACACGCCTTATCCCTAAGCAGATTTCAAATTCAGCCCCCAATGCTATTGGCCCAAAGCATTTTGCCTAAGGCTCCTTCAAACATTCCTGCCCTCTTCTCTCCTCTCCTCCCGCAAGAGCTGTGCTGCAATGCTGGCCTCCTGGAGTTTATTCGGCTTTCTGTCACCTATGTGATGATGATTCTAGTGTTATTAATAGGTGACTGCTTATTAATTAGTATTATTAGACATGTTCCATGCAGCGCAGACAGTACCACAGAGGAACCTGGCATCCTTCAAGGAGAAGACTTGTACAAAAAGACTTGTCCCTGGGGCCCAGTAAAAGGACACAGGCCCAGCAGTGAGTCATGGGGCGCCAACAGCAGTGCTTCCCAAATTCTAAAAGCCAGGCACCTAATCCAGAGAGCTATGCCTGGCATGGGAAGGAAGGAGAAGTGATATGAGATTTGCAGGCATGTGAGAACACAAGCCCAAAGAGAAGGCTGAGCACTCAGGCCTTGAGGAGGTCACCTCCCATGAAATGTTTCTCAGTCCAGGCATCCCTTCCACCAGGGTATCTGCTGTTCCCAAAGAGGCTGCAGTAAGAGCTAGCTCCTAGAAACAGCAAGGGTCTCCAACTTCTAACTCCAGTGGGGAACTCGCTACCTTCATGTTCCTATCCTTCTTATTCCATGGAAATAAAATCGTCTCAAGGGCTCACAGCCAATAGAAGCCTCCCAGCCAACTCCCTGAATTCAGCAGCCTTTTGCCAGCCCTCTGCACAGGACTACCAACTCCAGCCTCGGGGAGGGGAGAGCCAGGCTAGGAAGTAGAATTCCTGCCCTTTGGCTTTGTCCTTCTCCCCGAGTGCCCAGGAGCAAGCAACTCATCTAGACGATGGTGACAGAATATCTCACTAAGAAAACAACAACAACTTTATGAGAGAAAAAAAATGAGGAGGAAACAATTGCTTCTCACTCTAATAATTTTCAAAGCAATTCTAGAATTTCCCGCTTGGAGATCAAATGTTAACATGGTCCAAGTATTATGTGGAGTGTTTAATGGGCTTGAATGTTTGAGCAGCAAGGAGTTAATGATTAATACTTGATGACTGCTTTCAAAAAATTATTCATTTCTCCAGTCTATGATGAAAGTTCTCATCTGTTTTAAACTTCATTTCTCCCACCAAGTAGGGAAGAGCAGCCGGGGCTGGCACGGCCGCTCTAAATTGAGTGCTGAGAGGGCAGAGCCTACATTGCTGAAAAGAGCAGTACACTTATGATGGCAACAGGCACAAGCTGCAGCTCCAGACTCTGAAGGCTGGAATCCAGCTCTACCACTTACTGCACTGGGACCCCAGGCAAGTTGCTTGACCTCTCTGCATCTCACTTCTCCCTCCTATGCAATGGAGATCATGATAGTACTTACGCATAGGCTTGTTATCAGGATTAAATAAGCTAATATTTGTAAAGCACTCAGTTGATGTCATGGTGTAAGGACTATATAAGTGTTTGTTCAGTAAAACAATAAATAAAACAATTTCCCATTTCCCAAAGGTACTACTCTTTCAATTATTCCAGTGTATCCTTATCCTTAATAAATACCCATCATAATGGCAATGGTGATGTGCTGCTCCTGAAATATCTCAGGAACGTGGCAGGAAAGATGTTAACTCTGCTATTATTAGTGGCGACCTTGCTGGTGGAGGTTCTGATGCCCTTGACCTGTCTCTACCTCTGCCTCTCCTTCCCATTGCCTCTCTCTCTCCCCCTGCTGGACGGCACTCATGCCGACCCGTTCACATTTACATAGCAGCAACTGTTCAACCTCAGGTGCAAGCACAGAAAGGCAGCCCCAGGAGTGGTGGCTTTGCGGAGGCCAAAACATACTCTAGCCACAGCTCTGTCAACCATCCTCTGACCCATGCACAAGAACCGTTTTTAAATTATATACTTTTGCCTGGTTGTGGGGGGAAAAAAGCACCCTCCCCAGGATTCAAGCTGAAGATGGAATGATTGCCAAATGCTAACAGCTTTTCAAACAGGACGTAGTTAAAAATATATCTGAAATGGTTTTAACTCAAACTCAAAAAATAGCTTAACTAACTGGGGAGCTGTAGATAGTGGGGGTGGGGAAGTGGAAAAGGAAGAGGGATTCCCTTCTGAGGGGCCCACGGCAAACCTCGCCACAGGTATACCTGAGAGATGCCCAGTTGATTTTCCCTCATGAATAATACCTTTCAGAAGCACAGACCAGATCTCCAGGGAAAGGAGCAATACCAGAAGGCTTATTGCTGCTCCGTATGGGCACATGTTCCTGATAAGGACCATTTTGTGTGGCTTCCTAGACCCTCAAAACTCAAAGTATGGCAACAGTAGCATTGCCTAAGAGTGTGTGAGCAGTGCAGAATCTTGGCCCCCTCCCCGGCAGTCCTGCTGAACCAGAATCTGCACATTAGCAAGTTGTCAGGTGATTCCGATTCAAATTCTAATTCTATGAATAATCCCCTGGACTTTATCATGATACCTTATCCCTAAAAGGGCTGGACTTGAATGATTTATCTCCCTCTGACATGCGAGGAAACTGAGACACATGGAGAGACTCATCTAAGATCACCAGCTGAGTCACGTCTAATGGTTATCATCCAGAGCTCCACTTCAACTCCTAAGGCTTTAGGGCCCAAATTAGCCTTCATCATCAGCCCTAGCCAAAGATAGCAGAGAAGTTGTGATGTGTGCTTCCTAGGGGCAAAGGGTTTAAAACATAAGTCTATTGCTCAAAGCAATGTTTCTCAAAGTATGTTCAGTAGATCATTATTCCCATCAGACACTCTGTGAAAAATAGTCTATCATCAAATGTACTTAGAAAAATAACATTAGGAATTTTAGCATTAAAATTAATATATTAAAGTCTCTGAAATGTCCTCTAGCAAACAAACATGCATAACACTGTTTACTCTTGAGTTTTCCAAACTTATTTCAACACTAAACTCTTTTTTCCCCACCAGGGACCTAATAGCATTAAGTAAAACATGATTTCTTTTCTTTTTTTTTTTTTATGTTCTGAGAAATACATGTTGAGATTCATCAGTATTTCCCACTTAATCATTATATGCTCAACCAGTCTGCAGGAAAGCATAATGTTTCTGAAAGAAAGAATGTAGGAGTCAGGGGAGGAATTTTTAATAACAACCCCAAAAGTGTCATCATTCAATCTGTGATTGACCACTTCCTACAACAGAGAGCTCACTACCTTACAAAGCAACTCAACTCCCTGTTGAATGTCTCCAATATTTAGAAACATTATTACACTAGGCTGGAATCATCCTCCCCATAACATCTTAGGCAACAATTGCCTAATGTTTACCTTCACCACCAGTGTGCATAGGGAGTTGATTCTTGTTTCTCACAGTTCCCCAAATGACTCCGATAATAGCTAACTTCTAAGTCTGTCCTCTCCTCTACAGTTCACACCTTCAAATTTTCTCAGGATCACAAAAGTTTAAAGCTTCAAAGCATTTTAGATATCACCTAATTTAATCCTTTTATTTAACAGGTGAGGAAATCATGCCCAAAAGCAACCACATACCTTGCCCAACGTCAAACAGACTGTGGAAACTTAACCTGGAAGATGGGAATTAAATACAGCAGGATTTGTTTGTTCTTTTTTGGTAGGAGACCTTTCTTTCCCTACCAGAAGTTTCTGAATGTCAGGTTCATATCTAACTTCCAAGGGTCATCAAAGAAAACCACAGGATCTCCTGCATTCTTCTCCTAGGGCTCTTATGAGATGCCACACTGGGGGCCAAATGAGTCACAGAATTCACCCAGCATGGGAAGTTTTGTGTTCCAGCCTCTCTCCTCCTGGAGTGGCCGAGCTGGGACTGTTCTTCACCCCACGCTGCCTCCTCGCCACCGCTGCCATCTGCACCCTCCTTCTCCAGGATCACCATCTGTTTCCTGATACCACTCAGCCGCCCCAGCACTTTGCTCAGTTTCCTAGCCCACTGCTTGAGCCACTCCCCTGCCGCTTATAAATTTCCTTTTCTTTTCCCTTTCCACCTTCACTTCCTCAGTCCACAGGTGTCAAGAGCTTGCATGCTTATAGTCTCCTGCTTCCTCACTCTCTCTCACATCAAGCCCCCACTAGCCCAGAAGTTCCACCAGAGCCACTGCTTGGGCTGATATGTTGCCACTAGGTGATACGTGTCTGCCAAATAAATAAATGAGGCACTTTCTTTCTGCCCACTATTTTTTATCCCAGCATGGCTTCCATATCCTGAAATACCAACACTTAAGCCCACTAGTTCCCCTTCTTACAAGAATACTGCTTTCCTACAAAATGGGCGAGGGCTGGATACATGGTGGGTGTTAGGTAAATGCAGACTGATATTACCAAGTCCCTAAGAAACATTCCTGTAAGCTAAAGATGATGGGTGCTTCTCTCCTCACTAGAGAGTTCTGCACTACAGGAAGACAGTGATCACATTTAGACAATCATGGTTATACCTGAATGTTCTTAATAAATATGTGAGAAATTACTTTTAAAAAAAAAAAGATTTGGGCACTTTTGAAGTTCATAGCAATTTCCACTTGTTTGGCACCTATTCAGTGCCAGACATCTCACGTGTATTATCTCATTTAATACTCGAAAGAATTCTATATATCTGGAAAAGGAGACTCAGAGAAGGAATTTATACCTCAAGCTTCCTGGTTTCCAAAACTATGCATTTCCCTCTTTGAAAGTATTCACCAAATGAGTGAATACATCCAAAAGTACATCCAAAAATATTCACCAAAGGAGTCCAGCCCTATGTCCTTCATCTCCTCATTTATTTTACTAGATATCAGTTTTAGTTTCCTACTTTCTTTCTCCCCTTTCCTCATCAGTAGTTACTCTCTTCTCTGCCCACTGCCTTCCATGTCTCCAGTCCCTTGAGAAGCTCTCCCTCCCAGACCTCCCATTCCTTACTCCCCACTGGATATGTAGTAATGCAGACATCAGCAGACACAATATTTGCACTAAAGGCTGCTCTGGAAGCAAACCAGAGTCCTCTGCAAAAGGTAACTGTGAGAAACAGATTTCAGTGATTAATGCCCTATGCACATGGGTGATGAAAATAGATTTTAGGCAATTGTTGACTAAGAAAACCTCAAAATATAAAAATCTGGCATGTAACTATGGGGACCAGGGAATCAACCTCTTCCCCCACCAAATGCTCTGATGCTTCTGTTTCTAAACTCTAAGTTAACTGGTTCAATGCTTCTCTCTAATTTGCAGCCTCTGATAAATGAATAAATGGGCACTATCAATGCCAGAAACTAGGATGGAAATCATCTAGAAGTCTAGAAAATAAACCATATATTAATAAATCACTTTCTGAAGAATCCAAATATATCAAGAGCTTCACATTCTTAGTTTTTAAATATTAATTCTCTATCTTGTTGTTCCATGCCCCATCACCTTGTCTACAATTTATCTGTAATTTATGTGAATAAGTATGGTTCACTTTGAACCCTGATGATCCCACTTCCCCTTAGAGCTCAGGCTTGAAGCACATGAGGACCATGCTGCTAGGTGTGGGTGAGATTGGTACAGTAGGGACTTGGGAAAAATACAAGATACCCTTTTTATTTTCTGGAGAAGTCAGGGAAAGTAGATGACAAGCTCACGGGTCAGGCTGCCTTACTCTCCTAAGCCACACCCTGTTTTCCTTCATGTCAATCTCCAATTGAAGCAACATGCAGAATAACTACAGTGGAAAGATGAGACATAGCAGACTCACAGATACAGACAGGAAGATGTCTTTGCCTTGGCTCTCAAGAGTTTGTGGCCCTTGCTAATTGGAAGTTGTCCCCCATCCAGATGTCTTTTATAAGCCATGTGCTGAATTTTTCTCCTATTATCTTGCTTTTGAAAAATCTATCCTGATCCAAGGGACTCTATTAGTTTCTCTCTCTCTCTCTCTCTCTCTCTCTCTCTCTCTCTCTCTCTGAATTTTACTCCAAGAGCTTTCCAAACTATTCTTGAGCATGACTATTCTTATTTATTAATTATATCATGTCTGATTAGAGGAGATACAGCAGTAAACAATAAAGGCAAAGCTCCTGTTTTTGTGTACCTTATATTCTAGTGGACATGATGGATAGAAAACAATAAAACACATAACCAAATGAGACACTTCAAATGGTGATAACTGCCATGAGGAAAACAAAGTCATAAGATGTGGTGAAAAAATAGGGGAAAGAAGAGCCATTGTGCACTGGACAGTCAGAAGGCCTCACTGAAAAAGAAAAATTGACCTGAATCCTGACTGACAAGAAGAAACCTATGAAGCACAAATATTTTTTCAGGATGATGAGACAAATATTATTTGGTAAACTTCTAGCTAAAAAAATAAATAAAATTCCTGAAGTAGGATTAAGGTGTGTCATTCTTTGAAGTTGGTCTATTTGAGGAAGTGGTAGACATTTACTATAGGAAGAACATGAGAGCAGAGGAGAATCAAGGAACCAACTTCTTTTAGCCTCAGGAAACATGCAATCACCTCCAAGAAAGTCATGATCTTCAACATTTTATAGCATCATGTTTAAGAGAAGAGACTCTGAAAGCAACTACCTAGTATCAAAGTCTGGTTCGACCACTTATTAACTATGTGACCTTTGGCAAGTTATTTAACTTCTCTGTGCATCATTTTCATGATCTGTAAAATAGTTACAGTAATAGTACTTACTGTAAAACATTGTTGTGAGAATTAAATAATTTAATATATGTAAAGCACTCAGAACATATCACAGAAAGTAATAAGTGCTATATAAATATTACCATCTTCATTGCTGGGTATATCCCTTCAGGAACACCCATGCACACAATAACATCAGGCACTCTCCCAGATCACTCCTCAAGGCAATCGTTACAAAGACCCCTGTGCAAATTGAGGAAGGCAGATCCCAGCAGGAAGCGATTTCAGGCATAAGCTTGAAGAGGTTTAAAAAAAAATAGGCAGAGATGAAGGTTCAGGGTGTGTAAAATTGTTAAAACCTCTGCTTCCTTTAGAACCCCCTCAAGGCACACAACGTACTAATAGCACTGTACTAATAACACTCACATTTAGTTTATAGAAGCCACAAAGGGAGCCCAGCATTCCCAGGACTTTTTCCCTGGTCTCTCTTTGACTACAATCACTGTCTAAAGTCCAACATTGTCAGCCATCAGATATCAGTATTTGTCAGGGCAAAAAGTAGCTGTCCTGGAGTCACAACTCATCTGATTCCTGTGTGAGTTATAAGATTGCCCAAGGCTCAGCTCCCAGCACACATCAGATAGCATATTAAAGGTGCCCAACAAATGCTTGTGCAATAAACGAATTGTAGCTTTTTCATTATGTTTGTGCTTCAAGTGGACAATAATATAAAGAATCTACTGTTGCCCCTCACCACCAGGAAGAAAACTAAAGGAAGCATCCTAAAACAGTAAGTTGGCATCATACAATAAAAACAAACGTGAAAGTGGTCATTTGTTTGTATCGTGGACATCCATCAAGCAAGCCTTCAAAATCTTACTACTCTGGTTCCACCTCCGTGGGGCGATAAAGATCCTTAGAATTCTTGTGGGCAATTTCCCCTCAAATTTCCTGTGGAAGTGCATTGCTTCCAGCACCACGGAGAGCTCCCAGCAGCCGCCGTCTCTGTGGAGCCGCCTCCGTCTTCTCAGCACCACGGAGAGCTCCAGGCGACTCAGCGTGTCTACAGGACCTGAGGCCCCCCAAGGTGCCCCCAACGTCCAATAAAAATCCAAAGAACCTACAATCCTGCAGCAGGGCTGGAGAGAATAGGCCTGAAGGCAGCTGACTAACGATTGCAGCTTTTGTGTCAGATCAGCATTTTTATTCCCCCCAGCTCCCAGCAGTTAAATGCCCAAGGTGAATTCAAAAGCCGAAGTCCAAGCTGTGATCAGATCAACTTGGCTGCACCAGACAAAACTGATCTTATCTGATTGGTGACTTTATTCACTTTGGATGGCAGAACTCATTACAATAATAAGGAGCGACAGAAATGGGAGGAAGAGCAATCACAGCAGATCCAGGAAAGAATTCACTTTACTATCATTTTGGAGGATTAATTCTAAGCTTCCCTTCTATAAACGTCATTCTTCACTCTAGCAGGAGGTCCAGGGCCTGAAATTATTCTAGCTGACTTGCAAAGTGCATCACTTTGCACCTGATTTGCAATCCATTTCTGCGTCTTTCTACTAAGCTCAATGATATTTTTTTAACGACCACTTGGCCTTCTGCATATCCTACTGAGCTGGTGTGAGGAGGTGCGCAGGCTGGAGGACCCATGGTGGGTCACAGGTGTTCACAAACATCTGAAAGTGTGTAGGTAAAGAAAACAGAGTGTGAGTGTACAAGTACAGAAGAGGTGTATATGCACTCTCACAAAGAATAGAGTTGCTTTGCTGCAAGAAGGAGAGGAAAGAGGAAATGTGTTGAAGCAACTGTGTGTGCTTAAGATAACACATTATTTCTAGACCTGGTCCCCATTCTAGATCCCTAGCTAATAGCCAGCTTAAGTGGGAGGATTATATAATTACCTGGAATCTTCTCATAGGGGATGCTAAGTATTTCCAGTCTCATTTCCTAAGCTACCTCCTAAACACTAACCCACTGCATTAACTGCCTTTTAGTGAACTGGCTACACACTTTCACACCTCCATGTTTTACTCATGCTCTTCCCTCATCCCCAAATTCCACTCAACTTCCTCCCTCCATCTACTTACCCAATTAAAAATATACTTCTATTTCTATTAAAAAGTGTATTTCTATTTTAAAAATATATGCTGCAAGGCCTAGATCAAAGTTCACCTCCTCATGGTGTTGTCCCTAACTCTCCCTCCATAAAAATTACTCATCTCTTTGTTCTCACAGCAAGCTATTTTTAACTCATATTAGAGTTATCTGTTTGCATGTCTCTCTGTGTCTCTTCCTCTCTAGATTTTAAACTCCTTGAGAGAGGAATTTTTCTTTTTAATCTTTGTATGTATCCCAACCCCTTGCACGCCATTTCTTGCTCATCACAGACACATCACATTTTTAAGTCAACAAATAATTGAATAAAACTTAAAAATATAAAGTACAATATTTTCCTCTGTCACCTTTCACCTGAAATCTTGTATTATAAATAACTTGCAAATGGCCACACCATTTCTGGTGCTGGGTTTCTCCCACCAGCTTAACAATTAGGAAAGAAAAGAAAAGGAATTGACCTGAAATCTCTGGTGTCACTGGCTAAGACAAAGATTTGCCATAAAATTACAGCACACCTCAAAGACTCTCACTTGTGCCACTGGTGACATGTGTCTAGCTAATAGGTTCTGGACTCTACTTTGGCCTTGAGGTGCTCACTTGATATCTCCCACCTTTAGCAAACTTATCTGAACTTGACTTCACACCCTTAGCCTAACTATAAAGGTTTAAGACTCTCTTGGGCTGACAATGCCCCTGTCTTGAGGGCCTTGCTAAAAAGCCCAGCCTTTCAAGAGTTGTGGTGTCTTCCTGATTTTACAGACACATAACAATACATTTTTAAGTCAACAAATAATTGAATAAAACTTAGCCATATAAAGCACAATATTTTCCTCTGTCACCTTTCACCTGAAATCCTGTATCATAAATAACTTGCAAATGGTCAGGCCTTTTCTGGTGCTGGTTTTCTCCCAAGAGCTTAACAATTAGGAAAGAAAGGAAAAGTCCTAGCTCTTCCTTCAAAATTCCTACTCTTACCTTCTAGCTCTCTACTGCCTCACTTAGCCTCAGGTGCTGAATCCTTCAAAGCACCTCTGTGCCACATGGCAACGTATCACCCCAGAGTAACTATGTGTTACTCTGTGTAGATGTAAACATGACCAGACACAGCATGTTTATATTCAATTTCTTACACTCAGAACATCACTCTGCATGCTATCACACAAAGGTCGGTGCACACTCCCATTAGGAATGGTGCACTTTGCAACTCTTCACAGAAAGAATGTTGATAAACTTGATGCCAGAGAAATGCCTCCATCACCTCCTCATAACCTCTGTGTCTGGGAGCAGTTATCATTTCCCAGCAACCGCATCCTCTACATTCAGCACTCTCAAAATTGAGTCTGACCAATGGGAGGAGAAAGTGAAGGCTACTGAGTCTCAGAGAGAGGCTGCCTTATCACTGGTAGCCTATGGGAGAGGCTGTTGCTGGGGTCTATTTCCCAGATTCTCAGTGTCCCCATTCCACACATCTCTCATCACTGGTTTTTCGTGCTTCCTTCTCCCTACCTCATTTTGTTCCCGTTCCTTTCAGATTTCTTGGCTGAATTTTGGTGAATTATGATCTTACCTTGCTCAATTCACTGGAGTCCGTGTGTTTTGCTTTTCGTTTATCTACTTCCTGACTCTTGAACTGTAAGTGGGCTCTGTGTTCTGGGATAGTGCAAGAATCTTGCTTTTCCTGCCACCTACACTTACGGCAAGATGAGAAGCATGCAGGACACTTGAAATGAAAAGGAAGGGGGGAAAGTAGCACTGTGCTTAATATGCCTGGTGTTCCATTATTGGAACACTACGCATGTGGGAGTTATATATAATCCTACTTCTCAAGGTTATTGCCAAGGTCTGATTGCAAAAATTCAAAAAATTGCAACCTTAGGCATAAATGGGTTAATGGATGCAAGAGTCCTGGATCCTGAACGATCAAGTCTCACTGCAACCACTTTCTGAAGACGTAATGGTTAATTTTCACTATTCCAAGATCATTTCTCATTTTGTTCCCAGTAACTGCTGTTTCCTTTGGAACCAAAATAGTTAAAAGAATCAGGCAACATGTAACATTACACTGAGTTTAAACTTAGCTCTGCCGCTTCAAGCTCTGGGCCCTACCTATCTTGAGCCTCAGTTTCCTCATCTGTAGAATGGAAATCATACTTAACTGAGGACTGCAGTGACTATAAGTCAGATGACATAAGTGCCACTACCTGGGACAATACCAGGAACACAGCAAAAACAGTGTGTATCTGTGCTGAGCCCTGTGGTGCAGGCCCGTAGGACTTCTTTGGTTAGTGTGGACTTGTGGCAAGTGGGGGCAGCAGAGGGCCACTTGGGGAGTGAGATAAGCATAAGAGGCCTGGGTCTTCCGAATCCTTGATTCCAAGGGACAGGTTCCAGGAGCAGACATATCAAGGAGAGTGGGATCCTCAAACAAGAAAATACAGAAAAGGGAGCAGGTGGGGCAGAGGCCCAGGTAGGCACACAGAGGTCTACCTGAAGTCAGTGGGTTGTGAGGTCAGGTGTCTGGAATTCATGAGAGATTGGCACTATAGAGCCAGCTAGGCCAGCTGGAGAGCCTGGGGTGCCCAACAGAGGCCAAGAACCCTGCAGTCACAGAGGTTTCCCCTTGAGTGCCTCCCAGGGCCCCCACACCATGGAAAACGGGCTTTTGTCAGCTCCAACACAGCAGCCCACATTTTTGTGGCAGCAAAATCATTTTGTTGAGAGAGGTTGGTTTATTTATGTATAATAATTCACACCCTTAGCCTAACTATAAAGGTTTAAGACTTTCTCTTGGGCTGACAATGCCCCTGTCTTGAGGCCCTTGCTGAAAAGCCCATCCTTGCAGCTTCCTTGTCTCATATTTTCCAGCTACAAAAATAAATCTCAAGTGTCCTGGGGAAAGGGTCAAATACCTACCTTCAGACATCTGGGCCCCAGTAGCATCACATGTAAGAAGGGGGTGCTAGATCAGAACTCTTCTATTCCTCAAACCGCTACGATTCTAGAGCTGAGAGTTTGATTTTCCTTCATTCACCTTGTGCTAAGCAGCAGGTCCACAATGAGCAATCTGTGCAGGAAACGACATTATGTTACTGCCAGGGACCCTCCCATGGAGGGGGGAATCAGAGTAGTTCATCTGTCCCCAACATTGGATCCTGGGTTTTTTTTTTTTTTTTTTTTTTTTTTTTTTTGGTTTTCGTTTGTATCTTTGCTTGTTTGTTTGCTGAGACAGGATCTCATTCTGTCACCCAGGCTGGAGTGCAGTGGCATGATCACAGCTTACTGTAGCCTCAATCTCCTCAGGCTCAGTGTGTCCTTCTACTTCAGCCTCCTGGGTAGCTGGGACTACAGGTTCATGCCTGGCTAATTTTTGTATTTTTTGTAGAGACAGAGTTTCACCACATTGCTCAGGCTGGTCTCAAACTCCTGCCCACCTCGCCCTCCCAAAGTGCTGTGATTATAGGCAGGAACCATCACTTCTGCAAGGAAAATGCTTTAAAAAGACCTATCTATGCCTCGGCCTCCATTACCAGGAATCTTTATTTTTTATATATATTTTTTATTTTGTTAGTCTGGTATAGGGCCAAGAATAATGGTTAAAATGTCTACTGATCAGTAAGGCATGAGTCCCAACCAGTCTGGGGCATGCTGGCAGGTACACCATACCTGCATGGACAAACTGGGTGTCAACCCAGCCAAGGAGGGTGGCTAGTCAAGCAGCCCAGGTGATTCTAATGTGCAGAGTGGTGAGACATTGGGTTAGACTTTTCCTCTGGGTAAATATCCAGTAACTGAGGCTCCTCCAGGCATGAAAGCAGCTTGCAATTAAACTGGCCTAGCTTTATCTGGCTGCACTGATAAAGAAATCAAGATGGGGTTTGGTCACGAGTTACACGCACGGAGGATCATGTGCTCTTTTAGGAACAATTTCATCCTCCTCTTCGAATCTCTGCTGCCTCTCACTGTATCTGGCACGTAGTAGGAGGTGAACACATCGGGTGAATGTATGATTGAATGAATAAACGGCACTGACTTTCTCATGGGCCTCTGCCATCAGGCAATATGACACACAGCCCCGTGGAGAATGCAAAACCTGTGTGCAAATGCTGCTCACACTTTCTGTAAAGCAGGCTTTATTTTTATTGCATGAAAGGAAGGGGGTGCTGTTGTTCATTTTTCACATCAAATATTTGCAGGGCAGTTTGCCCAGAAATCACTAAGCAGTTTGCAAGGAAATGGGGATTTCTTGTCTCTGTGTAGCCGCTCCACCCAACCCTCTTTTGGGCCCAGGAAAGCTTTCTGTGTGGGTGAGTTTTCAGCAGCACCAGCCAAATCCTGTGTTCTTGTCTCCAGAAGTTGTGACGGGTGATTCAGCCCTCTCGGTCCTCTAGTTTGTCCTTGGACCTGCTATCCCAGCCTGACCATGCTGGCCTCTTATCCTTGCTTCTGCCAGACCCCCCACGCCCATCCCCAGCAGCAGTGACCCATTTCTTCCTTCTGCAACATGGTGTAGGTCTCTGACTGAATTGTGGGGGCTGGGGGAGAGGAACAGACTGCCATTTGGAATCTTAATGAGACCAAGTCCATTTCATGAAGCTGTCATTTCATATTTCACCGCTATGATGATGAAGGCACAGGAGGCCCCAGAGCCACTTTCTGCTTTGCACGCAGGGTGCTGAGAGGCAGGAGGAGGGAGGGAAGTGGCTGACACACAGGAGGAGACCACTCCCCCTTCATCAGCCTCCCTGCCCACACCACAACCAAAGTGGTAGAGGATGAGTCCTTTCCTCGGAGATTAAAAATGAGACCCAGATGCACGAGGCCAAGGAAGGAGTTTTCACCAGGTTAAAAGAGGAGCCGAGATCAACACTGGGCAGGAAGGGAGGAGCCACCCCCTTACTGCCAAGCTCACGCATGTTCTCAAATACAAACAGAGCTGGCCTCGGGGCATCGTAGAAAATGCTATTATAAATTCAGATGGTGCACCAGGGGGTGCCTCATTTTCTATTATTGTGGTTGGTCTCGTGAGCCACTCCAGCAATAGGATCTCAAAAGTGCAAGTGCTACCCCCGGGGGCACCGTTAGAAACACATTATTTTAAAGCACCGCAATAAAGCATGAACTCAAACAACTTCATTGAAATAAAGATTAATACGAAGCATGTGTTCCTCAGCCTCCTCACACCCATACACCCCACAACTCATACCTTTTTCCCCACACAAACACCTGGGGATGCAGCTCACTGGCCTACCTGCCTTGCTAACAGCTCAGGGCTTGATAAGACATAGGACACAGAAGTTGAGTGACCGCGAGGAGAAGAGGCTGTAGGAAGGCCAGGCAGTGTGCAAGGCAAAATGTGGAGAGACAAAGGGATCACTGAGTCGTGATTCCAGGCCCTTTAGCCTATGGGATGCAGTGGGAAGAGGCTGGACTAGGAGTCAGGGGCCCTGGATTCTTGTCCAGGTCCAACTGCTTACTAGAGGCATTCACCTGAGCATACCATTTAACCTCTCAGAACCCCAATTATGTTCTCCCTTTTTTTTGGAGACAGAGTCTTACTCTGTCGTCTGGGCTGGAGTGCAGTGGCGTGATCTTGGCTCACTGCAACCTCCACCTCCCAGGTTCAAGCAATTCTCCTGCCTCCTGCCTCGGCCTCCTGAGTAGCTGGGATTACAGGTGTGTGCCACCAAGCCCAGCTAATTTTTGGATTTTTAGTAGAGATGGAGTTTCACCAAGTTGGCCAGGCAGGATGTGAACTCTGCCTTAGGTGATCCACCCACCTCAGCCTCCCAAAGTGCTGGGATTACAGGAGTGAGCCACCGTACCCATCCCCCAATTATGTTTTCTATAGTCCTAATCTTCCACAAGATTATGGGTGGGGGGCAAGGAATAAAACAAGATAAAGCAGGTAATATAAAATGTTGTGAAAACTAAGATATGCCATCCCAACATAAGATACATATCCTTTTCTCCAGGGTGTGGTTCAGCAGGAAGAGGTCTTAGCTCTCAGCCCACCACAGGGCTCAGATTCAACACCTTCTAGCTCAGCAGAGCAGGGGACTGAGGGTGGGAAGGGAGGTAGCCCCTACTGCTCAGAGAAGCCAGGGCTTGGAGTGGAGTTGACAAAATGGGACATGCCAGGCTTTTTCCATACAGGCTCAGGAGATACAAGCAGGACAGTAGAATCAGATCAGTGAAAAAGAAAACCCAGTGACCCTCTGCTCACAAAGACTTGGAGGAAGAGAATGTGGGCTCCGAAAGGGAAGCACTAAATAAAATAATCTTGCTGAAATTCATAACCTTCCCTTCAACCAGAAAGCACTGAGCCTCTTCCTTATGTTTGCTAATTCCATGGAGGGTGGGGAGGAAGAGACAGTCTTCTACCTGTGTAATAGATGGGACACAGATAGATAGCTTATCTAAGTCAGGAGGTAAACTAGGACTGGGACACACAGATACTGGCCTCTAATCCAGCCTCCTTTGCTTAGAAGCCAGGTCTTCAAGAGGAATATTTAGAGGTAATTCTTACTTAAGGGAAACTATTAATCAGATGGGACTGTCTACAATGAATTAACTGACATGAAATAAAATTCTTGCTGCAGGATCTGCCTTTTCTTTCAGGTTCAGAAGAGAAAGGCTCAAAATCTTCCTTGAAGCCTTGTCCTGTTGTAGCTCAGCAGGACCATATGAGGGTAACTGGGAACACTGGAGTCCCCTGGGGGTCCATCCAGGGAGTAGAATAATGGTGAGGGGCTGGCCAGGGGGTTAGAACAGAGCACCCTGCAGTCACTACTGCTAGTGTCATGCAAGAGGAAAAAGGACTAATTAAAAGTGGGAGACAGATGCCCCAGTAGGTTTTGCATCTCTTTTGCTTTCTGTTTCTGGAAGGGAAAGAGGATTGCCATAAAAATAACTGAACTGACATCAAATATTTAAATTTCAGAAATGGAGGATAAAGGAAAAAAGTAAAACTGAAACTGAGATTAAAATATTCTGTAAACAAGGCAGGAAGCCAGTCTGTGACAGGAGGGCATTTTCGTCTCCGGCTTCGTGGGTGACATGGCCACGCCACACCAACATGCTGCATGCCAGATGTATCCAAGGAAAGGATGCATTCATCTCTGAGGACTGGAGAGATGAGGCAGCAAGCCCAGGTCGCAGGGCCTGTGTGGGCTGGGGAGCTTGGCTCGGTTTAGTGGGCCAGACTGTACTTGTCGCCCCAGCCCACTGCCTCTGAAATGCACATCACTGGCCATTAAGGGGACTGGGCAGAAATGTGGAGGAGGCAGTGAAGCCCAACGGCAGCAGAGTGTGGGCCAGCCACAATAGCTCTGCCTCCGAGGGCCGGGCATGGCTCAGCATGAAATCTTCAGTGTCTCATGAGAAGAGGGAAGGCAGGAAACGCAGATTCAGGACCATGGTTGATAAAAGAAGCGACTGAGCAAAACACAGATAGGCCCTCTCTGTCCTTTCAGGGATGCAGGAACTCTCCTCACCACTGTAACCTGTGTTATGCTGGGATGGGAGAGGCAGCAGCGCAGAGTGGAGAAGCAGTCTTGGAGCTGTAGTTATAGTCGTCCAGTCAAAATAAGCTGAGGGTCAGGAATGCAGATTTGGAGAGGTGTATGGGCTCGGAGCCTGAAATACGGGAAGGTGTGGAGTCCAGGCAGATGGGCCAAGGAAATTAAGATAAAATAAGCAGATGATAAGGCTGCAGCCAAGCTTTCACAGTGGACTCAGTCAGCATTTGGAACTGCACAGAGCCAGCCGGGGCTTTCAGGTTTGGGCAGTAGATCCGGGGAATTAGGAAATGAGTGCTGTTTGGTGAAGGTAGAGCTACAGGGTTCTAAAGGAAGGATGGGAGACGTGGGACGTCAAGGAGCTTTTCTTACTGGAAGCTTGGAGAGAGGATAGAGGGACAGAAAATTAAATTTCCAACAGAGAGGCTGCCATGTGAAACATGTGTCCCTATCCGTGTAGTGTTCATAGCATCTGAGTGGGGATTTCCAACATTAAGGTAGCAGTTGTTCCACATGAAACCTGAAGATCCCATGATTCCATGACATTTCTCTTCTTCCTACCCACCCTACCATAATCCAACCCCCATATACATACATTGTTACCTTCCACCACTCCTGCCATCAAGTTAATAGGATAAACTGGTTGGATAATAGAGGGAAATGTTTCAAACATATACACAAGTCCACTGAAATGCAAGGAAGTGTTCTATCAAATAAAAACTGGGATCTGCCATGGTCCAAAAGCCAGAACCTGAGACTGTCTTCTTTCTCTGGATTATAACCATCTGGGTGTTGCCACAGTGTTCTTATGCCCTCATGGGGGAGGGGAGGGGCAAGACATTCCGGTCAGTATCTCTTTGGCTATAAGGGTCTCCCCTGTCTGATATGTGAGCCCTGCAGCTCACAGCACAAAGGGAACTGTTGGGTTCCTGGTGCTTGTCTGCCCAGTAGCATTGCCACCCCTACCTCCCATCATGTCTCCTAAATAAGCTCAGTTTTGTTCCAGTGTCAGGCAATCACAGCTTTATGATAGGCTAACCCCAGCCCCAAGGAATGAATTTTAATCAGTCCAAGCCAATGTAGTCATTCCATTCCTCTTCCTAGTTACTGGTTTAGAAAAAGGCACGTGATGTCTTTCTGACCAATGACACTTGAAGGAGAAACCTGGGCTTCTGAGAAACTTTTTCTTTCTTCTTCAAAATAGCCATGTAGCATGCAGCTATCTTCATGTGATGCCATCTTGAAACCATCTTGGGACCATGAGGAGAAGCCAACCTAACAGGATAAGCTAAGACACAAAGGATGGCAGAGTGGATTGAGGGAAAGAATTTGGCAGCACGTGTGAGCCGCAGATTTAACCAACTTTGGTTTGCCTACATAGACTTCTTGTTCTTGGAAATAGCATACTATTTACCCTATTATGAAAGCCACCTTTCTTTGAGTCTTCTATTACCTACAACTCGAAGCATGCTCACTGACTGCTATGCCATACTGTTCTCACCTTTAGAGCTTTTTCACATGCTTTTCCTTCCATCTGAGCTCTCTTTCCTCCCCAGCCCTCCTCCATCTGGATAATGCTTACTCATCTCTCAGGTTTCAGGATAGATATTGGCTGCTCCAGGAAGTCACCTCTGACCTTCTCACTTATGTTCCCACAGCATCCTGTACTTCCCCTCTCGCAGTGCTTACTCTGCTGTTTGACCCTACCCTTCCCTAGGCTGTAAGTTCCATGAGGACTGGGACAGTAAAGGTTTTGTTGACCTCTCTATCCCAAGTCTAGCAAACAGTAGACACTCAACCATTTTATTTATTCAACAGGTAATAATAGTAGTTAACACTTACTAAGTACTTTATATGAATCAAGTTCTATTCTAAGCATCTTAATCTTCACAACAACCAGTGAAGTGAGAAAACAGGCACAGAGTGGCTGAGTCACTTGCTCAGGGTCACACAGCTAGAGAATGGCTAAGCCAAGATTTTAACACAGGTGATCTGTGTCCACCACAAAATACAAAACCATTATTGAGCACATACCACATGCAAGGCATAGCTCTAGGTGCTAGAAATACAGTATGACCAAGACAAAGTTCCTGCCTTTGAGGTGCCTCCATTTGGATGGGAGGAGATGATAATAAGTAAGCAAATACATACACACATATATTGAATGGATGAGCGAGCAATGGGACTTGTATGATGTAAAGTAAAGCAATACAGATTACACACTGGCCTTGAAGTCCCGATACTTAGATTTAAACCCTGCCTCCTCCAGGACACAGTAAGACCTTGGGCTAGTTACTAACCCCTTCTGAACCTCAATTTCATCAGCTGTAAAACTGGAATAAAATTAAGATACTTGTAAAACAGGCTTTCACCTTCTCTGCTATATTCTAGAACTTTAATAAATGTTAGTTGAATCTGGATCCCCACAAAGTATGAGCCTCATGAACAGAAACAAGATGAGTCTTAGAATTGGAGAACTGGCTGAGTCTAATCTAATCGCTAAATTAGAAAAGGGTAATTTATCTTCTTAGACTAGAAGGACTCCAGAGCCAAGCCAGCTCCTGACTCCCATTTTCCCCAAACATCTACATCTACATCTGTCTGAGACAAATGGGAATTGGCAAGGTTGGAGACCACGATATTAATTTCTGGTGTTAAATCACCACTCATGATACAGAAGAGGCTACACATACTTTTGCATGAATAAGCCCCATCTTGCCTACTAGGATCTCAGTAACTGTCCAGAGGGCCAACAAGGAGACCATCATCAACACAACAGACTCGGGCTGGTGGGTGGTGACAGGAAAGTAAAGTTCAGGGTTCTCATTCTGATAAATTCTGTCTTCTTTTATAAAGCAACCCTAATTGCATTTAATTATTAATGCATAATAATCAATCTAGTGGAGACTTCATTATTTCAGAATGGGTAAGTTGTTAAGTACTTAACAGGTTCTGTTTGAAAACTGCAGCCCCCTTGAGCTCATCTTTTTTACTTCCTCAGGGCAAGGAATACCAGAGCTTTATACAAACTAGAGGAGCACTAACCCCAGCTAACATTCATGAAGTAAGGAGCAGTCTTAACTATCGGACTAACATCCATGCCAGGATAAGACAGGTTCAGGATCCTGCAGAAGTTGGCTTTTAAAAACATAAAGATGCTATTAATACCTGGCCACCATACTGCTTAAAACATAGAAGCTCAAGACTATGGGAGAAATTTCCTACCTCGTTTTCAATGAGTGAATACATGTTCCTTTAAATACAGAAGTTTTATATCTAAGAGTGCCTTCTTCAAATTATTCACCTTGGAAATCCATACACGTAAGCCAATGATATATCATGGCTTAAAACATTCATGGAACTCTGCTTTTGGATATAGTATTAAGTCAGATTGATCCACTCAACAAAACCAGATTTATTATTCTATAGTCACTGGATTCTGTTTGTTTTCCCAAAACATATTAGCTAGTTTGATAGCAGAAATACCTAGGCTTGGCTCTAAATGACTCTGGCTATCTCCAAATATAAAATCCACCCCCTTAAAGAAAAATATCTGGACCACTGAGAATGTTCAAAGCAATGAGCCACAACATGTTGGAAAACAGCCTAAATAACAAATAAGAAGCCAGTATGAAGATTATTGCCCCAATTCAAGGAATAAACATGCATACGTAACCACATGTGTATTTACATCCATGTTTGTAGATGCACAGAAAATTACCAGAAAGGTATACATTCATTTTGACAGAGGTCATCTCGGGAAACCAAGATTATGAATAATTTATTTTTTTTAATTGTGTTCTCCTGTACATTCCAAACTTTCTGCAACAAATCTATATAACTTTTGTAATCAGGAAAAATAGCACAATACATATTTTATAAATATATTTTTAATGCACCACAGACCCTGAAGGTAACTTCAAATCAGAAGTCATAACAGCGCTTGGCTCAGGAAAGCACCAAAGGATTAAACACATTGCTTTCCATGCTACAACTTTCGAAGGGCACAACCCTCATTTAGAGGTACAACTTCTATTATGTCTGTTTTTTTAAAAAATCACTCTCCATTAACTTAAGGCCACATCGCATAATGTCATTCCATCTGCACCAGTGACAAGTAAGCACTGTAATGAAGACCTTCGGGTACACGCAGTCACTAACCCCAGTGGACAGAGCCCAAGACAGACCTGCACTGTGCCAAACGCCACCCCACTACACAGGGTCGTGGTCCAGAGCAAGGCCCCTGAGAATTTCCCTTGAAAACCCCTACACCACACTTGAGAAACCTTTCTACAGGAGAAGAGAAAAAGGCATGACCCCATCTGAAATGTAATTTCTTATGTTCTCTTTCACAAGATATCCAAGAGTATTGGCAAGAAACAGCAATAACAGTAACAGTGGTTGGAGTGGCAGGACAGCCCCCAGCGTTTCAGGTACTATAAGCAAACGAGAACTTCTGCTTCTTTTTCAGGGACCAGTTGCCCCAGGCTCAAATTGCTTTATGACATCACAGTTGATGCTTACCAGCAAATGTGAGGGCAAAGTGCAGTGAGATAGGGCCATGCTGGCAAGGAAGAGGCAAGGTTCTTGCAGTAAGGAAAATGGAGAAGTTGGATTCCCAAGGTGGGTTCTGAAGATTTCCACCAAATCACAATTTTTTTTACAGGAACCAAATTTTCCCTTTCTTGGGGCCTCACATTTGTCCGATTCATGACATTATCTCTTCTAATCTTTCTGATGTGGAATCACCAAGAATACTCAACAACAACCTCAACAAAGTTTTGCATACTTCTTAGAAAAAAGGGAATAGAGGAAAGAAAGGGATCTTATCATGAGTTGTAGAATGACCTATGTGGTTTTGGCCAATTGGAACTTAGAGGTACCTCTTTCCCATGTGATAGAACCTGGAAGCAGCTCAGATAAGGAGAGGAGTCAGAGAGGAGGTAGACAGAAAGAAGCTAACAGAAATGGTTGAAATGCATCTGTCAATTATTTTTAATCTATAAAAACTCTTAAGAAAAGTCTAAGATTCCAGAAAATAACACAGGGCATGGTGTGGCGGTGGGGGGGGGGGGTGGTGGGGTGGGGAGTGGGCTCACCAGGAAGAAGGGATACAGCAACTACCTAACATCACCATATCGTCACTGATAAGGTGAACCCTAAAAGGGGGATATGTAATTTTGCTGTATATGGACTATACCTGACATTTAAAAAGAAGATGCCAAATGCAGAGAGTGCAGACATTTTTCTCTGGAATTCCACCCCCTCCCCATGTAACTAGCTCCTAGTAATAAAGAGGAGGGTGCATGGGGGGAAATCCCACTCTGGGCTTCTCAGGCTTCACAGAGACGGTGAGTGTCATAGAATCCTCTATGAGGATTCCCTTTCCAGTTGGCCTAGGTATTGGGAGGCTCTGACAGAGCCTCGAAGCCACTAAATGTCTTCCTTGGCAATAAAAGCCTCCCTACTGTGAAACATCTTTAAACTATTCTGTACCTCTCAAAAACAGACTCCTGAAAGGTACCACTGTGCATCTGTAATGATGTAAAAGAGAAATACTTTCCTTGCCAAGGAGCTAATCATTCAATCACTACCTAACCTTTTAAAAATGAATCCATCCACACTTCACTGGGCTACCTGTCTATCTAAAAATCAGGAAAGCATCATGGGATGTGCCTGATAATAGTTCAGCAGATGGTAGAACTTTAAATAAGGAAAACAATCAACCAATCAATCAACCAACCAAGTTTCTGAGCATATGTTCTTTAGAGACACAGTACTAGACACTGGAGGAGACCAAGGGTAAGGGAGGGTTCTTTGCTAACTTTTTGGTCATTCCTGGTGAGATGACTTACTCATTAAACACTGAGCGTTTCAAAAACTGTTACAATTCATCTTATATATACTTTAATAGTTTGACGGTTTATAATCGCTTTCACATGAATTAATTCAAACCTTCCTATATAGCTGTGAAGTGTGTGTTAATCACCCTGTCTCATCATTATGTAATAAAAAATGAGGGTACAAGCAGTGTCACATACAGGATATGATGATAGGCAAATGCATAATATAATTCATGTTATGGGCTTGTGTTTCACAAAGGAAACAGAGATATAAGCTTTAAAGATGTAAAGCATTTAAGCAAAAGAAAAGAGAAATAAGGGCACTTACAGCAGATCGAGTGATGTGAGCAAAGGCACAGCTGCATAATCACAGTGAAAGAATCAATCACTGAGCAACAGAAGACCACGGCCTTGGACAGAATGCAAGGCTCACGGCCATTTTTAATCCCATACAATGACCCAGAATGAATGCCTGTCCAATATGAGTGAAAGAAAGGTATAGATATAAGAGTCCTTGGCAAAATGATTCTCCAACCTTATCTAGATACATATGATAGTCCCCTATGACACCACACAGAAAATGATGATCAAACTAGGTTTCACAGAGATGAGTGGCTACCAAAGGGATATTTAGAGAGAGACGTCTGGGCCCTGAGTCACGGTCCTGAGTCATCTCCACAGGTCCAGCACCACTGACGGGCTTAACCATTCTTAGCTACCCCTTTCTTCTTCCCTCTGCTAAAAATAAAAATAAAAATAAAAATAAGAAAGAAAGAAAGAAAAAGAAAAAAACTAAAGAAATTTCTAAGTTTGTGTGGATGTTATGTAGTTTAATTATCATTCTGAAAGTCCTCAAAAAAATCTCTCATGAAAAACATCACTGTAGTGTGAAATGATGTCATTACCAAAATCTAGAATATTCTTGCATTCCTATAGTAAAGAATTTATAGTCTGTTCTCTGGCTCTTTTTAAACAGGTGGGTAGACCCAGTTGGCAGACAAAGAAAAAAATGGAAGGCTTAAAATAAATTGTAATATTTCACTCTGATACATCATTCGCTGAATTCAAGCTTTGTCCAAACTGTGTTAAACCAGAATGTAAGAGAGTGTCTCCATCCATTGCTAAATTTTATGCCAGTTGTTTCAGACCTGTGTGCTGTTCCCTTCTCCATGGTCTGACCTTAATGGCCAGACATTTATCAGTGTTCTTTCTGTAAGCAAACATCACTTGTTCCATATTATATGCTGCTTAGGCTGCGCCACAGAGGCAGCCTGAAAATGCCTCAGCAGCACGGCTTTTGCATTTCCCTGGAGGAGTTAAGCCTTAAGCAGGCATCTTATCCAGATGTATCTTCCCTCTCCAGATTGGGTCTTATCACCAGCTCAGTCACTCTCTTAACCTTCTTCTGAGAAATGAAGATTGGGGGCCAGAAAGCCAGATTGAACAGTGCCCTCCCACACACTCCTGCACTAGCACATCTTTCTCCTACAGTTGCATTTTCTGAAAGGTTGAACATGTAGATGTTCCAAACTGAAGGATCCCATTATGGAAACTTCAAAGGAATAAAATGAATATCACAGTTCCTTATGTAGGACAATATTGCAAAGTTCAAAATGTTCTTGCATCCAGATGACTAGATAGGACATATCTGTGTCATCTGTGCATGTGTGAATAGTCTTAAAAGAATGGTAGCATTATGACTGAGGCTTCCACTTCCTATTATCCTGTCCACTGTAATACGAGCTTCTTCCTTCAAGGAGAGATTCTACTCAACTACAGGAATACGAGCCACATAATTTTAGGTAACTCCACTGCTCAGCTTCCTTCCTTTCAGAGATTACCAGAAAGAGTGCTGAGAGCAAAATGAACCCCACGACCTTCTAAAAAGAGTGATCACTAGGCAGATCTTAACACTGTCTACAAGAGAGTCCTCGTGTTTGGGAACATTTGAGATTTACAGAAAGCAACATTGGTTTAGAAGTGAAGACTCCCATCTCTAGGAAAATGAATTCCAGTGACCTATTTGGGTGGGAGGCATGGTAAGGATTAAATACTTAATATTTATCAAGCACCTGCAGTGATCTATGTCCTGTTCAGAACATAGCAGAGGAGGCATAACTTCTCTTTCAATCACGTTAATGAGGAATTGATTTTTGAAGCTTTTTAAAAACACAAAGTATGATGCCAATGTTAAACACCGATCATATTGGGACTAGTGCTCACCTAGGCAGCTGCCTAATATGGAAGGAAAATGTGGCCAATCAATAGCAGATCTATACCTCTTTCCCAGGGTGGTATTAGAATGCTTTCACCCTTTCCCTGGCAGCACGTGCAAAGATGCACCATTCCTTTGCTCAAAACTGTGTTAGGAATCAAAAGGGGATTCAGCTTCTTCCTATAAGTAAATGAGTTCCCTTTACAATCAAGAGATGGGGCTCAAACAAAATCTAGATGGGCTACATAGACCGGGCAACAAGCAAAAGGCTCTGCTGGAGCCTTTTGCAGAATGCATATCATGGTTTCTCAAGACAACTGAGCCACCTGGTGTTAGGAAGTTAAAAGCCAAAGCACCTTTCTCTCTCCCTTCCTCAGAGGGCAAATGAAGACTTTCTCAAATGACCCTCAATACAGTGGGAGCCAACATCCTCGACACTGAAGGTGGATTCGGCATTAAGTTTCTCAACTCCAGACATCCCAAATTATGGTCTGGGAAGCATTCAGGAGCACACCCTGGGTTGTGCTGGTCTGATTTGGATCATGCAGACACGTTTGAATCCGTCGCTGTCTAGATGAGACACACATTCACATTGGCAACAGCAAAATGACTACTAGCTACCATTTACTGAAGACTTAATATGTGCCAGACCTGGTGTCAGGTACCTTACCTACGATATTCCATTTAATCCTCACAACAACCCTATGGTGTAGTTATTATTATCACCATCGTACAGATGAGAAATTGAGGGTCACGGAGAAATGAGTTGCCCAGCTGTTAAGCGTTAGCATTGGAATTCCAATCTCAGGGTGTCACATCTCAGGTCCCAATTCCTTAATCACTCTACTATTCTGCCTTTCACAATTACAGCTACCATCTACTAAACACCTACTTACATGCCATGCTTAGTGATGGGCAGATGAAACATGTCATCTCATAACATAGTAAGGAGACTAAGTCAGCAACTCTTTAGCCTACTGAGGACTGACTTCATATACTTTGCCAAGATGTTTTCAAAGTGGAAAGGAAACAAAGGTCACTGCTTCCAAGAAGGTTGTCATTCTTTCTACTGACCTAAAGTGAATCCTAACACAGAACCACAATGGGTTTTCCTATTGGGATAATAATGCAGCAAGAACTCACTGAGATACATAAATAACGACTCTGCATCCATTTTTAAAAGTCTGAATTATAAGACATTTTTAAAGAATAGAATTTTTTCACTTTTAGGAAAAACATAAAAGTAGACTAAGGTAACGATGCATTGCCAAGTAAAAATCTTGAATAGCTAAGAAGAAGAATTCTATTTATCTTTCCTTTTACTTTTGCAAAATACAAGTGCTTTTCTAGTGCCTGCAAACAGTTTATTCTCTTAAGAAGATGAAAGAGCCCCTCTGGAATCCAACTTCTGCCTGAATGATGACAAACTCCAAATTAGTGGTTCCCCAGGAGGATCTGTATGAGTGAATACATATTTTATCTCAGATTTACTTTTTTAAATAGCTCTTTTTCAAGAAATGCAAATAGTTTTAGTCCACCATCTCATTTACTTTTATATAATAAAGTAGGATAAGCTGTAATCCGTAGGTGAAGTTGTGTCTCCCAAGTGACACACTAAACAGAAATTAGAATCCAAACCCAGCTGCTGGGCCTCTTGGGTCAGTCCTGTTCTTTCTTCAGTTTGTTTTCTACCTACTGTGGAGAATTATGCCCATCTCTTCCCTTGACAAGTGAAATCTAGAACTCTTTAGTCTAATTGTTCATGTCTTTGTGCATAAATTAGTGGTTCATTATTTTATTAACTGTATATGAATAATAATTCATTATGTTTAACAATAATACAGGTTAGTCAAGGAATAATTCTATATCCAGCCAGAGAGGAAGAAAATGGAGAAAGAGATTTGTTTGTTTAAGAGATTTGTTTGTTTGTTTATTTGTTTGTTTATCTGTCTGTTTTTAAGCTTAGAAGATCCTGGCATGTGCCAGAACTGCTAGTAATTTCCCCACTGTGGTCTCTTTTTCTTCCTCACCATAAAACTTCAATTTTGTTCAGGGCTACAATATACTCAGTGGGAAACATTTATTTTCCCAGACCTTCATTAAAAGGAGTAGTCATATGGCCCAACTCTGGCCAGTGAGACAAAAGCAGAAGTCTATCAGGGATTTCTGAGGTAAACTTCTATTTTTTTAAATACTGGCACTTTCTCTTCTTTCCTTTTCCTCCTCTTTCTGCTGGGAGCACGATCACAACTCCTGGAGGCACAGCAACCATCTTGTAGTCATGAGGATGAAAGGCACAAACTATGAATGACAAAACAGGAAAAAATGGAAGAAACCATTGTGTTGGATGACAACCATGGGCATCTATACCAGCCATGCATAGCCCCTCCATCACCTTCAGGCTTCTCTGTGTGAACAGAAATAGCCCACTTCATTTCATTCATCGAAGTCAGAATTTCTATTATCTACCATTAGAGAGATTTGGAAGGTACACTAAATAAGGTAACCAAGACTTGGGGTGTTTAGAGCTGAACACACTATAGAGGTCATCTAACGGAAATGCTTCTTTGATCAAATGAGAAAAGTAAGGCTGACTAGAGAAGGGAAATGCCTTGGGTTAGAGATGAACTTCAGCCCTCTCAGTCCACTGGCCTTGCTACCATCCCACATTGCCTGTCCTGAAGAGTTAGAGTTTGGAATGAACTACAAAGAGAACCATCTCTTGGGTAGCCAGATAAAAGTGACTCTGGGTGAGAATAGGCCAGATGCAGTATCTGGACAGAGACATATTCAAAAACTCTATTAGAATAGCCCTTTCTCTGACAGACAAGCACTCATGGACCTCTATTACCAGAAGTCAGAAACAACTGTTTATTAGATTATTTTAGCAATCTTCCCAGAGTAAGCTGGAAATGGTGTTGATTTTATTCTTCTTTAATATAAAGTAGAAAAGTTCCTGCTTCTCATTTGAGAAAAATTGATCAAAAGACAGTTCCTTGTCTGTGTAGTCTATACAGCCTCCGTACAGAGCCTTCCTTATCTCCAAAGGCTCAAGGCATTGACTCTGGAGCCAGACTGCCTGGGTTCAAATCCCAGGTCCACCACTTACCAGATGTGTGACCTTGGGTAAGTTACATAACTTCTCTGGACTTCCACTTTCTCATCTATAAAATGTGTATGTGGTAGTAATACTTACTAATAAGGCTGTCGTGAACATTAACAGAGTTAATATATGTAAAGTGCTTAGAAATATACATACATATATATGTACACACATAGATACAATGTATGTTATCATTATTGTGATAGCCATGATCACATGAAATAGAAAACTAAGAAAAGGAAAACCCAATTCACCATATACATTTTAGCAAGCTGAGAACAAAAGCACCCATATGAATGACTCTCTAATCTGAAGGATCTGACCAAAGATTTGTTAAATGAATGAATGAATACCACCAGTCAAAAGAAGCTGCAGCAGTTTTTGATGCTTAACAGGCCTGATGTCTCAGAGTCCTGTAAGTCTCAGGTAAGACACCCAAGAGTAACACAGACTTCAAAAATTTTAGTCAAAGTTTGCAAATACTGCTAGGATTACTTTAGCTATAAATTACAATTAGTGAATAGTGAGAAAATATGTAATTGTACATCTGGCTTATGTTTCTTTTGTGATCTGCTAGAAAAATATAACGTTTAACTCTATCAGTTTTAATAATAAAATAATATTTTTCCTTTTAAAAGAAATGGAAGTTCTATAAATCTGTAACTGGAGGCTTAGTAGCTCCAGTGAGAACAGAAGGACATATGTAGCACCTGGGGTCAGAAGACCAAGTCATGACATCTTACTGCCACTTGGTGGACACTCACAAGGACAGTGAAGGCAGGAGACTAAGATCAGAATTCCAGACACTGGGTATTGCCATGTGAGCTTGGGCAAGTCATGTGGCCTGTTTGGGTCTGTTTCTAACAAGAAAAATGAGGGTCTTGAATTCTATCTTATCATTCTAAAAACTCCTCTATTGGGATAAAACTAAAAGTTACAGGATATAAATTGTGATAAATGTCACAGATATCAAGCCAAATAAAATCAATAAGATTGTCCTCGAGACCTTGACAAACTTGGACTGTTTTACCTACTTTTGATGTACCTATCACTATTAACTTGCATTTAGTTTTTGCCATGATTATCACCTTCTTGTTGCAGAAAAGGGTGTGTTTTGCACTTAAAATATCTAAGTTATTGCAATGACCTGGTATGGGGTCAGGGAAGATGGCACAACATCTCCAAGACCATAAGCCCCTCAAAAGAAAAAATAAAGTAGAATGCCACATCAATTCTGGAGGCAAGAGCAAACTTACAAGACAAAGTCAAGTTGCTTGCTGTAGAAAACATCTGTTGCTGCCCCGGCATTTATTCCCACTTTGTCTTTCCCAACATTGCTGAGAATTTTTGAGGCAAGCAATTTGGTATGCTTGGCTCCACCCCCAGCAACAGGAGTTGAATCCTGATTGGCTTATGCCATTCTACGTACCCCAGGACCACAGTGATCGGTTGAGGAAAGGTACATGATCAAAATCAAGCCCATCAGATCGAACAAGACTCAGTCTTGGGTTGAACCCTCAGGGAGGCAAAGTTTCTCTTTCTCTCAGATATAAATGACAAAACTACCCGGAAGATGTTCACAATCACCTTCTTACACAAAGGGAAAGTCTACTTGATAATGGGGCCACTCTCAAGGATTGTGAGAGCCGATCAATGGGAAAAGAAGCCAAGTTCTGGTCACTTCATTAGAATCCCAATTACAGCCTTGCCCGAACCATTTAGTTCCAGAACAAACAGGTTCCCTTTTTCACCTTTACCCAATTTGGATTGAGTTTTCCATTATTTGCAACAAAAAACTTCTTAACTGAAATACTTTCCTGTCTGTTGGAATGGAGAATATAAAGAGCCAAATGAGTCTGCATATCAGATTGAGTCGTGATTCAGGAGACAGAATTACCAAAAGAAAATGAGTTAGCAGAAAAGAACTAGCAGAGCAAGCCCGAGGGAAAGGGGGGTGATAGAATTCCACTAGAAGTAGCTGGCTCACGTCTCCATTTAAAAGAGCAGGCCCACACTTTCTCCTGGTGTAATAGGATGTCTTATGTGGGAGGAGTACAGGCAGGACGCGTGTGGGACTCTCAGTCTGCCAAAACATGGAGCGACTCCACTGAGAGTTGTATCAAAACCCCGTGTTCTGTCAAGAGAAAAAATGTGAAAAGGCAAAAAGGGAGGTGAGGCTTGATAGATGAAAATTTTAGATCCTTGTTTTAAAAGGCCTGCAAATGTCCAAGATGACTTAAGCCAGCATCAGTACCCACAGTGCACAGCACTATGGGGGAGAAGCCTCCAGACAGCAGCAATACATGCAGATGATTTGGTGTGGTTTCAGGTGGATAATCCGTCTGTGGATAAGACCTGGGAAAACTGAGAAGTACAGAGAGAAGGGTGCCACCTCTTAGGGCAGAAGGTTGAAGTTCATGAGAACTGAGTAGTAAACCCCTCCTCTTATATCTCAAGTAAATTTTCTCCTTCACTTCCATCCCCAACACTTCAATAACTTAGTAACTCAATATTTCACAGTCATCCCTTAGTATCAGTGAGGGATTGGTTCCAGGACCACTCCCAGGGACACCAGAATCCTCAGATGCTCCCTTATATAATTGCCTAGTATTTGTATATAACCTACACACATCCTCTTGTACACTTCAAATCATCTCTAGAGTACTAATAACATCTAATACGATGCCCACACATCATGTCGTTTGTTTGATTCAACATAGTAATAGGCACACAGCAAGTTCAAGTTGTGCTCTTTGGAACTTTGTGAAACTTTTTTTAACTGGGTATTGTTAATTGAATCCATAGATGTGGAACCCACAGATATGGAGGGCTTGTACTTTATAAAAAAAAAAAAAAACTATGCAGAAATACTGGAATATCCTTAATGTAAGCTCCACAAGGGAGGCGACTCGTGTCTGTTCATTGCTCTATCTCCAGCATGCAACACAGCATCTGAAACATACAAAGTGTTCAATAAACACTCATTGAATGAATGAGTGTACTTGGCAGGCTACTAGTACTAGACCCCAAGAAAGAAAATGAGACTCTGGCTATAATGGAGAAAATGAAGCATTTCACAGGAAAAGGCTGTGCTGGTGTAGTTGGGGAGGGGAAGGTTGACAGGTAGGTCAATGCAGCCACTTCCCCTTTGGCAATAGAGAAATCTCTCTAAGAAAATACTTACTATGGAGGGGATTGATGGGGTAGTCAGATCTGACTTTCAACTAATACACATTAGTTCAGCTGTACTGGTTGTTTACAGCTGAATGGTCAGCATCATTGTTATACTGGTTGTTAAATACTCAGAATATCACCCTAGAAAGAGTGCATAATATACTCTCTAGTCTAGAAAGCATGACCCCTGGGCATGGGCAGGATGAAGCATGCAGGGGAAGGCCATCAGGGTCAAGAGAAGAGTTAAGATGGCCACAGCCAAGGCTCATAAGACAAGACTTACGTTCTATGACTCATGCCTGGATACTTTTTTTTAGCAGCCATACCCTTTGGGGGCCTGCAATGAATTAAAGAAAGACCAAAGTAGTTCGAATTCCAAAACTCAAGAAAAGGTTATTAATATTACATTCTACTATAAGAACCAAAATTCAAATGCTTGTACCTGGTCCCAAAATAGGCGTTCTGAATAAGACTTACATGGGGGGAAAATACCCCTTCCTCCACTTTGCCATTGTGATCTTTGTCCTCAGTTTGTGAATGTTTATCCCAAGAAGTTCCCTCCTACTTTGAATCTCCAGATTCAAGTTCATTCATTTATTCATTCATTCAAATAATGTACTTTGAGCTTATCCTCTGTGACAGACACCAGAGTTACAGCAATGAACCAAAGAGAAAAGATCCTTTCATTCTGAGAGTGTATAGTCTATAAGAAAACAAAGATAATAAACAAGCAAATAAACAAATAAGATGAGGTCATTTAGATGGTACTAAGTACCATATAGAAAATAAACCAAGGCAACAAATTAGAGAGTAACCACGGAAGAGGGAGAAGCTTTAGAGAGAGTGGCAGGGAGGTATATTTTGAGCTCAGACCTGGATGAGATAAGGCAGCAAACCCAGTAGATATTTGAGGAAAGAATGTTTAGGAATTAAAAACAAATGAGGGCGAAGGCCCTAAAGGTTAGAATTTTCTTGGTGTTTTCAAGAAATTAAAAGGAGTCCAGTGTCGCTAAAGTTTACCATAGTGAACAAGGGGAATCCTGATTGGAAACGAGGTGGGAGAGGAGGGCAGGAGGGGTTGGAAGCCATGACTGGGAGTTAGCACTGTCATCAAAGTTTAATGGAGAGTCAGAGGATTTTAAGTAAATGAGTGACATCACCTGACTTATATGTTAAAAACTCATGCTTATGTGGCTAATGTGGACAGAGGAGACAGGTGTGGAACCAGGGAGAACAGTCAGGAGCCTGACACAGGGCTCCAAGCAAGAGATATTGGTGGCTTAGGTAGCAAAAATGGAGAGAAGAGGAAAAGCCCCCCTTGGGGATTCTTAGAACCTTGTAAGAGTTTTTATCCCTTCCCTGTGTCCACATCAAAAGGTAACAACGATAATAGCAAGAGCATCAGCTCTGAGCAGTAGCTGTGTGCCAGGCACTGTCCTCATCACATCCTTTTCACATGCAATCTCATTTCATCTTCTCAATGACTCCGTGAGGAAGGTTGTTAAGGACCAAGCTGTGATCCCCCCAAAATCTATATTTTGAAGCCCTGCTCCTGATGTTACTATATGTAAAGACAGGACCTTTAAGGAAGTGGTTAAGATTAAATGAGATCATATGAGTAGGGTCCTAATCCAGTGAAACTTGCATTCTCATAGGAAGAGGAAGAGAGGACAGCATGGTAGCTCGTGCCTGTAATCCCAGCACTTTGGGAGGCCGAAGCGGGTGGATCACCTGAGGTCAGGGTTCAAGACCAGCCTAGCCAATGTGGTGAGACCCCCATCTCTACTAAAAATACAAAATTAGCCAGGTGTGGTGGCAGGCACCTATAATCCCAACTATTCAGGAGGCTGCGGCAGGAGAATCGCTTGAATGCAGGATGCAGAGGATGCAGGGAGACGAGATCGCGCCACTGCACTCCAGCCTGGCTGACAGAGCAAAAACTCAAAAAAAAAAAAGAAAAAGAAAAGAAGAAGAAGAAGAAGGAGAAGGAGAAGGAGAAGGAGAAGGAGAAGGAGAAGGAGAAGGAGAAGGAGAAGGAGAAGGAGAAGGAGAAGGAGAAGGAGAAGGAGAAGGAGAAGGAGAAGGAGAAGGAGAAGGAGAAGGAGAAGGAGAAGGAGAAGGAGAAGGAGAAGGAGAAGGAGAAGGAGAAGGAGAAGAAAAAGAGGAAGAGAAAACAGCTGTTTCTCTCCATGTGTACAAAGAGGAAAGGCCGGGGGAGGACACAGAGGGAAGATGGCCTGCAAGCCAAGGAGAGAGGCCTCAGGAGAAACCAAATTTGACGACACCTTGATCTTGGACTTGCAGCCTCCAGAACTGTAAGAAAATTACTTACGTTGTTCAAGTCACCCAATCTGTGGTATTTGGCTATGGCAGCCTGAGCACACCAATACAAAGGCAACTGAATCAAGTAGCATGTGGAACAGGGTCCTCCCAGCTAGACTTTGTGAGTTCAAACTCTGGCTTCACACTTCATAGTTTACCTACTCCCTTGGCTTCTGTTGTGTGTTATTGTTTTTTTAGCTTTATTGGGTTATCACTGACAAATAAAAATTACATATATTTAAGGTACACCACTTGATGTTTGATATACAGTGTGAAATAACCACCATGCTCAAGCTAATTAATATCCATCACCTCCCATAGTATCATGTATGTGAATGATGAAAACACTTGCAAATTTCAAGAATACAACAAAGTTTGGTTAACTGTCATCACCATATTGTACATTCAATCTCCAGAATTTATTTCTTTTGTATAACTGAAACTTTGTGCCCTTTGACCAACATCTCCGCATCTCCCCTGCCTTAGCTTCTTAACCATGATGCTCTATTGCTTGCCTGATGAACACCAAATGACTCCAATGGGTATAAATTATGTCAAAATTATATTAACTCTACATACCACCCAGTGGAAGATGAATATAAAATATCCTCAGCCTAAAAAGCAGATTATCTGTCAGTCAGTGGCTCTGTTTAATGGAAAAGCAATGAGGGGCAGGGAGAGGACATTATTTAATACTGGAGCTCAGTGGGGAAAAAACCGCTCCCCCAAAAGCTTTGACTCCAAACACTTGGCACCTAAATAAAAAATCCGTAAGAGGTTCCTCCTTTCAACCTCATTCTGATTGAAGCCACCCTCAATAGGTTAGGTTCCATCAGGCACATGGAATCACAGAATGTTAGCTCAGGGAGAAACAATGGAATTTCTATCTTGTCCAGACCCTGATGTTGACAAGTGAGGAGATGGAGATGCAGAATGATCAAGTGAATGCAGAAATTCACACAGTTAGTGGGGCCACTGCTATGGAAATGGCCAACTGTTGCTTTAATAAATTCCATTTTTAAAATCTCTCTGAAAGTCATGTATATGTTTTAGCAGAACAACATGTCCCATCTCAGACATTGTTGAAGTTCAGGCTGATCTAATGAGCAGAAAACCTCGAAGGAAACCTCTGGGGGCTGCTTCTGCCCATGATTTTCATCCTCTTTCCAAGGACATGCAGCCCACACCACAGCCAGGTGGGTGGGAGCAATTCCTCCAGAGGAATTCAGCCACTGCAAGAGATGGGGCATCATGTTCCCAGCAGATTTTTTTTAAATAAATGCTCATTTCCTTCTACATCTTTCAGGAGGACCGTTTAGTGACACAATTTTTTTTCCCATTCACAATCAGCTGCCTACAGGCATGTGACTTCATGACTTTCTACTGATGCTTCCAGGGTCCTATCACGCCAGCTCTTTGTCACTGATACACTCCTGCCATTAAGCTGAAGTTAGCAGGCTGATGGAGGTGGCATTTTTCCCTTGAATGGCTGAGAAACTCCCTCGCCCCACATCTAATCAGCCTCTGGAGTCTGCCATTTCTTCCTTCCCAATGTCTCTCGCATCTGTTTCTCCCCTCCCCTCCCACTGTCACTGCTCTGGTTCAAGACTCGATCACTTTCTGCCTAGGCTGCTGCTGCCACAGCCTCCTGCCCTTCCCACCTCTGGACTTTCCCCGCTGCATCCACCCAGGATACCGGCATTAAGCTGTCTCTCTACAGTCTTTATCATTTCCCTGCTCAGAAGCCTCCAGTGGCTTTCTATGGCCTAATGAATGAAGTCCCACCTCCTTAACTCAGAATTCAAACCCTGCATCCTGGGCCCAGTCTGTCTTTCCACTCTCCCCACAACAAGCCCTTGTGCTCTAACCAACAGATTCACCCAACATATCCCAAAGACGTCACACATCACTTCCCGTTGCTGAAATTTTACTCATGTTACTTCGCTTGTCTTTAATGACTTCCTGACTGTCTTCCATCAAAGCCCTATTGATTCTCTAAGAACCAACTCCTTATTCATTCATCCATTTTTCATTCAGCAAAGAATGACTGAGAAGCACATTGCCTATCCCAAAACGCTGGAGAAGCAGTGAAAGAACAAGGCAGATGTGATATTTGCAGTCTAGTGACAGAGACAGATAAAGAAATATACAAATACTATAAAGTAATACCCGTAAATGCCATAATAGCCTACCCATAAATGCAAGAAGGGTTAGTCAGGAGAATAGAGGGAGAATTGCTAAGCCACCCCCTTTGGAGCAGGAGGTCAGGAAGCCATCTCTGGAGCAGCAACATCAGAGCTGAGAGCTGAAGAGTGAGTTGGTCTTTACCACGTGAGACAGGGAGTCACGAAGGCTCCAGATGTGGTGAGGGAGGCAGAGGTGGGTCTGACATTCTGAGAAATCAGATACAGAAAGACAAAGCAGGAGCCACTCTCCAAAGAGATAATACATACTCAGAAACCCTGTTTACCTGACTCTTTTGCAAGCATAAGATAACTTGTGAAGATGTACTGCCTGTTCCGTCACAGATCTGGTTAATGCCATTGGATCAATACCTACAGCCAGCTAGCTAACTAGAAGGACAGCCTGCCTGTTGATTCACTCAGAACTGCTGGGGACTCAACCTGAGACATTCCCAAAGCTCCTGGCATGTTTTCTGGCTTCTCCCACCCCTTTGTATGTTGTATATACTCTCTCTCTCTCTCTCTCTCTCTCTCTCTCTCTCTCTCTCTCTCACACACACACACACACACACACACACACAAGGAGCACTTTGTACGTGTGTGTATGTAAGGAAGTAAAGGTGTGTGTTGGCAGGTACTAGGGATACGGGATGTTAGAATTAGCCTCTGTTAACCTCCAACCCTTCCTCATTCTCTGCCCCTGACTCTTAACCACACATTTCTGGACTTACAGCCACAGTGCAACTGGGGCCAAGTGTGAACAACCCTTGAGAGAACTCTGGTTCCTTAGCAGGGAAAGCCCAGCTGGCATCTGCCTCATCACCCTTCCCAAGACTGCGACAGTTTTAAGTGGACCCTAGGCACTCTCCACCGCTACTCCAAATTCTATGTCTAGGCACAGAAGTGAAGCCACAGGAGTCTCCTAGGGCAGGCCCTGGCAAGCGCCAGAGAACTTGCATCATGAAAGAGACTTGTCCCTCCTTTAGCTGCTTTTGAAGGGGCTGGGAATGAGCATGTAGGAAGAGGCATAGATGACACTGCATGTCATCAGTCCTTTAATAGTGGATGGGTAAAAAGGGAAGAAGAAGGTCTCCAAGCAAAGGGAACAGACTGGGGAAGGACCTTTTGGGGAACACCCTTGGTGTCTATAAAGAACCACGTTTTCAAAGTTTGGTTGTAACATCGAGAGGGACAAAGACCTAAGGGAGACCGGGGAGGCTGGCAGGGGCCAGGTTACTGCAAGCTACATTCTAAGTGTGATGGAAAGCCACCGACAAATTTTAAGTCAACTATAGTACCCGCTTCCTCCAGGGATCTTCCACACCACTATCCCAAACCCTGCTTTCTTGGCCTCTTGCCAAGAGCTGCATGGTGACAGCTTCTCCATCTGGGTCTACAGATTCCATGCTCCACATTCAATGTACCAGAGATGAATTTGACCCCTGCAGATCCTCATGAGCTATGGGTTGACACCTTGTGTAAGTCCACCATGTGATCAGATGCTTTGTGTGGCTTTCAGCCCTGCTCCTCCTTGCTGCTCAGTTCACCCATTGGGATTGAAGCCCAGCCCTATACCCCAAACTGGAGGCCTGAGGCCCCTGGCCACTCTGCAGCCCTGTGACCATTAGTGTTGGCTGCTCCCATATCAGAAATTCAGCTGTTGGGATTGTTTTTTCTTTTTGAGACAAGGTCTCACTCTGTTGCCCAGGCTGAATGCAGTGGCATGATCACAGCTCACTGCAGCCTCAACCTCCCAGGGCTCAAGCAATTATCCCACCCCAGCCTCCCCGGTATCTGGGACTACAGGCACACACGACCATGCCTGGATAATTTTTGAATTTTTTGTAGATTGGGTCTCACTATGTTGCCCAGGCTGGTCTCAAACTCCTGGCCTCAAACAGTCCTCCCACCTCGGCCTCCCAAAGTGCTGGGATTACAGATGTGAGTACCACACCTGGCCTCTTGTAGGATTTTGATGCCAGCCATCCTCAGACCTTGAGCCACTGTTCTCAAAGTGGTTCATGAAGCATCCACATCAGAATCACCAGAGATAGTTAATACATGCAGATTCCCAGGTCCACCCTGGAAACGTGGAGCCCAGACATCTGTGTTTTAACAAGTTTCCTAGAGAATGTTTTTGGACGCCCAAGTTTGAAAGCCAATATTTTAAGCCCTGGACGTTTGACAATTTAAGTGCTAGTTGCACTACTCTCCCTAGCCAGTCTTGGCTTACTCTTTTTTCTTTTATTTATTTTTTTTCTTTTTTTGAGACAGAATCTTGTTCTGTTGCCAGGTGCCAGGCTGGAGTGCAGTGGCGCGATCTCGGCTCACTGCAACCTCTACCTTCGGTTGAAGCAATTCTCCTGCCTCAGCCTCCCAGTAGGTGGGACTACAGGTGCGTGCCACCATGCCCAGCTAATTTTTTCATATTTTTTAGTACAGACTGGGTTTCACCATGTTGGCCAGGATGGTCTTGATCTCTTGACCTTGTGATCCACCCGCCTCAGCCTCCCAAAGTGCTGGGATTACAGGTGTGAGCCACCACACCTAGCCCTTAGATCACTCTTTTCTTCCTGCCGAAAACTCCTGGGACGCTAGGGAATCTAGACCATGCTACCTACAACACAGCCCAAGCAGAGTGGCTTGAACAGGGCTGATACTTTGTAATTATGTTCCAAGTAATTGTAAATGGCCTGACTCCAGCCTCATAACTACCAAGGGGCCACTCTAGGGTGCTTGCAACTGTACACCATTCTATGTGAGTGAGAGCCATCCTTCCAGTGTGGCTAGTACCTTAAATCAGAAGTCAAAGTGAATTCTCACACTAGCTGCATGTCTTTTCTGCCAATACAAGGAGTACCCTGGAACTCGGTAGGTCCCTTTGTCATTGTTCCTGCAAAACAACCTCTATTACCAGACCAGCCACAGCAATGTATGCACCCCGGATGGAGAGTGGGAGAGTCAGAGCTTCATCACACAAATACACACAACACATTTTAGAGTTACTATTATTACATTTCTTAAGGTAAAATTGACTTGACTTTGTCCAAATATGCTTCCAATCAGGCCAATAAGAACAACAACATTGGTTGCTTAATTGATTATTATGAGCAACACTGTTACGCGTAATAACTGCCATTTCTGCTTATAGCACAGGGACCAACGGGAAAGTGTCTCTTTATAGAAAAACAGAAGGTGACACAGTAGGAAGCATGTGGCTCTGGCACGAGACTGATCCAGGTTTAATCCTAACTCTAGTGTCACAGCTGAGTGGCCTTGAGTAAGATCCCTGGAGCTCAGCTGCTTAACCCCCTGAGCCTCACTTTCCTCATCTGGACAGTAGAAATGCCATTCATGATTGGCCTGGATATAATAAGTCCTAGTCCCTCCTTCCCTCCCTGGTGATTCATACACCAGCTGGGCAGAGGGGGCCAGTTCCACCTGCAGTGCCACCCCTGCTCGTACTTGAAGTGGTGAAGTCAGTGTCTGCCCTAGGTCCCTCTGAAGTCCCTGGACCTCCTCATCCTCACAGGCAGATCTGCAGGATGAATAATAAAGAGAACCATAAGACACCCGAGCCAGGCAAGAGACAGCAAAGCAGGCTTTCCATAGCTTAGTTCTGCTGCCGGGGTCAGGATGGTCATTAGGTTTAATCAAGTTCTTCCAAAGTCAGAGTAACTTTATACTTTGTGTAAGAATGACTTAAAGCAAGAGTAATCTTATACTTCAAGCCCCACAAGAGCAGAGACCCAGGACTGCTATATTCCCTTTGTGATCAAGCATAGCACCAGGTCCATGGTAGCTGTTGGGAGCTTGGCTCCAAGGCATCAAATTTCCATAGAGTAAAAGAATGCTCTCCATCCCTTTCTCTCCGCTCCTACTCCCTGCTCCTTCCTTCCAGAGTCGTGACTTATGCGATCAGTGAGTGTGGGAGAAGGAATTGAGTGTGTTTCACTCCATTCACCCCCACTGTGTCTCTGTCTCTCATTTGTAGGGAGCCCTGACTTCTAGACACAAAATTTTCTCTGCTTGTCCATGCAGTAAATCTACCAGGATCTTCCCCAGTAATAATAATAATAATAACAACAATGACAATCAACACCTACAGAGCTCTTATAATATGCCAGGTACTCTTTTCGGTATTTTATGGGTACTTCATTTGATTCTCACAATAATACCCTATATGGTACATCATCATTATTATTATTATTATTATTATTATTATTATTATCTCTATTTTACAGTTGAAAAAACAGAGGTTCACACAGCCACCACGTGGCAGAGCCAAGATTCGAACCCATGCAATCTGGTTCCAATGGCCTCACTTAGAACCTCGGAGCATGCTGCTTCTTGTTACACTATAAGAAGGAGGTATCAGTTTGTCAGTTTGGGGGGTAACTTAAACTCAGGAGGATGTTTTAGAGAGCCATACTGGAGGCTATGTGCTAAGCCAAGTTCTCATACTCAGCTAGGACCTCCCAGAGCTTTCAAATGATTCTCAAGAACCCTCGGAAGCCAGGAGAGACAAAAGGCACAGGGTGAAATATCACGAGTGTGTATCCAAAGCCACTTGGTAGACCCACTGGGGGAAGAGCCCAGCTGTCTGCTGGATACTCTCAGCCACCTCCCTAAGTCATTTATTCAACACCAGAGGCAGCACAGCACAGAAAGAACATGGGCAGCTATGAAAAGCACATGTGATGTGACTTGGGCAGGGGAATTACATTAGTAACAGAAAATATTTGCATACTACCAGGCACTGTTCTAAGGTCTTTATTTTATATTATTTCATCCATGTCACAAGCCTATAGGGAAGTCCTATTGTTACCTAACCTGATAGATGGAGAAGCTGAGACAGAAAGAAGCTAAGTAACCTGTCCGAAGTCACACAGCATGTGAATGATAAGGCTGAGACAGGAATCCAAGCAGTCAGCCCCAGAGGCCACGCCCCTAACCACTAACTCCACTGAAAGAAAAACAGAGAAAGAAAGGAAGCAAGCAGGCAAAGGTTTTGACGTCAGATCCAAGTTTGAATCCTAAGTCCGCAAATGTACTAGTAATACATTGCAGGTTGCATACAATTTCTGAGCCTCAATTCGCTCCTGTGTACCAACTCCCTCATAGGACTGTGGTGAGAAATTAGTAATGTAACGTATGCCAAGTGCACAGGAATGTGCTAGGAAGTCAATCAATGTTGTCCCAATCCCACACTGCAATGCCAGGCCATGGGTGAGGCCCTGGAGATGGCAAAGTTGCCCCAAACCTCAGCCCTGCCCACAAGGATCTGCCTGCCTTGCAGCACTTGATGGAGACCTAGAAACAGGATTACAATATAAAGTAAGACACAGAGTGAGAGAGGCATAAACCCAGGGCTACAGAGGACACAGGGGAGGGTGGTTTCTCCCGCCTGGGAGGGTCAGCCACTGGATCTGGATCCTGCATGCTAAATGGAAGTTCACCCAGGTGAGAGAAGGAAGAAAATATTTCCATCTAACTTGAAAGTCTTTTACTGCCGCCACCGTCAAGGTGAGTCCCAGCGCTTAGATTCTGTTTTCTCTTCTTGTGACACTGTGGGGAAGGATAAGAATATATGTTTCACCAACTTTTCATCGAAGGCCATCACGGGCCAAAAGCAGGAGAGCAGACTCCATCCAGAGGCCTGCCTGTGGGTTGCATTTTAAACTGTTATTGTTTTCTCATAACACAACAGGGAACCCGAGAGGCTGTTTTATATTCCAAATACCTAAAGATTATAATCCATTATAGAGGTGTATTTGTTCTGGAACTGAGATGATGCTGGGAAAAGCTGCAGAATTAATCACCCTCAAGCTATAAATCTCCTATTTATTTCTTGATGAATTTACAATGACAACTTGTACATTTCTCCACACCTACCTACCTAGACACACACACACACACACACACACACACACACACACACACACGGGCTGTTTAATTGAAAAGACAAGCTACACAGTTGATTGTATCAGTGACAACAACACAATAATGGCAACACTAATAGAAGCTACAATTCAGTGAGTGGTTCCTGCATGCCTGGCCCCATACCAAGTGTTAAACATACAGGATCTCACCCAGTCCTCATAGCAACCCCATGAGGTAGGCTATATTGCCCCATTTTAGATAAAGTGACAGACAGAGGCTCTGAGAAGTAGTGTAATTTGCTAAAGGCACAGAGCTAATAAGCTAAACCTCAAGCCTGAAGCCAAGGGATGCAGGGGCATGTTCATGACCAGAAGTTGTCGCAAGAGAGCTTGCTGATACCAGTGAGAACTGTTCTTCATTTGGTCCACAAGGCCCAAAGCACTTCCAAGTGGAGGCTTCTAGGGAATCAGGATGCAGAATATCCGGAGTTCTGGGTAGAGCTCATCACGCCCCGTGCCACCGGGCTGGAAAGAGTAGAAACGAGAGGCTTGCAGGAGCAACACCTTGAAAACCGAGTAAGTAGGCATCTGTTTCAGTTCCCTATCCACAGCCCGGGGGGTGGGAGAGAGACCAACCCAGAGATTCTCAGTAAATGACAGGTGGAAGGTAGAGGAAAAAAAGGAGGAAGGGAGGGTAAGAGGAAGAGAAATATAAGGCAAATTAGCAAGTTCTCAGAAAATAGAAACTCAGGAAGCAGTTGCCAGGGCAATATAATAAATTCCGCCCAATGACATATTCCTCACTCAGAAGCCCTTGAGACAAACCAAGCAAACAGAACACCAATACCTACTTTATAACATCTTAGAGCAGCTGCCTCACTCAGGATAAGATCTGCAGTGTCCCCTAAGCCTGGGACCTTTACATTCCACACCTCCGACCCAAGTCTCAGGACAAGTTTCCCTAAGGGCAAAGCCCGAAGAGTTTATTTAATTAATGTTATTTATTCAACAACTGTTTCAACTATTGTGCTGGGCAATGAGCTGGGAGTGAATGATGCAGCGATGAACGAAATGCTCACAGGGTGTAAGTTCAAGTAGAGGAAACAGACAAAGGGGTCAAATATAAGGTATGTTAATGACCATAGGTACTATGGAGTGATACAGAAAAGGGAGCTAGGAAGTATCAGGTGGGAGACGGGAACAGTGACTTTCAATAGAAATGTCAGAGAAGGCCTCACATGAAAGTGACAGTAAGCAAAGATATGAAGATGGTAAGGGAACAACAGAGGAGGGAGTTTGCAAGTAGAGAGGACAGCAGGTGCAAAGGCCCTGAGGTATATACATGCCTGGCACAGTCAATGACCTCCAAGGCCAGGGTGGCTGGGGCAGAGTGAAGAAGTAGAGTTGCCAGAGAGGCCAAGGTCAAGGAGTAGGGAGGAAGCTACCGGAGGAACTTTGGCTTTTATTCTCAATAAGATAAGAAACCATGGAAGGTTTCTGGGAAGAGGCGTGACATGAAGACATGCATGTTTCATCAGCATCACTCTGGGTGTTGAGGACAGACTTCAGTAGTACAAGACAGGAAGCAGAGAGACCAGTCAAGAGGTCATTGCAGGAATCCAGGTGAAATATAACAGTAGCTTGGATTAGGGTGTGGCAGAGGAGGTCACAGGAGTACCTGAATCAGGACTGGCCAAAGGATTGAATGGGGAATGTGAAGGGAAGTGGAGTCAAGGTCGATTCCAAAGTCGTCCGCACCTGGCTCTGAGTTCTTAGCTCAATTCTTAGGGAGACTTCATGTCTAAGCCTCCTTGACATCTGAGTGACAGTTTATGCTACAATGTTGTTTCCTTTCCTTACAGTAAGTGTACGAACTGGGGGTGTCATGGGAATAACAATGTATGGGGGAAAGGAATCCCCTTTCACATTTAAATCCTCCCTATTAATTATGTGCCATTCACATGGGACCTCATTTAATCCTGCCCACACCTCCAGGAGGTGAACATGGCAATCATCATGTTATAAACTAAGTTTCAGAGAGATAAGCAGCTTGTCCAGGGCCACACAGCAACATTTAGTCCTGAATCCCAGATCTCCTGATGGCATGTCTCATGAGCTTTTTATTACTATTTCTGTACTATTACTGTAGCTGCCTCAATGGTTTTGGTTTTGTCAAAGTTTATTCGGCAAATAATTATTAAGCATCTCTAGGGCAAATACCAGGCGCTGTGCTTATTTCTGGGGCGTAGCAGGAAAGTTACAAGCCTGGTGCTTAAGGCATCTCAGACATGACCTGGGAGGGAGACAGACCCAGCCCCCACCACTCTCTACACCAGAAGTCCACCTCTCTGTTCTCTGGGGAGGGAAGGAACAACGTGTCCTCTGTGCTCTACTCACCCTCCTTTTCCTCTGCCCTTCCATACAGGTAGCAGGCAGGCAGGCAGGCAGGCAGGCCCTTCTCCCTGGAAAATGCGAGAATTCAGCTCTAGACCCACTGGATTGGAACTGGCAGGCTGACCTGGTGCAAATGAATCGCTGCAGCGAGATCTCCAGCTGGGTGTGGCGGAATTGGCCGCAAGCAAAGAGACAATAAAGAAATCTCTAACATGTGCCAAGGGAGGGATTATCATATGGGCTCTTGCTTTTTATGAAATCGGAAAAGCGGATTTTTCTAGTTGACTGCATTTGATCGTTTTTCCTCCATTTGTTTTAAAGTTGAACATCTGATCTGGCAGGAACTTCTCACACTCAGCTGAAAAAATATGTCTTTTAGGCTCCTCTCCCAGGCTCCTGTCAAAGGGGATGGGGGTGGAGGGCCTGGGGCATCACTCCACCACCCTCCCCACATACAGCACAGCCCTTGGCATAAATCTGCCTAAAATTCCTTCTTGTCTGTGCTTACCCACCCAGGGACCTCATCCTTCTGGGTTTATTATCTCGCTTTATATTTTTTCCCAGGGTCTCACCATTTTTTCTCTCTGTTACCTCTGAATCCTTTTACAGAGCTGGCCTCTCTCCCTAATATAAATTACTGCTGTCACCTGGAAGCCGAGAAGAAGACACTTCAATAGAACCAGAAGTCCCAGAAATCTTCCTTCTCCCAACCTAAACCCAGCACAATTATTGTCACTGCCCTGAGACTCTCACCTTAGACCTCTGAGTCCAGGGGCCTGGAAGGTTCTGAAGCAGAAAGGCAGCAGCGTGGACCAGGGCAGAGCGTGTCAGTGTTCACTGCACATATCCACCACCTGGGATTTTGTTAATATACAGATTCTGATTCCGGTAGGTCTAGGGTGGGATCCGAGATTCTCCACCCCTAACCAATTCCCAGGGGATGGCCATGCTGATGGTCCACAGACCACACTTTGAGTAGCAAAAATGAAGGTGGAAAGCTCATGGGTTAGGAAGCCTTGATTCTACCATTGAATTCACTCCAAGTTGACAAGATTGCTGTTTCCAAATGCAGTTTGCAGAATAAAACCCTTGTGGTGCTCCTGAAAGAAAAAGAAAGAAAGAAAGAAAGAAAGAAAGAAAGAAAGAAAGAAAGAAAGAAAGAAAGAAAAGAAAAAGTTCATGATCAAGGTTAGGTAGGCTTGGGAAATACTACATACTTTATACGTACATTACACTTGCTAGCAAAGGCACTGCAAAGTTCTGTTTCGATATCGTTTAACTCTGTATACCTCAGCAGGAGGTACTTACTCTCGGGTGAAGAGACAGTTAACCCTGGAGACAGTCTTTGCTTCCAGTCCTAAGCACAGACCCATTTGAGGGTTTGCTCTGAGGTTTTTGAGGCTACCTATGAACCGGAATCAGAGAATCTATCAGCCTCTGAACTCTTGGGTTCAAGCTACTCAGCACACAGAGTTTCAGATGATTTTACCACTTGTCTTCCAGAAGGAAAAAACCAACACCTCAGCCCTCCCATAACCTCTGTTTCTCTGCATTGAGAGTATCTCCAGAAGCACTCCCATGATTCGCAGGCCTGCAGCTGCACCAATACCTGCCTTCAACAAATATTTGAAAAGGATCCAGGGAGAAATTATAGACCCAGCAACAAGAGAGGCTGTTTGCCTGGCAAGCTATATGCACGTGTGTCATGGGGACTATGCCCCAGGCTTGTTGGGAGATAATAATCTCTCGTGTTCCCAGTGTGATTTGTAAATTTCAGCCACTGAAACGCCAGCCATAATCCATCCTTGTAGCAATCATTCTGTTTCTATCCAGAAAGGGTCCTGCTATCACTTAAGCACAATTCTGCCCCCTTAGATACATCCCCTCCTCCGTTCTTTCTGGGGAAGTCAGAGAGGAGCCACCAGGGTGTTGTCCCCTCCAGCCTAAGATCTGGAGAGAGACCCCACAGCAGAGTCTCAGTTCTAGAGAGTGGGCATCATGGTGCGTATTTCTAGGAATAGAATCCTGGCACCACAGAAACTCACAGAGGCTGTTTCCCACAAGACCAAAGCCTTCTTTTGCACATAAGAGTTCAGTGAAGACTGGCTTAAAGTCTATGGATTTAGGCAGCAAAACCAGGAAATCCAATTGGCCAGCGACGTTGGGGAAAACTTTTCTCTTTCAGAGGTACCTTCTATCCTAATTGTAACCTTGGAAATATTCCACACCAGAAAGACCAGAGCAGAGCAGGCAAAAGCCCAACTTTCCTACTGTACTTCTCCTGCAGGATTCTTAGTGTCAGAGGCCTTACAGCCAGTGCCAAAAACTGGCCTTACCTACTTCTATGGGAAATAGTCACAGATAACTGCCAATGACTCTTTGTCTTCCTGGCTTCCCAGGAACTCAAGAGCTGACATACAAACAAAATAGATGTGGCTTACTTTTACAACCCACGGTTATGGAAAGTGCTCTGTAACTTAAAGCCATAGCATCAGCAGCACTGAATCTCCCCAACACCAGGAGGTAAAGAAGCGGGAAGAGACCAGCAGCCAAGACTCCATAAAAGTATTTCTTTTAGAAAAAATATGTATATATATTCAAGTGCAAAATATACTAATGGAATTGATCCTCCTATTGAAACTTTCAGTTTAATTTCACTGTAGCCCAGTGAAATTACAAATTAATAAATGCAATGAGTACATAAACTACTCACTTAGGATTATATCAACGAATGATTACAGGCATACCTTATTTTATGGCACTTCACAGGATCAGAGGCATACCTCCTTTTCTTGCACTCTGCTTACTGTATTTCACAGACAGTGTGTTACAAATTGTGGCAACCCTGTGTAGAACAAGTCTGTTGATGCCTTTTTTTTTTTTTTTTTTTTGAGATGGAGTCTTGCTCCAAATGAAAATGTTAATTTCCATGTCTGCTAACACAGCATCCATTCTGCAGCCCATAAATCAAGGAATAATTTTGATTTTCAAGCCTTAATCTTCAAGAGATACATTTTGTAAGGCTGTAGCTTCCATAGATAGCTAATTCCTCTGATGGACCTGGGCAAAGTAAATTGAAAACCTTTTGGAAAGGATTCACCATTCTAGCTGCTATTAAAAACAACTGTGATTCTTCGGAGGTAAAAATATCAATATTGACCGGATTTTGGGAGAAGTTGGCTCTAACCCTGATGGATGACTTTGAGGGGTTCAGTGGAAGGAGTCACTGCAGATGAGGTAGAAATAATAAGAGAAACAGAATTAGAAGTGGACCCCAAAGATGTGACTGAATTCCTGTAATCTCATGAAAAAACTAACAGATGTGGAGTTGCTTCTTCTGGATGAGCAAATAGAGCAGTTTCTCAAGATGGAATCCACTGCTGGGTATGGTGGTTCATGCCTGTAATCCTAGCACTATGGGAGGCCGAGGCAGGTGGATCACTTGAGGTCAAGAGTTAGAAACCAGCCTGGCCAACATGGTGAAACCCCGTCTCTACTAAAAATATTTTAAAAATTAGCTGAGCATGGTGGTGGATGCCTGCAGTCCCAGCTGCTCGGGACGCTGAGGCAGGAGAATTGCTTGAACCTGGGAGGCAGAGGTCACAGTGAACAGAGATCATGCCACTGCACTCCAGCCTGGGTGACAGAATGACACTCCATCTCGAAAAAGAAAGAGAGAGAGAGAGAGAGAAAGAGAGAGAGAATCTACTGCTAGAGAAGATGCTGTGAGCATTGCCAAAATGACAACAAAGGATTTAGAACATAAAAATCACAAACATAGTTGATAAAGCAGCAGTGAGATTTGAAAGGATTGACTTCAATTTTGAAAGAAGTTCTACTATGGGTAAAATGCTGTAAAACAGCATTGCATGCTACCGAGAAATCTTAAGAAACTGCCAGAGCCACCCTAGCGTTTTGCAGCCACCACTCTGGTCAGTCAGCAGCCATCAATATCCAGGCAAGACCCTCCACCAGCAAAAGGATTACAACTTGCTAAAGGCTCAGATGATCATTAGCATCCTTGAGCAATAAAGTATTTTTTAATTAAGATATGTGTATTGCTTATTGGATATAATGGTATTGCACACTTAATAAACTACAGCATAATGTAAACATAACTTTCATATGCACTGGGAAACCAAGAGGTTTGTGTGACTCACTTTACTGCAATATTAGCTTCATAGAGGTCATCTGAAATTGAACTCACAATATGTATGAGGCATGAGTGTATCTGGCTCCACTGAGGCTCAGCCTCAGTGAGGAGACTGGAGGTAGGGGACGGGGAATGGAAGCAGATGTGGAGACTGATTAAGCTCTCTGGGGTTATCCAGGGGTAAGGTTTGAGGAACAAGAGCATGAGGCATCTGGGAGGACTTTAAACTTTCTTCCCACTCACCCTCAGCCGAGAGAACTCAAGTACTTTGAACTGCCAGACTTGGAAGCCTGAAAATTTTAAGTGCTTTCATGTCCTTCCCTCTCATTTTATAAAGTGAGTAATCTGAGGGCAAGAAGATCAAGCAACTTATATACAATCATACAGCCAATTAGTGACAATTATGGGCCTAGGTGAATATGGAGCTTCCTTCCTTAGTCGAACTCCACAAAACTGTCTTACTGCCATGTGCCTCTTATCCAGTAACTTCCACTGGGCCTCTGGACTAGGGAAAAGGATTAATATGAGGAGAAGGAGGAAGGAGACAGGCAGATCACAACAAATTCAGTTAAATAATTTTGCCCAATGCTGCCCAACCTCCCTACTTTCCAACTGACACCAGCCCATATAAACATCACAGCTACTATGATCAGAAATGGAGTCCAAAATGGAAGAAGCATTTCCCAACCCAAGTTGAGTTTTTCCTAGGATTCTAGACAAGTGAGATGAAGAAACAGGAGCCAGGAGTAGGGAACAGCCCTCATTGCCACTTACTGAGTGTCCCTGATGGCTTCGCAGGTTTTTCAACTTTCCAGCATTTGAAAGTCAGTTCAATTGACTCAGCTCCTTATTTAAAATGGAAATATCTTTTGGAAAAGTTAATTCACCAGTTAGTCACACCTGAGTATGAGTTACTGTGACTCACCTGATCAAACTGTCTAATTTGAAGTTGGAGGGAGAGGGAAGCAGAGAATTTAGAATAAAAACACACGGAGAAGGACCTCAGTTGCCTATTCATTACAACATTCTTCAGAAAGGTAAACTGCTCTTGGCACTATGTTAAGGATACCAAGTTAGAGTGGAAGATATTTTTTCTAACTATGCTTACAAATCTAAAAGACATTTTGTAAAACTTGATAAATATGACCACATAAAAAAATCATTAAAAATGAAAATAACTTCTTCCTAGCAAAAAAAAAAAACCCATATGCAGAGTCAAATAATAAACAGAAAAAGTCTTTTTACCCATGCCATAAAAACTTTATCTTCATAATACATAAAGAACTATCAAAATCTGTAAGAAAAAGGACCATGAGAATAAGTACCAATAAAGTCCATTAAAAATGGAAAAAGAAATATTACAGCATTCACAGAGAAAGAAATTTGATGGTTCTTAAATGGATGAATAAGAGAAATAAAAATTAAAATACATATACTGTGATGCCATTTTCACCCATCAGCTTGGCAAATCTCCAACAACTAGATTATTTATATACTTTGCTGGTGAACCAATAGAGAAATGGGTACCCTAAGACATTTCTAGTGATAATATAAACTCATACACCCTGGCTGAGGACGACTGAGTAAAACCTACCAAAATTATAAATGAATAAGCTCTATGATCTATACAATTCCATTTCTGGGAATTTCTTCTATAAATATGCTTATATGTGCACAAAATAACATGAACAAAGTTAATCATTGAAGCCATATCGAAGTAATAGCAAAAGATTGGAAATAACCCAAATCACCATTGATAAGGACTGGCTAAATAAATTATGGTACACCCACACTATGAAATTCTATGAAGCTATTCAAGAATAAAGATGCTTCCTATTTACAGATATGAAAGTATCACTGAGATATATCACAAGAAGAAATAAGCAGAAAAGTAGGTGCTGTATAATAATTTTTATTATGAAGCAGAGTGGGATGGCAGAGTATAAGAATCAATTCATATGTGCATAAGCATAAAGAAACTCTAGAAGCTTATTTAAGACCCCAGTGACAGAAGGGCCTGTGGTGGGGCTGGAGTTGAAACTAAGTGGATCAGGGCAGGAGGGAGAAGAAGATTTTGAACCACAAGAATTATATTACCTACTCAAGAAAAATTAAATTACCAAAGATACTAAGAAAGTAAGACCTATAGGCTGGGTGGGTCATGCCTATAATCCCAGCACTTTGGGAGGCTGAGGAGGGCACATCGCCTGAGGTGAGGAGCTTGAGACCAGCTGGCCAACATGGTGAAACCCTGTCTCTACTAAAAATACAACAATTAGCTGGGTGTAGTGGCGTGCGCCTGTAATCCCAGTTACTTGGGAAGGTGATGCGGGAGAATTGCTTGAACCTGGGAGGCGGAGGTTACAGTAAGCCAAGATTGTGCCACTGTGCAACTCCAGCCTGGGCAATAAGAGCGAAACTCTGTCTCAAAAAGGAAGAAAGGGAGGAAGGGAGGAAGGGAGGAAAGGAGGGAGGGACAACAGACCCTACCTCAAAATGCTTACAGGGTACCTGTCAATTCTCCTACAGATCTGCACACAAAAGGATTTACTGGAGTTCTGCTAAATGATGACTTAGAAGTGAGAACCCTTGTTTCAAGCACCAAGTGAAATAATCAAGCCCAAGGGCATGTCCCCATCCCACCACACCTCTCCTTGACTACAGTCCTCAGGGTCAGCTCCTGTGTATCTGAACACACCAAGGCAACCTGAGGAGCAAGTGCCCTGCCAGGCCTCCTCCAAGATGCACCGATCTGCCCATCTTTAGAAACACAGAAAGGGTGTCAACATGGCCACTATGGATAGGGGCCCACTGGCAACCCACTCTTCCAGCCAAGCCCCTTCACCTGCCACCTTCCCTACCATACTTAGGTATTTGTATGGGGATGAGGGGCAGGGACAGCCGAGTAGATGCTCTAAATCCCAGGAAAGTTCCTTACCAAAATAATCTCTTTTAGTTTGGACTCCTTCAAAGCTGACCCAGAGGCAGAAACTCTGGTACACATAGTTTATTTGGGAGATGATCCCAGGAAGCACAGTGAAGTCCGAAAGAAGTAAAACAGGGAGGGGAGGAATCCCAATTAAAGACAGGCTAAGGAGCAGGTCTCCACTGTGGGAAAACTGGGACTCAATCCCACCCCAGGAATCTCTGAGGGACTGTTTAAAACATATGGCAGGATTAGTCCACCACTGAAGGAGGGAGCTGGGATATTGATCCACCAACTCTCATCCTGCATTGGTTGAAGGACATTCTGGCAGGTTATTTTGCCAGCATTTCCATCTTGGACAAGTAAGTGGTGTGCTTCTCAGGCTTGAGAATTCTGAAGGCAGAAAGAGGAGACACATGTCCAGGAACTATAGTCAAGTGACCTCAGTGGACCAAGGGGACATGGCAGTAAACTTTCAGCATCTTCTACACTACCTGACTAGACTGGCTGAGGCTGTTATCACAAAAATAGCACAGACTGAGCAGTTCAAACAATAAAACTTTATTCCTCACTGTTAAAACCGACCCAACAGTCCCATAGGCAGGATTTTTTTGGATAAACATAGAAATTGACCTTTCTGGTATTAAAGCTTGAAACTTACACTTGTTTTTTCTGAGTTTCTTCCTCAGAAAAGGATCCCCAGCCCTCTCCAAAAGTATCAAAGAGCCGAAACTCAATACATCACAGCATCCAGACAATGAGACCCCAGGCCCCTCACTCATCACAATTGCTTCCTTCCCCTTCTGCGTTCCTCTTTTCCTATACATTGTTACTTTTCTGCCCTGATATATAAACCCTAATGGGTCAGGGGAGATGAATTTGAGATGAGCTCCCATCTCCTCAGCTATAGCACCCAATTAAAACCTTCTTCCTTGGCAATAATTGTTGTCTCAGTGATTGGCTTTCCGTGCAGCAAGCAGCAGGACCTAGACCAAAGCCTTGGTGTTTCAGTAGCACAGTTCTGAAGGTTAGAAGTTTAAGATTAAAGCATCAGTGGATTTTGTTTCTGGAGAGGGCTCTCTTTCTGGCTTGAAAGCCACCTTCTTGCATACCCTCACATGCCAGAGAGAGATCATCTTTCTCATGTCTCTTCTTATAAGGGCACTAATCCCATTCATGACAGCTCTACCCTCTTGATCTTATTATTCCCAAAAGCCCCACTCCTAATACCATCATGCTGGAGATTCAGGCTTCAATATATGAATTTAGGGTGACACAAACATTCAGTCCATAACATCACCCTACTCAGAGCTCAAGAGGTTTAACTTGAAGGAGAAAAGACTTAACAGAAGAATGCAAAAATATTTTCAAAGATATAATGATCTCACACAGAGTTGGTGGAAGTATAAATTACTACAAACATTTTGGAGGACATTTAGAAATATCTACTTAAATTAAAAGTCCAGAAACCTGTTGACCAACCAAGTAATAATTCAGATTTTCCTGATCCTATCTTTTTCCCTTTAACAAATATGTATGTGTACAAGGTACCAGGGATACAAAGATTAAAATATCATGTTGCTATCCCCACTCAAGGTACCTCCTGTCTATACTCTATCATTGCCCACCATCACCAAAACTTGCCTGTTCTAGGTCCCATGTGTTTAAAGGGCTGCAAATTAAAATGACTTAAAGGGTTTCAAATTAAAATGACTAAAAGGGCCAGCAAGGAACACAAATGAAAGGAGTGAGCCAAAATAATGAACTAGGAAATGTCAGGGGCTGTAGCACATTGAGAACACAAGCCCCCTTTAAGCTGTTCAAATGCAGTTTAAAAAATAGTATTCTTTTAAAGAAAAAAAAAAAAAACCATTATCTAAGGCTTCTGCTTCTATCCAAAATAGAGTAACAGGAAGCAGATTTACCCTGCCACTGAAATAACCAGGAAACCAGATAATAGATAAGGAAAAAATGGACACGAAAGCCAGTGATTTCTGAGAAAGCAGAAACAAATGGGTTAAGTCCTAAGATTACCCCAGCTTTCTGCCTTGAGAAAGTCTCCAGGCCCTGATGCAAATGGGACCCAGCAGACTCCCTGAGTTGACAAGACACCTGAGTGTCTGAAGATACTACAGCAGCTATTGTCAGATGATCAGAGAGGAGACAGTCTCAAAGAGAGAGATCACCAGAGATCTGCATAGTCCCCCTCAAGTCTTCATGTAAGTGAGGAAACTGACAAAGGCTGGGGAAAGAACTGTTCAAATGGATTAGAGGAAACAGGACCCAACACTCACTCAGGGATAAGAATAAAGCCTGTTCCCACTAGCCAGACCAAAAAAGCCCAGACTTCATGGAACATTGAGTAGAGTACTCAGAAGGGTGTTTTTGAAGCGTCTTACTGAGAATACTCAGTAGTGGGGAATAATTTGCCCTAGACCAGCAGTCTCCAAACTTTTTGGCACCACGGACCAAAAAATTGTTTCATGGAAGACAATTTTTGCCACAAATGGGGGCAATGAGGGCAGATGGTTTGGGATGAAGCTGTTCCACCTCAGATCATCAGGCATTAGTTAGATTCTCATAAGTAGAACACAACCTAGACCCCTTACATGCGCAGTTCACAATAGGATTCATGCTCCTATGAGATTCTAATGCCGCTAATCCGGCAGGAGACGGAGCTCAGAGAGTAATGCTTACCATCGCCCGTAATGGCCCACCGCTTAACTCCTGCTGCACAGCCCAATTTCTAATGGGCTATGGACGGCTACTGACATAAAGCCTTGGGGTTGAGGACCCCTGTCCTAGACTAAACACCGCTCAGGTCCTGTGTAACAAGGTTGACCCTTGAACATGTGTTTGAACTGCACCAGTCCACTTGTGCTTGGATTTTCTTCCACTGCCACCCCTGAGACAAAAACCAGTCCATTCTTTTCCTCCTCCTCCTCCTCCTCCTCCTCCTCCTCCTCCTCCTCCTCCTCCTCCTCCTCAGCTTAATCAACATGAAGACAAAGAGAATGACAATCTTTATGATGATCTACTCACACTTAATAAATAGTAAATATATTTTCTCTTCCTTATGATTTCCTTAATAATACTTTCTTTTCACTAGCTTACTTTATTGTAAGAATACAGTACATAATACATATAACATATAAAATATGTGTTAATTGACTGTTTATGTTACCAGCAAGGCTTCCAGTCAATATGTTATCAATAGTAGGCTATTGATAGGTAAGGTTTTGGGAAGCCAGAAGTTATATATAGATTTTTTTACTATGTGAGTAGTTGACAGGTGAAGTGGGTGGATCACCTGAGGTCAGGAGTTCAAGACAAGACTGGCCAATATGGTGAAACCCCATCTCTACTAAAAATACAAAAATTATCTGGGCATGGTGACACACGCCTGTAGTCCCAGCTACTCAGGAAGCTGAGGCACAAGAATTGCTTGAACCCAGGAGGCAGAGGTTGTAGTGAGCTGAGATTGTGCCATTGCATTCCAAAAAGAAAAAAAAGTAAGACCTCAAATGATCACACTGTTTTCAAGTAACTTAGCTATATCTCAGAATAATAATCACATTAAATATAAATGTCTAAATACCATTTATTTTGAAAGTCAGAGACTGTCAAATTGGATTTTTAAAAAGCAACTATATGCTGACTATAAAAAAAAAGAAATGTACTTCAAATATACAAACAGAAATAGGTTGAACAATAAAAGATGAAATATGGTATACCATGCTAACATTAATAAAAAGAAAGTTTGAGTGGCTGTATCAATATCTGACAAAGTAAATTTCAGAGTAAATAATATTGCCAGAGAGTCAAATAATAATATTTGACTATTAATAATAGTCAAATTTTATATTTTATTTTATATTAATAATTATTACTAATGATATTATTCTTATTATTCAAATAATATTGCCAGAGATTCAAAATACATGAAGCAAGAGCTTCTAGAACTGCAAGAAGAACAGATGAAAACACTTACAGTCAGAGGTTTCATATCTCTCTCAATAACTGAAAAGACAAATAGACAAAAATCAATAGGATATGAAAGACTTGAACACTATTAACCAACCTGACCTAAGTAACATTTAAAAAACACCCCACTCAATAGCAGAATACACATTTTTTCAAATATACACAGAACATTAACCAAGATAAATTATATTCTATGCTATAAAACTGTTCCTCAATAAATGTTAAAGGATTCAAGCCATGCAAAGTGTTAAAAAAAAAATCTCTTAAAAATACTCAAACATTTGGAAACTAAATAGCATACTTCCAAATAACCCATAGGTCAACAAAGCAATCAGAAGGAAAAATAGAAAGTATTTAGAAATGAGGCCGGGTGCGGTTGCTCACGCATGTAACTCCAGCACTTTGGGAGGCCGAGGCGGGCAGATCGCGAGGTCAAGAGATCAAGACCATCCTGGCCAACATGGTGAAACCCCGTCTCTACTAAAAACACAAAAATTAGCTGAGTGTGGTGGTATGCACCTGTAGTCCCAGCTACTTCGGAAGCTGAGGCAGGAGAATTGCTTGAAATCAGGAGATGGAGGTTTCAGTGAGCCGAGATCCCTCCACTGCACTCCAGCCTTGCGCCTGGTGACAGAGCAAGACTCTGTCTCAAAAAAAAAAAAAAAAAAAAGAAAGAAAGTATTTAGAAATGAATGAAAATGAAAATGCAACATATCAAAATGTGCAGGATGCCACTAAGGCAGCACTTAGGAGGAATTTCACAGTACTAAACACCTGTATCAGGAAAGAAAAGAACAAACTAAATTAATGACCTCAGCTTTTGCTTTAACAAACTAGATAAAGCAGTGGGGATTGAACCTAAAGTAGGCACAGAGACAAGGTAATAGAGTAAAGCAGACATGAATGATACAGGGAAAAAAGATAATAAAAACTAACAGCTGGCTCTTTGAAGAAACTGATAAAACTCATCAGACTAATCAGGAAAAAAGAGAGAAGAGACAGGTTACCAATATCAGGAATGAGAGAGACAGATGACCTCATCTTATATTCTATAGATATTAAAATTAGGTTTAAAAATTATGAATTACTTTATGCTAATAAATTCACCAACTTAGACAAATTATTTCAAAGACACAAACTATTAAAGCTCATTCAAGAAGAAATAACTAACCTGAATAGCCCTTCATGTATTAAAGAAATTAAATTTGTCATTAAAAATCTTCCCACAAAGCAAACAGGCCCAGATGGCTTCAAAGTAAATTGTACCAAACATTTAGGAAAGAAATACTACTAATTATTATACTACAAACTCTTCCATAAGACTGAAGAAGGGGGAATAATTCCCATAGCATTTTATGAAGCCACCATTATCCGGATACCAAATCAGACAAAAAAAAAAAAAAAAAAAAAAAAAAAAAAAAAAAAAACTATGAGAAAAGAAAACCACAAACTAATATTCCCTCATGAACTTAGATGCAAAAATTCTGAACAAAATTTCAGCAACTTGCATCCAAAAATACGGAGAAAAGATAATATATCATGACTAAGTGAGACATATCCTAGGAATGCAGGGTTGGATGAACAAGTTAAAAGAGTAAGAGCATGTGATCATATCAATAGATGCTGAAGCATTTTTAATATCTAACTCTATTTCTGATTTTAAAATAATAAAACTCAGCAAACAGAGATAGAAGGGAATTTCCTCAACCTGATAAAGGACATCAATGAAGAACTCACAGTCAATATCATACTCAATGGTGAAAGACTGAAAGTTTTCCCCAAAGATCAGGAACAAGATAGGAACGACCACTCTCACCACTTCTTTTCAACATTTCACTGGAGGTCCTAGCTCATGCAATTATGCTAAAAATAAATAAAAGGCAATTAAATTGGAAAGGAAGGAGTAAAACTGTTTTTATGTATAGAAAGCATGGTTGTTTATGTAGACAACCCAATGGAACCTGCAGAAATCTACAAGTTCTAATAAACCAAATGCAAAATATATGAAAATCAATTTTATTTTCATATGATAACAATGAACAATCAGTTATTCAAATTAAAAAAGAAAAGTACCAGGTGGGGTAAAAACACTTCATGGCCTTCCCAGATAATTCACAGGGTTCTCAAAAGCCTTTCATCCCAAGAACTGAATATATGTGGCATCTCATATAGGCTTCACAAGGGAGACATTCTGGGGCATGTTTCCCACTGTCCTCAGATTATCCTGCCTGGCCAGACAGAGTGTCAGACAGCAGAGAGGCAAGTTCTGACCTCGGTGTAATCTTCTAAGCTCACCACACTGAATCCAGTGGCTCAACGCAGTCTCTAGCTCACTGACAGGTGAAATACCTTCATGGTTCTAGTCTCACTACCTACAAAAATGAGGTAACCTGGACATCCCCACGTAAGAGAACAGTTGTTCTGAAGTGGCCATTCAGTGCGAAAGAATGCCAGGAAGGCAGAGAAGGAAGATGAGAAAATACCCCATGGTTGGACTTGAGCTCAGCACTGAACAATCTCTCTCAGTTGCCTCAGTTGTCAAATAGGAGAGTTCCTTAAGCCAAGGAGAAAAGAGCTGAGGATTGAGGCAGAAGCTGCCCTCAGAAGTTCTGAGCCAATGAGTTCCCAGAACAGAAGCCAATGCAAAAACTTAGAGAATTCAAAAAGCCAGTTCCATGGGTAAAGCAGCATAGAGGAATGCAACCCTATCACCTCACATAGGGCCCCTCTATTAACATGCTAGGCCTGCCATCACAAAATGCCACACACTGGGTGGCTTAAAAAATAGAATTTACTTTCTCCTCATTCCAGAGGTGAGACATCCAAGATCAAGGGGTGGGCAGAGTTGGCTCTTGTAGGCCTCTCTCGGCTGTGGATGGCTGTCTTCTCCCTGTGTCCTCACGTGTCTTGTCTCCAAATGTATCTGTGTCTAATTCTCTTCTTCTTCTAAGGACACCAGTCATGATGGATTAGGCACACGCCAATGACCTCGTTTTAACTTAATCACCCCTTCAAAGAGCCTATGCCCAAATACAGTCACATTCTGAGGGACTGAGGAATAGAATTTCAACATATAAATCTGGAGGGGACATAATTTGGCCCATAACCACCCCTCATATCCCTCCTCCTGCCTTTATCCTCTCCCATATATTTCCAACCTCTGAAAGGTCCAGGATCCCTGTCAGTTCTTATTACAGTCAGAGATGAGGTCAGATAGATGCAGGGTTGCTCTCGCACACACCATCTTCCACTTGGTTCAAAGCCCACAGCCACTGCTCCGTCAATTCACTTAGGGATCCTTAACGCCTATCACCAAGGTTTCACACCCCTAAAGGCGGGACCCTGAGCTCCAAGCACACCTTTCTTCTCCCTCCTGATGCCAGTGAGGCTTTTCTCCCTCACCCTCCCTTGCCCAGTTCATTTCACGATTACAACATCTAGGAAACCAGGATGACCTATTTAGGTTCTGACCCACTTACAACAGAAACACCAATCACCAACTCTGTCCAGAAGGGAAAAAAAAACAGATGACCACAAATTTAACCGATTGTAAGTAAAAAGCAACAGTAGAGAAGGAGCCTTTGCAGGTACATCTGCTGCAGATGCCACTGCAAAATACCCTGAAAGGGAGCTGTTAAGGAAATGTGAGCAATACCCAGGTATCCCCCTTTGGTATTTATGCACTGCGTGGGGTTTGCCAGCCTTGTGAGTGGTCAATGAAATACGTCCCTGTGCCTTGTTTTGCTCAGAGATGGGATGAGCATCTCCAGATGCCCAGAGCAAATGATTTCCTGCCAGGAGCGGGGACAACCCAGTGCACAGGTGTGAACACTGAGGCATCAAGAGGAATACTGGGTCAGCCTTCTCTATTTCTCTCAGACCAAGAATGGATGCGATTAGTTTGAAAGCTTCTGGAACAGAGGCTTTTACGGTACATACCAATTTGGGTGGCTGCCTGGTCCACAATAGCGGTTTATTTTCTTTCCTCTGGGAATGGTCCATTTCCTAAGGGCAGTTGTGTCTTTGCTTCATGACCTTTCATCTCCTGGGCATGACGTATCATTCCCAAGAGAGACACCTGATTCAAGCCTGAGCCAGTCAGATTCTCTGTCTTGGGAGTTTAAGTCTTAAGGAGCTATAAAAGGCTGGAGATCTCTAGAGTCCCTTGAAGACTCCTGATAAGAGGGCAACGGGGCACACTGGCAGGCCTGGTTCTCGTTCTTCCAAACACCTGGCTAGTCTCCCCTTCTGTCGATCCTAGAAACCACCCCAGGAGCCTTCCTATTAATTGCCCATTTGGCTTATATTTGCCGGGGTTGCTTTCTGTTCATTGGTATCAAAGAAATCACAAATGTTATTCTACTTTTTTCATCTTTTGGTCCCAGTACCTACCACAAGATTTAATATGTGGTAAATATTCAATTACTTTGTTTTAGATTTATGAATGCCCAATATCCCTCCCCACCAATCAACCTCACATGAGATACGATAGAATCTCCTGCAGTGGACGGGAAAACATTCAGTGGTGCCGACCTCTCCTGACACAATTTATATGAAGACTCGGGATTTCCCTGATAAGGGAAGACACTCTAAAATTTTCCAGCAGAAACAATAACCTGATATGCGAGACGCAAAGCAGGTCAGAGGTGGGGAATATTGGGCCCTAATCTTTGCTGACTTGTGGGTTACATATGCAGTGAGAAAAAAGGAATGTCTTGGAGGTGGTGGGCACTTCTCTGGCTGGCTGGAATCAGCAACGGTAAAATAAGGCTCTTCCCTTTCTGATATGCCTACCCTAGGCAGAACTTCACTCATTATATCCTCACTGGGGCTCCTCACATGTGTATATTCTCCCTACACAACTTCCGTCTCTCACTCACCCAGCCAGCCATCCCTACACCCACGTCTTCATCCATCATCCACCCACTCGCCACCCACTCCAGCTTTCGTATTCACTGAGTTCCTGGCTGTGCCTCTCGGTAGCCACACCAGTGGACAGTGGGTGGACAATGCTCTAGGGCCACTCCAAGCCCTCCACCCACCCCTAGAGGTCTATAGCATCCTTCTCAAGGATCATTTCAATCTCCACCCCTCACTTCTCTAGTCCAAATTTCACTGTACCAATGCTAGTTTCCCCAGATGCCAATTTAACCAGATCACTTTCCTATTCAAACACCCTCACCAAAGCCCAGATGCTTAGCGTGACATTCAAGGATACCCAAATCTGAATCCAATCTATGTTTTAAACTTTTATCTTTATTCTTCCAAATGTATGTCCAGCAGGAAACCTCTAGTCTCACAGAAACAGCCTGCTGGCCACAGAAACAGCTTGTAGATGGGTGCAAACCTGAAGATTCCAGAAGCCACATTGCCATCACATGGAGAAAAAGAAGCCAACGTAGAGAAAGCAGAACTGAGAGATGGAGAGACAGAGATTCCCCAATGACATCACTTGAGAACAGAGATCTGGCCTCAAGTTAAGTCTACATATGGACTTCCTGGCTAAAATGTCCCTCCCATATATATATATATATATATATATATATATATATATATATATATATATATTTTTGACTTGATTCTTTTCGTCTTCACAATGGAAAGATTACTAATACATCCACTTACCCCATAGGGCCTATTTTGGGTAATGGCTCTTATCTCCAATTTCCTATAATATTATGGTCTGTATCACTCACATGAGCCTCACCACACACTGCATAGTGACAGCTATTTATTGACCCTTTTACACAGGTGAAAGGCTGTTATTATTTCCAATCCCTTCTCACCAACCCCCCTGCATCCCAGCTTGCTAAAGCCAATGCCTGGTTCAGTGGTCAGAGGGGCAGACTGGACCATACAACCCAGCAGTTCCATTTCTGGGCATATCCCAAAAAGAACAGAAAGCAGCAACATGAACAGACAATTTGTATACCCATCTTCACAGCAGCATTTTTCACAATAGCCAAAAGGTGCAACCAGGGGGAGCAGAGACTGTTCAATCGTCCTGAGCTAATGACCCACACTTTCCTTTCAGAGCCCACTCCAGCTGAGCCTTGGACGGCTTCCAGCAGCCAGTCTGGTCAAGTTATCTGCCCACAGGGACCAGCTTGGGGAAGGAGGTAAAAGATGTCGAAGTAGGAGGAAGAAGAAAGGAGAGATCAAAGTCAGAGGAAGAGAAAGCCACAGCCTCACAAAGGTCACAACTACAGATGGGCACAGCCTGTAAGATGACACTAAGGAACCAAGGACCAAGAGTGAAGCCGCAAGCCAGGCAGCAGCAGCCAGACTTGCTCCCTCTGCTTATGGTGCCCGTCCCTCCACTTAATCCCCAGCTGCTCCTGAGACAGCCCTGCAAGGGAGCCCTCAGAGGACAGAACTTTCCATAGAGGGCAGGTGCAACAGGGGAAGCCCCAGCCATCAGCAAAATGTCTGCTCAGCACCCCCTCATCTTGCCCTCCCCAGCAGAGGCCTAGAGTCTCACTGCCTTTAGAGGCCAGGATGACCTGATGCAGCCACCACACGACACTTCTGGAGCCCACAGGTAGACTCCTGGGAGTCAAAGCACCACTTGCATTTGCTTCCCGGGGCAGTGTTTCCCCACCATCACTGCAACTCAGAGACCATTTGAGAACAAAAAAGCAAGTGAATTCATGGTGCCAACAAGGTGCACTGGATGTAAGTTACAGGAAACTGGGGTCTGTTACTCAATCAGTTTGGCAAGGGTTTAAAACAGGGTTTCCCAAGCGCTGTGGAAGAGCTCTAGGGTTAGAGGTAGACATCTTGGTGCCTCTGCAGAGGGTGGAAAGGAGACGAAAAGTCAGAGCTGTGTGCATCTACCTCCCACTTCAGCCCCAGCAGCCCCACTTACGGCTCTCTTAGCTTCCTGGTTTTGGGCAGGGGCAGGGTGGGAGCTGTTTTTGTGTTTAGTATTTTAACAATTTTTAGTACATTCATATTGTTTTGCTACCATTGTCACCATCCATCCACAGCACTTTTTCCATCTTGCAAAACTGAAACTCTGTACCCATTAAATAATAACTCCCCATTCCCCATTTCCCCTAGCTCCTGGAAACTGCCATTCTGTCTCTATAAATTTGACTACTCTAAGCAGAATTGTACAGTATGTCTTTTTGTGACTGGCTTATTTCACTTAGCATAATGTCATCACGATTCATTCATATTGTAACATGTGTCAGAATTTCCTTCCTTTTTAAGGCTAAACCATATTTCATTGTGTGTGTGTGTGTGTGTGTGTGTGTGTGTGTGTGTGTATTTTGTGTATCCATTTTGTTTATCCACTCACTAGTCAATGCATAGTTGGGTTGCTTCCACATTTTTGGCTATTATAAAAAGTGCTGGCCAAGCAGGGTGGATCATGACTGTAATCCCAGCACTCTGGGAGGTCGAGGCAGGCAGATCACTTGAGTTTAGGAGTTCAATAGCCCAGACAACATATTAAAACCCCATCTCTACAAAACACACACACACACACACACACACACATACACACACACACACAAAATTAGCTAGGTATGATAGCATGTGCCTGTATAGTCTCAGCTACTTGGAGGTAAGGGGGCTGAGACAGGAGGATCGCTGGAGCCCAGGAGGTCAAGGCTAGAGTGAGCTATGATCATGCCACTGTACTTTAGCCTGGGTGGCAGAGTGAGACCCTGTCTAAAAAAAAAAAAAATACTGTGATAGACATGGGTGTACAAATGTCTGTTCATGTCACTGCTTTCAATTCCTTTGGGTATATATCCAGAAATGGGACTACCGGATCATATGGTAATACTATTTTTAATTTTTTTGAGGAACCTCCATACTTTCTATAGCAGCTGTACCATTTTACACTTCCACTAACTATGCACAGGGTTCAATTTCTCCACATCCTCCCCAGCATTTGTTATTTTCTGAGATTTTTTATCATGGCCATCCTAATGTGTATGCTTTTAAAAATTTTGTTTAAAAAGCCTTCACAGCCGGGCGCGGTGGCTCAAGCCTGTAATCCCAGCACTTTGGGAGGCCGAGGCGGGTGGATCACGAGGTCGAGAGATCGAGACCATCCTGGTCAACATGGTGAAACCCCGTCTCTACTAAAAATACAAAAAATTAGCTGGGCATGGTGGCTCGTGCCTGTAATCCCAGCTACTCAGGAGGCTGAGGCAGGAGAATTGCCTGAACCCAGGAGGCGGAGGTTGTGGTGAGCCGAGATCGCGCCATTGCACTCCAGCCTGGGTAACAAGAGCGAAACTCCGTCTCAAAAAAAAAAAAAAAAAAAAAAAAAAAAAAGCCTTCACTGCTAAGATCTGGAAAACACTGCTCTAAAGCACACCATTCATCATCCCACATCATTTGATCCAGCAGATCCAGACTGGGTGATCTCTTCCTTCCTACGACTCACCTTCCATGCCATCAGCGTATCGTAGCAGATACCCAGCTCCGCACCAGCCAGGCTTTGGATTCAGCCTGTCCACCCCATTCCCCTGAGGTGCCAGCTAGCAGGCCACCTAGACCACATGCCTTCAGGAAGCTGCAAACTGCAGCTTCAGTAAGTGGAGAGGCATTGTCAGCTAGTAATTCCTGACTGGGAGGGTGGTAACCTGATGTAGGAGCCACTGCTCTGAGATAGGAGGCCTCAGACATTCGAGGATACCTCCTCGTCCTGGCCAGATGCTTCCAGGCTAGACACCTGGTCATCTCAAGAGCCAAGGCAGCACAAGGACATGAAAAGAGCACTCAAGTCCAGTAATCTCTTGCTGAAAACCATTCCATGCTACTAACCAGCCATTGATCTTAGGACCTGTAGATTAATATTGACCTACCCCCAAATAAGTTGATAGCATAATCCCAAGAACCTATGACTACATGCCTTATGTGCAGCTGTGAAGAAGCTAAGGATCCTGAGAGAGAAGGTTTTTCTGGATTATCCAGTTGGGCCTGATATAATCACAGGAGTCTTTATAAGAAGGAAGCAGAAACCAGAGAGAGAAGGCAGCTCGACAATAGGAACCTCAGGAAGGAACCAATCCTTCCAGCACCTTGACTTTAGCTCCATAAGACTCATTTCAAGGTGACTCTTGGAGGATGGGGGCTGTTGTTAGAGGAACTAACAATGTGATTGGGGGTTGAGACCTTCAGCCCCACCCTCAGACTGCTGGAGAGGAAAGAGAGGCTGGAGATAGAGCTAATCACCAATGACCGATAATTTAATCAGTTATGCCTACCTAGGAGAACCTCCATCGAAACCCTGTAGAACAGAGTTCCAAGAGCTTACCAAGTGGTGAACACAGGGAGGTGCTGGGAGGGTGGCACTCCTGGAGAGGGTGAGAAAGTGCTGCCCCCTTCCCTCGTGCTTTGTCCTCTGGGTCTCTTCCATTTGGCTGTTCCTGAGTTGTGTCCTTTATAGTACACTGGTAATAGTAAATAAAGTGTTTTTTAAATTAAATTTTAATTTTAAAAAAGAATCATTTCAGACTTCTGACACCCAGACCTGTAAAATAATAAATGTGTGCTGTTTAAAGCTATGTGTGTTGTAGTGACTTGTTACAGAAGAAATAGGAAACACATTCAAGACCTCGCTGGGTCTGTTTCCTCCTCTGCAAGATGAAAGGCTCTGGTCTAAATACGTTTTTGTGGCTGGTGTTAGGATACAAATTTCACAAATTAAATATTTTTTTACTTCCTTTCTAACTCTCCTGATGAGAAGAATTAATTGAGTATTTGAGATGTGCCAGGTCCTGTTCTAAGTCCTTGGTATGCCTTACTTCTTCAAACCTCAAAAGAAGGCTGTAGTCAAGGTACCATTCCCAGATCAAGAAAGAAAACCAAAGCACAAAGAGGTAAAGTCACTTGCCCAAAGCCACGCAGTTGTAAATGGCAGAGTGAGGATTTCAATCCACAGTCTGGCCCTAGAGAAGCTATGATCTTAACCAGCAAGCAAAGCCAGTACTGGTGTTCTAGATAGGGATGAGGAAGCCCAAGACCTGGTCAAGGTGACATGGCTAGATAGAAGCAAATCTAGATCTCATAATGCCAGGGATTTCCCCAGCATTGCACTTGATTGCCTAGCTTCCAAAGCACATTCGGACAGCAAATGCAAATCATAAGGATCCAGTTGCCCTCTGAGTCCTCAAATCCAACTCTCACTTAGACTCCCCAGTTCTGTTCCCTCTCTCTATTGTTAACTCCTCTGTTCTTTAAAGGAAGTGAGATAAATGAACCACATGGATGCATTTTCTTTCTCTCCTCCCCACTTCCGCAGCTCAGTCTTTGGTTTGTCACCATAAATCACTGGCAACCCAAAAAATGGTTTCAGAGAAAATGGGCCCTCTTGGTGTGATGGATGTGTAAATTTCCATCTCCTCCATACATGTCTTACTTTTCAGAGGAGAACAAAAAACCTTTATTGGCTTTAGCACATTTATATGAGTTTAAATAAAAACAAATACATCTCTATTGACTGTAGTTACTATGCTCAGTTTCATGTAATGTAAGTGCTTCAAATAAAAATAGATTGGTTAGAGGGAGGGTGTATCAGTTCCAATAATGATGCAGCCAGTTTCTGTAGCGCATGTGTTTCAGTTAATGTTCCCTCAGCTTGCAGAAGGGGAAGCACATTGCTTCATGGACCTTTTAGGCTCCATTTTTTCTGACTAAACGCTCCAAGTAGGTGTGAATGTTTATTAGTGTTATGAAATGCATCTGGCAGGCAAAATCTAGACTTCACAGAAGAGACCAGAGTGTAATTGCTGAGAATGGGCCAGACTGGGCAGGAAGTGCAGATTCTGTGGTGTGCAAGCCCAGCACCGCATATACAACCAAATGTATATGCAGCTCTTACTCCATGCTTGCCACCAGGCTAGGATGGACCCAGGACCGAATACTTATAATTACCTGTTTGTGCCTGTCTCCCAAATGAGGTTATGGCTCATGAAAGGGAGAGCATCTCTCTCTGTTATTATCATAACCAATTCCCTAGTTAGGGTAAATGCATTGGCCTTGCCATTGGATCATCTGAATTCAAATCCTAGCCCCATCATTTAAATAGTAAGCAAACGTTCATGGAGCACTGACTGTATACCAGAACTGTTCTTGGTGCCAAGGCATGGAGCAAAGTGTCTGGCTTTCTGAAGCTTAAATTCTAGGTTTGGAGGGGTTGACCCCAAGCAAGCCATACTTCTTGAGTAGCAGAGTCTTCACCAGTAAGATGGAGATAATAGGACCTGCTTCATGAGGTTGTCGTGAAAATTAAATGAGAAAATTCATCTAATGCACAGGGCCCGGCACACAGGAAGGACTCAATGTCAGCTGCTATCATGATCATTGCCAGTTTTCCTATTGGACACCTCTTACATGCCACTTCAGATCCTCTGGCCTCACCTCATTCCAGCCACTGCTGCAGCAAGCAATTCAGTGTGCCCACTGACCGGTTCACATAGGTACAACTGACAGCCTGGCCCCATGTGTTGTGGGAGAGACCCAGTAGGAGATAATTGAATCATGGGGGTGGTTCCCCCCATACTGTTCTCATGGTAGTGTGATAGTGAACGAGTCTCAAGAGAGACCTATCTGATGCTAAGGGGTTTCCCCTTTCACTTGGCTCTCATTCTCTTTTGTCTGCTGCCATGTAATACTTGCCTTTCACCTTCTGCCATGATTGTGAGGCTTTCCCAGCCACGTGGAATTGTGACTCCATTGTAAATCACCCAGTCTTGGATATATCTTTATCAGCCCATGAAAATTGGCTGATACAGTAAATTGGAACCAGTAGACTGGGATGCTACTGTAAAGATACCGAAAAATGTGGAAGCGACTTTGGAACTGGGTGACAGGAAGAGGTTGGAATAGTTTGGAGGGCTCAGAAGAAGACAAGAAGATGTGAGAAAGTTTGGAACTCCCTAGAGACTTGTTGAATGGCTTTGACCAAGATGCTGACAGTGATACAGACAAAAAAGTCCAGGCTGAGGTGGTCTCACACGGAGATGAGGAACTTGTTGGGAACTGGAGCAAAGGTGACTCTTGCTGTGCTTCAGCAAAGAGACTGGTGGCATTTTGCCCCTGCCTTAGAGATCTGTGGAACTATGAACTTGAGAGAGATGATTTGGGGGATCTGGCAGAAGAAATTTCTAAGCAACAAAGCATTCAAGAGGCAGCAGAGCATAAAAGTTTGGAAAACTCGCAGCCTGATGATGCAATAAAATAAAAAAACTCCATTTTCTGGGGAGAAATTTAAACCAGCTGCAGAAATTTGCACAAGTAACAAGGAGCCCAATGTTAATCACCAAGACAATAGAGAAAATGTCTCCAGGGCACTTCAGAGACCTTCACTGCAGCCCCTCCCATCACAGGCCCAGAGGCTTAAAAGGAAAAATGGCTCCAGAGTCCTTGTTCTGTGTAGCCTAGGGAGCTGGTATCCTTCATCCCAACTGCTCCAGCCATGGCTAAAAGGGGCCAAGGGATAGCTTAGGCCATGGCTTCAGAGAGTACAAGCCCCAAACTTTGGCAGCTTCCATGTATGTACCATTGAGCCTCCAAGTACACAGAAGTTGAGAATTAAGGTTTGGGAACTTCTACCTAGATTTCAGAGGATGTATGGAAATGCCTGGATGTCCAGGCAGTGGTGTGCTGCAGGGCAGAGCCCTCATGGAGAACCTCTGCTAGGGCAATGTGGAAAGGAAATGTGGGATGGGAACACACACACAGAATCCCTACTGGGGCACTGCCTAATGGAGCTGTGAGGAGTGGGCCAACATCCTCCACACCCCAGAATGGTAGATCCACCGACAGCTTGCACTGTGCACCTGGATAAACTGCAGACGTTCAACACCAGCCCACGAAAGCAGCCAGCAGGGAGGCTATGCCCTGCAAAACCACAGAGGTGGAGCTGCCCAAGACCATGGGAACCCACATGTTGCATCAGCATGACCTGGATGTGAGACATGGTGTAAACAGAAATAATTTGGGAGCTTTAAGATTTGACTTCTCCACTGGATTTCAGATTTGCACGGGGCCTATAGCCCCCTCATCTTGGCCAATTTCTCCCATTTGGAAAAGCTGTATTTACCCAATGCCTCTACCCGCGTTGTATCTAGGAAGTAACTAACTTGCTTTTGATTTTACAGACTCATAGGCAGAAGGAACTTGCCTTGTCTCAGATGAGACTTTGGACTGTAGGCCTTTGAGTTAATGCTGAAATACTTTGGGAGACTATTGGGAAGACATGATTGGTTCTGAAATGTGACGACGTGAGATTTGGGAGGGGCTGCTGGTGGAATGATAGGGTTTGGCTGCGTACCCACCCAAATCTCATCTTGAATTGTAGCTCCCATAATTCCTACAATTCTTGAATTGTAGCTCCCATGTGTTGTAGGAGGGACCCAGTCGGAATTGATTGAATCCTGGGGCAGTTTCCCCCATACTGTTCTCATGGTAGTGAATAAGTCTCATGAGATCTGATGGTTTGAGAAGAGGTTTCCCCTTTCATCTGTGTCTCATTCCTCTTTGTCTGCCACCAAGTATGATGTGCCTTTTGCCTTCTGCCATGACTGTCAGGCCTTTCCAGCCACATGGAACTGTGAGTCCATTAAACTGCGTTTTCTTTATAAATTACCCAGTCTCGGGTATGTCTTTATCAGCAGTGTAGAAACAAACTAATACAGTGTCTATGCAACCTGAAACTATGGTGGAGTTAGCATAGCAGGGAAAACCTTTAATAACTGTGTTGTGGTTGAACTGCATCCCTCAAAAAGATATGTTGACATGCTAACCCCTATGTTTATGAATGTGATGTTATTTGGAAACAAGATCTTTGCATGTGTACTCAAGTGAGGATGAGGCTATACTTGATTAGGATGATTCCTAAGTCCAATGACTAGTTTCCTTTTAAGAAAGGGATTTGGGGAGTTGGAGAGAGATAGCATGGGAAGACAAGGCAGATATAGGTGAAGGGGAGGAAGGCAGCAAATCACACTGCCATGTGTGTACCTATGCAACAATCTTGCATGTTCTTCACATGTACCCCAAAACCTAAAATGCAATTTAAAAAAAGGGATTTAGGGACACACAGACACAAAGGAAAGGTAGCCAAGTGGAGACAGAGACAGAAGTGACAGTAATGCAGCTATGAGCCAATGAATGCCAAGGGTTTCCAGCAGCCACTAGGAGCTAGGAAGAGGCAAGGAAGGACCCTCCCCTAAAGCCTGCAGGGGGAGCATCACCCTGCTGACAGCTCAGTCTCGGACTTCTGCCCTTCACAGCTATAAGATAATAAATGTCTGCTGTTTTACACCACCCAGTTTACAGTAATTTCTTGTAGCAGCCTTAGGAAGCTAATACAGGTGATGGATAGAAGTGGGTAGATAGATGCTTCTTCCTCACCCACCTGGGACAGGTGGTCTAAGAACATGTTTCGTATGGCTTCTCAGCTGTCCCAAGGGATCTATCACCCAGTCACCCACAGCTGTAGCCAACACAATAGTTCATCTTTGTTTTGGTTCCCCCTTCCCCCTTGATTTGTTCTTCCTGCCCCTCACCCCTGCCCTGTGGGCTCACTCCCCAATAAGTCATTTGTCTCAGTTTCTGCTTTCTGGGAAACTCAGGTATAGGGTCCTCCAGTTTCCCAGCCTTTTTCACTAATACAGGGTGCCATGACCTCTGTGTTACCTGGCCAGTGGCACATTTCCCCCTGCAGGCTTGAAGCCCAGCCAGGATCTTGAACATTCCCAGACACTGAAAGAGGTGTTTAGGTTGTTTCCCAAGACACTGAAAGAAACTAGCCCTGGCCCTGAGCCAAAATCCTGAAACCTGCAGATAAACACCATGCCTGACCCCCTGGTTGCAGACATACCTAAGTAGATCATCCCTTTCGCTTGCTGACTGTTGCAAAAACTTCTGCGAGCACTAACTTCGAAGCACCAAGCTCTGTAGGGGGGAGATCCCATAAGTGCCAAGGCAGGAGCCAAAAGCTTCAGCCTATTTCCATATAAATAATGAAGAAGAAAGTAACTAGAAATACAACCGTAGTAGTTATTAGTTATTCATACGTGATCTTAGTTATTCATAGGTGATCTTAATTCTTTTACTAATGCCTCTGATGTCAGAAGTGTGAACCTGGAGCAACATTGTGAAATGAATGACTCTAAGGCAAGACGCTTTAAGCCCTCTGTTATGCCTGCATAAGGGCTGCTGGAGGGCACCTTGGCTGAGCACCAGCGCGAGCACTGGGAAAGCACCCGCTGTTTAGCCAGCTAGGGAGGGAGATGTCCAAAATAGCTGAGATGTCTCCTTCCTCGGAGAAGTTAAGAGAAAACTCCGCTTCTCCAAGCTCTTGCGGCAAGCCTGACGGCTGTCAGATAAACCCACAAACATCCGGGGGCTTAATTGTCTCTATGTGATGCTGCGTTTCAGTGGTCGCGTTTCACTGGTCACGTTTCATGTCAATCTCGTGATCCACTTCTGCACGTGGTTCCTTTTTTCTTGTAGGAATTAATCAGTAAAAGTAACATAAATCTTAATGTCTTTGTGACAAGTATGGAAAAAGAACTGACGCATTATGCCCCTCACCTCATCTCAGCTATGGAAAATTCCTGAGCCCCCACCTGCATGACACAGGATGTCCTTGACCCTATCACCGCCACGCCCTTTCTTCCCTGCCTCCAGTTGCTGACTACTGAGGCCATACCCTACCTACCCTGCCCCCAGCTTTGTACTCAATAAAAGTCAGAGCATCTAGGCATTTGGGGCCACTGCTGGACTCTGAGCTTTGGTTGGCAGTGGACTCCTGGGCCCAAACTCTCTTTTCTCTATCTCTGTGTCTTGTGTCTTTTATTTCTACAATTTCTCATCGCCACACCAGCAGGGAAGGGCTCACAGAACCCTGTAGGGCTGGACCCTACAAAATTCCTCTAACAAATGCTTTGGACTGATCACTCCAGTGTTTAGTGCTTCTGTTTTTGGAATCCCAACCAGCCCCATCTCAGGACACTTTGGGGCAGCCCCTTGCAGGAATACTACTTTTGTGGCAACTCCAGTCACAGGTTCTTCCAGATAGGATATCAGGTTAAAACAGCTTTTACCTGGCACATAGTTGACATTTGATAAATATTTATTGGCTGATTGAATAAATGAATGGAGATATGATGATGACCCAATCCCACCTTCAAGAAGCTTTCAATCAAATTGTTAATAAACACAATATAAAGAATAAGTTATAGGGGCATTTGAAATTCCTAGCTACCTGGCTCAGCATACAGGGTAAAGTGGAACAGCAATTTCTAAAATTTCAGTGGTTTTGATCCCTGCCTTATCCACCAACGTATCGGTTAGGGTTTTTAACCCCAAACAACACAATCCCACTCTGATTTAAGAAGTAAAGAAACTTATTAAAGCGGTAGATGGTGGCTCACACCCACAATCTCAGCACTTTGGGAAGCCAAGGTAGGTGGATAGCTTGAGGCCAGGAGTTCAAGACCAGTCTGGGCAACATAGAAAGACCCCCCTACCTCTACAAAAAATACAAAAATTAGGTAGGCCTGGTGGTGCATACCTGTGGCCCTAGCTACTCTTAAGACTAGGATGGGAGGATCACTTTGAGCCCAGGAGTTCAAGGCTATAGTGAGGAGCCATGATTACACCACTATACTCCTGCCTGGGCGACAGAGCAAGACTCTGTCTCAAAAAAAAAAAAAAAAAAAAAAAAAAGACTAAGGATTACATAGAATTTCCAAGAGGGCAGAAGAACAATATCTAATCACTTCATAAGGATATATCTGGGAAATACGAAGCCAGGAGAAAAAATTAACAGCCACCAATCAGATTCTTCTGTGTGAATAAACTAGTTCCTGGCTGTAATCTGGGAAATTCAAGAAATACATAAAGCAGCTTTGGCCTTGGGGAGATCTCCCTAATCCACAGACCAATCTGTAACTGAGCCAAGTACAGAGAATAGAGCCAATTGAACCTCACCTGCCCCTCCGCCCTGTATTAAAACTCCAGCCCTTTAGGGAAAACTGATTAGTATCTCTTTTCCAAATCCTTCAGATGTTATTAAAATTTCTGGAGCCTGCCTGTTTGGGAAGTAGCTAAGGCAGAATTTCAGCTCAGGATCTGGGTCCCTGATGCTCAAAGTCTGGTTTATGGACAGGAAGTGGCCACAATACCAGAAGCTTCTTACAAATGAAGAATTTGGGGCTCCACCCAGACCAGCTGAGCCACAATTCAAAGGTTAACAAGCTGCCCAGGTGACCTCTAGGCACAGAACTTTGGGATGCTCTGGTCTGTTGCTCTTGCCTTAATTTCAGTGGTTCCCAAGTCTGGCTAATTCTTGGAATCCACTAGACAATGTTATTAAAGTAAAGATTCCCAAGCCCCACTGCAGATAAAATTATTTTTTTCTTTTTTTTTTTTTTTGCACTCTTGTCACCCAGGCTGGAGTGCAATGGTGCAATCTTGGCTCACTGCAACTTCGCCTCCCAGATTCAAGTGATTTCCCGTCTCAGCCTCCCAAGTAGCTGGGATTACAGGCACCCATCACCATGCCCGGCTAATTTTTGTATTTTTCGTTGAGACAGAGTTTCACCATGTTGGCCAGGCTGATCTCGAACTCATGACCTCAAGTGATCCACCTGCCTTGACCTCCCAAAGTGCTGGGATTACAGGCGTGAGCCACCGCACCTGGCCAGATGAAATTATTTAACAGGCTTGGGTAGTGGAGTAGGACCCAGGCATCTGTATTTTCATGTTTAAATTCTTTGGTGGTTCTTGTGATCAGCTAGGTTTGGGAATTGCCACCCTAGGGTATGTAACTCTTGTCCTCCAGTAACCACCCTCCCAGTTAGCACTACGGCAAACTCAGGAATCCTAGAAGACCAGACTCCAAGGACAATGGCTAAGCACCCCAGAAACCTGACAAACATGTAGACTCTGAGCCTCACCCCCAGAGCCTGGCTGGGAAGGTCTGGGCGAGCTACCTAGGACTTCAGGAAGCCCCAGTACTCTTACTAAGGGGGATACCACCCCACACAAACATATGAAAAGCCATCTGCATCCCACATTAAATATAAATGATATGTAACTATGTGAGAGTGAATTGATTTGTGGTTGATGAGTTGACATAGTTATATTTTCTAGACATTTAATTAAACATTTATTAATGTTGATTTTTCAACTTTCTTTCTGTTTACTATGGCCAGTAGTTTACTTTTCCTCAATGATAGCTGTTTCTTCCAGCCCCTGAAGAGCTAGTTTATAAGCTCTTCCACCCGCCACTAGGTCTAACATATTCAATGGGTAAGATGGCGGTCAGCCTGGGGCGGGTTGTGGACTTTGCTTTAAAAAGCAAGAGCCCCCAAGGTAGGCCTGGTGAGGTGGTTCTCATGCCATTGGCCTTCAGAGAAATGAGGGTGGATCTCTGGGGCAAGCCTGAGGTAGAACTGGCAGGCTGGATGGAGAGCCCTCTGGGCTGGGAGCTCTAGAGCTCCGCTGACCGGCAGGAACACCCCGTGATTCCAGAGAAGCCCTCTGAGCAGGGCACATTACCCATGAGGATCACCTAATACAAAGGCGGTGCTGTGTAGGGAATGCTGCAAGAGCCTGTACCATCGGCATTGCTCAGACTATGCCCCTCGGGCCACGGGCTGGCCTCGCACCAAAACCAATAGCAGGATTTGAAAGGGTCCAAAGAGCATTAAAAAAAAAACATAAGCAGCTAGGAAGTGGATGGTCAGAGGAAACGAGGTTATTTATTTTGGAAAAGAGGGGGCCAGATGACCCATGATGATCTCCTAACCAGTAGTGAATGATCACATGGACAGGAGGCCTCTCGCCTGAGCCTGGGCATCCGGTCTTGGAGGGGCTCCTAACGGGACAGGCCTGCCAGAGCCTCTCTGGGAGGTCTGAGGATCTTCCTGGGGATCTCGCCATCCAAGGACACCCAGGGCCAGACCTCAGGGATGAATCTAGTCAGGCTCTCAGACCTATTCCCAGCCGTTTTTCAGAGGAACCAGGTCTCGAGGCTGAAGGGTAGGGGGATGCCGTACATAAAAAGTGAAAAGAAGGACCTCAAGGGAAAAACTATGTGGGCAAGGCAGATGCAGAGCTGTGTGAGGACACCACCTCCCTGCAGAGAGTGACCCTCAAAATACACTAAAAGAAGTTATCTGCCCTGACCCTCACCCCCAGCAATCGATGCTTCACCACAGACACAGAGGGCTATAGGGGTTCGGTCAGGTTGGCTGGAGAAATAAACAACCAAATTGAATACTGTGGATCAATGCAATCTAGCTGCCTTTCAGAGATAGCTTGTTCCATTTCCTCGATTTCCCTCTTTGCTGCAGGGGTTAAATATCTGAGAGAATCCAGGGAGAATTGCCCTTTAAGATAGAAAACAGGTTTTACAGCTTATGAGTAGGAATGCCCAAAGAGGAGCAAAGTCAATTAATATCACCTAAGAATTTCTGAGAATCATTTAAGGTTCAGTCAGGATGGTGGGAGAAATTGTAATACAGACACAAACCTTCTTGGAAGGTTGGAAGGTTTGTGCCTATGTTATAATTTCTCCCACCATCCTGACCAAACCCCTACAGAGGGCAACCTTCATAGCTCAAAGCATTCAGAGACAGGACAGATGGGCCTGGTGAGAGATGATGGGGAGGGCGGTGGTGTGTGCTAAGAAACAGCACGGAGCCTGGTGAGAGAAGGAGCCCCCTCAGCAGGCTCTGGGAACACAGAGTGATGGGCTGCTGAGCAGCTCAGGTGTGATCACACAAGACCCCCTGCCCCCAGACACTCCCAGCAGGCTCAGGGATGGAGGGACTTTGCAGGGTTGAGGTTCCAGGTAAGTAGGTAAAGTCAGAAGCCAGGGAAACAGGTCGTTGTTGTCCACGTGACCCATTCACACTCTCATATTGGTAAGGCCTGGGAAATAGGTCGCTGGGGTGAACAGTGAGTGGTGATGGCCAGATGGCCAGATCAAACAGGGAGCTTAATGGCACTGACCTTGATTCTGCCCCAAATGGTAGATGCTTGGGATCCTGCAAAGAGCTCAGTCACAGAGTCCATAGATGTGAACAAAACCAAGAGAAAGGAAGCAACTAACCTACTCAGTGACAGCTACGGACACAGGCTGGGTGATTTACGTTCATTAACTCAGCCTCCAAAGGCAGGCATTGTTATCCCCATTCTCAGACAAGCAAACAAGGGCAGAGAGATTCATCTCTCACTCAAGGTCACTTAGCCAGTACACAAAGGAGCTTGTATTTGAGCCCACTTCTGGCTTATATTTGAGCCCACCAGAGCATAAGTTCCTAACGTCTGTGCTATCCGTGCAGCTATCTGTGCTATCCGGAGACAGAGCTAATAAAAGGGATGGAAGTGGGGCCAGCTGTGAAGATCTGGGCTCTGAGGCTCTGAAGAACCACATCCAGAAAGCCTTCATAACAGGCTAACATGAGAAACCCAGTCTGTCACATTGCTGATGCTGAGTGGTTCAGAGACCAGGAGACAAGCTCATTCTACACTCCATTTTCTACCTACAGCCTGATGAGCTTAAGGCATCATTGCCCACCTCCCACTGCTTAGACCCTGCCCTGGGACTCAGTAGCCCTAATGTCCAATGGGTCAGCTGTGCCAGCTGCCCAGAGGGTAAAAGGAAAGGCCCCCAATGACACCAGATCCCTGCTTCCCACTCTGCACCACCCTGCAACGCACCCCACCCTCAAGCAACACACACACACACACATAACCCGTGGCCCCACATTTGGCTCCTGAAGTCACTCTGGTTCCAGGACTGCAGGGCCCTGCAGCTGTGGGAGCAGATGTTCCCCTCGCACATGGCTGGACTTGGATCTCAGCAGGGATAGACAAGCCTCATTGACCAGGGTGGATGGGCAGCTGCAGAGAATGAGAAGCAGACACCGGCTCCCACCCCCACCCCATCTCCATCTGTAGCATAGTGGCCACCCACCTTCTGAGGCCAGGGAGAGGAAGGACACCTGAGACAGCTGAACATGACCACGCTCCGCCCTCCCCACCACTGCTGCTGGGATAAGCACCCAGGCCAGGCCACCGCAGAAACCGCAGAAACCGCAGCCACTAGCCCAGAACCTTGCACACCCCTCGAGTTTCTCTCCCCTCCCTGTCCCCTCACCAACACCTTCGAGTGCTTATTCTGCTGTGACAAAATGACCCTTCTGTTGCTGCACTGTCATTACTATTGTATGCATTTCTAATTACTGTCCAAAAAAGCCCTGAGCCTGTTACAGAAAAGGCATGGGGAATGATGTGTCAGAATGTGCAGTGACTGTTCCTGGATGTGAGGACTTCACCGGATTTTCACTTTCTTTCTTTCTCTCTGTAATTTATTTTCCCCGTGTTGCTTGTATGCTTTCTTATTTATTTAAAGCTAATCCGCATGTCACAGCCCTGGGATCCCTTTTTATGTTGAGAATGAGGTCCTCTGTGTAGGTCACTCACAATGACAAGCTCCACGTGCCACTGATTACCTAGGAACAGGACACACCCTCGGCCCTGAAACAGGACTTTATCAGAAAGCCCTAGAAGAGCATGGGGAGTAAGAGATACTCAGACCAATGGAGACAAGCTGGCTGAGGTAGGGTCAGAAATCCACATGTGGTAAACTGGATGCATTTATGTCTTAGACTGTAGTATGCATTTTTCTCTTTGGTTTCCCCTAAATTCTCGATGTATTTTGAGTTTCTACATCTTTTGGCTGCACTAAAATGGACTAAGGAAAAAGAGCTTTACCTGCACTGGGGCCTGATCTTTAAAATGGGAAAGAGCACTTCCAGGTAATGACTGTTTCAGTGACATGGTCATCGGAGGTGAGGGTCCCTCCCGCAAAGGCCACTGAAATTCAGAGAGGAAAGAGCCCTTGAGTCACGTCATCCTTCCCTGCCTGCAAAACTGTCCTGAGAATGCTGAAAGGTTTGCTTCTGTTGTAAGGATTATTAAGCTGAGAGAATTTTAATAAAAAGCCTGATTCATTCATTTGGCCACACACACACAGGAGCATCATTCACCCCAGCTAATCGCTATGTCCCTTGGAGATACTCCTCACCACCACAAAGCTGGGGGCCCCATTGCACTCCTCCAAGTGGTTGTCTCTGTGAATGTCACCCCTTTGAGTGACACAGACCAGAGGCCAGCAATCTACAGACTGTGGGCCAAATCCAGCCTACCACCTGTTTTTGTAAATAAAGTTTTATTGGAACAAAGCCATGTCCACTCATTTAGGAATTGTCTATGGCTGCTTTCATGCTACAACAGCAGAACTGAGTAGTTGTGACAGGGACTGTATGATCCACAAAGCCAAAAATGCTATCTGGCCCCTTTACATGTTTGCTACCTCCTACCACAGACCAGGATGTGAATGGTGCCCCTCAAGTTGTGCAATGAGTAGCCTGAAAAGGAGATTAGAGACAGGGGATACCCAGGACAGAAGCAGGACTGAGATGGGCAGACATAGCTCAGGACCCAGAGAACTCTCCTGGCTCATCTGTCCCCATTCTCAGCACACTCCTCAGGGCCACCAAAAGGCAGTGATCTTGGCAGAGAACTGAGGACTCTGGAGTGTGGTGTCGGGTAGACTTGGGAATTACACAGCAAGTGTCTGATTATCTTTCCTTATTTGCAAAATGGTATTGATTATAGAATCTCTCTAACAGGAATGTTGTGAGAATCAAATTAGGAAACATTAAGTGGCATGTTCAGCATTGTACCTGCCACGTAGTAAGCATTCGGCAGATGTTAGGAGCAGTCATGGTGGCGGTATCCACCAGAGCACTGTCCTTAGCCTACACTGCCTCACTCTAGTGAAAGCAGCCATTCGCTTACTACTCTGACAAGATCACGGGAATGAAAGATAGGGCCCAGCTGGGTGAGGTAGCTCATGCCTGTAATCCCAGCACTTTGGGAGGCTGAGGCAGGTAGATCACAAGGTCAGGAGATTGAGATGATCCTGACCAACATGATGAAACCCCATCTCTTCTAAAATACAAAAAAAATTAGCTAGGCATGGTGGCAGGCAACTGTAGTCCCAGCTACTCAGGAGGCTGAGGCAGGGGAATCACTTGAACCTGGAAGGCGGAGGTTGCAGTGGGCAGAGATTGTGTCACTGTGCTCTAGCCTGGGTGACAGAGCAAGGCTCTGTCTCAAAAAAAAAAAAAAAAAAAAAAAGAAGAAGAAGAAAGAAGAAGATAGGACCCCAGAAGGGCTCTGCTCATAGCCCACACCTGGATACCATGATGGCATTGGAAGGAAGCCTCCTTTGGCTACACAACCCATTAATTCTCTGGAATGATTTCAGTAAGTGATTTTCTCAGTAGTATTGATCAGGTCCCCTAATTGAACAGCACACATTCATGTACACACATATACAAAACCAAATAGAGAGACTTAGGACATCTCCAAATTCTTTACACAGTAAAAAGGGAGGGATATGATGGAGGGGCCAGAAGTAACCACAGTTTGCTATTTCTTGATGTCTTCCATATCATTAAATTCGGCCCTAGATTGCTGGGTTTTTCAACTGAGTGCATTTTGTGGACTGATCTATGCAGGGATATTGAAGACACCCTAAGTCACAAATGTGCAGACCTCCTCATTCTATAGACTCTAATAAAGCTTCTAATGTGGATAACCCCAAAGGAGGAGAGAGACTCCCCTACAGAAGAGGCAGGCAGGCAAAACAGGATGGAACTGGAGACCTGGTGCTGGAGACCCCTAATCAAAGAAATTCTAAAATAATTTTCCTTTCCATGAAATGCTTTGCACAGTCAGCCACTTTTCTGCAAACTCCCCCTTTCTTCAATATTGTCTTAATTTTACTCAAGTAGCTGCTAATACATTTTCAACATCTGTTAATCTCCCTTTTTAAAAGCAGGTTATTGGCTAGCCTGGGAATTACTGTAGTCCTAGCTGAGGATCAGGAACAGAACTCTGATACTACATTTTATCCGATCCGAGAAACTTCTAGTTGAAACAGTTACCACTGGTTTAATAACAGTTCTTGAGGGAAGAGGAGAGGAAACCACTATATCTAAAATGTACATATTGAATTTAAGACATAACAAGATTCAAATATATTATAATGTGGGGGGTAGTGTAGGGGGTGGATCTTAGAATAGAGGAGAACAATTTTTAAATTCTACCAACAACAATAGCTACCATTTATTGAGCAACTACTATGTTCCAGGGATTGTGCTAGGGGTTTTCTCTGGGTTTTCTTACTGAATTCCCATGCCATGGTAAAGAAGATATTGTTACCTCATTTTACAGATACAGAAACTAAAACTCGAGGAGCCTTAAAACCTAGACAGCTGAGCCCAAAGTAACCAAATTCAGAGCAGCAGAGCTCCAAGAGTTTTCATCTCTTACCATTCCAAGAACGGAGCACCAGGGTCCCACCAGAGACCTCAACCAGAAACCAATTCCCTGAAGTGAGACTAGCCCAGGAGGAGTGGGGAAAGCCCAATCCCTTCCTCCAGTAGGAGGCCACAGAGTGAGGCTGCTTGCTGGGCCTGTGGGAACTAACGCTGAGCAGCTCCTCCCCCTAAGCACTCCAAAGTTCCACTATTTAATAAAACGCTTATGATGATTCTTAAAATGAGGATGAAGAAGGATTGGAGGAAGCAAGTATCAACAAAGCACAATAAGACTGTTGGGAGTGTCATGGCTCCCTCCTCTATCTATCAAAATGGCAGGCCACGCCCCTCTCCAACGCCACGCCCCTCTCCAACACTACCCTTAAATAACAACCCTCCACTACTTCTGCCACCTCCACCCAAGACCATCCTTTTTCCCTCTGCAAGCTCCCTGCTGGTCACTCAGCTTTTTCCAATGCCACCTCCTTCATAGTCCTCAAGACCTAGGGCAAGTCCAGCTGGAAATTGGCTTCAGTTGGTCCCCTACTGCAGATAATCAAGAAATCCGACAGTCCAGTCACAGGCAGGCAGAGAAGAGATCGATTCCAGCCCTGCCAATGTCCCCAGCTTCTCATCTGCACAACCTGAAGGTAGTGTCCCAGATGCAGACCTGTGGCAAGCAGGGCGAGGACAGTGCTCCAAAGAGGCTTAAAGCTGCCTCCTGTGTAACTGATACAGAACTCCCTGGGGCTTACTCTGTCCTTGAATTGATTGCCTCTCCCTCCCGTGAAAGCCCAAAGAAGGGGAGGCCTGGGAGTGGGTAGGAAGTTCCCACTGTCTCTTAACCCCATGATAGTAGACATCCTCATCTCCATTTCCCAGATAAGGAGGAAGTACACAGTAAGTGGCAGGCTTAGGCTTGCATCCAGTTCTGCCCAGCTCCCAGCCTCTTCCAGTTTAGTTTAAGTAAACATTGCTTGCCAAGCACCTACTATATGCCTGCTGTGCACTAAGCCCTGGGCAGAGAGCTGTGGGAGCACAGAAATGAACCAATATGGTAGCTTTCACTGAGAAACATCAGTCCATGACTCCATGAGTGTCCACATCTCTCTGCACAGGTAGAATCACCTGGATAGGATTTTTTTTTTTAAAGGATTTTGGGTGTGCATTCAGGAGATTCTATTTCTGTAGGTTTAGGGAGAAACCCAAGAAATCTTTACTTTTTAAAGACTCCTCAAGATGGAAGCAGATAGGCCAAGGGGGAATTTCTTTCTGTTCTTATTAATATATACAAACATTTTTAAATATGAGATTTGTATGCTTTTAAATATGAGATTATATGAGTGACATTTACCTTGAACAGAAGGTGGGGGGTCAATAGGTATCAAATTAACATTTTTCTAATTAAGTGAAGTCTTCCCCTGGCAATTCCAAAAGTGTGGGTAGGTTTGAGAACTCAACACGTCACAGGGCTGCCTCATATTTCTTTGGAGTCAATGCACACTTTGAGAAGCATAGTGGTAGAGTAGGGAGTGATGCATCTGACAAGTCCATTCACACTAAGATTTTAGAGGCTTAATATTAATAGTACACCACTCTCCAAAGGTGCTACCATTTTAGACTAGGACGTCATGGAGACAGCACTGTTTACCCTCAAAAGACTAAATCCCTAGTGGTAAAATATAGTCTCCTGCAGAGTTGTTTTGAGGCAGGAGAGTCTCCTGACTTCTTCAAATCACATAGCAGCTGTATGCAAGAAAGAATCAGGGCCTAAATGAGTTCCATAAGGACTTGTTCAGAGCTGGGGAGGGATTTGGAGGGAGGGGCCGGATGCTTCCTCACCGACACAGGATACTGAGATGCAGGGAGAGTAAGCCCTAGTGATTTATCGGCCAACCACCTGCTGGGCTGCCTGTGCCAGCAAGCCAGCTCAGGGCAGCCTGAACAGAAATACTTACTCTTCCTCAAATCAACCATCCAAGCCCAGGGCCCTCCACCAGGAGAAGGATGCCACAGAGGGGCAGGACAACTGCTATTCTGAAACACTGGAAGAGATTTTACCTGGAAGAAGGAGTCAGTTATCTGTGGAAGACCAGGGTTAGTATCATTGCAAGGAAAATGTTTTAATAGCCACAGCGCACAAAGATAGAACTGGCTTTCTAGGTAGACACCACGTTCCCCATCACCAAAGAAATTCAAGCAAGGACGACTTGACAACTGGAGAGAGTGTAAGCTCCAGGTAGGACACTGTTTTAAAAACTGCAATGTTTGGACTTAATATTGCATCACAAAATTAATTTGGTGAACTGTGGGTCAGCCTATGAAGTAGAATAGAAAGTATATGCATAGTTACGGTAAGTATTGCCCTTATGTTCTGAGGGTTCCCAGTGGATATGAGACAAGCTTTTTGTAATTTGATCAACGAGTCTGAGCATCTAGATTGCACCTGGTTTAAAACTGAGACCTCGAGTTTACAAAGAAGCCAATTCACTCTTGCTCTCAGGGAATCTATGATCTGGCTGGGAAGAGACAAACACATACATCAAGTCTGAAGGCAAAATAAGGAGAGAGTGAATACGAAACCATACCCTACCAGAGTGAACAAGAAAACCTAGCAAGAGTGAGCCCAGATGACAGGTAACACCTATCTATGTGCCATGCACCAGGCACTGTTCTAAGCATTTCATGTATTAACTCATTTAATCCTCAAAGCAACCCTAGAAGGATGTGCATTGGACAAAGAAATTGGGTCCCAGAAATGTTTAGTGACTTGCCCAAGTCACACAGCTAGCAAGTGCTAGATCTAAGATTAAACCCGACTAGTATGACTCCAAAGCAGCAGTGTGCTGGTAAATGCTTAACAACTGTCTTTCCAGGGGATGGAACCCTACTGCATTTGCCAGGCCCCATAATGTAAATATTTTCCCCATGACCGATTTCAAGCTCCCAATGAGATTTCTCTGAGCACGGAATTGGGAGAAGATGGGAAATAGCACAACATCAGATATTATTTCCACCATGCAGGTACAACACACATAAATCACTTCAAGAGCACAGATAATAGTAAAATGTAGTCAAATAATTCAGAAATAAGTTTTGAATACTTATTATTCTTGTGTTTAGTATAATTTATCTGTACCTTATAGAATTTAAGTTTTAATAGCAACTTTAATAATCAGCTCCCAACATCGCCAAAAATTTGGAAATTGACTCTCATGAGCTGGTGCATGCTGAATCCAGCACACTGCTGATCTGTTGCTACATCACATAAGACCAAGAGATGGAAGAAGACACAACGACTATTTTGAAATACTTGCTTTGTAAAACTTTTGTAAGATGTAGTTATATGATAAATAGATGACTGATAAATGATAGAGACAGACATCTATATTTGTGTGTATATACATATGTATGAATAATGTAACACATACATACTGGTTCATAATGTAAGATATATTTCTTACTGTGGGTCATTATCAAAGAAGGTTGCAAAGTATTACAATAAAGGACAAGGTACCTTCTAATCGTGACACTCTATAATTCCATAATATCTCATTAGCTAACAGTGGATAGGTACATCCTGTCTCCCCTTAGGGGCAGAACAGAGACTGTGACTGCTCATTATATACATATCCAGTTCCTGACCCTGCATCTGACTCACCAAATGTCCTTAATGACATCTTCAGTGAAGGGGACAGGGATAGAAATAAACATACAAACTGTTTTTAATCCTGGGGTGGAACGCGACCACGTGCAATTCACCCAGGAAGAATTCAGCTTAAAAGAATGTTTTTCTACAGCATCTCTTTCTCTCTCTCTCTCTCTCTCTCTCTCTCTCTCTCTCTCTCTCTGGAATGTTCCTTCAGATGGAAGAAAGTGTTCCACAAAGCCCACTCTCTCTCTCTCTCTCTCTCTGGAATGTTCCTTCAGATGGCAGGAAATGTTCCACAAAGCCCATCCCAACTGAGAGGTGCTCCACATGAGGACCAGAATTTATGAGTGGAGATGAGGTTGGGAGAACGATTTACAGATGAAGATTAACAAGAGCCTGTGCTGTTTGCCTGGAGCTCTTCAGAGAGGTGGACATGGAAAACCACTGTTCCGGGGAAGAGGGCACACCGATACCCAGTGCTGATACCCAGTGCTGAGCTGAGGGGCAGAAGGAGAGGGTGGCTGGAGGTGGAGATGTAACTGAGAAAGCCTAGGGAAGCCAAGAGGGAGAAGGAAGTAGCTGACACAATGTCAGGTGTTATTTTGTCAAGAAAAGCCACATAAAAAGCCACATGGAAACAAAAGACAACCATGCCCAGGATTTGGCCACATGTCATTATTTCATGTCTGTTTCCCCCTCTGAATTCTAAATTCCATGAGAACCAGGATTCATTGGCTGGTCTGTCCCTGGCACCTCTCCAGAAAGCAATAAATATTTGCCCACTTAATAGAAAGATGAGCTTGTGAAGGTGGTATCTATGAAAACAAGAGGTCCCACTGTTGCTGGGTTTTGGGGTGCAGGGGAGCGCTCAGCTTTCTCCCTGGTGGGCTCTAGGATCTTGGTCTCCACTCACCCAAGAATGGGAAAGGGGACCACACCGGCGCGGTGCGCTCACAAGTAAATATCAGACCCCAACGAGTTTTTGCAGAAAATTATTTATTTAGGCAGAGAAAGAGAAAAAGGAGACAGAAAAAAGATGACAGAGAGAAAGCTTCCACGAGGATTGTGGAAGGCGACCCAAATATGGAATCTGGGAGAGGGAAAGCAGCTTCCACACTTAGTGGAAGGGGACCCCTGAGGGGCAAATCCACCTGGATGTGGGGGACAGGGACTTTTAACCTGGGAGGAATTCCCTCCTTCTCCAAGCCCTTTGACCTATGAAAGGAGTTCCTTTAAGCTTCCGCTGGAGTGATTGACTTTATTTTCCTGTGCCCACGAAAATTTAAACAGAGACCCTTAAGTCTCCCGGATGCAGATGTGGTGGAAGGCAGGTAGGGCCTGTCACTGCAAAGTTCCTGCCCTATAACCTATGCCCCCTTGTGGACCCGGGAAGACAGCACATTCCCTCACCACTGCCTCCCCTAAAAGAGAACTGCCTCCCATTGTGAAAACCATTAACTGAATATAGCCCCCAATAATGCTGGTGCTGGGCCAAAGACTAGAAACCATTTATTCAACATTCAACAAATATTTTGAGATCTAACTATGTCGCAGTCGCTCTTCCAGGTGGCCACGTGTTATTAGCTCAGCCAAAGTGTTGGTGGGATGGCCATGAGCTTCTCCTATAGCTACAAAAATAAATCCAAGTAAGTCTGCCCAAGTACAAAGATGGCTTGTCTCCTAACTTGTCATAGAACTCTGAGTGCAAAAGGGAATGTGTGTTTCACATTTCCCATTCCCAGCTCTCCCACCTGGACCCAGCAAAAGGCTGAATAAGGCAGAAAGCTCTGGCCATTAGGGTAAAGCTCAGTTCAGAATACCCTGCAAAATGGTGATACAGAGCAGACCTAGAAGCAACACACCCCACACTCTACCCTAAGAAAGAAATTTTCGGAGGAGGCTAGGGAGGCAATCTCTGCAGGAGGTGAGAAAAGAGCAGGCACACAGAGCATACTTCCCCAGTCCAGTGCTCAGGAGGCTATGGGACAGGGCTGGATGAAGGCAGACTTGGAAGTCAAAGAAGCCACCACTGATCCCTTGACTTTGTCTCTTACTAACTGAGAAAGTTCCTGAACTTCTCCAAGACTCAGTTCCCTTCCAACAAAATGACTATATCATGGTCTACAATCCAGGGTCATTTTAAAGAGTCATGAATGTAAGTACCAGCACAGTGCCTGACATACAGCAGACACACAATAAACAGTCATTGATACAGATACTGATAAATGGGTGGCAATCACATTCTTTACACCCAGCCTCACCAAAACTAAAGAGCCCTTCCTAGGTGAATTGCTGGCACCCCCTTATGCCCCTTTGAGCCAGCAAACAGGCTCAAAGACACCCTGATGTGCCTTTGTCTGAATCCTGTCCTCACTGCCCCCTGTTCACAGCTCCCTCACCTCTTTGGGCTTCTGCTTGCTTTCTCACGTGTTCTCTGGGAACTCACTTCATGGTGCTGGGAATTTCCTTTTTCTTGCTCCCTCTCCTTTCCTTTTTTTCTGCTCAGACCCTTTCTTCTCACTCCCAGAGTAAACAGAACTCCTTTTCCTGCCTTCCCCTAGTACCTAAAATTATTCCTCATCTTGTTCCATACCCTAGACTCAGTGCAAGAGTGAAACCAGTAAAGAATGGAGGACTATCTAGTTTCATCAGAGTTATTTGCTTTTTAAATGTTCAGCCTACATGCATTAAAAACGAGGGCTCAAACCTTGCCGGTGAGAGGGGAAACCTCTTACAAAGCCAAGGTTGGCTCAGAAAGCTTGGAAATAAGAAGAATTAAAGGGGGGAAAACTTTTCCCATTAAGAATTACCCAGAAGGGGGAATGCTGGGAAGATGGCCGCCTAAGAACAGCTCAGGACTTCAGCTCCCAGTGAAAGTGCAGAGGGTGAGTGGATGCTGCATTTCCAGATGAACTCTTATTGCCCACAGACCAGGAGATACCCAGGCAGAGGGGTCGCCAGCCTCGCAGTCCCAGCCGGTGTGGCTGTTTTGGCCCCTGTGGGGCTGATTCCGCCCGCGCGGCTGCTGTGACCACTCCCTGTTGCTGCGGTTCTCCGTACAAAAGCCACTGGTCTGGGAGCCCTCTTAGCTGGCGAGCAGAGCCTTGAGACGGCAGAGTTGCCCATTCATCTGAAATAGTGAGTCAGGCCAGGAGATTCCTAGGCAAAAAATCCGCCAGGAGCCGGCGCCGCAGTTCGAGCCGACTCCGTGAGTCGCAGCACGGGAGATCCCGGCGCCTTTTCAGCAGGCAAACCGAACGCGGGGTCGTTCAACTTAAAAGAAAAGACTCTGAGTCAGGGAGCCAGGCGATCAGGCTCGGTTGGTCCCACCCCTCCACCCCCAACAACAACGAAAACAAAAACAGTAATTGGAAACCCTCTGGGTTGAGCCCTTCAAACCAAGCACAGCTGAACCGGGACGGTCCGGCTCCGTGGGGGAGGGGTTTCCGCCATTACTGAGACTCTCCACCGCTACGGAGGCAGGCTGACGTTGCCGAGGCAACCTGCCACAACAGAGAGAGTCCCCCATAACAGAGGCGGGGCCACCATTGCCGAGACAGTTCTAACTACACCCATATAAAAAGGACTGCAGGGAAGAGCTCAGGGCAGCTGGGCGGAGCCCACAGCAGCTCAGCAAAGACCCTGTGGGCAGGCAGTGGCTAGGCATGCTGCTAGCTGGGCGGGTCAGACCTGAAAGAAAAATCAAAAAAGGCAGTAGTGCAACGGAAACTCATAAAGCTCCAACTCCCTGGGACAGAGACAGACAACAGGTGGATAAACCCACAAAAATGGGAAGAAACCAGCGCAAAAAGGATGAAAACTCCCGAAACCAGAACACCTCTCCTCCTAAAAGGGATCACAACTCCTCACCAGCAAGGGAACAAGACTGGATGGAGAAGGAGAGTGATGAAATGACAGAATCAGACTTCAGAAGGTGGGTAGTAAGAAACTACAATGAGCTAAAAGAACATATTATAACCCAACGCAAAGAAAATAGGAACCTTGAAAAAAGATTGGACGAACTGCTGACGAGAATGGACAGCATAGAGAGGAGTATAAGTGAATTGATGGAGCTGAAAAATGCAACACGAGAACTTCGTGAAGTATGCACAAGCTTCAACAGCCGAATTGACCAAGCAGAAGAAAGGATATCAAAGGTCGAAGATCAACTCAATGAAATAAAAAGAGAAGGCACGAACAGAGAAAAAAGCACAAAAAGGAATGAACAAAATCTTCAAGAAATGTGGGACTATGTGAAAAGACCTAATCTACGTCTGATAGGTGTACCTGAATGTGATGAAGAGAATGAATCCAAGCTGGAAAATACTCTTCAGGATATTATCCAGGAAAACTTCCCCAACCTAGCAAGGCAGACCAATATTCAAATCCAGGAAATACAGAGAATACCACAAAGATATTCCTCAAGAAGAGCAACCCCAAGGCACATAATCGTCAGATTCTCCAGGGTTGAAATGAAAGAGAAAATGCTAAGGGCAGCCAGAGAGAAAGGTCGGGTTACCCACAAAGGGAAGCCCAATAGACTCACAGCAGATCTCTCAGCAGAAACCCTACAAGCCAGAAGAGATTGGGGGCCAATATTCAACATCCTTAAAGAAAAGAACTTTCAACCCAGAATCTCCTATCTAGCCAAACTAAGCTTCATAAGTGAAGGAAAAATAAAATCCTTTGTGAACAAGCAAGCACTCAGAGATTTCATCACCACCAAACCTGCTCTACAAGAACTCCTGAAAGAGGTCTACACATATAAAGGAACAACCAGTACCAGCCACTCCAAAAACACACCAAATGGTAAAAGAGCATCAACACAATCAAGAATCTGCATCAACTAACCAACAAAACAGCCAGGTAGCATCAAAATGACAGTATCAAATTCACACATAACAATACTATCCCTAAATGTCAATGGACTAAATGCCCCAATCAAAAGACACAGACTGGCAAACTGAATAAAAAGCCAAAACCCATCAGTGTGCTGTATCCAGGAAACCCATCTTATATGCAAGGATACACAAAGGCTCAAAATAAAGGGATGGAGGAAGATCTACCAAGCAAATGGAGAGCAAAAAAAGGCAGGAGTTGCAATTCTCATCTCTGATAAAATAGACTTTAAAGCAACAAAGATCAAAAGAGACAAAGAAGGACATTACATAATGGTAAAAGGATCACTGCAACAAGAAGAGCTAACGATCCTAAATATATACGCACCCAATACAGGAGCACCCAGATACATAAGGCAAGTTCTTAATGACTTACAAAGAGACTTAGACTCCCACATAATAATAGTGGGAGACTTTAACACCCCATTGTCAATATTAGACTGATCATCCAGACAGAAAATCAACAAGGATATCCAGGACCTGAATACAGACCTGGAACAAGCAAACCTAATAGAGATTTACAGAACTCTCCACCCCAAATCCACAGAATATACATTCTTCTCAGCACCACATCACACCTACTCTAAAATTGACCACATAATTGGCAATAAATCACTCCTCAGCAAATGCAAAAGAACAGAAATCATAACAAACAGTCTCTCAGACCACAGTGCAATCGAGTTAGAACTCAGAATGCAGAAACTAACTCAGAACCACACAGCTTCATGGAAACTGAACAGCTTGCTCTTGAATGTTGACTGGATAAACAATGAAATGAAGGCAGAAATAAAGATGTTCTTCGAAACCAATGAGAACGAAGACACAACATACCAGAATCTCTGGGACACATTTAAAGCAGTCTCTAGAGGAAAATATATAGCAATGAGTGCCCACATGAGAAGAAAGGAGAGATCTAAAATTGACACCCTATCATCAAAATTGAAAGAGCTAGAGCAGCAAGATCAAAAAAACTCAAAACCTAGCAGAAGACAGGAAATAACTAAGATCAGAGCAGAACTGAAGGAAATAGAGACACAAAAAACTCTTCAAAAAATCAATAAAGCCAGGAGCTGGTTCTTTGAAAAGATCAACAAAATAAACAGACCACTAGCCAGATTAATAAAAAAGAAAAGAGAGAATAACCAAATTGATGCAATAAAAAACGATAAACGGGATATCACCACAGATTCCACAGAAATCCAAACCATCATCAGAGATTATTACAAACAACTCTATGCACATAAACTAGTAAACCTGGAAGAAATGGATAAATTCCTGGACACCTGCATCCTCCCAAGCCTAAACCCGGAAGAAGCCGAAACCCGGAATAAACCAATAACATGGTCTGAAGTCGAGGCAGCAATAAAGAGCCTGCCACCCAAAAAAAGCCCAGGTCCAGATGGGTTCACAGCTGAATTCTACCAGACATACAAAGAGGAGCTGATACCATTCCTTCTGAAACTATTCCAGACAATCCAAAAAGAGAGAATTCTTCCCAAATCATTTTACGAGACAAACATCATCCTGATACCAAAACCCGGCAGAGACTCAACAGGAAAAGAAAATTTCAGGACAATATCCATGATGAACATAGATGCAAAAATCTTCAATAAAATACTGGCAAACCGATTGCAACAGCATATCAAAAAGCTCATCCACCATGATCAAGTAGGATTCATCCCAGGGATGCAAGGCTGGTTCAACATACGCAAGTCCATAACGTAATTCACCACATAAACAGAACCAAAGACAAAAACCACATGATTATCTCAATTGATACAGAGAAGGCTTTTGACAAAATTCAACAGCCCTTTATGCTAAAAACCCTCAATAAACTAGGTATTGACAGAACGTATCTCAAAACAATAAAAGCTATTTACGACAAACCAACAGCCAATATCATACTGAATGGGCAAAAACTGGAAGCATTCCCTTTGAAATCTGGCACTAGACAAGGGTGCCCTCTCTCACCACTCCTATTCAATATAGTACTGGAAGTTCTAGCCAGAGCAATCAGGCAAGAAAAAGAAATAAAGGGTATCCAAATTGGAAAGGAGGAAATCAAATTGTCTCTATTTGCAGATGACATGATTGTATATCTGGAAGACCCCATCATCTCAGCCCAAAATCTCCTGAAACTGATAAACAACTTCAGCAAAGTCTCAGGATACAAAATCAACGTGCAAAAATCACAAGCATTCCTATACACCAGTAATAGACTTCAAGAGAGCCAAATCAAGAACGAACTGCCATTCACAATTGCTACAAAGGGAATAAAGTACCTAGGAATACAACTAACAAGAAACGTAAAGGACCTCTTCAAGGAGAACTACAAGCCATTGCTCAACGAAATAAGAGAGGATACAAACAGATGGAGAAACATTCCATGTTCATGGTTAGGAAGAATCAACATCGTGAAAATGGCCATACTGCCCAAAGTAATTTACAGATTCAACGCTATTCCCATCAAGCTACCAATGACCTTCTTCACAGAACTGGAAAAAAACACCTTAAACTTCATATGGAACCAAAAGAGAGCCCGCATAGCCAAGTCAATTCTAAGCAAAAAGAACAAAGCAGGAGGCATCACACTACCGGACTTCAAACTATACTACAAGGCTACAGTAATCAAAACAGCATGGTACTGGTACCAAAATAGAGATATAGACCAATGGAACAGAACAGAGGTCTCAGAGGAAATACAACATACCCACAACCATCTGATCTTCGACAAACCTGACAAAAACAAGCAATGGGGAAAGGATTCCCTGCTTAATAAATGGTGTTGGGAAAACTGGCTAGCCATGTGCAGAAAGCAGAAACAGGACCCCTTCCTGACACCTTACACCAAAATTAACTCCAGATGGATTAAAGACTTAAACATCAGACCTAATGCCATAAAAACCTTAGAAGAAAATCTAGGCAAAACCATTCAGGACATAGGTGTAGGCAAGGACTTCATGACCAAAACGCCAAAAGCAATGGCAACAAAAGCCAAAATAGACAAATGGGACCTAATCAAACTCCACAGCTTCTGCACGGCAAAAGAAACAGTCAGTAGAGTGAATCGGCAACCAACAGAATGGGAAAAAATTTTTGCAGCCTACCCATCTGACAAGGGGCTGATATCCAGAATTTACAAAGAACTAAAGCAGATCTACAAGAAAAAAACAAACAAGCCTATTCAAAAATGGGCGAAGGATATGAACAGACACTTTACAAAACAAGACATACAGGAGGCCAACAAACATATGAAAAAATGCTCATCATCACTGGTCATCAGAGAAATGCAAATCAAAACCACATTGAGATACCATCTCACACCAATTAGAATGGCAATCATTAAAAAATCGGGAAACAACAGATGCTGGAGAGGATGTGGAGAAATAGGAACACTTTTACACTGTTGGTGGGAATGTAAATTAATTCAACCATTGTGGAAGACAGTGTGGCGATTCCTCAAGGACCTAAAAATAGAAATCCCATTTGACCCAGCAATCCCATTACTGGGTATATATCCAAAGGATTATAAATCATTCTACTACAAGGACACGTGCACACGAATGTTCATTGCAGCACTGTTTACAATAGCAAAGACCTGGAACCAACCCAAATGCCCAACGATGATAGACTGGATAGGGAAAATGTGGTACATATACACCATGGAATATTACGCAGCCATCAAAAGCGATGAGTTCACGTCCTTTGTAGGGACATGGATGAACCTGGAAACCATCATTCTCAGCAAACTGACACAAGAGCAGAAAATCAAACTCCGTATATTCTCACTCATAGGTGGGTGTTGAACAATGAGAACACATGGACACAGGGAGGGGAGCACTACACACTGGGGTCCGTTGGGGGGAAATGGGGGAGGGGCGGGGGTGGGGAGGTGGGAAGAGATAGCATGGGGAGAAATGACAGATACATGTGAGGGGACGGAAGGCAGCAAACCACACTGCCAAGTGTGTACCTATGCAACAATCTTGCATGTTCATCACATGTACCCCAAAACCTAAAATGCAATAAAAAAAAAAATGTGAAGCCTCAGGATGAATAAATGTAATCGTGTCTGAAACAAACAAAAAAAAAGAATTACCCAGAAGAAATAAATGAATTCAACAAGATTGCAGGATACCAGATCAGTATACCCAAATCAACTGTGTTTTCATAAACTTGCAACAAACAATCTAAAGATGAAATTTTCAAAAATTTCATTTATAATAGTATCAAAAAGAATAAAATACTTAGAAATAAACCTTTTAAAAAGTGTAAAATTTATACTCTGAAAACTACAAAATGTTGTTGAAATCAAACGAGACCTTAAAAATGGAAAGACATCCTATGTTCATGGATCAGAAGAATTAAAACATGTGGTTAAGATGGCGATACTGGCTGGGCACAGTGGCTCATGCCTGTAATTTCAGCATTTTGAAAGACCAAGGTAGGAGGACAGCTTGAGGCTAGGAGTTCGAGACCAGCCTGGCCAACATAGTGAAACCCCATCTCTACTAAAAATACAAAAAATTATACAGGCTCAGTGGCACATGCCTGTAATCCTACTTACTCGGGAGGCCAAGGCAGGAGATGCACTTGAGCCTGGGAGGCGGAGGTTGCAGTGAGCCGAGATCACACCACTGCACTCCAGCCTGGGAGAGAGAGTGAGACTCAATCTCAAAAATAAATAAATAAGTAAATAAAAATGGAAATTAGCCAGGCATGGTGGCATGCACCTGTAGTCCCAGCTACTTGGGAAGCTGAGGCAGAAGGATGTTTGCTTGAGCCCAGGAGTTTCAGGCTACAGTGAGCTTTGATAGTGCCACTCCAGCCTGGGTGACAGAGTGAGTCTCTGTCTCTTTAAAAAAAAAAAAAAAGATGACAATACTCTCCAAATGAATCTGAAGATTCAATATAATTTCTATCAAAATCCCCAGCCACCTTTTTTGCAAAAATTGATATGCTAATTCTAAAATTTAAATGGAAATGCAAGGGATCCAGAATAGCTAAAACCATCCTGGAAAAAGAACAGATTTGAAGGACTTACATTTCCCAATTTCAGAAGTTACTTCAAAGCTACAGTAATCAAAACAGTGTGGAGCTGGCATAAGGATAAATATCTAGATTAATGCAATTAAACTGAGAGTCCAAAAGTAAACTTTTTAATGTCTGACATTTATAGATACACAATCAGTGTTATTAATTTTGAGGTCCTCTCCTCAATTCCCTTCCCACCATGAGCCTTAGGGATTCAGCAACTCCTATGTGGCTTTTCCAAGGAACTAGTCTAGAAATTTTCCTGATTAAATTGAAAAAGTGAGTTTTTATTTCATTTTCAAAGGAATTTCTTCTCTTATGAAAAGGAAAAGCAAGGAGATCAAATAGAACAAAACACACCAAGGAATACACAACCTGAAGCAAAACCATGTGAGTCCCACACTAACCAGAACTCTTTTATTCTCTGCTTCCTTCACATACAAAAAGATGCAAGCTAACCCATAGATCTAAAGCATTCACAGTGGTCCTAGGAACTAGTTCAAAAAGTCTGGTCTTCCTAAAACCCAGGAATCCAGCTAAGGAGTTTATGCTTTTAAATCAGTTAAAATTACCTCAGCTGCAAGGAATAGAAATATCACCAATGGTGTTTTAAATCATAGGTAGTTATTTCTTATTGGACACAAGGTAGAGGTGGACATTCACAGGGTAAGTATAGTGGCTTATCTGCATCCTTGGGACCCAACTCCATCAATCCTCTACCATTCTCACTGTATTACACTCCACCTCTTAGTCACAACATGGCTGCCATATTCCAAGCATCACATTATCACACAACAGTATCCAAAACCATACTGCAAAAAAAAGAGAGTAGCAAGAATGGCATTTTCCTTTCATGCTTTTCACTTATTAGGAAGGAAACATCTTTCCCAGAAGCCCCCAACAGTCTTGTTCTTGCAGCTCTTTAGCCAAAACTTGGTCACCATAAAATTAGCATACCCTGATTCCATTTTAAGCAACCCCTCAGACTTACTCGGCCTGGTTTGTTCAACAAGAGGAGCCTGACCACAGCTCCCTTCAGCCAATCTCCTAACACAACCAAACCAGCTCAGCCTCCCTGAAGGTGAGGGTTGAGTTTTGATGTGACCTCCAATGGACCCGCCAGCAGCTCTGGCCCTCAGGCCTGGTCTGTGGGACCACATAGACTGTGGCTGCTATCCCTATTTTGCATTTGTAGATTGTGTGATGATATCATCAAAGGTTTTGCTCACTGTGGGCCATGCAGGTGCTCACCTGCACATACTCACCTTCTTCATCCAAAACTGTGAGCTGTGGAGACACGTCCTAGCAAATGTCCCCATGTAATAAATGGTGAGAGGGACAGAGACAGCTCTAGGTTTCTCCCCCATGCCTAAATTCGAATAATTACACACTTCCTTCAGAGAGCATTAAAGTTCACTGCAAAAAATCAATTCATCCTCTTGTTTCTTGCCTGTTTTTAAGCCCTTTTAACCTGTCTCAGTAGGGACCCTGGTCCAGCCAGACTCCGTGGAGAAGTGTGGAGGGAACAGGACCTGGCTGGTGGCCGAGGTCAGGGCCTGCTTACAAATCATGCTCTGGCCACGCTTCAGGCAAATTTCCACCTGGTACTCAGAGAGCTGGAACCTTTTGATTAATTCTGAATCTGTCAGCTTCCATCATGTTCACAGGGAAACAGCCCTGGGGGAGGTAAGTGCCCCGAACCATGTTCCAACTCTGGGCTCCCATTTGCCCTTCTTCTCCCAGAGGCCCCCTATGCTGCCCTTTCTCAGCCTGGTCCCCACACGCACGCTTCCTTTCTCAACTCTGATAGTGGCTCTTTCTAACTTTTCTTGTCTCTTCTCCAGCCATGTCCTCGCTGCTTTTTTTTTTTTTTTGGATGGGTAAGATCATGAGCTCTGGGGCCACATAGCTGGGGTTCAAGTCTTAGGACCAGCACTTACCAGCTCGGTTACCTGGGCGAGTTGCTCTACCTCCCAGTGGCTTGGTTTTCTTCTCTGCAAAATGGATATAATGCCTCCCTCCAAGGGTTGCTGTGAAAATTAAATGAAATCTTAAATGAGAAGGGACATATTCCAAGCACTCAGAGTGACAGTCACTGTTCTACAGACACGTAACTATTCTACCTCAACAGAGACATAAAGGGCTTAAAACAGTGTCCAGAATACATAAGTGAACAAAAAAAATGTTAGCTGCGGTTAGTGAAATTATTAATTATTATTTTATTTTTTAGAGATAGGGCCTCACTTTGTCACTCAGGCTGGAGTACAGTGGCACAATCATAGCTCATTGCAACCTCAAATTCCTGGGCTCAAACAATCCTCCCACCTCAGCCTCCCAAGTACCTGGAACTATAGGTGCATGCCATCTTGCCCAGCTAATTGTTCGATTTATTTTTGTAGAGATGGAGTCTTGCTATGTTGCCCAGGCTGGTCTCCAACTTCTGCCTTCAAGTGATCTTCCTGCCTCCACCTCTCAAAAGTTCTGGGATGATAGGCATAAGCCATCATTCCCAGCCCCCTTTTTCCCTCACCTGATGGGCCCTTGGGAATTCATTCATTCATTCGTTCACTCCCTCAGCAATTACCTGTTACCTGTCCACACTGGGGTGGCCCAGGATGCAGTAGGAGAGGCACTGTGCCATACAGGAGCTTGTAGACCAGCCAAGCATTCCCCTTCCCTTTCTGGGTTGATAAGATGACTGTTAAAGCCTAACCAGAATTAACATGTGTCGGCAGAGCTATATCATCACTCAGTGTGACAATATTTTGATAACTGCATCTCCAAACAAGAACCAGCATAGTTACTCCATGGAGCTGGCAATAAATCCTGTTGGGGGCACCCCAAACCTGTGGGTGACACCAAGTTGAATTTCTTCATCCCCATATATACCCCAAGTAGAGGCGGAAGAATGGAAGGCATGGAGAGAGGTGGCCCTGGGCAGGGCCATAACAATGGCCAGAAGGGACAGGCTTCTGAGAGCAAGGGCTCTTTGCCCCTTCCCTGTGGCTTCACAGGAACCCCCTGGGGTCTCTGTTGCTATGCTCAAATGGGCATGGGCCAAGTGCAGTGGCTCATGCCTATAATCCCAGCACTGAGACAGGGCAGGGTAGCGGGGGAAAATCACTTGAGGCCAGGAGTTCAGGACCAGCCGGGGCAACATAGCAGGATCCCATCTCAAAAAATAAAAATAGCCAGGCATGGTGGTGCATGCCTCTATTCCCAGCTACTTGGGAGGCTGAGACAGGATGATCACTTGAAGCCAGGAGTTCAAGACCAGCCTGGGCAACATAGCCAGACCCTGTCTCTACAAAATAAATAAATAAACAAATGTTACCCAAGTGTGCTGGCACATGCCTGTAGTCCTGGCTACTTGGGAGGCTGAGGAGGAAAGATCACTTGAGCCCAGAAGTTTGAGGCTATAGTGAGCTATGATCATGCCACAGCACTCCAGCCTGGGTGACAGAGCAAGATCCTGTCTCTTTAAAAAAAAATGTGAACTAAATGGGTGTAGTAGTCTATCCAACATCCCTCCTGGAACACTGAATATTAAAAGAAATACTAGTCAAAGAAGGGCTTTGGAATTCCCAAAGCGCCGTGTCCCTGGAAAGGATAAGTGTTACCACATTGATCTTCAAGACAGAGTGAGTGGGCTGAGGGCAGAGGTTGCAATCTGCAGGCCCCATCCAGCCCACAGCTGTGTTGTGTCTGGCCTGTGCTTTGTGTGGTGTGTTTCATTAAAAATACGGATTTGTGGCCAGCATTTAAAAACCAGGAAATTTCATATAAAAATCCAGATTTCTGGCTTGTCCTGAAAAATCAGAAGATCCAGCAACAATTAACCACAGCTGAACAGTATGTGCCCCTTCAACCAGGGCCAAGAGGAAGCTCCAGTCCACCCCCAGAGAGTGTCCACTCTCTGAGCCCTACACACAGAGGCTTCCTCTGTGCAAACACACACACACACATGCACACACACATGCACACACACACAGCCCTCTTCACTCATCCATGTTAGTGGCCTGGCTTTCCATGTATCTGAGTTTGGGCCTCCTGGTTCAGTGCTAAGACCTTAAGCTCTGAAGGTAATCACACCTGGTTCCCGACTGCAGTTCCATCACTGACCCTGTGACCATTAGAATTACTTCACCCCTCTGAACCTCAGTTTCCCAGTCTGTTAAAGAAGCATTCATTTATTCAATCAATATTTATCAAATGCTCATTCTAGGCCAAGCATTTAGCAAACAACATAAACAAAGCAGACATTAAACAAGTAAAAAAATAAACAAGATAATTTTCCAATTGTGATCTTGCTGGCAAGAAATAAACCGGGTGAGGTCCCAGGGACTTAGTGAGGGAGTTTGGGTTGCAGGGGCCACTTTAGCTAAGGGGGTCAGGAAAAAGCTGGGGACAGTGGTTATATTCATTTTCCAGGACTGTTGGGGGATTCAAAGTGAGGCACATCACAAGCACGGTGCCCCACCCCTGAGCAGGATGCTGCTGGTGGCACCGTGGCATCACCACGCTGGGTCTTGTTAGGAGTCCTGAGAAGGAAGGGGAGTGGGGGAGGCAGCTCCCAGGAGCAGGTGGAACCCAGGCTCCCCACCCCCACCCACCAACCCCACACTTCAGAACTGCTTTCAAAGCCTCCTCAATTATCCCATCTATAAATACAGCCTCTCAGCAGCGAGGGGGCAGAGTTGCAGGCAGGAAGATTTAACCCTTCAATGGGCCTCCCGCATCTCTTTTTCCCTAATGGTGTTTTGCCCTCTCCCCCTCCTCCCCGTCCCTGCCTGTGGCCTCTTCCTCTCCATCTCTGAATCCCTTCCCACTGGCAGCTGAATCCATGTTTGACTTGTACCAACAGCCACCCCACTACAATCTGGAAGGGATTCAGTGGAGACGGTGGATAAAAGTCTGTGACTCAGTGATATTTCTCCACGAGCCTGTGGCACTCAGTGTCAGCTCCAGTGCCAACTCCGGGCTCCTGGCAGACAGCAAGCACACCAGGCCAGAGGCCAGGTCAGCTTTCAAGGGCCCTTGGCATGTCTGTCTCACTCCGGGCAGGGGAACCGTTTGCTGCAGGCCTGGGATTGAGTTACATCAGGAGAGAACATACTTGTTTAAATAAAAGCTATGGTCAGATTTTCTGTTCTTCAGTGTTAAGCAGGCATCTACTAGATCACCCATTCTCCCTGGCTCCCAGCTCCCTGGCCTCCTTTATTTGATTTCCAGAATATCGTGGCTTCCTCCACCCCAGGGCACTTCTGTCCCACTGTGTGGAAAAGAGTCCCCTGTGCCTACTGAAAATCTCCTAATCTTTCTGATTAGGGAAGCCCTCCCTTGCACCCCAGACTGTAGCAAATCCTCTCAGACAACTTGATCACTGGTGTGATTTTTGATGATGTGTTCCCTCCCCATGCACTGTGCTGTAAGTTCTGATTCTGTTTAAACTCACTATTATGGCTGGGCATGGTGGCTTATGTCTATAATCCCCAGCACTTTGGGAGGCCGAGGCAGGCAGATCACTCAAGGCCACGAGTCTGAGACCAGCTTGGCCAACATGGCAAAACCCAATCTCTACTAAAAGCACAAAAATTAGCCGAGCATGGTTAACCTGTAACTATGTTACAGCTATTCGGGAGGCTGAGGCAGAAGAATCATTTGAATCCAGGGGGCTGAGGCTGCAGTGACCCAAGATTGTACCACTGCACTTCAGCCTGAGCAACAGAGAGAGACTCTTGTCTAAAACAAAACAACAAAAAGCAAATAATTCACCATCGTACCGTTGTATTTCTACACCAGACACAGTGCCTGGAACCTGATCGGTACTCAACAGATACTGGTGAATGAGTAAAGAGGTGAATGGCTGAGTGCCCGTCAGGTGTCAGCACCCTGACATGAGCAGAAGAACCGTAAGACTCCTCTGGAATGTGCATGTGTGGGGTCCAGGGTGCTGCCTGACCTGTTAAACACTGTCCCCAGCACCTGGCCTGGCACAAGTCTCATGCTTGGCGAACATCTGGTGGTGGAGTCAAATGGATGAAAGTTAGTGCTAACAGCCCATATTTAGGATGAGCCCAGCAAGGGGCTTTTCAGCCACATAGCAGCACAGTTCAGAAATTTTCCAGCAAAGCTACCATAATCAACTTTACAAAGCAAGCTGTGAAGTTGGTATTTAAAAAAAAAAATCGCCCAATTAATTTGAATCATTGGGAAGAAAGGAATCAATAGCAGGTGAGTTACGAGCTGCATGTGAAATGTGGATCTCTCGTGGGGTAAACAGTGTGGTAGACAGAGATAGAGGATTCGTCGGCCAGAATACTTACAGAAGGTTTTCCAGTCGAGACAGGGCTAGATCTGGCCAGCATTGTCTAGGAGAAAAGGGGAGGGCCCCCCTATTTAATTTATCCAATAAAACCTAAAAAAATGATATAACACAAAGCTCCAAGACCCAGCGCGTGTCCCATGGGAGTGCTCCATCAGACCTGACGGCCATTAGCTATTATCATGTATGACGCACACCATGATACAGGTCTAGGCGGTGGGCATGCAATGAGGGGGAAGACAAGATCCCAGCCCTCCTAGAAATTTCACTCTAGCTGAAGGACAAGTAAAGAAGTTCAGAAGATCATTTCAGAAGAGAAGCACTGCAAAGAAAATAAAGTGACTACCAGAGGCCAACTTTAGACAGGGTGGCCAGAAAAGTCTCTGTGGGCAGGTGAGGGGAGTAGAGGCAAGAATGAGCCAGCCGTTGAAGAAGTAGGTATGTGTGGAGGTGAGCGGGGCACCAGGATAGGGCATGCTGGGACCAGGAACAGGCTCATGAGATGGCACTCTTCAGCTAGAACAGGTGGGGTGATTCAAGAAACAAAAAGACCTGGATGGCTGGACAGGTAGTGAGTATAATATAAAGACTGACCCACATGCTGTTATTCACAATTCCTGTAACAGGCTGAATGCTTGTGTCCATCCCTTCCACCCCCCACTCCCCAAAAATGTATACACTGACATGCTAACATTCCAGTGTGGCTGTATTTGGAGATGGGACTTAAAGAAATAATTAAGGTTAAAGGAGATTATAAGGGTGAGGTTCTGATATAATTGAATTATTGTCCTTATTAGAAGATACAGAGAGGCTGGGAGCAGTGGCTCATGCTTGTAATCCCAGCACTTTTGGAGACCAAGGCAGGTGGATCACTTGAGCCCAAGAGTTAAAGACCAGCCTAGACAACATGGCAAAACTCTTCTCTACAAAAAAATACAATTAGCCGAACATGGTGGTGCATACCTGTAGCCCCCGCTACTGGGGAGGCTGAGGCAGGGGAATCACCTGAGCATGCAGAGGTTGAGGCTACAGTGAGCCGTGATTGTGTCACTGCACTCCAGCCTGGTGACAGAGTGAGACCCTGTCTCAAAAATTAAAAAGGAAGAGACCCAGAGAGTATTCTTACCCCAACCCTATCAGGCACATAAAGAAGAGGTCCTGTGAGCTCAATCTCCAAGGCAAGAGAAGAGGCCTCAGAGTGAAACCTTCCTTACCAGCACCTTGAGAGTAGACTTCCCATACCCCCTGAACTGTGAGAAATAAATTTCTATTGTTTAAGCCACACAGTCTGTGGTATTCTGTTACAGCAGCCGGAGCAAGAGTAATACAATTCCAAAACCAAAAATTCTGAAAAATAATTCAAGTGTTTTATTAGCTTGGGACAAACTCGTTTACCAACAAACCTGCCCTGACCTGATAAGAGGCTACTCATTTTTTCTTCACTTATCCAACTTCATGTGAATATTTGTACATTTCACTGATGAACTATTGACCCACTTTTTTTTGCTCCAGAACCTGCTGGGGTATTAGAATATATAAGGTATGTAGGCTGTATTGCCTTTTTAGAATCTAAAAAATCCTGAATTCCCAAACACATCTGGCCCAAGGTTTTGGATGCAGAATCAATGTCCCCTTTAAAGGTCTTTATTAGAGAGGGGCTCCTTGTTTCCTTGGGCAAGGTAAACTGAGGGAGGGCTAGGTAGAAGTGGATCGCTTTCTTCACTTCTTTAAAAAACTTAATACTCAACTCTATCAATACAAAGGACTGTAAGTGAAAAGCAAAATAAAACAGATGGTGGCGGCGGTGAGTGATTCTTCAGATAATAAAGCAGTCAGCGTTCTGCAGCTTAGCCACTACCTTGATCAAGACTGGCTGGAACTGTTCAACCAAAATGGGTGATCTTTCTGCCCTGTGGAAGTGCACCCCTGTTTTCATAATGGACATCAGTGGAGCCTGCCTGGTGTCCCTGTGGTTAGAGTGAGTATCCTATTGGTATGTCGGGTAACCTCCCAATCACCTCCACGGTGGGCAGCTGAATGCGCTGACATCTTGGTTTTATTTCAGGGGTCGGGGCTTATTTGGTCTGAGTGGTAGCTACCAAGGCTGCCTAGCAGCAGCGGGAGCAAGAGTGTGTCTAAAACCGAAAAAGCCACAGAGATGAGTGTGGGATATACAAAAGGAAATGAAACCCAATAGCCAGGAGCCAGGTAAGTACAAGAGGGAAGACGGCAGCCGGAGCACAGGCAGGGAGCAGGGACTCAGGCTGCGTGACTGTTGTCTCGCCCAGACGTGGAACACCAGAGGTTCTTTCTCACTGGGAACATAAGAGAATCCTGTTAAAGATGCAGGGTCAAGGAGATGCTGGAAGGGTCGGCCTGAGGAGCTGGGTTTGACTCTTCTGGCTTGATGATATCCTTTATCTTTTTCCTTCTAAGTGTGAGCCTTTCCAGAGAGCACGGACTTTGGTTCAGAAGCCTCTGAAGCAGCTTGGACTTCCCCGAGAGGCTGGGTGGGAAAGGCGTCACTTCTGTGTCTGGTGCAGCTTGCTCTTGCAGAAGTGACTTCCTTAAAGCATAGTCCTGGGAGACGGTTTTCCTCCTTTATCAAATAAGTGTGGGAAACACTGCATTCTGCATCCCCATGGTGATGAGTCATTATTACATTAGAAGTTCTTAGAAAACCCGCCAGTCCTTACGGAAAAGATGGAATAACTGGGCCTAGATTTACCCTCCTACCCTGAACAACTTAAAAATCCAGACAGAACATGTGAACATCAGTGTTCAGGGATCAGATAACAGGCAACACAGAACTGCAGTTCCTGAAAAAACAAAATAGATGTGATGCCGGGGCCTAGTGGCTCACGCCTGTAATCCCAGCACTTTGGGAAGCCGAGGCAGGCGGATCACAAGGTCAAGAGTTTGAGACCAGCCTGGCCAACATGATGAAACCTTGTCTCTACTAAAAATACAAAAATTTGAGGCCAGGCGCGGTGGCTCAAGCCTGTAATCCCAGCACTCTGGGAGGCCGAGGCAGGTGGATCACAAGGTCAAGAGATCGAGACCATCCAGGTCAACATGGTGAAACCCCGTCTCTACTAAAAATACAAAAATTAGCTGGGCATGGTGGCGTGTGCCTATAATCCCAGCTACTTAGGAGGCTGAGGCAGGAGAATTGCCTGAACCCAGGAGGCAGAGGTTGCGGTGAGCCGAGATCGCACCATTGCACTCCAGCCTGGGTAACAAGAGTGAAACTCCGTCTCAAAAAAAAAAATTTGCTGAGTGTGGTGGCACATGCCTGTAGTCCCAGCTACTCAGGAGGCTGAGGCAAGAGAACAGCTTGAACCTGGGAGGTGGAGGTTGCGGTGGGCCAAGATCCCACCACTGCACTCCAGCCTGATGACAGAGTAACTCCATCTCAAAAAAAAAGTAAGAAAGTAAAAGAAACTAATGTCACTTAAAAATGTATTCTTTCGTTAATGCTATATAAACCCAAGTTCTAAATCCTCCTTTGAGTTATTAATGTCAGTACTCCCCAGTGTTTGTGCAATGCATGTGTTAATAAACTTCTCTTTGTTTCAAAAAAAAAAAAAAAAGAAAGAAAGAAAAAAAGAAAAAGAAAATAATGTGATGAGCCCTATCGCTGCACCAGCTTGCTACATAAAGGCAGTTTCTGACCACAAGAAAAGAGGGCACACGAACACGGCCTGGCTGGCTCTCTGAGTTAAGAGGATGGAGATCCAAGCTCAGGATGCCGTGGTGTGGTAGAACACCAGAGAAGAAGTACTCCAAAAAGGTGGCTTTGAGTAAGTTCCGGAGTACTCATCTGCACATCTGGAAGAGGAGATTACCTGAGACTGGGGAAAGACCCACCGGAAGGGAGCAGTCAAAATATCCAAAGGTCTGCAAATAGCTCACGTGCCAACCAGCCGGAGAAGAAAATTCTGGTGGTAACTGAAGCACCGGGGGATCGCCTTAGTAATAGGAATGAATTTGCCCTAAAGGCTGCCCTAGAACTACCCTAATAAAGCTTTCAAAGGCATCAAAACTATCCAGTTGAATCAAAGGAACTTCTCAGTGCCAACACCAAATTAAATATCATTTAAAGGAGCACAACAAAATCCAGAAACCAATTATGTAAAATTCTGAGTGGCCTAAGAGAACGGAAATTTATTCTCTCACACTTGCAGAGGCCAGAAGTCTGAGAGAAGGGTGTCTGTGCTGCCGCCCAGCCTCCCGAGGCTCTGACGGAGACGCATGCCATGATTCTCTCTCCTGGCTTCTGGCGGCTGCTGGAAGTCCTGGACATTCCTTGGCTCCTTATGGCATCACCCCCATCTCCCTACCTCCGTCTTTACATGACCTCTTCCTCTGTGTGTCTTCTCTGTGTGCCCCTCCCAAAACCCCCTCTACCTCTCTCGTATAAAGACGTATGTGCGTATTTAAAGCCTACCCAGATAATCCAGGATGAGCTCCTCCCCTCACGGTCCTTACCTTAATCACACCTTTTGCCACAAAAGGTAATTATTCATCCTTTTCCTCTCTAAACAATCACAGGTCCAGGGATTAGGACATGGACAGATGTTAAGAAGGTCACCATTCAGCCACTGCTATATGTGAAGAGGTATAATGTAGCTTGAAAGGAAAGTAAGATTGGTTAAAGATGTAAGAATACAGAAAAATTTAACAATGCTAGCAACCAACTTGACCTAATTGATATTTATTGAACACGCCACTCAGCAGTAGTAGAATACACACTCTTCGTAAGCATATATGGTGCATTCACCGTGTATTCTGGGCCATGGAACATGTCTCAATAAGTTTAAGGAGATTAAAATAATACAAAACGTTCTCTGACCATGATGAAATTAAACCAGAAATCAAAAACGGTTAAATAGCTGGAAAATCCCTAAGTATCTAGAAATTAATTAAACAATACACTTCTAAATAACACACAAGTCAAATAAAAAAATCACAAAGGGAATTAGACAATATTTTGAACTGAATAAAATGAAAACACTGAATAAAAATGAAAATACATTACAGCTAAAGGAGTTCTTAAAGGAAAATTTACAGCATTAAATACTTACAGTATAAAAGAAGAAAATCTTTATTTAATGATCTAAGCTTCTCTCCTTAAGAAACAAGAAAAAGCCGGGCACGGTGGCTCAAGCCTGTAATCCCAGCACTTTGGGAGGCCGAGGCGGGTGGATCACGAGGTCGAGAGATCGAGACCATCCTGGTCAACATGCTGAAACCCCGTCTCTACTAAAAATACAAAAAATTAGCTGGGCGTGGTGGCGTGTGCCTGAAATCCCAGCTACTCAGGAGGCTGAGGCAGGAGAATTGCTTGAACCCAGGAGGCGGAGGTTGCGGTGAGCCGAGATCACGACATTGCACTCCAGCCTGGGTAACAAGAGCGAAACTCCGTCTCAAAAAAAAAAAGAAACAAGAAAAAAATAACAAACCCAAAAAATGAATAAATGAAACAATGAAGTTAAGGGAAGAAATGAAGGAATTTGAAAACAAAATACATTTTTTAATTCAATATAAAAATAGATTTTTTTGAAAAGATCAATAAAAGTTGGAAAACTCTAGAGAGACTCATTAGGGAAAAAGGCCAAAAAAAAAAAACCCAATACCAAGTATGAAAAAGTTGACATCACTATGCATCCTAAGACATTTAAAAGATATTAAGGAAATATGAACATGATGCCATGAATTTATGAACATAGATGAAACAAAAAAATTTCTTAAATGACGCAAAGTACCCATACCCCTACATCTATTAAATAAATTGAACTGTTTTTATTCTGTTCTTGTTAATAAAACTAAGCTAAAGTATTCAATTTTAAAAACTGAAGTAAAGCCTTTTCACAAAGAAAACACTGATCAATTCTTGTCCGCTGGTACACCATCCCAAGTCACCACAAATTAAAGTTTGTACCACTGCCATGTACAGGGGTTATCTGCTCCACCTAGGCAGTGGTCATCTGGGCAGCTCTAAAATTCCATCCTGTCACTGGCTAGTCATAGGCAGAAGATAAAAACTGGACCCCTTCCTTATCTCATATATAAAAATCAACTCAGGGTGGATTAAACACTTAAATGTGAAACGTAAAAACTATCCCTGGAATATAACCTGGGAAATACCATTCTGGACATAGGCCCTGTCAAAGATTTCACGACAAAAATACCAAAAGCAAGTGCCACAAAAACAAAAATTGACATATTGGGGCCTAATTAAACTAAAGAGTTTCTGCGCAGCAAAAGAAATTATCAGCAGAGTAAACTGACAACCTACAGAATGGGAGAAGATATTTGCAAACCATGCATCTAACAAAGGTCTAACGTCTAGACTCTAGAAGGAAGTTAAACAAATTGAGCAAAAAGCAAACAATCCCGTGTAAAAAGTGGACAGTGGACATAAACACACATATTTCAGAAGAAGACACACATACAGCCCACAAGCATATGAAAAAATGTTCCGCATCACTAATCATTAGAGAAATGCAAATTAAAACCACAATGTTATTACCATATCACACCAGTCAGAATGGCAATGATTAAAAATTCAAAAATAACAGATGCTCATAAGGTTGAGAGAAAAGAAAATACTCTTACACTGCTGGTGGGAATGTAAATTAGTTCAGCCATTGTGGAAAGCAGTATGAGGATTTCTCAAATAACTTAGAACTACTGTTCAACCCAGAAATCCCATTCTGGTATACATCCAAAACATCTATCATTCTACCATAAAGACACATGCACATGTGTGTTCATTGCAGCACTATTCACAATACAAAGACTGAAATCAACCTAAATGCCCATCCATGGTAGACTGGATAAAGAAAATATGGCATATATACGTCATGGAATATTACACAGCCATTAAAAAGAATGACATTATGTCCTTTGCAGCAGTGTGGATGGAGCTGGAGGCCATTATCCTAAGTGAACTGACACAGGAACAGAAAACCAAATACTGCATGTTCTCACTTATAGGTGGGAGCCAAACGCTGAGTACACATGAATACAAAGAAAGGAACAACAGATACCAGGGCCTCAGGGTCTGCTTGAGGGTGGAGGGTGAGAAGTGAAAAACTACTTATCAGGTACTCCGCTTATGCTTATTACTTGGATGACAAAGCAATCTGTATAACAGACTCCCATGACAGTTTTCATATATGACAAACCCACACACGTAGTCCCAAACCTAAAATAAAGGTTTAAAAAACAGAAGGTGAGCCGGGCGCGGTGGCTCAAGCCTGTAATCCCAGCACTTTGGGAGGCTGAGGCGGGTGGATTACGAGGTCAAGAGATCGAGACCATCCTGGTCAACATGGTGAAACCCCGTCTCTACTAAAAATACAAAAAATTAGCTGGGCATGGTGGTGCGTGCCTGTAGTCCCAGCTACTCAGGAGGCTGAGGCAGGAGAATTGCCTGAACCCAGGAGGCGGAGGTTGTGGTGAGCCGAGATTGCGCCATTGCACTCCAGCCTGGGTAACAAGAGTGAAACTCCGTCTCAAAAAAAAAAAAAAAAATAGAAGGTGAAAAAATAAATAAAAATATATAATCTCATCTTAGCATCTGCTTTCCCTGACCATCTATGGCACCTACTGTCACACGTTAGCTTCCCTGAGAAGCAGGATTTGAAATGGAGATTAGCACACAAGAAGTTTATTATAAAAGGAAGGCTCTTAGAATCAACACCTGTGGAAGTGGGGGGAAGGAGGCAGCTTGGGCAGACAGAGCAGCTGAGTCTGGATGTAGTCTCAGTGGAAGCTTCTGCTGACCTTTCAAGGAGTAGTTTTGAGGCTGGGATGACACTTCTGAGTTATCTTGACTTGGGGGGAGGGTGCCAGAGCTTTGTACCCTGGCTTTCACCAGTCACTGGATATAGCTACTCCAGAATGGGGGTGGAAAGCAGTGTGGGGATTTCTCAAAGAACTTAGAACTACTATTCAACCCAGCAATCCTGTCGTTGGGTATACATCCAAAGGAATATATATCATTCTTCCATAAAGACACATGCACATGTTTGTTCATTGCAGCACTATTCACAATAGCAAAGATTGGAATCAACCTAAATGCCCATCGATGATAGACTGGATAAAGAAAATGTGGTGCATATTCAAATCCTGCTTCTCGGGGAAGCAAACCTCTGACCGTAGGTGCCAGAGATGGTCAGGGAAAGCAGTTGCTAGGATAAGATTTTACATTTTTATTTATTTTTCACCTTCTGTTTTTTAAACCTTTATTTTAGGTTCAGGACTACATGTACAAGTTTGTCATATATGAAAACTGTCAAAGGGGTCTATTGTACAGATGACTTTGTACTCTGGATGCTGAACCAGGCAGCTCTCTGCAACTGAGGCCATCACAAGAGGGCTGGTGGCTGAGCCCTCTCGGTCACAGAACTCCCAGCTGATGGGTAATATGCCCTCCATTCCTGAGGGAAGACCTAAGCATGTCACAGCATCCACCACTCTTCCCAAAAAGAATCTACCTGTACCCAAGGCTTCAGCCTTTACTCTCAGGGAAAGTGAAACAAGAACAACTGCAAACATTTGGGATGCTCACTTCACTCATAAGGCAGGAGAAATTTCCATAGTACACGAAATTGTTATTTGGAAAAGAAAAAAGAAGAGCTTCTCTATAAGAAAAAGAGGCCTTTCGTGTCTCTGGAAATATCTGCCTGAAGCCTTTGGAACTCTTTTCTACATTTCTTTTCCAGAAAATTCCTTTATTGCACCCAGCTTGAACATACTCACTCAAGGGGGATCCTCTGGGCCTCCAAACACTGAACATCAGTCTCTGTGAACAGAACTGTAGTGATTCAGGAATTAAATTCCAAAGTTCTCCTGGACAGCTTTACTAGACATAAGAACGGGGAAAGGCCAGGCTGTGTGTTTAGGCCCTGACAGCGGTCTAGGCTGGGAGTGGAGCTACTTCCATGAAGGCAAGTTCAATCCCACGGTGCTTCGTGTGTGCCTTTCTCTTCCTCTTTCCTAGACAAATTGTCTTAGTCCATTCCTGCTCATAGAATAAAATACCTTAGACTCAGCAATTTATAAATAACAGAGATGTCTTTCTCACAGTTCTGAAGACCGGGAAGTCCAAGATCAAGGCACGGTCAGGTTGGGGGTCTAGTGGGGGCCTATTCCTCATAGGTGGCGTGGGAGACAGAAGGACAAAAAAGAGCCCGTTTCCCTCCACCCTTTTATAGGGCATTATTTTATTTGCAAGGGTGGAGCCCTCCTGACCTAATCACCTCCCAAGGGCCCCACATTCTAATACCATCATTGTGGTGCATAAATTCCAACAAATGAATTTTGGAGGGACAGCCACATTGAAACCGTAGTACTCTATCCCTGGTCTCCAAAACTCATGTCTTTCCTACATGCAAAATACATTCATGCCACCCCATTCGCCCCAAAAGTCTTCATTCACTCCAGCACCAAGTAAAAAGTCTGAAGTCCAGAGTCTCATCTGCAGCAAATATGGGTGAGACTCAAGGTACAAGTCAGCATGAGGCAAACTGCTCTCCAGCTATGGACCTACACAATCAAACAAGTTATGCCCTGGCCCCCTCTTGTGAAATCATTCTGCCATGGAGGTCCTGGCAGTCTGGGCCTGCGATGGGTGGGACAGCCACGAAGATCTCTGAAATGCCTTCAGGGCCATTCTTCCATTGTCTTGATGAAAAGCATTTCACCTTCATCTATTCACGCTAACCTCCTTATCAAACGTTCACTTGGCTGCACACTAGGTGTTTTCTTCAAAAAATGCTTTTATATTCTTTACATTGTCAGGCTGAGAACTGTCCAGGCCTTTAAGTTCTGCTTCTCTTTTGATTATAAACTCCACGTTTAATTCATTTCTCTCCTTACAGTTGACTGTAAGCAGTCAAGAGGAGCTATGCAGCACCCTCACCACTTTGCTTAGAGATTTCTTCTACCAAATATCCTAGTTCATTTCTCTTAAGTTCTACCTTCCACAAAGCACCAGAGCACAGACACAGTTCAGCCAAGTTCTTCATCACTTCATAACATTCTACCAATATTCTGATCACAACCACTTAAGTAATCTCTAAGAAGATTAAGACTTTCTTGATACTCTCCTTTTTTTCTGAGCCCTCCCTAGAATAACCTTGTATGGTCCATTCTTTATTCATTACCCAGTTCCAAAGCCACTTCTACATTGTCAGGCAGTTGTTACAGCAACACTGCACTTCTCAGTACCGATTTCCTAGTCCATTTCTGCCACTATAACAATAAACTGGGTCATTTATAAACAATAGAGATTTATTTTTTCGCAGCTCTGAAGACTGAGAAATCCAAGATCAAGGTGAGGTCCCAGTAGATTCAGTGTCTAGTGAGGTCTACTCTCTGCTTCTAAGATGGAGCCTTTTTACTATGTCCTCATATGGTAAGAGCAAAAAGGAATGAACTCTGTCCTCGCATGGCAGAGGAGATGGGAGGGCAGGAAGCCAGCAAGGCACTCCCTCAACCTCTTTTTGAATAGCTTGAGAGCGCTATTCCCGCCTATGAGAAGGGAGCCCTCATGGCCTAATCACCTCCTAAGTGCAATTCCATCACCTTGCAGGTTACGTTTCAACAGGTATTTTGGAGAGAAACCAACTTTCAAACCATAGCACACTACATTCCAGGGCACATCCCATCTCAGAGTAACACAAAATGTAAGGAGAGATCTTACAGCAAGTTTGTTCAGCCTGCAGGCCACCAGCCACATGCAGCCGAGGATGGCTTTGAATGCAGCCCAACGCAAACTGGTAAATGTTCTTAAAACATTATGAGATTTTCTTCTGCAGTTTTTTAATAAATTTTTTCAGCTCATCAGTTATCGTTAATGTCAACGTATTTTATGTGTGGCCCAAGACAATCTTCTTCTTGCAATGTGGCCCAGGGAAGCCAAAAGATTGGATACCCCTGCCTTAGAACTTTAAGCAGCTGGTAGGAACTGGGAAAAGACTGATTTCATTGCAGGTCCAATTTAGGCCTAGGTAGAAATCAGGCTGATGTGACATGATAAATGATCCAAGGGTGCAGGAAGAGGCACATCCTCTGTACTGGCGTCATTTATAACATCATGCTAGCCATTACCCTGCTCAATTGGGCCGACTGGCTGCATCAGCCCCAGACAGTAGCTACATCCTTAGCCAGAGGCTCCAGCAGCTACAGGTCAGTGACTACACTGTCCCAGCCTTTCCTCTTCTCCCTCACATGAAATCTAATCTGCCCCTCCTTATTTACCGGAGATTCTCTCTTTCTTGAAGAACAGAAAAGTTGGGTACCATAGTGAGATGCGGTATAAAAATTACTGCCTTTGGCATCAGACTGGCTATAGGCCCAATCTTAGCTTTACCACTTACCACTCTTGCATGACGGGCAACTTAATTCTGTATGCCTTGCTTTTCTCATTGGCAGGACTGTGAATATTACCTAATTTACAAGGTGGTCGTGAGGATTACATGGGATAACATGTTTGAACCTTGCCCAAGGTGCTTAACAACATCTACTTTCTTCATCTCCCACCGTCAGGTGATTTTGATTGCCCTGCCCTGTACTAAACGTTACTGGGATACAATCTATGACACTTGTGAAGGCACTTATAATCTATAAGCTCCACAGAGACAAGGACTATGTTTCTTTTGTTCACCAGTATACACCCAGCATCTAGTACAATTCCTGGCACATGCAGGTACCCAGAAATATTTGTTGATTGAATGATGGAATGAATTATGCAAACTGAATCTTATAAATCTTAGAATTACAGCACTGAAAGGCCCTAAAAGAGCCTCTAGTCTAGGGATGGTAAATCACTTACTTGTTTGTCCACTCCAGCTTAAATGTAGTGCCCAGAGCACTGTGTTAAGAAGGATTCTGAAGCCACATTTGTCCTTACTAAGTGAGAGTGCTGTGACTCATTAGCAATGTCTGGCAAAGGTGTGAAAGGAGATCAAGCATCCCTAATCACTGTACTTACCCTCTTTTGTCTAAACTAACACACCATTGTACAGATGAGGAAACAGGAGATCAAAATCACATAGCCAGTTGGTGTCTGACTTGGGCACAAAGCTACCTCTTCCAACACACAACTCTTCATGTGAGCAGCAGAAAAAAACAAGACTGGAAAAGGTCTGATTTGCAAGATAATGACATCAAGTTGGAAACAGAAATGTCACAGAGACTCTAAGCAGCCTTTCCTTCCAGGCACGTCCCAGGATAAGCATTGTTCCTTCACCCCTATGAGCAGGGTACAAGCAGGAATTCGCAAGATATGCTGATGGATAGCACAGACTGAGAAATTTCAGTGGAGCCCAGGGACCAAACTCCCTTGTTAATTCCCTCTTACACAGCATCACTTCCTTTCTAGCCACTTCAGTTCTGCATCAGCTCCCACTCCATTTTTGGAAAGGGGCTGCTCCTCCCTCTTCCTCAGGCTCTTAGTTTCCTCAACCACAGTCCTCATTTAAGGTAACTTTGTCTCATCTTTCTCCAAATCCCCGCTTGAGAGAAGCAAGGAGAAGAGTAAGTAGCAAATTCAGCATTCTGGTAATTCTTCTACAGGGAAGGATAATCATCTGTTAGCTTAAGTAAATCCCTGTATCTCGATTAGCTGTCCAACACTGACAAAGAAATGAGAATGGGCTCACTCATTGTGCCTGAGGCTCTGCATGAGACTTGGAGGGCAGACAAAAGGCAAAATAAAATTTTTTTCATCTAAAACTGAGAACTCCTCTCGAGGAAGTGGAGCATAACTTCCTACACATTAAGTGTAGGCTGCATGCATATAGGGACTTCCTTCTTAAAAGTCCAGTACAGGAAGACGGAAGGGCTGGAGGATAGCTTTACAGTAGAGAAACCTGACAGACACTATCCCAGCCAGGTGATCAGGATGAACAACAGCGATAAGTCATGTTGATGGCATGTACCCTTGATATGATGTGATGAGAAAGGCATTTCACCTCTGTGATCTACTTCCCCAAAACACACAACCCCAATCTAGTCATACGACACCTCAGACAAACTCTACTTGAGGGACATTCTACAAATGTCCAGCAGCTACTGGTCAGCAACTACACTGTGTTGCATTGAAGAATACACTAGGATTCTTTAAAACTGTCAAAGTCATCAAAAGCAAGGAAAGTCTAAGAAATTTTCACAGCCAAGAGGAGCCTAAATGTAATGTGATATCCTGGATGGGTTTCGGAACAAAAAGAAGATAAGAAGAGATAAGGAAATCTGAACAAAGAAGGGACTTTAGTTAATAATAATATAATCATGTTGGCTCATTAATTATAACAAATGTACCATATTAATGTAAAATGCTAACACTACTGGAAATTGTATTTAGTTCTTAATCCATTCAGGCTGCAATAACTAAATATCACAGACTAGTATTTTATAAACAAAGAAAATTTATTTCCACAATTAGAAAAGCAAAAAGTAGCTAGGCGCGGTGGCTCACGCCTGTAATCCCAGCACTTTGGGAGGCCAAGATGGGTGATAACCTGAGGTTAGGAGTTCGAGACCAGTCTGACCAACATCCGGGTGTGGTGTCGCACACCTGTAATCCCAGCTACTCAGGAGGCTGAAGCAGAAGAATGGCTTGAACCCGGGAGATGGAGGTTGTGGTGAGGCAAGATTGTGCCATTGCACTCCAGCCTGGGCAAGAGGAGTGAAACTCCATCTCAAAAAAAAAAAAAAAAAAGAAAGAAAGAAAAAGAAAAGCAAGTTCAAGATCAACGTGCTGGCAGGTTTGACATCTGGTGAGGATCCATTTCCTGATTCATAGATGGCACCTTCTTGCTGTGTCTTCTCTTGGTGGAAGGGGAGAATGACCTCCCTCAAGCCTATTTTGTAAGGTCCCTAATCCCAATCATAAGGGCTCTGCGCTCAGGACCTAATCACCTCACGAAAAGCCCCACTTCCTAATACTATCACCTTGCAGGGGTAAGATTTCAACAAACAAATTTGAAGGCAGGGCTGGAGGGTGTGGGTCACAAAGATTTAGACCACACCCTAGAGTATATGAGAATTCTGTATTATCTTCACAATTTTCCTGTAAATCTAATACTATCCTAAAATAAAACTCTTTTTTTTTTTTTTTAATTAAAGGCAAGGATCTTAAGGGTCACTTCAAGAACAATCCTGGCCAGCAGCTCTGGTTATACTTGTGACAACAGGACTGTCCACATTCTCTCACCCTCTGACATGACTTTTTCACACTGAGCAGCCGCTGTCCCCTTCTCTTCTCACCCTTGGTCTGAGTTCTGCTCTCCAAAACCCACAGAAAAAGTCTGGAGTCTACACTCCTCTCCAGCACAGCTCCCAAATATTTCAACATCAGGTCTCACCAAATGACAGAAAATCTGCAAACATCTTCCAGTCCTAAACCTTCATTTGAGAAACAGGAAACATGGAGTCAGAGAACAGGAAACTCACCCACAGTCATAAAGATACTGACACCCAGGTTTGCTCACACCAGCCTAAAGCCCTCTTTTTTAGAAGATTCTGCTTGTAAGAAGAAGGTTAACACGTGCCCCGGTTTGCTCCTGAGGGTACCCATCACTATTTTCTTCATGATTCATCATTATTTGGGACATCCAGATGCTCCAGGACCCTCCCGAAAGGACCCTCATCAGCTTGTGAATGTCTCCCTTACCCTCCCCCGAGTCTTTTCAAGAAGAAACTGACTAGCAGAGGAAATGCTGGGCTCCTTAGCAGAGTTTTCTGAAGACCTTGCAGACAAACCATGCCCATCTGAGAACTATGTTTCCTTTGGGAGTGGTGCCTTAACTAATAAACTGGGTGGAGATCTAGGAACCTATGTGGTCGATGAGAGGCCAGACAAGACAATCTGGTTATCTTCTCCATCCAGTGGGCCCAAGCGTTATGACTGGACTGGGAAAAACTGCGTGTACTCCCACGATAGCGTGTCCCTCCATAAGCTGCTGGCCGCAGAGCCCACTGAAGCCTTGAAAACCAAAGTGGGCTTGTCTTCCTTGGCCGACTCCAGAAAAGGCACTTGATGCCCAGCTCAGTGTTAAAGACATTAAGAGCTATCAGGCCAAGACCCCAGCTTCACTATGCAGCTGAGGTCTCTTGAGTTTTGTTGTTGTTGTTTTATTGCTTTTGAGGACAGTTGGGCGATGTGTAATGGCTCTGTGGAAAGAATGTGTTGCCTCCCACCTTGTCCTCAAGTTCTGATTTTTAATTTCTACAGATTTTTTGGATTAATGATCTGATTTCCTCCCTCCCTCACGTGATATCCCTTATCTTTTATAATGTCTTATGCCTATGTCTGAATATAATAACTTTTTAAAAAGCAAAATCATAAGAAGGAAACATTCCAGGAGGTAAAAAAAGGAAGAAGAAACCAGGGTTAGGGACGTTAAAGGAACCAGTATCTTCTCCCTTCTAACAGTTGATGCCCAAAATTGAATACTGCAGCTGAGAGCAAACCAACGTAGTAACTCTGTGGCATGGAGTTACAGATAAATAAACACACTGACCCTAAGCGAGCCTCAGATGCACACTGGCTAATGGTCACATTCATCAAGCATGGGTCTGAATGCAGCCTTTCGCCTACCACATCACCAAGGTCAATGTCACCAGCACTTCACGTTCACCTCCTTCCTACCTCTTCCATTAAGTTTCCAATAAGTTTTTATCCAATGAGAAGGAATAAAGGAAGGATCCAGGTGAGAACTAACATTCATTGAGACTGTACAAGGTGTATGACATATGTTATCCATCAATACGTTTGTTTGTTTGTTTGTTTGTTTGGAGACAGAGTCTTGCCCTGTTGCCCAGGCTGGAGTGCAATGGCATGGTCTCAGCTACTGCAACCTCTGCCTCCAGGGTTCAAGTGACTCTCCTGACTCAGCCTCCTGAGTAGCTGGGATTACAGGTATGCTCCACAATGCTGGGCTAATTTTTTTTTCTTTGTATCTTTATTAGAGACAGGGTTTCACCATGTTGGCCAGGCTGGTCTTGAACTCCTGACCTCATGATCCACCTGCCTCGGACTCCCAAAGTGCTGGGATTACAGGTATGAGCCACCACACCTGGCCTCAATAAGCTTTTGTAGAGTGCCATTGAGTACCAGGGATTGGGGGAAGAACTGAGGGTACAAGAATCGTAAGAATCCATTCAGGTCCTCCGTAATTTCAGCCTGGTAGGAAAGGTTTCATGTCAGCAACAAATTGCACGACAATGTGACTGAAACAATGGAAGCATGAGGTTAGGAGGTGACCCCCAAATACTTCGTGAGGGAAGTATTATTTGCCTATGGTTATGTTTCCCATATGAGGAAACTCAGGCTTCAAAAAGTTAAATACCTTGCCCAAAGAAACAGGTTACACAATGGTGGAGGTAGAAATTTCAAGTCAGGGTGATGGCAGCTCCAAAATCCATACTTTCCACTTACAGTGGAATAACATTTCCCAAATGAGGTTGTTGATATGTGTTCCACAAAATGTGTCCCATAGTCAATTAAGTTGGAGAATTTAATACAGTACTTCATCTAGAAAATTCAAAATGTCCATATGGCTCTAAGAAGTCTTGCAATAAAGTATCTGTTTACAATTTAAAATATCTGTTACAATTGTCCAGCTAAATATTTTTTCTGAACTCTTTATTCCAAAGAATACTTATTCAGACATAGTGAACTAACGTTACAGGCACTGTATTTTGGAAAACTCATCTCTATACTGTGCTGTCAACCATAAGGTTAAAAAATAAAAAAAAATAAAAAAAAATAAAAAAAAAATAAAAATAAAAAAACAGTTATTATGCCCCTGCAAAGATAAGCCTAACTTGAACTTGACGTGTTAGAACTGTGGCAAAGCCAAAAGTATCCCTCTGAATAGTTTCATAATCCATGAGACTTAACAGAAGGAGTTTAAGTATAGATGGCATAAAGGTAAAGTTATGCCTTGGGCCAAGACCACTGCGTTCAGCTCCAAATGCTTTACCCAAGCAACCTCCCAGAGTTCTTTAGGTAGCTCTGAGGCCTTGACTTGCATGAGGTCAATGAATAAAAGTACTGGAGGAGGTATTAAATGAAAGAGTAGGTGATAAGGAAGGAGAAAGACACATGACAATAGAAGAAGAAGGAGAAGGAGAGAAGGAAGAAGAGGAAGAAAAAGGAGGAGTAGGAGTAAGGGGAGAAGGAGGAGGAAGGGGAGGAGGAGGAGGAAGGGAAGGAGGAGGAGGAAGAGGAGGAGGAGGAGAGTAATAAGATGGTTGGGAAAGTTCCTTGGAAAGGAGAGAGGCAGTGTTACCCTATCATTGCAGCCTTGGCTTTCAGGCACTATTTGTGATCGTGAAATGCTACTGATAACACCATATTTATTTCCTTTTTATTTTTCTTTTCTTTTCTTTTTTTTTTTTTTTTTAGATGAAGTCTCACTCTGTTGCCCAGACTAGAGTGCAATGGTACAATCACGGCTTACTGCAACCTCCGCCTCCCGGGTTCAAGCGATTCTCCTGCTTCAGTCTCCTGATTTGCTGGGACTGTAGGCACACAGCATCATACCCAGATAATTTTTGTATTTTCAGTAGAGATGAGGTTTCACCATGTTGACCAGGCTGGTCTCAAACTCCTGACCTCAGATGATCCACCTGCCTTGGCCTCCCAAAGTGCTGGGATTACAGGAGTGAGCCACCACGTCAGGCCTTCTTTCCTTTTTCTTATCAATCTTCCTAAATCAGGGTTTCTAAACTATGGCACTGTTGGTATTTTGAGGCAGCCCATTCTTTGGGGGTGAGGCAGGGGCTGTCCTCTGCATTGTAAAATGTTCAGCAGCCTCCCTGGCCTCTCCCATATGTCACTATCATATGCCAGTAACACCCTTGCCCCAGGTGTAACAACTAAAAATGCCTCCAGACATTGCCAAATGTCCTCTCCCAAGTTCAAACCACTGCCCTACGTGGTTATTTGGTGTCTGTCATCATCCCATGCTATCATAAACTCCAAATAAGAAAGATTAGCTTGCAAAACAAATACATAGTCTTTCCTGCATGTTATTACCTGGTTTCTAGGCTGTTTTTCAATAGGAACCCACTAGTTACTGCCAACTCATGCCAAATTCTACTCATTCCCGAAGGCCCATCTCAAATCTCACCACCTGCTTCCACTAAGTCTTCCTGCCAATTTAAGTCAGTGATGCCCCCTCCTCTTTCCACTCTAGCCTACCATTCATGGTACCTCATTATCCATTATTGATACGTGATTGACTTTGGTTAAGCATCTATATGGCTTTTATCTTGTACTGTTCTATATTAGTTTATTCTCACACTGCTAGAAAGAAATCTCTTAAACTGGGTTGGTTATTTATTTATTTGGAGACAGAGTCCGGCTCTGCTACCCAGGCTGGAGTGCAGCGACACAATCTCAGCTCACTGGAACCTCTGCTTCCCAGGTTCAAGAGATTCTCCTGCCTCAGCCTCCCAAGTACCTGGAATTACAGGCATCTACCACCACAACCAGCTAAATGTTTGTATTTTTAGTAGAGACGGGATTTTGCCATGTTGGTCAGGCTTGTCTTGAACTCCTGACCTCAAGTGACCCATTGCCTCAGTCTCCCAAAGTGCTGAGATTACAGGTGTGAGCCACCGTGCCCAGCCAGACTGGGTAATTTATAAAGAAAAGAGGTTTAACTGACTGTTGCTCCACAGGCTGTATAGGAGCCATGATGCTGACCATCTGCTTGGCTTCAGGAAACTTACCATCATGGTGGAAGGCAAAGGGAAACAAGGCTTTCACATAGTGGGAGCAGGAGGCAGGGAGGGGGTGCTACACACTTTTAAACAACCAGGTCTTGTGAAAACTCACTCACTATCCAGTACCAAGAGGGCATGGTGCTAAACCATCCGTAAGAACTCCACCCCTGTGATCCAGTCACCTTCCACCAGGCTCCACCCTCAACACTGGGGATTACAATTCAACATGGGATTTGGGCAGGGACACAGATCCAAACCTTATCACGTCCTGTAATTCATTCTGAGTGAGTATACATCAGTAGAGCATGCATGGTGTACCGGACACCGTGCTGGTGCAGCACCACATGCAGACACACATAAGATAGGAGCCTTTCCTTTAAGACATTCACAACCTTGTAGGAAGGTACACCCAAAAGTGGCAGTCTGGCACAGCTGCTCGTCACGTGTCCTCTCTCAGGACAAGCATGTGTCCCTGAGGGTAAAGGCAAAAGTCTTTTGACAAAAGTCCAATTCTTTTGGGTCCACTACAGTGCTGAGCATGCAGTAGGTGCCAAGAGATTGCACTGACCTGGGATCAGAGGAGGCAGACCTGGACCACACCAAAAGAACCAAAAAGCTTCAATGAAAGCACATCTCCACAAGGGCAATTAACATCATCGAGCAACCTCTTTTATGCAATGGTGGTAAAAGTAGGCAGTAGTTGTCTTTTTTTTTGAGACAGGGTCTTTACTCTGTTGCCCAGACTGGAGCGTAGTGATGTCGTCATGGCTCACTGCAGCCTGAAACTCTGGACTCAAGTGATCCTCCCACCTCAACCCCCCAAGAAGCTGGTAGCTGAGACTACAGGCACATAGCACCACACCTGCCTAATCTTTTTTTTCAGAGATAGGGTCTCACTATGTTGCCCAGGCTGGTCTTGAACTTCTAGTCTCAAATGATCCGCCCATCTCAGTCTCCCAAAGTACTGGGATTGCAGGTGTGAGCCCTGCACTTAGCCTTCTTTTTTCAACTTTTACCCCATGAAATCCAAAGGCCTGTGACCCACTACTATAATAGGGAAAGTACAGAAAAAGAGAAAGGGAAGGGAAGGGGCTAAGAAATACAGTTTAAACAAATAGGAAGTAATGAAGACTGCAAAAACAACTATTGACATAAAATAGGCTAGGGAATACTTATAAAATGTGAACATGTGTCAATGCAGCAAATCACAGGAGTCTGCATTACTGAGTCTGTGGGATTTGCTGATACTCCAACATTTTTTAAAAGAGACGGAGAACAAAGGGACAAAAGATGTTCAGGAAGGCAGGTGGAAGTAAGAGCCGTGAATGGCCATGGGTCAAGAAGGCTGGCTTTGGCATATCTAAGAAACAATGGACTCGAGTTTAAAATGTTTAAACAACAAAGATGAATAGAGGCTGTGGGACCAGGAGCAACGGAGCAGAAGCACAATCACCAGTTTGAGACAGGACGCAGAATCCACAGTGTCGAAGTGCAGAGATGCTGAATAAATAGCAGAGGGAGTTAATAGCCTTATTATTGTCCCATTAAGAGTTACCTGGAACAAAACAGCCTTCCCCCGACCCTGCAGGCTTCTCCCTTCCTGTCTTTTGACTTGAACTAAGATCACATGTGACACTTACATGCAAGCCTTCAAAAGAACCAAGCTGGTGGCTACAGAAAATTTCCAAATGTTCTGTCCCTCACATGCACTAGAGAAAGCGAAGCACCATGCTGGGTAGCTAACGGAACTCAGGCTTTTCTGCTTTTAGAGCACCCCTCTGCCCAGAACCTATACAGATCTAAACACACATCAGGACACACGCCACTCAGCCTTTTCCTCTACAACCAAAGCCCATCCTGCCCCATCACAGTTCTCTAGCCCCAGGACACATTTTCCTCCTCACCCTTGCCAGTCGCAGAAAACAAAAGAACCCAGGCTAAATGCAGCCAAAGGCTTCCCTTGCACAGAATTGGGACCCAGGAGCCAGCAGCTCACGGCAGGAGAAGTGGTGGCAAATTAAATCTGGGTGGCCTGAGGGGCAGGAAAGACCAAGACCATCTCCATACCAGGTGCTGGACATTGTTAGGCAAGAGTGTAAATGAAGACCAAGAGGTCGTGAAGAGAAGATGGCACTTGTTCAAGTGAGCCCAAACTTTGCCAAAGAAGAACAAAGCTTTTGATGCAGTTACTTTCAGGCCACAGCTCTAGTCTATCCTGTCCTGGAAAATCAGAGCTTCATGGAGGAGTCCCATTCATGGGCCCTGGAAAGATGTACGGATCCCAGGGCCAGCTCGGGCCACAAGATGATGCACAACACGGAAGAAACGAGAAACGGTCTTTATTGACCTGGACATGGGGGAATGGTTTGTCTTTTAAGGTTATTTAAAGCCAGGCATGGTGCACATGCCTGTGGTCCCAGCTACTTGGGAGGCTGGAGTGGCAGGATTGCTTGAGTCCAAGAGTCTAGCCTGGGCAACATAATGAGATCCAGTCTCAAAAGAAAGAAAAGAAAAGAAAAAATAAAGGAGAGGAGAGAAAGAAAAGAAAAGAAAAAATAAAGAGAGGAGAGGAGAGGAGAGTAGAGGAGAGGAGAGGAAGAAAAGAAAGAAAAGAAAGAAAGAAGGAAAGAAAGAAAGAGAAAAGAGAAAAAAAAAGTTGAAGCAAAAATATGCAAACCCTTCCTGGCAATATTAACATATTCATAAAGAGAATGCATCCACTAAAGGGAGAAAATCTCTTAAGGCAGTTATTTATCAAACCACCAGTCCTGATTCCTTAATAGGTGGTAAAATCAACTAGCAGTGGCCGAGCATGGTGGCTCATGGCTATAATCCCAGCACTTTGGGAGGCTGAGGCTGGTGGTTCACGAGGTCAAGAGATCGAGACCATCCTGGTCAACATGGTGAAACCCCATCTCTACCAAAAATAAAAAAATTAAAAAATTAGCTGGGCATGGTGGCACGTGCCTGTAGTCCCAGCCACTCAGGAGGCTGAAGCAGGAGAACTGCTTGAATCCAGGAGGCAGAGGTTGCAGCGAGCTGAGATTGCGCCATTGCACTCCAGCCTGGGTAACAAGAGCAAAACTCCATCTCAAAAAAACAAAGAAATCAACCAGCAGTTTACCAGCCTTTTCAAAAACTAAAATAGCATAGAGTAGAAAATAGAAGACTAGGTGGATTACAGGATCACACCAGTAAACCCAGCATTCTGGAAGGCTGAGGCAGTTGGATCACTTGAGGTGAGGAGTTCCAGACCAGCCTGGCCAATATAGTGAGACCCCCATCTCTACTAAAAGTACAAAAATTAGTCAGGCGCGGTGGCATGTGCCTGTACTCCCAGCTACTTGAGAGGCTGAGGCAGGAGAATCCTTGAACATAGGGGCAGAGGTTCCAGTGATCTGAGATCCCATCACTGCACTCCAGCCTGGGCAACAGAGTGAGACTCAGTCTCAAAAACAAAGAGTAGAAGACTGCATCACATATAATAATGGTAAGTATTGTCTTAGGAAGTGTCTATGTGTGTATGTGTGTACTGGGTCTTAATTTTAAATGTGAAAAAAAGAAAAAGAAAAAAATATTTTTAAAAATACATCAGCCCTAGGGAAAATAATAACAATCATAAAATGCATTCATTTACTGTAGATCATTGTCAAAAATAAATTAAAAGCCACTACTCTCAAGTAAGCTTTGGTAAAGTCTCGCAGATTTTTAGTTAAATGAATCATTCATTCATTCATTCAAAAATATGTACTGAGTACCTACTCAGTGGTGGGACTCTGCTGAACACTGGGGATACCATGCTACGAGTCATAATAGCAAATGCACTAACCACTTGTATCACAGAGACTACGTCACAATTGCTACAAAGAGAATAAAATACTTAGGAATAGAACTTACACGGGATGTGAAAAGACCTCGTCAAGAAGAACTACAAACCACCCACTGCTCAAGGAAATTAAAGAGGGCACAAACAAATGGAAAAATATTTCATGCTCATAGATAGGAAGAATCAATATCTTGGCAATGGCCATACTGCCCAAAGTAATTTATATATTCAATGCTATTCCCATCAAGCTACCTTTGACTTTTTTCACAGAATCAGAAGAAACTACTTTAAATTTCATATGGAACCAAAAAAGAGGCCGTATAGCCCAGACAATCCTAAGCAAAAACAACAAAGCTGGAGGCATCACACTACCTGACTTCAAACTACACTACAAGACTACAGTAACAAAAACAGCATGGTACTGGTACCAAAACAGACATACAGACCAATGAAATAGAACAGAGACCTCAGAAATAACACCACATATCTCAACCATATGATTTTCAACAAACCTGGCAAAAACAAGCTATGGGGAAAGGATTCCCTATCTAATAAATGGTGCTGGAAAAACTGGCTAGCCATATGTGGAAAATAGAAACTGGATCCCTTCCTTAACCTTATACAAAAATTAACTCAAGATGGTTTAAAGATTTAAACATAAGCCCTAACATCATAAAAACCCTAGAAGAAAACCTAGGCAATACCATTCAGGATATAGACATGGGCAAAGACTTTATGACTAAAACACTAAAAGCAATTACAACAAAAGCCAAAATAGATAAATGGGATCTAATTAAACTAAAGAGCTGCACAGCAAAAGAAACTATCATCAGAGTGAACAAGCAACCTACAAAATGGGAAAAAATTTTTGCAATCTCTCCATCTGACAAAGGTCTAATATCCAGAATCTACAAGGAACTTAAACAAATTTACAAGAAAAACAAACCCATCAAAAAGTGGACGAAGAATATGAACAGACACTTCTCAAAAGAAGTTATTTATGCAGTCAACAAACATATTTAAAAAAGCTCACCATCAAAATCAAAACCACAATGACATACCAGTACTCTCATGCCATTAGAACGAGGATCAATAAAAAGGAAACAACAGATGCTGGAGAAGATGTGGAGAAATAGGAACACTTTTACACTGCTGGTGGGAGTGTAAATTAGTTCAACCATTATGGAAGACAGTGGTGATTCCTCAAGGATCTAGAACCAGAAATACCATTTGACCCAGCAATCCCATTACTGGGTATATACCCAAAGTATTATAAATCATTCTACTATAAAGACATGCACACATATGTTTATTGCAGTACTATTTATGAGCAAAGACTTGGAAGCAACCCAAATACCCATCAATGATAAACTGGATAAAGAAAATGCGGTACATATACACCATGGAATACTATGCAGCCATAAAAAAGAATGAGTTCATGTCCTTTGCAGGGACATGGATGAAGCTAGAAGCCATCATTCTCAGCAAACTAACACAAGAACAGAAAACCAAACCCGCATGTTCTCACTCATAAGTGGGAGTTGAACAATGAGAACACATGGACACAGGGAGGGGAACATCACACACTGGGGCCTGTTGAGGGGTGGGAGGCAAAGGAAAAAGAGCATTAGGATGAATATCTAATGCATGCAGGGCTTAAAACCTAGATGATGGTTGAACAGGTGCTATAAACCACCATGGCACATGAATACAAACCACCATGGCACGGGTATACATATGTAACAAACCTGCATGTTCTGCATATGTTTTCCAGAATTTGAAGTAAAACAAAAATAATTTTTTTAATAAGAGTCACAATACCCAATAGTATTTGCACAGTCCTGGCTATATCTGGACACTCTCCTAAGTTCTTTATTTATGCTAATGAATTTAACCCATACAACAAGCCTATGAGATAGGCTTCATCATCATCATCTTTGATCCCATGAGGAAACAGGTACTATGTGACTGAGTCACTTGTATGTCATACAGCTGGTAAGTGGCGGAGCTGAAATGTGAAACTGCCCAGGCTGGCTGCAGACTCCCTGCTCTTCTCCATGAAGCTGTAGTGCCCAAGGATTTGCCCTATGGCTCCCAGCAACATCCTTGTCACAGCAATAGATCGTCTGAACCCAAGTGCACCACAGATTAGACCCGTGTTACTAACTCACTTGTGCTGAATGGTCAAATGGAGGTTGTGGTTTGGCTTCTAAGAAATCTGCCATAAGAGAGAGAACACACTACTCAGAATGTCCACTCCCTCTGGCATTTCTCCCAATACCAATTGATGGACCAGCATTCTCTCGATAGGAATTATATACCTCAGTGTCAATGAGCTTCATGAGCTGATAGATCAGTATTTGGGAGCTATAAGCCTGAGGGTCAGTCCTGGGTCACAGGAACTGCAACAAGGAAATGCCCCTGAGCAGCTATGTGCCCTCAGTTTCCTCAACCATGAAATAGGGATGACAACAATATCTACCTCATAAGGTAGTTGTAAGGGTTTAATGAAACAGTGTTATGTGTTTAGCAAATACCTAGCATTTAGTAAACACTCATTTAATGTCAGCAAAGTGTTATTATTTACTGGGTGTTTACTAGCATTGAACTCACCCAATGGGAGAGAGAATGTGTAAGCCAATCACACCTGTAGAATGCTATGCAGAATAGAGAAGTTCTGGAAGGAGACTTAACTCCCCCAGGAAACTTCAGAGAGGAGATATGACCTTGAAAAGAATCTTGAAGATTAAACCAATGGGTGAAGCATGGGAACAAGGACATGCCATCCAAAGAGAGGGACTAACTTGGCAAAGATACAGAGGACCTTCATGCGCAAAGTATAAACGAATAAAAATGTGTAAGCACAATTTTCCCTAATGCAGGCACGCCCATGAACAAAATCACTCAAAAAATCAGCAAAAATTCCTGTAGCATAAGTTTTTTCCAAAGTTGTTTCAGATGTTGAAATATACATGTAACATGCATATGCAAACATACTCATTTCTAGGTGGGTGAAAAGCTCAAGCCTAAAAGAAATCTTAAGAAAAAAAAAAATCCTAAATACATTAGAAAAGAGAATCTCTCCCTAAAGCTGGACATTCTTTAGAGAAGTGGTTCTCAAAGTGTGATTCCCAAACCTGGGGACTTGAAAATACATGTTAGATAGAGTGAGCTCCAATTTTCTCTTCAAATAATTAGTATGTCAGTATGTTCAGCATTCTTATTCTTTGATTCTCCATTTTAAAGTTTAACTTCCTGGTTCTCTTCACCCCCTTGCCTCTAGTTTCAGTAAACAACTTTCCCACCAGCTCTAATCAGTAGTTCACATCTGTTCCCCTGATCACTTGTTCTGACTTAAATCATCCTGAGTCACCTGTTGTGTAACTGCCCTTCCCACCAAACTACCCATCCTGCCACTCCAACTCATATCCCTACTCTCTTTAAAATGGCCAATCGGAATTAGCTTAGACTGTGAGATCCAACCCTAGCCAATAGGGGAACGACATAGCAGTAGAGGCTACCTGCATCAGAAATAAGAACCTACCCCCTTTGTCCAGGTGTGCTCTTGCCATTGCTCCACCTGTGAGATGCACCCTTCTGTAGAAGTAAAAATTGCCTTGGTGAGAAAATTCAATTTATGTCCTAGTGCTATTTCTTTGCAGCACTGAGGAATGAGCATTTTTGTTTCTAACATACAGATTCTCAGCCTCACCCCAGACATACTGATTCAGAAACTCTGGCTATGCAGCCCAGCCATCTGTGTCTTAACAAAGCCTCCAGCTGATCCTGATGCACACCAAGGTTTGAGAACTACTGCTTTAGAGAAACTTGCCAAGAAAGAGACAAAAAGAAAACCACCACCACCAGCAGCAGCAGCAGCAACAGCAGCAACAACAGTCCAGGCAACACCTGGTATGAAGAGCCAAGCTCACAGTACCTAGAGCACGGTACAATTTAATACAGTGGCTGAAGAGCTCAGGCTCTGCAATTGCCACAGCCCTGGGTTTCAACCCCAGCTTTGGTACTTGCTGGCTGCCACTTCCCTTAACCCCTGCATCTCCAAAATAGCGATAATGATTCCTTCCTCTTAAGGTTGTTCTAAGGATTCAGTGAGACCTTACCTGTAAGGCATTTAGCATAGAGCAGCACATTAAGTGAAAGCCACTATGCCAGAATGAAAACTCAAGCAAATCCATCCTCTGCAAAATATCTCTATGAGTTCAACATCCTCTGGAACAGCAGTATAAATGGGGTACTCATACCCTGGTGGGTACAAGCAGACTTGGTGTGGAGGCATGGGTGGATTCGTGAGACTCAATTTCCAGATCCTCAGTTTTCCTACAGGCTCTCCTGAAACTGATCTGCCTGCAACGGGGGCATGAGACAAATTCTCTTTCCCTGCCTTTCTCTTTCCACAAGAGCCCTTCACCCACGTAACAAAAGAAAGGCACAGTTCTCAGCCATCCCAAATCTTAACCAGATGCATCATGGAATATAAACTTCCAGGGCTCTAACAGAGGATAAATGGAAATACTGAGGTGGTGAACAATGATTAGATCACAAATCTACTTGCAAGTGAACAGCTCAAATGACCGGGTAGCAAGTCCCTTTCCAAGTCAAGTGATTTCTGCACAGTTGAAGGAAACCGTCATTGAGGTATAAGTTGATAGATCATTAAAAATAATTTTTGATGATAGATCACTATGTGATTTTTAAATATATGACTTGAAAGCAGCTCAAATAATTCAAATCTATCAATATTCCTAACATTTCCACCTACTTATGTGAGCAACATTTTCAGCACACTTGTGTCTTAATAAACAAAAAATAGATTTGTAATTGATGCCAACATTTGTCTCATTCTGGCAATAAGTAATATTCACCCACAGACACATGAAATGTTTTAAAAATCCTACCCATCTCATAGCAGATGCATTTTCAATCTAATTTTACTTTTTGTGTCTAATAATTATATATCAAAATATATAATATAGTTACGTTGTTTTTCTCAATTCTGTAGTAGTAATAATTTTCATAATTCAATCCAGAAGAAATTTTTCAATACTCAGAGCCTTTTAGTCACATGAAATGTTTTAAAATGTTATTTCAATTTATATGCACGTTTTTGTTGCAGAGAAGAGTGATACAAAAATCAATAAAACACTTTCAAGCATAAAATATATTACATTAGGATAAAATTTGGTAGGGAAAGTGGAATGAAAATACAAGTTCAAGGAGAAAAAAGGAATGATGGAAAAATTTATAACTACTAAAGAAAAGCTTGTTTGTGTCTTTATAAATAGAAAGTGGCAGTATCAAATTACTACTTTATACATATATACATGGCTTTCATTGGAATGTATAAAAGAACAATGTAATAGGTTCATTTTTAAATGTCAGTATTTACAATATGCCAAATATTATATCCTTTCCAACTATGTATAGTTATAATTTAAAAAGGAGATATCAAGTTTAAAATATACAAAGGGATACATTGTCTTTCACATTTATTTCAAGAGCTATGGAAGAAAAAAATGTAAAGAACTTTGCTCTGAAAAATATCTTCCTTTTTTTCTCTTTTTTCAGTAATTGAACACAGTAAACAGAAATGACATTCTCAGTGCTATATTGGATGCTAATGAGCATTCCAGAGAGGTAACAGGGTTCGTCTCTATCAAAGATTGGCCATTTAATGGAGCCAACCAGAAAACATGTAAAATATCTGAAGTATGTGCCAGGCACAGGTCTTTCCCACATAACATTCATGTTCTCCTGTGTCCTTGCGCTAGCAAACCCAGATTGTGTTTAGGACAGCAATGTGCCCAGGTAAATACTCATTTTCTCAGCCTTCCTTCGCATTAAGGATGGCCATGTGACAAAATTCTAGCCAATGAGATGCAAGTGAACATCTGGGGAGTTCTGAGAAAGCTTTTGCTTTCCTAATAAAATCACAGCGATGAGGCTGACTCTGGCTATCCTATTTTTCTGACTTGAATGCAGATGCAATGTCTGGAGCTACAGCAATTATGCCAAACTATGAGGCAGCCGAATGAGGATGGAACCGTTGCGTGAAGGATGGCAATCTGAGCATGTGGAAAGAGCCTGGGTCCCAATGGCACTGTTCCACAGTGAACTAATGCCAACAAGAGCCCACCTCTAGATCTCCAGTTATGTTAAATACATACACTCATGTACTTCTTTTGCTGTAACCTACTGTTCCTTGGGTGTTCCAGTTACTTTTACTTTTGCTATGTAACAAACTACTCTCAAACTTGTTGACCTGGGTGACATAAAAAGTGGTTTGCATGATGTTTTATGACTTAGACTCATGCAGAAGTCATGTAGTATCATTTCTGTGGTGGTCAGTTGGTCCATGAGTCCCCAGATTCAAGGGGAGGAGATGTGGACCCCAACTTCTCAATTGGAGGGATGTCAAAGAACTTGTAGCCATTTTGTAAATGACTCATCAAATAAAGATTAAATATATTCAAGGTATATGATGTAATGATTTATGTGTATACTGTATAATGATTAGCACAATCAAATTCATTATCACATTCATCACCACCCATCCTATACATTAGGTCCCCAAAATGTTTCCCTCTTATAACTGAAAGTTTGTTTCTTTTGACCAGCATCTCCCCACTTCCCCCACCTTCCAGCCCCTGGCAATCTCCCTTCTAATTGCTATATCTTCTATGAATTCAACGAGTTTCGATTCCACATATAAGTGAGATTGTATAATATTTCTTTCTGTGTCTGGCCTATTTCACTTAGCATAATGTCCTCCAGGTTTACTCATGTGGTTGTAAATAGCAGAATTCCTTTCTAAAAGATGAATAATATTTATTTATTTATTTTTTTTTTTTTGAAACAGTCTCATCTGTTGCCCAGGCTGGAGTGGAATGGCATGATCTCAGCTCACTGCAACCTCCATCTCCCAGGTTCAAGCAATTCTCCTGCCTCAGCCTCCCAAGTAGCTAAGATTACAGGCACCCACCACCACACCTGGCTAATTTTTTGTATTTTTTTTTTTTTAATTTTTAGTAGAGACAGGATTTTGCTATGTTGGCCAAGCTGGTCTCAAACTCCTGACCTCAAGTGATCCACCTGCCTTGGCCTCCCAAAGTGCTAGGATTACAGGCATGAACCACTATGCCTGGCCAATGTTCCATTTTATATATCACATTTTCTTTATCCATCACCCATGGATAGATACTTGCATTGCTTCCATATCTTGGATATTGTGCTTCAGTGAACATGGGGGTACAGATGTCTCTTCAAGGTACTGATTTCCTTTCCTTTGGGTACATACCTTCTGGATCATATGGTAGTTCTAGTTTTCATTTGTGGGGGAACTTCCATACTATTTCTGTATTGGTTGTACCATTCACACTAACAGTACACAAGGGTTCTCGTTTCGCTATACTTTTCCCAATATTTATCTCTTGTCTTTTTGATAATAGCCATCATGATAGTGATGAGTGATATCTCATCATGGTTTGCATTTGTATTTCCCTGATGGTTAGTGATGCTACATGCCTTTTCCTATATCTATGGCAATTTGTATGTCTTATTTGGAAGAAAATATCTATTCAGGTCCTTTGCCCATTTTTAAATTGGACTATTTGTTTTTTATGCAGCCTTTTTTTAAAACCACCACATTTGTTGGGGGTTTTTTCCTTGCAGCTTAGCATATTTACTGACACAATGGATGATATAACACAAAATAGATATTAAATTGAACAGTACAATTGTGCTGTTTGAGCTCAAAGGAGGAGGAAATGATTCGAGAATTAAGAAAGACTTCATCTTAAATAAACACTTACAGAGTCTATAGGTACACAGCCTGGAATAAAATGTCTGCAGGAATACTGCAAGACTCCATGTCTGTCTCTAATGCTAAATATGAGTTCAGATCTCAATCTAATATTCACAAGCGACTTGGTTTTGGAAAATCCTAGCTCAGCCTCGGTTTCTATAATGGCAAAATTGAAAATGGTGAGGCCTAAATAAATGGCATGAGAAGGGCCTAGCATGTGCATGGCACCCATAATGCTCAATAAATGTACATTTGTTTATACAGCCAAGGAATTTACACATGTGGGAAAATTAAATGAGCATCAACCAGAAAACTGACAGAGAGATGGTATTCCCCAAATATAAGTCAGTGCCCCAAATCTCCCTTATGATCTCAGCATGCCTTACTGAAATTGATACAGTGCAAAGTTCAGAGGATTTGGACCAATTTTCCTCTAGTACAATTAGAACAGACTTTAGATCTGATGCCCAGGCTAAGAGCCGAAGTTTTTCCATGCAAAGCCCATCCCAGAATTGCTACCAATTTGGAAAAATCTAGAGCATTTTTTCACAAGAGGTCAATCATCCAAATCTGGGATACATTTTCTAAATATTAGATCTGAACTGATTTACCCCTAAATACATTGGGCCACAATCTTCCCAAATGGATTAAGTCAGACCTTCTATTCTTAGTAGCTAGCTCATTCAGTCACATTTCCTTTCTATAAATACCTGAGTGCACTTGTTTTAAAGTAGAACCCTTTTGTCATCTGATTGTCCAGTTTAGATGAGATGTGGACGAGGGACGATAATAAAAAATGGGATGGGGAAAGAACAGAAGAGAAACCGTATTGCTTTAGTCAGCTCACTAGCTGTTTTCACAAACTCCAAGACCCACAGCAGACTGGATACAGGAGAAAGCCCAGAAGTTCTAGCCCTTTTTAATTCATTAACCTTGAAAAGTTAGCCACTGTTTGGGACTCAGTGGAGACGCCCAGGCTCTTTCATATCATCTCATCCAGTGATAGGTTCCCTTCCAGAGTCCCCGCTCTCAGTTTCCCTACTCAGAGTATATGGATACTCTCCCAGCTCGCAGGCAGGCCAAGACAGACTCCCCATAGCCTCATCACTCTTCAGTAAAAACTAATTATTGTACCAACTCATATCCATCCGCTTTGAGTCCCAAGGAGAAGGACACTTGTCTTTCAAAAATTATTGGTTAAACCCATACTGAGCTCAAAGCACTCTGAAAAGACAGGCCAGAGTCAGATTAAGGGGTGAGTCTGCCAGGCAGGTGCCTGGAGCACCAGTGCATAATGAAAAGTGCACCCAAACATCACTAGGGTGCTAGTACGTCACCGGAAACAAGGAGATGGAGGGGAAATGTACTTCTCAAAACCCTTCTCAGGAAATGTAGAGTACAAGCTGAAGGAATACTGTAAAATTATCCTGGTTATGTGGCTAAGACCCCTAGAGGCTATACTTTCATGATGGGTGTTTGTCAATTTAGGGTGACGCTATCTAAATATTCTCCTTATTTTAAGGAGGGGCCCACATCTCACTATACAATCTGATGGGCAGATATTCCCCCTCCCATTTTTCAACAACCTGAGAGACTGACCCAGGCTTGGCCGATTGGATGCTTCTACATGGGACCCTGAATCATGGAAGAAAGTGATGTCAACACATGGAGCAAATCAGAGATGCCAGAGATGGACCAGCCACTGCAGAATCAAGGGCCCCATCATGTTATGGTGAGGTCTGGGGACGGCAGGATCTGCAGCGACATGCTAAGATGACTCTTCTCCGGTTCCTATACATTTTCTGATTCTCCAGCATATGCCAACAGTTCTATAAAACTGCCATCAATAAAACCCTTTTTTGCTTCCATTTATGTTTAAATTTCTAATTTTCTTCCTCTAGACTGGGAAGATTCTTTGAGTATCAATAGAAGCTGCCTTCTAAGGACAATGGGGCCAGGTCTCTTCATGACATTGATCTTAGGCAGTGGATAAATTCGTTCAAGGACAGAGAAACTGAAGTTCCACATCAGTTTCTTCCTTCCCTCTCTTCCATTCACTCTCCCAGTTTTCAGCAACTCCCCCAAATTGAAGTGGAACTACATTTCATGTGAACAAATATATTGATTCAAGGAGGGCAGGATGTCATCACCAGTCTATCAAGATTCCCATGTCTCAGTCTGGGCACTCTACTTGAAGATCTCAGAAGATTACCAAAGCTCACTTATAACGGCTTCGGACACCATGGGGCCACTGTGATCCCAAGCAGCAGCTAATAGGGAGTAAAGCCTCCTGGGCTCTGACAGATAAGTGAAATATAGATATGCTCCAAATAATAGAAAAGAAAAGAGTCTTCATCAAATATTTCCCAAGACAATTCATACATTATGACCAAGTGGGGTATATCCCAGGAATGCAAGGCTGACTTAACATTTAAATGTCAATCAATGTAATTCAACATATTAACACAACCAAAAAAGACCATATGATTATCTCAATTGGTTCAGAAAAAGTATTAGGAAATGACTCATAATAAAAGTTATCTGTAAGCCAAGAACAGAAAAACAAAAACAAACAAAATAAACAAATAAAATAAGATAAAATAAAACCATTCTTAGCCGGGCGCGGTGGCTCAAGCCTGTAATCCCAGCACTTTGGGAGGCTGAGGCGGGCGGATAACGAGGTCGAGAGATCGAGACCATCCTGGTCAGCATGGTGAAACCCCGTCTCTACTAAAAATACAAAACATTAGCTGGGCATGGTGGTGCGTGCCTGTAATCCCAGCTACTCAGGAGGCTGAGGCAGGAGAATTGCTTGAACCCAGGAGGCGGAGGTTGCGGTGAGCCGAGATCGTGCCATTGCACTCCAGCCTGGGTAACAAGAGCGAAACTCCATCTCAAAAAAAATAAATAAATAAAAAATAAAAAAATAAAAATAAAACCATTCTTTCATCTGATAATGGGCATCTCCGGCAAGCTTACAGCTAACATTATACTAATGGGGAAAGGCTGGATGGTTTCCCCTTAAGATCAAGAACAAGGCAAGACTATCTGCTCTCACCACTTTTATTCAACATTATACTGAAGGTCCTAACCACTTTAATAAGGCAGTAAAATAAACAAAGGCATCTAGATATCAAAAGAAGTAAAACCTTCTTTGTCAGAGATGACATGATGGCCTATGTAGAAGTCCCTTGAAATCTGCAAAAGAGCCAATTTTAGAAAGAACATAGGATACCAGGTCAATATTTTAATAATTTCTACATGACAGAAACAAAGAATTAGAATTAAAATTTTAAAGATATTTATTTTTTAAAATACTGTGCTAGTTCTTTATTGTTGCATAATAAATTACCTTAAAATTTGACAGCTTAAAACAATAAACATTGTATTTATTATCTCACACAGCTTCTGAGAGTCAGGAATCTGGAAGCAGCTTTACCGGGTGGCCCGGCTCAGGGTCTCTCAAGGTTGTAGTACAGATGTCAGCGAGGGCTGATGACATCTGAAGGCCTGACCAGGGCTGGAGGATCCACTTCCAAGGAGACTCCTACCCAACGTTGGTAGAGACCTCAGGTCCTTGTTGAGGAAAATTCTAGTTTTCTAGCACATCGACCTTCCAATAGAGCTGCTCCCAGTGTCCTCTAGAGCAGGCACTCCAAACCAGAATAAAGGAGCCATGATGTCTTTTATGTCTTTTAATACCACCTAGTCTCAGAAGTAGTATTCCATCACCTCTGCTGTGTTCTCCTGGTCACACAGACTAACCTAGTATCATGTGGGAGACAGGAGGGATCATCCAAGGGCATGAATACCAGGAGGGTAGCCTCCAATCTGGAGGCTGGTTGCCACAAATACCATTTACAATAGCATCAAAAAATATAAAACACTGGTGGATACATTTAACAAAATATACAGTAGTCCCTCATTATCCAAGGGATATATTTCAAGACTCCCAATGGATGCCTGAAACTGTGAATAGACACTAGGTTTTTCTATACATATATACAATAAAGTTTAATCTATAAATTAGGCACGGTAAGAGATTAGCAACAATGACTAATAATAAAATAGGATAACTATAACAATATACTATAATAAAAGTTACCCATGAATGTGCTCGCTCATGCTCACTCGTGCTCGCTCTCTCTCTCTCTCAAAATATCTTGTATTATACGAAGAATAACTGAACCCTTGGAAAGTGAAACCATGAATAAGGGGAAGCTATTGTATGCTAAACCTCTACACTGAAAACAAGAAAATAGCCACTGAAAAAAATTAAAGAAGACCGAAATAAGTGATGACCTATATGTTTATGGACTGGAAAGCTCAGCATTAATGTACCAGTACTTTCTAAAGTATTGGGATTCAATGTAATCTCAATCATAATGCCACCAGGATTTTCCTTATTAGAAACTGACAGTGATAATAAAATGTATATGTAAATGCTCAGAACTTAAAATAGCCAAAACAACTTTGAAAAAGAAGAACGAAGCTGGAGGACTCAGACTACCTCCTACACTACATGCTAAAATAGTGTAAGAACTACACTATTTTAAGATTTACCATAAAACTACAATAATAAAGACAATGCGCTGTTAACACAGGATAGACATGTAGATCAATGAAACAGAATAAAAAGTCCAGAAATAGATCCACTCAGATACGGTCAATTGATTTTTGACAAAAATGCCAAGGTAATCCGATGGAAAAAGATTTTCAACAAATGTTGCTAGGACAATTGAATATCCACAAGCAAAAAATACATCTTGAGACTTGCTGCACACTACGAACAAAACTTTACTTAAAATTTATTATAGGCCTAAATGTAAAAGCTAAATTAAAAACTAGAAGAAAACATAAGATTAAAATGTTGTGACCTTAGTAAAGTCAAAAATTCTTAGTATACAAAAATACATACTCTAAAAGAAAACGATTTTGATAAATCAGACTAGCTCAAAATAAAAGCCTCCTATTCTTTGAAACACAGAATTAAAAAAAAAAAAAAAGGCAAACCACAAACAGAAAAACTATATTGGCAATACATACATCTGCAAAAAGGCTTATATCTGATCTATATGAAGAACTCTTATAGCTCAATAGTAAGATATTAACTCAAAAATAAGCAAAAGATTCGAATAGACGCTTCACGAAGAAATACAAATGGCAAAGATGCAAATGAAAATATGCTCAACATCAGTCATTAGGAAAATGCAAATTGAAACCACACAATGCTGCTGCCACCACTAGAATAGCTGAAATTAAAAACAGAGCAGCACCAAGAGTTGGCAAGTATGGGGAGCAACTGGAGATCTCATACTTCGCTGGTAGGAATGCAAAATAGAGACGCGTGCGGTGGCTCATGCCTGTAATCCCAGCACTTTGGGAGGCAGAGGCAGGCGGATCACTTAAGGTCAGGAGTTCAAGACCAGCCTGGCCAATATGTCAAAACCCCGTCTCTATTAAAAATACAAAAATTAGCCAGGCATGGTGACCTGTCATCCCAGCTACTCGGGAGGCTGAGGTGGAGAATCGCTCAGGAAACAGAGGTTGCAGTGAGTCGAGATCATGCCACTGCACCCCAGCCTGGGTGACAGAGCCAGACACCTCACAAAAAGAAAACAAAGAATGAAAAATGGTATCGCATTTTAGAAAAGCTTGGCAGTTTCCTGTTAAGTTAAATATTCACTTACTATATGATCCAGCAATCCCCTGGGTATTTCAAGTGAGGAAACAGAGGCAAAGGTATCCAAGTACTAGTATCCAAGTACTAGTTTGAATGCTCGTCCCCTCAGAAACTCAAATTAAAACTTAATTTCCGACCAGCCAGAGTAGTTCACACCTGTAATCCCAGCACTTTGGGAGGCCAAGGCAGGCAGGTGACTTGAAACTGAGAGTTAGAGATCAGCCTATCCAACATGGTGAAACCCTGTCTCTACCAAAAAAAAAAAAAAAAAACAAAAAATAGCCAGGTGTGTTGGCATGCACCTGAGTAGCACCAGCTACTCAGGAGGCTGAGGCAGGAGGTTCACTTGATCCCAGGAGGTGGAGGTTGCAGTGAGCCAGGATCATACTTCCCACTCCAGCCTGGGTAACAGAGTGAGACCCTGTCTCAAACCAAAAAACAAAAAAAGCTTAATCCCCATTGTAATGATATTAAAAGGTGGGGCCTTTAAGAGGTGATTTAGGGTGGGTAGGATATTAGTTTGCTAGTGTTGCCATAACCAACTATTATAGACTGGGTGACTTAAATAACAAATTTATTTCTTACAGTTCTGGAGGCTGGAAGCTTAAGATCGGGGTGTCGGCATTTTGGTTTCTCCTGGGGCCTCCCTCCTTGGCTTGCAGACCGTCTTCTTGCTGTGTTCTCATCTGGTCTTTCCTCTGCGTGTGAGCATACCTGGTGCATACCTTCCTGTTTTCATAAGAACACCAGTCCTATTGGGCTAGGGCCCCACCCTTACGCCCTAATGTCATCTTAATCACCTCTTTAAAGGTCCTATCCCCAAATACAGTCACATTGGAGGTTAGGACTTCAACATACGAATTTGGGGAAAATATAATTCAATTCCTTACAAGGGGCTAGGTAATAATCACATAAGACACAGGTGAACCCCAAGTTCATCCAAAATGCATTTGCTGGGCTTCTGGACACCAGGCACATTTCCATATCACCTTCTAGAGCTCCTTCAAACAGTTGTGCCTCTTTTAATACAATGGATGGGGTTTCGTCATGTGAATTGAATTCTTATGAAATGGGAGGAAAGAGACAAGACTGGAGGGTTTAACCATTTCTATGCCTCAGTCTACCACAGACCAAGATAAGAGAAAAATCCCTGCTGAGGAGTGAAAGGTGGGAACAGAACCACCTGGAAGACAAAGGACCCCAAACTGAAAATAGGACACCCACTTCCTCCAGCCACCACAACATGAGAATCCAGCCACCTGGGTGCAGTTCCAACTTAAGTTATTCAACTCGTCAACTGTTTACCAAGCATCGGTTATAACCAACAATGGCGAAGCTGTCATTCCCTGAGGCAGAGCCGAGGAGGGGTTATGAGGGCAGGCTCCCCTTGGAAAGAATGAGGTCAAGCTAATGGAACATCCTCTAAGATAATAAGTGACAAAAATAGGGCGCAAAACAGTGTTGGAGCAAAGGGTATTTTGTAGGAAGAACAGGAGATGTATATGCTTGTTTATGCAGAGAACGTTGTCACCATGGACCAGTGCAAAGTGGACCTATTCTTTTGATAACAAAATGTCCAATTATCTTCTAGGTACAACAGAGCCGAAAAGTGCAAGTCCGTGCAACCGAAAAAGACTCCACCTCTAACACCACCTGGATCAGCAATTCCTCCCGTCAGGACCGAGGAAACCAGAACAAGACCAGAACCTGAAGGCCAGAACTCTTTCAGAAGCAAGGAGTCCATTGGACTAAAATCTGTTTCAATATCCTTTACCACAAATGGTCAAATCTGAAGCCCTCCAACCAGACCCTGCCAAGCTAACCTTCCTAAATCCTTTCTCTTTCCCTCTAATCCCTTAAAACGTATCTCAGACCCCAAATCAGGGAGACAGATTTGAGCCCACTCCTGTCTCCTTGCTGACTGGTTTTGCAATAAAGCCTTTCTTTTCTCAAACGCCAGTGCCATAGTTATTAGCTTCTGTGCACAATGGGCAGTGAGCCATTTGCTCAATAAAAATATCTCTGGAAGGATTAAAAAAAGAAAAAACTAGTAAAAGTCACACTATTTCTGGCCACAATGGAGTAATAGAGAACAGACTTACCTTCTTGCGTTGCAAACCAACCCTTTTAAAAAAAAAACAGACAAAATGAAATAATGGTTTTAAGGCACTGAGCATCAGACAGTGCAGGACTGCTAAGAGAAGGGAAAGAAGACAGGTGAGTCCTACAATAACCCCAGCTCACTATCCTCACAGTCCTACAATATCCCCAGGCCATGATGCAGGGAGGAGGAACTGAGACTGAGCTCAGTGGTCTCCCTGAATTAAGAAGACAAGAGATTGCAGTTGAGGGTTCCCAAAGCAGCTAAATGTGCAGGGCTGGGAATCAGCGAAGAGAAAGCTGCATACAGAAGCGCTCCAGTGATGGGCAGAGGGGTCCCCTCTAGTCTGGGCCTGGGTACTGATTAGCACATGCGTAAGAAGCAGCTACCTCATCTGGGCGTGGTGGCTGATACCTGTAATCCCAGCACTTTGGGAGGCCAAGGCAGGCAGATCACCTGAGGTCAGGAGTTTGAGACCAGCCTGATCGACATGGTGAAACCCCATTTCAAAAAAAAAAAAAAGAAGTTACCTGCAGCTGGGAAAGGACCACTGGAGAACAGGAAGCCAAGTAATTTGCAGATATCACATAGGACTGGAAATCAGTTGCGTCCCCAATAGCCAGAGATAAAAGTCCTCATAATATATGGGCATTGGGTAGAATACTCAGAAGTGGGGGCACATGAGCCTTAGATTAAAGACTATTCTGGACCAGCATAATGAAGCTTCAAAGTAGGACTTCAGGAAGGGATGATTAGGGGCAGGAGTGGAATGGGGTGCTCATGGCCAGGGTTTAAAGTATAACTGCTTTGTCACTGTGCGTCTTTCTGCGCTGTTCAGAATTTTTACTGTGTGATTCTTTTTGAAAACTTTTTTTTTTTTTTTGATATGGGGTCTCACTCTGTCACTAGGCTGGAGTCTAGTGGTGCAATCTCAGCTCACTGCAACTTCTGCCTCCCAGGTTCAAGCAATTCTCCTGCCTCAGCCTCCTGAGTACCTGGGACTACAAGCATGCACCACCACGCCTGGCTAATTTTTGTATTTTTAGTAGAGACAGGGTTTCAACATGTTGGCCAGGATGGTCTCAAACTCCTGACCTTGTGATCTGCTCCCCTCAGCCTCCCAAAGTGCTGGGATTACAGGTGTGAGCCACCATGCCCAGTCTTTAGAATGTTTTAAAGGAGGAAGGCTCTAGAAGCAAACTGCCAGGGTAAGAATCTGGCTCCAGTCCTTGTGAGCTGTGTAAACTCATGCAAGTCACTCAACCACCCCAAGCCTCAGTCTTCTCATTGGTGGAATGGATTTTCTTTGGTGTGAAGATTAATTGAAATGTTCGTGAAACTAGTGGTGCCTGGCACTTCAGTACAAATGTTATTTTTGCTTCCCTCTAACTCATTTCTCATGTTTCTGACAAAAGCCCCCCATTTTTATTTTGGGAAATACCCCTGCCCCATTCGGTCCACATGTTTCAGGAGGCCATGACTCCATCCCTGCTCCTGGGATAGGTATGTTACCCAGGCCTGACCAATCACCGTGTTTCATACCCTAGCACAGGAAGTACATTGGCCAAATGAACATGGTACTGAGGCTGTCACTGAAAATGTTGAGGAAGAGATAACCTCTTTGCACTGAGGTTGCTACATGAGTAAATTGAAGCTGCTGCTGGTCATTTTCAGGAAGCCAGTTTAAGAATGCAACTAAGACAGAGGAAAACAGAGCCTAGAGATGGAGGGAGAGGCCAGACGCAGTGGCTCACACTTGTAATCCCAGCACTTCGGGAGGCCAAGGTGGGCGGAACGTGAGGTCAGGAGTTTGAGACTAGCTTGGCCAACATGGTGAAACCTCGTCTCTATTAAAAATACAAAAATTAACTGAGTGTGGTGGTGTACACCTGTAATCCCAGCTACTCAGGAGGCTGAGGCAGGAGAATCGCTGGAACCTGGGAGGCAGAGGTTGCAGTGAGTCCAGATTGCACCATTGCACTCCACTGAGAAACTCTGTCTCAAAAAAAAAAAAAAAAAAAAGGTGGAGGGGTTCAGGCACCTTGGCTCAAGTCTGTAATCTCAGCACTTTGGGAGTCCAAGGTGGGAAGATCACCTGAGGTCAGAAGTTCGAGACCAGCCTTGCCAACATGGTGAAACCCCTTACTACTAAAAATATGAAAATTAGCTGGGCATGGTGGCAGTTACCTATAATCCCATCTACTATGGAGGCTGAGGCAGGAGAATCGCTTGAACCCAGGAGGCGGAGTTTGCACTGAGCCAAGATCATGCCACTGTACTCCTGCCTGGGTGACAGAGTGAGACTCCATCTCAAAAAACAAAACAAAATAAAAAGAGATGGCGGGAGATACAATCCTGATGATGTTATTTGAGTGCCTGGATCCAGCCATGCCTAAAGCCAGTTTCTGTCATTTGCAACCTGAAGAGGCCTGACCACTTTAGAAGCAGTTATCACTAATCAGTTCATCCAACAAACACCAAACCCAGACAAGACGCCAGAACCGTCTTGTCTGGGCATTCAAGAGCTGGGCATTCAAACGTGAGGTTCTTTCCTTCAGGAGGCGTAGTGGAGGCGACAGTCACTAATGCAAAGCGACAGCTACTGGGATCGGTATTCCCTGGCGCTCTAAGTGAAGCGCCTAAACTGAGGCTCGGCGGATGCTGAAGAAGTGGCCACAAGGAAAGAGGAAATAAGAGCATACTAGACAATGAGGTGAGAGAAAGATGGCAGAGACGAGGGGGCAGTGAAGACACAGGGGCTCAGAAATGAGCGCAGACAGAATCCTGAAGCACTTCGTACTTCATGCTCAAGAGCGAGAACTTCGTATTCTGATCCTAATGGGCTGCCGTTCAAGATTTAAATCAGGGGAGAAATAAGACCCGATTCTTGTGTGGAGAATAGATTGGAAGGCAAGGCAGGTAAGGGAGGCCAATTAGGAGGATGTGGGAGGAATCCATGCTTAAAACTATAAGGGACTGAATTAAGAAATTAGTAGGGATGAAGAGATGTTTAAAAAATGAATTTGAGATTTTTGTTGTTGTTGTTCTTTTTTTTTTTAATTGCATTTTAGGGTTTGGGGTACATGTGAAGAACATGCAAGATTGTTGCATAGGTACACACATGGCAGTGTGGTTTGCTGCCTTCCGTTCCCTCACCTGTATCTGTCATTTCTCCCCATGCTATCTCTTCCCACCTCCCCACCCCCTCGTCCCTCCCCCATTTCCCCCCAATGGACCCTAGTGTGTAGTGCTCCCCTCCCTGTGTCCATGTGTTCTCAGTGTTCAACACCCGCCTATGAGTGAGAATATGTGGTGTTTGATTTTCTGCTCTTGTGTCAGTTTGCTGAGAATGATGGTTTCCAGGTTCATCCATGTCCCTACAAAGGACATGAACTCATCGTTTTTGATGGCTGCGTAATATTCCATGGTGTATATGTACCACATTTTCCCTATCCAGTCTATCATCGTTGGGCATTTGGGTTGGTTCCAGGTCTTTGCTATTGTAAACAGTGCTGCAATGAACATTCGTGTGCACGTGTCCTTATAGTAGAACGATTTATAATCCTTTGTAATGGGATTGCTGGGTCAAATGGGATTTCTATTTTTAGGTCCTTGAGGAATCACCACACTGTCTTCCACAATGGTTGAATTAATTTACATTCCCACCAACAGTGTAAAAGTGTTCCTATTTCTCCACATCCTCTCCAGCATCTGTTGTTTCCCGATTTTTTAATGATCGCCATTCTAACTGGTGTGAGATGGTATCTCAATGTGGTTTTGATTTGCATTTCTCTAAGGACCAGTGATGATGAGCATTTTTTCATATGTTTGTTGGCCTCCTGTATGTCTTCTTTTGTAAAGTATCTGTTCATATCCTTTGCCCATTTTTGAATGGGCTTGTTTGTTTTTTTCTTGTAGATCTGTTTTAGTTCTTTGTAAATTCTGGATATCAGCCCCTTGTCAGATGGGTAGACTGCAAAAATTTTTTCCCATTCTGTTGGTTGCCGATTCACTCTACTGTTTCTTTTGCCGTGAAGAAGCTGTGGAGTTTGATTAGGTCCCATTTGTCTATTTTGGCTTTTGTTGCCATTGCTTTTGGCATTTTGGTCATGAGGTCCTTGCCTATGCCTATGTCCTGAATGGTTTTGCCTAGATTTTCTTCTAGGGTTTTTATGGTGTTAGGTCTGATGTTTAAGTCTTTAATCCATCTGGAGTTAATTTTGGTGTAAGGTGTCAGGAAGGGGTCCTCTTTCTGCTTTCTGCACATGGCTAGCCAGTTTTCCCAACACCATTTATTAAACAGGGAATCCTTTCCCCATTGCTTGTTTTTGTCAGGTTTGTCGAAGATCAGATGGTTGTGGGTATGTTGTATTTCCTCTGAGGCCTCCGTTCTGTTCCATTGGTCTATATCTCTGTTTGGTACCAGTACCATGCTGTTTTGATTACTGTAGCCTTGTAGTATAGTTTGAAGTCCGGTAGTGTGATGCCTCCTGCTTTGTTCTTTTTGCTTAGAATTGACTTGGCTATGCGGGCTCTCTTTTGGTTCCATATGAAGTTTAAGTTGTTTTTTCTAGTTCTGTGAAGAAGGTCATTGGTAGCTTGATGGGAATAGCATTGAATCTGTAAATTACCTTAGGCAGTATGGCCATTTTCACGATGTTGATTCTTCCTAACCATGAACATGGAATGTCTCTCCATCTGTTTGTATCCTCTCTTATTTCGTTGAGCAATGGCTTGTAGTTCTCCTTGAAGAGGTCCTTTACGTTCCTTGTTAGTTGTATTCCTAGGTATTTTATTCTCTTTGTAGCAATTGTGAATGGCAGCTCATTCTTGATTTGGCTCTCTTTAAGTCTGTTACTGGTGTATAGGAATGCTTGTGATTTTTGCATGTTGATTTTGTATCCTGAGACTTTGGTGAAGTTGTTTATCAGTTTCAGGAGATTTTGGGCTGAGATGATGGGTTCTTCTACATATACAATCATGTCATCTGCAAATAGAGACAATTTGATTTCCTCCTTTCCAATTTGGATACCCTTTATTTCTTTTTCTTTCCTGATTGCTCTGGCTAGAACTTCCAGTACTATATTGAATAAGAGTGGTGAAATGAAAGAGAAAATGCTAAGGGCAGCCAGAGAGAAAGGTCGGGTTACCCACAAAGGGAAGCCCATTAGACTCACAGCAGATCTTTCAGCAGAAACCTACAAGCCAGAAGAGATTGGGGGCCAGTATTCAACATCCTTAAAGAAAAGAACTTTCAACCCAGAATCTCCTATCCAGCCAAACTAAGCTTCATAAGTGAAGGAAAAATAAAATCCTTTGTGAACAAGCAAGCACTCAGAGATTTCATCACCACCAAACCTGCTCTACAAGAACTCCTGAAAGAGGTCTACACATATAAAGGAACAACCAGTACCAGTCACTCCAAAAACACACCAAATGGTAAAAGAGCATCAACACAATCAAGAATCTGCATCAACTAACCAACAAAACAGCCAGGTAGCATCAAAATGACAGTATCAAATTCACACATAACAATACTATCCCTAAATGTCAATGGACTAAATGCCCCAATCAAAAGACACAGACTGGCAAATTGGATAAAAAGCCAAAACCCATCAGTGTGCTGTATCCAGGAAACCCATCTTACATGCAAGGATACACAAAGGCTCAAAATAAAGGGATGGGGGAAGATCTACCAAGCAAATGGAGAGCACAAAAAATCAGGAGTTGCAATTCTCATCTCTGATAAAATAGACTTTAAAGCAACAAAGATCAAAAGAGACAAAGAAGGACATTACATAATGGTAAAAGGATCACTGCAACAAGAAGAGCTAACAATCCTAAATATATATGCACCCAATACAGGAGCACCCAGATACATAAGGCAAGTTCTTAATGACTTACAAAGAGACTTAGACTCCCACACAATAATAGTGGGAGACTTTAACACCCCATTGTCAATATTAGACAGATCAACCAGACAGAAAATCAACAAGGATATCCAGGACCTGAACTCAGACCTGGAACAAGCAAACCTAATAGACATTTACAGAACTCTCCACCCCAAATCCACAGAATATACATTCTTCTCAGCACCACATCACACCTACTCTAAAATTGACCACATAATTGACAATAAATCACTCCTCAGCAAATGCAAAAGAACGGAAATCATAACAAACAGTCTCTCAGACCACAGTGCAATCGAGTTAGAACTCAGAATGCAGAAACTAACTCAGAACTGCACAGCTTCATGGAAACTGAACAACTTGCTCTTGAATGTTGATTGGATGAACAATGAAATGAAGGCAGAAATAAAGATGTTCTTCGAAACCAATGAGAAGGAAGACACAACATACCAGAATCTCTGGGACACATTTAAAGCAGTCTCTAGAGGAAAATATATAGCAATGAGTGCCCACATGAGAAGAAAGAAGAGATCTAAAATTGACACCCTATCATCAAAATTGAAAGAGCTAGAGCAGCAAGATCAAAAAAACTCAAAACCTAGCAGAAGACAGGAAATAACTAAGATCAGAGCAGAACTGAAGGAAATAGAGACACAAAAAACTCTCCAAAAAATCAATAAAGCCAGGAGCTGGTTTTTCGAAAAGATCAACAAAATAAACAGACCACTAGCCAGATTAATAAAACAGAAAAGAGAGAATAACCAAATTGATGCAATAAAAAACGATAAAGGGGATATCACCACAGATTCCACAAAAATCCAAACCATTATCAGAGATTATTACAAACAACTCTATGTGCATAAACTAGTAAACCTGGAAGAAATGGATAAATTCCTGGACACCTGCATCCTCCCAAGCCTAAACCCGGAAGAAGCCGAAACCCTGAATAGACCAATAACATGGTTTGAAGTCGAGGCAGCAATAAAGAGCCTACCACCCAAAAAAAGCCCAGGTCCAGATGGGTTCACAGCTGAATTCTACCAGACATACAAAGAGGAGCTGATACCATTTCTTCTGAAACTATTCCAGACAATCCAAAAACAGGGAATCCTTCCCAAATCATTTTATGAGACAAACATCATCCTGATACCAAAACCCGGCAGAGACTCAACAAGAAAAGAAAATTTCAGGCCAATATCCATGATGAACATAGATGCAAAAATCTTCAATAAAATACTGGCAAACCGATTGCAACAGCATATCAAAAAGCTCATCCACCATGATCAAGTAGGATTCATCCCAGGGATGCAAGGCTGGTTCAACATACGCAAGTCCATAACGTAATTCACCACATAAACAGAACCAAAGACAAAAACCACATGATTATCTCAATTGATGCAGAGAAGGCTTTTGACAAAATTCAACAGCCCTTTATGCTAAAAACCCTCAATAAACTAGGTATTGACAGAACGTATCTCAAAACAATAAAAGCTATTTATGACAAACCAACAGCCAATATCATACTGAATGGGCAAAAACTGGAAGCATTCCCTTTGAATTTGAGATGTTTTAAGGAGGAAAATGGACTAGACCCGATGCTAAAAGATAATGTTTGGAATATTAAAATAGGAATAATAATTAACATTTTCATAGTACTTACTCCCCATGAAGTCCTGTTCTAACGCTTTACATAAATTAACTCATTCACTCCAGCCCCATGAAGTAATGCTTACTTTACAGATGAAGAACTGGGCCACTAGGAGATGAAATTAACCAGCCTAAGGTTATACTCTAACAAGTGATGTAACTGCATTCAGAATGGTGGCAACCCAGGACCCAAGCCGATGCTGTCAGCCACCACACTTACTGCCTTTCTCATGCCCATTGTTTAAAAGGTAGGCAAAAAGGAAGAGAAGCTAGCAAAAAAAAGAACAAAAACAGCAGAAGAAGGCCGGGCGCGGTGGCTCAAGCCTGTAATCCCAGCACTTTGGGAGGCCGAGGCGGGTGGATCACGAGGTCAAGAGATCGAGACCATACTGGTCAACATGGTGAAACCCCGTCTCTACTAAAAATACAAAAAATTAGCTGGGCATGGTGGCACATGCCTGTAATCCCAGCTACTCAGGAGGCTGAGGCCGGAGAATTGCCTGAACCCAGGAGGCGGAGGTTGCGGTGAGCCGAGATCGCGCCATTGCACTCCAGCCTGGGTAACAAGAGCGAAACTCCGTCTCAAAAAAAAAAAAAAAAAAAAAAAAAGCAGCAGCAGAAGAGGTAGGGCATAGCCTGGAGCGTGTACAGTCACTGAAAGAAGGAGGGAGAAAGCTTATTTCTTAACTCAGGTGTAATTAAATATCCAATCATGTAATTGGAGGACAACAGGCTGGGTTTCCCTGGGAAGAGTGGGAGGTATTTTCTCACATATTATCTCTTTTGTTTTATGTTTCTATAAAATAGGTGTTTTTATAGCCCCAAGCTAGCAATGTGGAAACTGAGGCTCAGAGATGCCAGGGCTAATAAGCAACCTAGATATGATCTGCCTGCTAGGCTCGATTCACTGGAGTGCCATCCAGGAACCCAGGGAAGCTTTGGGTAGAGGAGGGGCATACCAGGATGATCACGTCCCCTGCTCCCAGTGGGTCCGCAATCTTGTTGCTCAAATGAGGCCAGAGCAAATGAAAACATTAGGGTCACACTAAGGCAACACAGAGGTGTGCACCCAGCTGAGAGCTGCAGGCTCCGGGTACCCAGAGCAGGTGAGGAGGTGGTGCTCTGGTGGTGGCAGGTGAGGTACACATGGGTGGGGCACTGGAGGAAATACAGGGATTGCCTGGGCTGGCCCGTCCCTGGGTGCCCTGAGTTGGCAGTGGGCATCTGCCACTACCTTAATTTCTGCCTTTGCAGCATGCTTGCTGTGTCCTGCCCAACTGGGTATCCACATAGTTTGGATAAGGTTGACCTCATTCATCTCTCAGAGTCCAGGGGTGGGCACTAGATGCCAGCCTGGCCAGTCATTGGGTTTTGTTCCCTTCAGCCCAGTGATTAGCTCTGGACTCAATCCAGCCCAGCAAAACTCAATCTCAGGTGTGTGCTGGGAACATGCAGAAGGGGAAACTCTCTCTCCTGGATGGCCGGCTCTAGAAGTAATGGTAGCCTGGAGGTGCTGGGCTGGTGTTGTGGAAAGGCCTCTCTGAGAGTAGAGCCCATATTGAGGAAAGAGGACAGGAAGTGGAGAGAGCTAATGTTTGAACCCCTGGATCCAGCCACACCTGACTGCAAACATCCCTGGAAGTTATTTGAACCAATAAATTTCCTTTGTTGTTGATGTTAGTATAAGTCAGGGTTTCTGTCACGGGTAAGTGAAAGAGGTTTTGTTGCCACAGAACCCCAAAGATGGTAGTTATACTTTGGGGTTATGATGATTATACTCCAGGAAACTAAAGCCAGCATCAGTCCACCTTCCCGAAAGGGTAGGAGTTGGGGAAGGGGGCATAGTGAGGTAAAATCTATCAGAAAATGGAAAATGCAAAAGAAAATTTTAACAATGACCCCTGATGGTGTAGTTGGGCACATGGCCTGTAAATGAAAGCTGCCCTCTTACCTGCGTAACTGGATTTTGTTACATATTTCATTGACTGGTACTGATTCTAAACCTGTTTATCAGTTGTAGAACAAAAAGTAAAATTAGTCACCCTCCATCAGGCCCTAGGATTCCTAACCCTTCTCCCTACCCACTCCCCCTCACAGTCACCCTATCTCAGGTACAGCCTCACTGGGCAGCAATGAGAATTTTTTTTTTTTTTTTTTTTTTTTTTTGAGAGGAAGTCTCCTTCTGTTTCCCAGGCTGGAGTGCAGTGGCCCGATCTCAGCTCACTGCAGCCTCCACCTCCCAGGTTCAAGCGATTCTCGTACAGATGGGGTTTCACCATGTTGAACAGGCTGCCCTCGAATTCCTGACCTCAAGTGGTCCACTGCCTTGACCTCCTAAAGTGCTGGGATCACAGGTGTGAGCCACCGCGCCCGGCCAGAATGAAAATGTAACTTACACTTCACCACCTGCTTCTCCCACCTGCCATGCCACACACGCCCCCCTGTTAGAAAACATGTATGCTGTGCATGATGCAACCAACTTCAGGATACGTTCTCAGTCTGCACTGAGTCCGTGTTCCCGGGCTTCTGTCCTCTAGAATAAATCTAACCGTGATTTCTCCCAGTTTGGTTGACAGGGCCATGAAAGGAAGAAGGCTTCTGGGGAGGGTGAGATGACTTTGGACCTCACAGAGGAGTTGTAGTTTCCAATGTATGTCAAAACATTTCACCATATGGCACTGGCGAAGGTGCAATGCAGGAGGAAAAGAACAGCTTCGTGTGTAAAGGTAGAGAAATAGAAATGTGCGGAGTATGTTCAGGGTGTCACATGCGATGGGATTTGGCTAGAGGACAAGGTGATGAGAGGCCATCGTGAAAGGTAAGATTGCAAAGGTGCATTGGAAGGTCTCAAATGCTGGGGATGTTTGGGGACACAGATACGACAGTGTCATGGGATCAGAGACATGTTCCTCCTCTATGGCCTCCAGACTTTTAAAAAAGTTTTTAACTTTTTTTTGTTTTCCAGTTGGAGTCTCGCTCTGTCACCCAGGCTGGAGTGCAGTGGCATGATCTCAGCTCACTGCAACCTCCACCTCCCAGGTTCAAGCAATTCTCCTGCCTCAGCCTCCCAAGTTGCTGGGACTACAGGTACCCACCACCATTCCCAGCTAATTTTTGTACTTTTAGTAGAGACAGGATTTCACCATACTGGCCAGGCTGGTCTCGAACTCCTGACCTTGTGATCCACCCGTCTCAGCCTCCCGAAGTGTTGGGATTACAGGCGTGAGCCACTGCCTCGTCAAATTTTAACTTTTATTTAGATATAGGGGGTACACGTGCAAGTTTGTTATATGGACATATGGCACCCAAGAAATGGGCATAGTACCCAATAAGTAGCTTTTTAACCCCCTCCCTTCCTCCCTCTCGCCGCTGGTACTCAGCAGTGTCTATTGTTCCCATGTTTATACCCATGTGTGCTCAGTGTTTAGCTCCTACTTCTAAGTGAGAACATGCAGAGTTTGGCTCTCTATTCCTGCGTTAATTTGCTTAGGAGTATGGCTTCCAGCTCCATCCACGGTGCTGTAAAAGACGTGAGTTCATTCTTCTTTATGGCCACATAGTATGCCATGGTCTATGCATCCCACATTTTCCTTTATCCAGTCTACCACTAGTGAGCAGTTAGGTTGGTTCCATGTCTTTGCTATTGCAGATAGCACAGCGATAAACATACGAGTACATTTTTTGGCAGAATGACCTATTTTCTTTTGGGTCTATACCCAGTAATGGGCTTTGGATCTTATGGAAATCAGAGCCAGCTCTTCAGATGTCACAAAGCGCGGAAAGAGCTGAATGTCCAGTTAAGAAATTACAGAGGTTCTGTTCTCTACCTCCACTCCGAGGGGCAAGAGACTACAACTCCAAGCCTGGGTGCCCTCCTCCCTGCTCCTGCCAAGCCTGGGACAAGAGATGAAATGGATCCTTACACATGCGAGGTCCAAGAGGAGATTCCCCACCAGGTCCCCCACCAGGACACCCCAACCCTGGGGAGAGGGCGCTGTCTGGGTTTCCTGGCGCCTGGCCCCACTCAGTCTCCCTTACAGTGCCTCTCAGCACCTCACAGCAGCAGCAGCCAAGGGGATGTGTCCCTGCTGCTTGAGTTAATTACAGTAATTATACCTGCTCCCTCTTCGGCTCTGGTTCCCTTTGTTCCCAGTTTCCTGCCCGCTCATTTGCAAATCTAATCGCTCTGGGGATTGATTTTTTTTTTTTTTTTTTTTTAAGAGAGAAGAGGGATGGAGAAACAAAGAGAGGGGGCAGAAAATGTGGGAGAGAAAAGATGGGGGTGGGGAGGGGCCACCGGAGAGACAGTGGCGGAAAAAACGAACAGAAGCATCAGAGGAGGGATGGAACTTGGGAGCAGGGGAGCACCTCTCCTCTACGGCAGGGGGATCCCCAGAGTCAGCAGTGGAGGCTGGGAAGGTAGCACTGCGGAGATCACAGTCTCCATGGTCCTCTGTGCTTTCTGCTCTGTCCACCGACTTCTTCCAGGCCAGTGCTGGTAGTGATGGGGTTTAGGACATGCTCCCCCAAAATATGGCACCTTGGCACTTAATGAGACAGCAGAAACAGGCCAGAGAAACTGGAAAGAATTCTTCTCATCCCTACATCTCTAAAGAGGCCATAAAACCCAGCTATGAGCCCCTTAATCCAGCAGAGTCCTCCCTGTACCTGAAAGAAAAGAATGTTCTTATCCTCAGCCAGGCACGGTGGCTCAGGCCTGTAATCCTAGCACTTTAGGAGGCCGAGGTAGGCGATCACTTGAGGTCAGGGGTTCGAGACCAGCCTGGCCAATGTGGTGAAACCCTGTCTCCACTAAAAATACAAAAATTAGCCAGGCGTGGTGGCACCTGCCTGTGGTCCCAGCTACTCAGAAGGCTGAGGCAGGAGAATCGCTTGAACCAGGGAGGCAAAGACTGCTATGAGTCGAGATTGTCCCACTGCACTCTAGCCTGGGTGACAGAGTGAGACTCCATCTCAAAAAAAAAAAAAAAAAAAAAAAAAAAAAAAAAAAAAAAAAAAAAAACACAAGAATGCTCTTATCCTTGAAGACACTTCTCCAGGAAGAGTCTGAGCAAACAGGCCTTGCTAAGCTCCCTCCAGTTTCCCACCATTAGACCACACCCTTCTGCCCTCCAGCATACTTCTGCAAGGCTGTCCATCAAAACGGAGTTGTCCCTGTCTGGGGAGGGTCTTCATTTCTGAATGCTCTCATGTCCTCTAAAACTTATATTAAATAAATGTGTATGCTTCTCTCCTGGGTGCCTCAGCCAGGAATCTTGTAATGGGTGAGAAATCTTTACCCCTACACCAGCCTGGCACAGATGGCAGGAAGCTGGGAAGAGGCTTGCGTTGAAACACTACCAGAGGACGTCCCCGTTCCTTCAGCACTGCTCTCCCCAAGGATTTGTGGAACTTTGGCTCATTCAGAACACCTGGCAGACACCTGAGTGTCAGATGGCTGAGGCCAAAGTGGAGAAGTCACACACGGAGCAGGACGGAAGCCGAAATACGCTGGGAGGAGGAGTCTGCATGGGGAGTGGTAGGTCTTTCCTCTCTCTCTCTCAGTCCCCTCTCCTGGAGACTGGCAGAAAACATCCCTGTCCAAGGATTTTCCAAATGTGCTCTAAGGAGCTCTAAGGCTTCATAAAGAATCCCCAAGGGGAAGGGAGAGGGAAGGACAAGTGGGTAACTAAATCCCCCCAACACCCTGTCAGCAACGTTTGTCCAGTTCATACATTGGCTTCCACTTGAACTTTTTTTTTTTTTTTTTTGGTGTGTGTGAGACGGAGTTTCGCTCTTGTTACCCAGGCTGGAGTGCAATGGCGCGATCTCGGCTCACCACAACCTCCGCCTCCTGGGTTCAGGCAATTCTCCGGCCTCAGCCTCCTGAGTAGCTGGGATTACAGGCACGCGCCACCATGCCCAGCTAATTTTTTGTATTTTTAGTAGAGACGGGGTTTCACCATGTCTACCAGGATGGTCTCGATCTCTTGACCTCATGATCCACCCGCCTCAGCCTCCCAAAGTGCTGGGATTACAGGCGTGAGCCACCGCGCCCGCCAGCTTCCACTTAAACTTTTGCTTGAAAACAATGTAAATTAAAAGAAAACGAATTCCTGGTATCAAAAAATTAGAAAACAACTGATCTAATGCAAATACCTCATCTGTCAGGTAGAAGAAACTGAGGCTGAAATGGGTCAAGTGGACTGTCCTATATCACACAACAATTAGATCACAGTCCTCTTAACTCTGAGTCAAAGGGGCATTTTCACCACCCCATGCTGCTTGTTGGGTGCCAAGGGGATGCCGGGGATTTTGCCAAAGCTCCTGGCTCTTCTTGGGTCCCTCTGGAAAGACAGGAATGCGACTAATGGCCTCCTCCTGCCAGAAGCCCTTGGTGAATCCAGGAGTCTTGCTCTTCTGTCCTCTGAATGAGCCCGATAGGTGGTGTGCAAAGGGTGTGTTTTCCAAAAAAGGCTGCGACTGTATTTCCCACATGCTCTATTTAGAAATTAGCCACCACCACTACCACCCATAAAGAGGTAGGCTCCATTTCTTGAGACTGGAAAGGACTTTGTGACTGCCACAAAGAATAAAATAAACTATATACTCCTGTTATACCATTTCCAGGTATCATTTGGATTATCTCCCCAGCATTTCCAATTAATTCACCAGGAAAGGTCAGTGTTCAGGACCATTTGGAGGTGGAAGTGGGAATGGGAGTGGGAGTCAAGAATATCCTACAAATCAACTCTTCCAGATGACAATTTCCCACCAGGGATTCCGCCAGTGTTTACTGAGTGCCTACCATGAGTCAGACACAGAACAGAGTCCCCGCCCTAAAGGAGCACAGTATAATTGGGGAGGCAGGCACATCCACACTCAGAAGTAATTATAATACAATAAGTTAAGTTGCTGTTAAAAATAAAAGTTTGGGAAGTACTTTGGGAACTGTTAGGAGTGTTGATCTCAAATGTTTAGTCTGGATATGCTTCCTACCCATTGAGAGGTGTAAATGTCATTTCATGGTTTTTAGCCCTTGGAATCTAAATCCCTAGTCCAATACCTAGAATTAAAGCCTTGTGGTACACCCTTGCTTAGAAACAGTCAAGGCTTGGCCGGGCATGGTGGCTCAAGCCTGTAATCCCAGCACTTTGGGAGGCCGAGGTGGGTGGATCACGAGGTCGAGAGATCGAGACCATCCTGGTCAACATGCTGAAACCCCGTCTCTACTAAAAATACAAAAAACTAGCTGGGCATGATGGCACATGCCTGTAATCCCAGCTACTTAGGAGGCTGAGGCAGGAGAATTGCCTGAGCCCAGGAGGCGGAGGTTGCGGTGAGCCGAGATCATGCCATTGCACTCCAGCCTGGGTAACAAGAGCGAAACTCCGTCTCAAAAAAAAAAAAAAAAGAAAAGAAAAGAAACAGTCAAGGCTTAATAAATATTTTTTACATTTAATATATGGAAGAAAGGGTTAGTTGTCCCCAAAAACCCACAGTCCCATTCTCCAGAATAAGGACCCCTGATTTTTTATTTATTTATTTATTTTTTTCTGGATTTCATGGCCACCTGTAATAGCAATTACATTTCTCAGCCTCCCCTCCTTGAAGCTGTCTGTGGCCACATGACCAAGTCCTGGCCAATGGGATGTATAGCAGGTGATATATAAAACTTTTGAGTTGTGTCCTTAAAGGGAGGGAACATGCCCTTCTTCCTACCATTTCCTCCTCCTTCCTGGCTGGAATAGGGCAATGGCTTTGAGCTATTCTAGATGACGCAGATAACAGAAATGCCTTAGAAATGGCCAAAAATGGGTCCCTTGTACCTTGGAACACTGTTCCAGCTCTGATGTGTCTAGCAGCAGACTTTCTATTCTATGAGAGAGAAATAAGCCCTTGTCCTGTTTAAGACACTATTATTCGAGGGGTTGTATTTGTTTGGGTTCTTCAGAGAAACAGAACCAACAGGAGATACGTATGTATATTTTCTTACTCGGTTGCGAAGGCTGAGAGGTCCCGAGATCTGCATCGGCAAGCTGGAGACCCAGGAGAGCTGAGGAGATAGTTCTAAAGTAAGTCCAAAGGCCCAGGAACCAGGAGAGCCAATGGTAGAAGATTCAGTCCAAGCCCGAAGGCCTGAGAACTAGCGGAGATCATTGTGTAAGTTCCAGTCTAAATCTGAGCCCAAGTCCAAAGGAGGGGGAAAACCAATGCCCAAGGTCCAAGACAGAGAGCAGATCTCTTCCTCAGCCTTTCATTCTGTTCATCCCGTCAATGGATTGGAGGATGCCTACCCACATTGGAGAGGCCCATCTGCTTTATTCACGTTACCAATTCAGAAGAGCGTCTCCTCCAGAAATGCCTTCACAGAGGGACTGATCCAGAATAATGTCTAACCGAACATCTGAGTATTCCATGGCCCAGTCAAGCTGACACGTAAGATTTACCATCACGGACCAGCTACAGTGGCTCACGCCTGTAGTGCCAGCACCTTGGGAGGCCAAGATGGGTAGATCACCTGAGGTCAAAGGTTCAAAACCAGCCTGGCCAACATGGCAAAACCCCGTGTCTACTAGAAATACAAAATTAGCCAGGCATTGTAGCACATGCCTGTAATCCCAACTACTTGGGTGGCTGAGGCAGGAGAATCTCTTGAACCTGGGAGGCAGAGGTTGCAGTGAGATCACACCACTGTACTCCTGGCTGGGCAACAAGAGTGAAAACTCCATCTCAAAAAAGAAAAAGATTTACCATCACAGGGATCTCTGTTACTAAATCAACTCCTAACAAAAACTGTCCATTAACTTAAACTATTAGCTCTTTCTTTTTTCCTGTATGCCTATCCCCTCCTCCCCGACACACACATACATGCACACACACACACACACACGCACACACAGTGCCCTAGCTTCCAGTAGACACTAGAGAATGAACTCAAGAATTTGTTGTTTGATGAGATCAACAGCATAGTCACTAGCATCACTGCTTCCTGTTCTCTGGGGTACCAGCTCCCAAGTGTACAAGATTAAGCTTTCCCACAGAGTTCTGATGCCCCTGAGGGTACCTGCTGGCAGTATGTCGTGTGATATGCAAAGTACCTCTTTCCGAGGGACCACTTTGCTCCAAAATTTGATAAAAATAGTTTTGGAAAATAGTTTTGAAGTCTTCATCTCTTAAAAGGGTTTTTTTTTCCCCTTTACTATGCACAAGACAAAAGCCACAAAATTCTACTTTCTTGTGTCAGCCAATCTTGCACGTTCCATGAACACCAGGAAAGCAGGAAGCATTTATATGCAATGAGTGATTAAAAACGCTGTTCTTTATGTTATCAGTGAAGCCTCAGCAGTATCCTGGTGAACTGGGTCCATGGCTTTAGGGAGAGGAGATTAAGCCAGCCGCACACTAAGCATGCTCCGTTGATGGATGTTGCATGGGAAAAGAAAGGAAAGGTCTCATGGTCAAATGAGTTTGTGAAAAGCCTAATTAGAAACTATAAACAAGTTTCTTTGCTGTGGGACTTCTCAGCGCTCTCAGTGCGGTGATATGTATTACGAATCTCAAAGAGAAGACCTAGTGTGCAAAACTGCCCATAGAACGGCTTCTCGTCCACAGTTTCATAGTGAAGCGTTTCCAGGAACTCCTTTGTGAATTATGTGATGTGACCATTCTCACTGTGGGTCATAGCTGCAGAGAGGCAGGGACATATTTTCAACCTCTTAAATTCCTTTTTTTTTTTAATGGTTTTTGTCCTTTATTCTTTTTTTAACTATATATATATAATTGCACTTTAGGTTCTAGGGTGCATGTGCAAATCATGCAGGATTGTTGCATAGGTACATATATGGCAATGTGGTTTGCTGCCTCCATCCCCCTGTCACCTATATCTGGCCTTTCTCGGCATGTTATCCCTCCCCAACTCCCTACCCCGCCACTGTCCCTCCCCTGTTTCCCTCCAACAGACCCCAGTGTCAGATGTTCCCCTCCCTGTGTCCATGTGTTCTCATTGTTCAACACCGGCCTATGAGTGAGAACGTGCGTCAACCTCTTAAATGCTAAGAAGTACATTGCCTGCCCACTCCTGGCATTTCGCTCTTCCTCTTTCTTACTCTCCCCTTCCTATCATGGGGGTTAGTTTTATGTATCAGCTTAGACAGGTAGGAGTACCTGGTTATCCAATCAAACACTAATGTAAATATTGCTGTGAAGCTATTTTGTAGATACGTAATAGTTAACATCTCCAGTCAGGTGACCTTAAGTAAAGAAGATTAGCCTTGATGACATGGGTGAGCTTCATGCAATCTGTTGAAAGGCCTGTTTCGACAGCAAAACTGAAGTGTCCTCCAGAAAGAAAACATTCCACCTATAGCCTGCCACACAGCTTCCGCCTGAGAGTTTTCCAGCCTGCCCACCTGCCCGACACATTTTGGGCTTACTCAGTCAGAACCTATTAATAAATTACGTAAGCCAATTCCTTGGAAATAGAAAGATATAGACAATCGATATGGATATGTGTGTGTGTGTGTTTGAGCATGTGTGCAAACACAGAGGCAGGCAGCTGCAGGGAGCAGGGGTGTCAGGAGGTATGTGTATGTTCCTTCCTCTGTCTCCCTGGTAGAACTCTGACTGGTCCACCATTGAAACAGATCAGAGGCTAGACTCGGAGGTTCATGTCTGTAATCCCAGCACTTTGGGAGGCCAAGGCCAACAGATCACCTGAGGTCAAGAGTTCAAGACCGGCCTGGCCAACATGGTGAAGCCCTGTCTCTACTAAAAGTACAAAAATTAGCCAGGTGTGGTGGTGCACACCTGTAATCCCAGCTACTCGGGAGGCTGAGGCAAAAGAATCACTTGAACCCGAAAGTCAGACATTGCCGTGAGTTAAGATCGCAGCACTGCACTCCAGCCCAGGTGGCAGAAGGAGACCGTGTCTCAAAAAACAGATCAGGAGGCAGCTTCCTGCTTCCTGCTCAATACATGGGAAAGTGAGGGACACGGGCCTACCTGGGAAGGCCATACAGCACCGCAGTTAGGACAAGGGACTTGGCACCAGATGACCTGGGTTTTCGTCTCCTCTCCCACTTCTTGTGTGACCTTAGACAATTTCCTTTTCTCTCTCTTCACTTTAGTTCCACATCTGTAAAATGAAGCTATTAATAGTACCTACTTCATTATGAGGATTAAATGTTAGTCCACAAAGTGCATTTAGAAAAGCAGCTAGCACACAGTAAGCTCAATAAAATGTGAGCTATGACTATTCATTCTTGAAGACAGTAATCTAGAAGCACCTCTACCCACCCACCCCCACTGCTACCCTGGGCAGGGGAGGCCTCTCTGTCCAGGAGTGGGAGACAAGCAAATTTCTCCTCTTAAAAAAGTCCTCTGAGAAAATAGGATTGTGGTACAGAAGACAGGGATTTCCTCCCTGGATTACTGAGGGCACCTATGCCCCACCTCTAGGGTTCAGCATGGACCAGGTCACATCCTCTCTCTTCAAGTCTGGTTGATATCAGGTAACATCATTTAACTAGGACTTTATCACTTACAGAAGATCTCCTCCATATGGTCCATTTGGTCTGCATCACAGTTGTGTGGATGAAGTATAATTATTCCCATTTTTCAGATGGGAACACTGAGGATCAGAACAGTCACGTGACTTTTCCGACTTCACAGAGCTTGATGTAGATGAGCTGAAAAGCAAATCCAATCTTCTTCCTCCAAATCAATGACCCCTCTCATGTGTCTCACTTCATCTCCCGCATCTCTTCTGTCTTTCTCTGCGTCTCTCTCTGTCCTTTTATTTTTCTTTTTGATGACAGTTTGGCTCTCTTTTTCTTCCACATTTTCTTCTCTAATTTTCATTTTTCATTTGTCTTCCCCTTTCTTTCTTCTTTTCTTTTCTGAGAGACAGGGTCTGACTCTATCACCCAGGCTGGAGTGCGATCTCAGCTCACTGCAACCTCTGCATCCTGGGATCAAACAATTCTCCCACCTCAGCCTCCCGAGTAGCTGGGATCACAGGTGTGCACCACCATGCCCAACTAATTTCTGTAGGTTTTGTAGAGATGAGAATCTCACTGTGTTACCCAGGCTGGTCTAGAACTCATGAGCTCAAGTGATCTGCCTGCCCTGGCCTCCCAAAGTGCTAGGAATACAAGCATGAGCCACTGCGCCCAGCCATTTTTCTTTCTCCTTTCCCTTTCTCTTTCTTCCTAGTTCAGACCTCAGATTCCCCACAATCCATCTAAAACTAAAGAAGAGGCTTAGGGCAAATAGCAGCCCATGGAGATTCCAACTCCCATTGCCGTTTGCTGGGGATTGAGTTCTGTGTGCGGAAATACAAGACAACTTTGTTTCTCCAGGAATAAGGGCAGAAGAGCTGCTCACAATAGGAAGAGAGAGAAGCAGCCACTGCCAAAAATCAGCCCCCTCAGTCATCCTGCCCTCTTTTTTCATTTCCATTCTACCCTCATTATAATAATCTGTTACAATTATTCTCCTGGAATCCACGGCTCATCCTAAGGGGAGAGGAACAAAGAGAAATAGGGGTGGTAGTGGCACCTCTAAGGGAAGAGATAAGCAAGCCCAACCCTGGGCTGAGAAATGGCTCTGCCAGCTGAAGAAGTGAATTTCCATGCAATTTCGCTCATGACGGGAATTGAGCGTCTGTTTAGAAGAAACAGACACACAGTTCACTGCATCTGAGAGCCTCTGAAATGGCTGCCCGAACTACAGGAAGCCCATCATTTTCCCTCCCCTCAGTAAGGAAGAGCCACAACCAACTGGGCAGAGAAAGGGCGCCACCTCCTGGCGAGACACGAGTTTAGGGCCGACAGTTCATGACCCAAGTCACACCTACTGCAGAGCAACTCTTGCACCACCTTCACTGCCCTATGCTACTGTCATCGATGGCCCCTTCTAGGCCTTGGAAATTAGCAGACTCAGTTGAGCCTCGACAAAGTGACCTTGCCTCCACTCAACAATGAAATTCAACAAGATCACTATCCTTGTCGACACAACCATGTTTCGTTGGGCAACTGTTTCAACATTGTATTGAAGTTGCTATTTTTTTTAAGTACTGGGGAAAGCAGAAAGTCAGAAGGTGGAAAGTCTTATAAATTTAGGACAGTGGAATTGAAGGTGAGTATCATCAGACTTGTCCAAAGTGTTGAATCATTAGTCTTGACTGGCCCCCCCAGCTCCTCCAGCCAGCCAGCCAGTCTGTGTTCAAGTGTGAAGGCAAAAAAGAGAAACTAAAGATATTCTGGGGCACTAAAAACAGAGCAATAGAGGTGGTGTCTGAAAGGCAAGATGTAACTAGGGCTTATATAACTTGATGAATACCCTTGATAACACATAAATGTATTGTTTGACTTTCAGATATTATTTGTGTGTGTGTGTAAAATGGAGTCTCACTCTGTGGCCCAGGCTGGAGTGCAGTGGCACAATCTCGGCTCTCTGCAACCTCCACCTCCCAGGTTCAAGTGATTCTCCTGCCTCAGTCTCCCAAGTAGCTGGGACTACAGGTGCCCACCACCACACCCAGCTATTTTTTGTATTTTTAATGGAGACGGCTTTCACTATGTTGGCCGAGCTGGTCTCGAACTCCTGACCACAGCTGATCTGCCAGACTCAGCCTCCTAAAGTGCTGGGATTACAGGTGCAAGCCACTGTTCCTGGCCATCTTTCAGATATTCTGCCTCTATATGTTTTGTCTGAAAGTATATTATGGCGAAAGCAAAGGCAGCAGTATCCTCCTGGCTTCAAGGTACAGGCCATGCAGTAAGTGCTTAGACTCTGTTTCCCCAGCAATGACACTCTGACACCATCAGAAAGGAGCTGGGGGCAGCTTGGTGTCAGGAGACCATGTGGGACCATAGACACGAATTCAAAACCTAACTCTCCTATTTGAAAGCTCTATGATTTTCAGAAAATGAGAATAAATCTCTCTGGTCTCAGTTTCTTAATCTATAAAATGGGAATGATAACAATACCTGCCAAACCTACCTTCCAGAGTTGTATAAGGCTCAAATGAGATCAGGTCAAGGAAATGGGGAAGGAGCCTAATGGTAAAGGTGTCCATGCTGGCAGTGGGCTAAGCACTTTATATGTACCATATAATTTAATCCCATAAAGAATATATTGTTATTCACAGTCCACAAATGAGAACATTTGTAGAAGTAAATTTTCCAAAGATCCCACAGGTCATTAGTAGGTGGAATTTAAATTTAAGAGCATCTGACTTTTTATGCAATATTTAATAAAATACCATACAAATGTAAGGGAAGTTTTTATTTAGGAAATTTATATGTGAAATTTCTGGGCCCTTTTTATTACTTCTCTTGCTCCTGTCCTAGACCTCAGATTCTCTCTCCGACCAAAGCCCCCAAACCTGGGTCCTGGAAAGTTCCAGTATGCATTATCTAGATGTCTCTGTAACCTGAAGTGAAGGGGCCTTCTCATGAGAGTGGCTGTCTTTCTAATTTCTCTCTAGAGGCCAAGTGAATCGCTTTCCCTTCTAAGGGAATTCCCAACACCAAGGTGCTGAAGCAGCCTGTGGTTTCTGGGAACAGAGATGTTCTCATGGTTGCTGAAGCCACATCACCTACAGGCTTCATTTAGGATGGACCTTACTGTTCATATTATGGACCACCATAACCATTCTTCCTACAGTGCCCCTGAATGCCCATCAGAGATGGACTCCCAGGATGCATAGACCAGTAGTCAGTCTCAGTGTAGAATTCTATTATTTTCTATTATACATTCCCATCTGATACGGTTTGACTGTGTCCTCACCCAAATCTCATCTTGAATTCTCATGTGTTGTGGGAGGAACTGGGTGGGAGGTAATCATGGGGTAAGTCTTTTCTATGCTGTTCTTGTGAAAGCCAAGTAAGTCTCACGAGATCTGATGGTTTTAAAAAGAGGAGTTCCCCTGCACAAGCTCCCTCGTTCTGCCTGCTGCCATCCATGTAAGATGTGACTTGCTCCTCCTTGCCTTCCGTCATGATTGTGAGGTTTCCTCAGCCACATGAAACTATATCTCCAGTTAAACCTCTCTATTTTGTAAACTTCCCAGTATCAAGTATGTCTTTATCAGCAGCATGAAAATGGACTAATACACCACAATCTCTCAGAGCCCCTGAATTCCATGCCAAGAATACAACTGCCTTCTCCATCTCCACCTGCTAGTCCCAAGGTATCTCAAACTCAAACCCTCTAAACAACCAAAGTGTCCCCAGTTGTCTTCTCAATACCCTGTCTCAGTCAATAGCCTGACCTTTCACACAGGCATGAAAGTGAAGTCCACAGTGTGTGGTATATAGTAGAGATTCAATAAACACTTGTTGACTTCATACATTGAACAAACATTGATTGAGGTCATTGGTGTGTCAGACACTCTTCTTGGAGCTGGAGATACTGTAGTAAACAAGTTAGATGAAGGATGAGAGAGAAAAGAGAGATCGGTATATAATATAACTCTGTGTAGTACAAGTACAAAAAGAAAGTTATGCAGAATAAGAAGGTAGAGAGAGATGAGTGTGAAGGGGAGGAGGGGTCTGTTTTAGATGGAACAGTCAGGATAGGACCTTCTGAGGCAGTGACATTTGAGCAGAGACCAGGTTGGAGTGAGGACATGAAATATTCAGATATTCAGAAGAAAAACTATTCCAGGGGATGGCAAGTACAAAGGCTCTGAGGCAGGACCAGAATGGGAAGTCTGAGTACAAACAAGAAGGCCAAGGTAGCCAGAGCAGAATGTGCGGAGAAAGACAGCAGGAGATGAAGTTGGAAAGACAGGCCAAGTAGGGTCCTGCAGGGCCCAAAGACCTGGGGAAGGACTAAGACTGGAAGTCTTTGAAGGCTTTGATCAGAGAATGAAATGATCTGACTTACATTTTAGAAGATAATTATATCTCATGACTCATGTATATTCTTATATAACACATATTTTCATGACTTGCATATATTCATATATTATAGATATTAATATATGTATAACTTACGTATATTCCACTGTACATATCAAATATTACTTAATTTGGAATTTTTAAATCTAAGTTTGAGCTCAAAATATTCAGAATGGAATACTAATTAGCCATGAGGCACACTTCTATTGTCAGTCTTCATATGGCAGGGAAAATAATTTAGATGTAAGTAGGAGCTAAGTAGCTATAGTATATTCTGAATATAGAATAGGGTCTCAATCTAGAATAATAGTCTGAAAACAGATATGTTTCCTTGCAAGCCCATAAAAGGTTAATAATTCATTTCATGATCTTTGAATTCACTTCTTTTTTTGCAAGACTGTTGACAAGTTCAAAATAAAATATTAAAATGTATTTTAAATGCCTGTGAAATACTTGTTAAACTGTTTTTTGAGCTGTGGTAAAATATACATAATAACACCTACTATTTTAACTTTTAAGTGCGCAGTCCAGTGGCATTAAGCACTTTTTCAGTGTCGTGCAACCAGCACCATCACCAACCTGCAGATCTTTTTTTTTGTCTTGCAAAACTGAAACTCTGTAACCTATTAAACAGTAACTCTCCATTCTCCTTTCACCTCCAAGTCCCTTTTTAGTTTCTGCCTCTATGATTTTGACTACTCTAGACATCTCAAAGAAGTGAAATCATACAGTATTTGTCCTTTCATGACTGGTTTATTTCACAGTGTTTTCAAGGTTCATCCATGTTTAACAAGTGGAATTTCCTTCCTTTTCAAGGCTGAATAATATCCCATTGGACGTACAGACCACGTTTTGTTTATCCATTCACCTCTCACTGAACACCTGAGTTGCTTCTACCTCTTGACTATTAGGAATGATGCTGTTGTGTAAGGGTACAGTTATCTGTTCATATCCCTGCTCTCAATTATTTGGAGTATATACCCAGAAAGTGTATTGCTGAATCTGTTTTTAATTTATTTGAGGAATGATCATACTGATTTCCATAGTGGCTGAACTATTTTACCTTCTTTCCAGCAGTTCACAAGAATCCCAATTTCTTCACGTCCTCAACAATACTTGTTATTTTCTGTTGTTGTTGGTACTGGTGCAGTGGTTTTTAATAGTAGCCATCCTAATGAGTGTGAGATGGTATCTCACCCTGGTTTTGATTGTATTTCCCTAGTGATTAGTGATGCTGGCCATCTTTTTATGTGCTCATTGACTGTATATCTTCTTTGGAAAAATGTCTATTCAATTCTTTTGTCCATTTTTTTATCAGGTTGGTTTTTTTGTTTTTGAGTTGTATGAGTTATTTGTATCTTCTGGATATGAACTCCTTATCAGATATATAATTTGCAAGTATGTTCTTCCATTCCACGGGTTGCATTTTTACCCTGACAGTATTGTTTGATGAATAGCAGTTTTAGGCCAGGCACTGTGGCTCACACCTGTAATCCCAGCACTTTGGGAGGCTGAGGCAGGAGGATCACCTGTGGTCAGAAGTTTGAGACCAGCCTGGCCAACATGATAAAACTCTGTCTCTATTAAAAATTAAAAAAAAAAAAATTAAAGACTTAAACATAAGACCTAACACCATAAAAACCCTAAAAGAAAATCTAGGCAAAACCATTCAGGACGTAGGCATAGGCAAGGACTTCATGACCAAAACACCAAAAGCATCGGCAACAAAAGCCAAAATAGACAAATGGGACCTAATCAAACTCCACAGCTCTGCATGGCAAAAGAAACAGTCATTAGAGTGAATCGGCAACCAACAGAATGGGAAAAAATTTTTGCAGTCTACCCATCTGACAAAGGGCTGATATCCAGAATTTACAAAGAACTAAAACAGATCTACAAGAAAAAAACAAACAAGCCCATTCAAAAGTGGGTGAAGGATATGAACAGACACTTTACAAAAGAAGACATACGTGAGGCCAACAAACATGAAAAAATGCTCATCATCACTGGTCATAAGAGAAATGCAAATCAAAGCTACATTGAGATACCATCTCACGCCAGTTAGAATGGCAATTATTTAAAAAATTTGGAGACAACAGATGTTGGAGAGGATGTGGAGAAATAGGAACACTCTTACACTGTTGGTGGGAGTATAAATTAGTTCAACCATTGTGGAAGACAGTGTGGCGATTCCTTAAGGACCTAAAAATAGAAATTCCATTTGACCCAGCAATCCCATTACTGGGTATATATGCAAAGGATTATAAATCATTCTACTATAAGGACACATGCACACGAATGTTCACTGCAGCACTGTTTACAATAGCAAAGACCTGGAACCAACCCAAATGCCCATTGATGATAGACTGGACAGGGAAAATGTGGTACATATACACCATGGAATATTATGCAGCCATCAAAAACGATGAGTTTGTGTCCTTTGCAGGGACATGGATGAAACTGGAAACCATCATTCTCAGCAAACTGACACAAGAGCAGAAAATCAAACACCGCATGTTCTCACTCATAGGCGGGTGTTGAACAATGAGAACACATGGACACAGGTAGGGGAGCACTACACACTGGGGTCTGTTGGGGGGAAATGGGGGAGGCATGGGGGGGTGGGGAGGTGGGGAGAGATAGCATGGGAGAAATGCCAGATATAGGTGAATGGGAGGAAGCAGCAAATCACACTGCCATGTGTGTACCCATGCAACAATCTTGCATGTTCCTCACGTGTACCCCAAAACCTAAAATGCAATAAAAAAAATAAAGGGAAAAAAAGAAACATAAAGGATATTTAGCATTAAATTAAAACAATGAACTAAAAAAATAAAATAAAATAAATTAGACAGGCACAGTGGCATGCACCTGTAGTCCCAGCTACTTGGGAGGCTGAGGCAGGAGACTCACTTGAACCCAGGAGGTAAAGGTTGCAGTGAATGAAGATTGCACCACTGCATTCCAGCCTGGGCAACAGAGTGAGGCTCCATCTCAAAACAAACCAACAACAACAAAAACACACAGTTTTAATTTTTGTATAATTTACCTATTTTTTTCTCTTGTTGTCTATGCTTTTTGTTTTGCATCTAAGGAATGTTTTGAAAATTATTCTGGCTGCCATTTTGAGAACTGACTATACTGGATCAAGCATGAAAACAGAGAAGAGGTGTCTATAGTGACAGAGGAAAGTCTATGGGGTTGTGGACTAAAGTAATCCATGGTAGAGATGGAGAAGAGCAAATCGATTTTGAGATATGTTCTGTAGATAAAATAGATACAACCTGATTAATTGGATGACAGATACAAAGAAAAAAAAGAATAAAAAATGACTCCTACTTTTTGGCCTGAGCTACTAGAGGGCTGGCGGTACCATCAGGAGATGGCAACAACTAGGGAAAGAGCAGATTTATAGAAGGCTTCGTCATGTTTGGTGGACGCCGTCTATCATATATCCTAATAGAGTTGTCTGACAGGTAGCTGGATAGATATGCAGGCCTGGAGTTAAGAGGAAAGAACCATGTGGTAGATTTGGAGGTCCCTTGTTATCTATTGCCACAATACTGCAAAACAACCGTAAAACCCTAATTGCTCAGGCATGGAGAAAGGCTGACTAGATGGCTTTGCCAATCTTGGCTAAACTCACATGTCAGGGAGTCAGCTAGCTGGCTGTTCATCCAGGCCAACCTTCGCTCTCTGCTTCACCTATCTCCCCTCCTCCATAGACTAGTCCAGGGATGTTCCTACGGTCGTGACAGGAGTGCAAGAGATAAGGAACACTCCTGGGTTCCTTGCCTGAATAATGAGGAGTGCCATTACTAGGATGGGAGAAACAGGGAGAGGGCAGGTTTGGCAGATGAAACAAGAATATGGTTTTGGAACATGGAAGTGTGAGATCCCAGTGGAGCTGCTTGGCAGGTAATCGAATATGAGAGTGTAAAGTTCAGGGAAATGTTTAAGTTTGGCGATATAACTTAAGCAGCTATCAACAAATGAGGTTATTTAAAACCATGTGAATGGAAGTTACAAGGCATGTAAAGAAAAGAAGATGACAGGCTAACCAGTTAACTGTGTTCTACTCACCTACCTCTGCATCTGGTAACCACCCACTACCTATTTCATAGCTCTCAAATGCAGACCCTCCTGTGCCATTCCTATTACTACTGTCTTAGTTGAAGTCTTTATCTTTCACCTAGACCACTGCCACTTCTTCCAACTGGTCTCACTGTCTCCAAGGTCACTTCACGAGCTCATGGATGAAACTGGAAACCATCCATGAGGGGGAATCTCTGTCACACAAATCTATTTTTTGCCACTCCTGCTTTAAAAGCTTAATACAAATTCAATCACGAATGGATGAGTCTGACATCACCTGGATTCAGTGACTAAAGGTAACATCACTAACCATGGAACAAATGTGATTCAGCAGGAAACATGTCGCACCACCTATGAAGCTTTCCTGCCAAAAGAGAGAGTCTCACCTAATCAAGCCTCTAGCTCTAACTACTAGTTCATAGAAAATAAGGGAGTTAGAGGCGCTTGTAGTACCACGAGGGAACAATCGGCCAAATCCAAACTTTGAGAGTTCTACAGGACTACCCAGTTTCCTAACAACAACAAAAAAATTAAGTGGGGGGAGCTTTGGGGGAAATGTAGACAGTGTAGATTAAAAGAGAATCAAGAGATGAACCATCCACATGCCATACATGGACTGTGTTTGGATTCTCATTTAAACAAATCAACTGCAAAAAGACATGTTTGAGAACAGAAAAATTCAGCATATGCAGTATTTTAAATGCTATTAAGGAATTTTTGTTTATTTTCTTGGGTGTAAAAATGATAACAATGGTTATATATTTTTAAAGAACTTATCTGGCATCTTTTTATTGTTATATTGTTTTAAAAAAGAAGTTATATTGAAGTATCCATGAGTACTGGATTTGCTTCAAGATACTCCACCAATTAAAAAAGAAATTGGCCAGACATGATGTCTTGCACCTATAGTCCCAGCACTTTAAGAGGCCAAGGAAGATTTTTAAGGCCAGGAGTTCAAGACCAGCATGGGCAGCATAGAGAGACTCCATTTCTAAATTTGAAAATATAAGAAAATTTTAAAAAGAAAATTGAGGGAACCAATGAAACAAAAATGGGAGAAACTTGGTAGTAAATAAAGCTGGGTATGGGTACACAAGGCTTCATTGTACTAGGTTATTTTTGTATGTCTGAAAATTTTCCATTTTAAAAAGTAAAAAAAGGAAAAATCAGAACACATGTAGCAAGTCAAACATGAAGTTGGCTCTATCTCCACTTCAGTCTTTTCTCTCTCAACCTCATGTTATATTCCAGATATTCCAAAACTAACAGTTATTCGGTAAATGATATTCATGATTTTAGTAACACATACTTTAACAAGATGTTAATTAACAACTATTTTGGGTTTTTTAAATTCAGACATATTCAGAATGCCCACAACAAAAACCAGTGTTTCTGACAACAATCTATAACAGAGCAGCATTTATTTTGTGTTCTTAATGCACCCGTTTTATTGGAACACTGTATACCCCATTTTCTGCACATCAATCCTCTTTCATACCTCCTAACCTTTCCTTGTACTATTTCTGCTTTCTGGGTGCCATTCTTCCACTTCACCATCTGGAAAACCCCTCCAATGTCTGCCTCAACTGCCAGTTCCTTTAAGACCCTTCCTACGTCCTCTCCTCCTTGACCCCACCTGCTGGTCTGAGCAGGGTCAGCTGCTCCTTCTTCTGTGCTTCCCCACTGTATTACCTCTCTAAGTCATATCAACTGCCTCTCCAGCTAGATGGAGAACTCCTTGTGTATATCACCCAGCATACAGTGATTAATAAATTCTTGAAGATAAAGTGATGAGGGGAGGGAAGAGGGAAGGAAGGAAGGAAGGAAGGGAGGGAGGGAGGGAGGGAGGGAGGAAGAAAGGAGGGAGGGAGGAAGGGAAGAGGGGAGGAAGAGGGGAGAAGGGGGAGGAAAGGGGGAAGGGGGAAGGGGGAAAGGGAGGAGGGACGGAGGGAGGGAAGGAGGGAAGGAAGGAAGTTGTCATCTCCCTTCCTACCCTATTCTAGTTGCAAAGACTCCTCACATAGTATCTGTGTCCTCTGAGAGCCCAGAAGCACTTCATCCCTTATTGCTCATATCAAGCATCGAAAGGAACCCCACTGCCCACCCAGCTCATGCCCCACCAGGGTGGACAATCTTTAAGCAGGCATGACCTTCCTGCATAGATCTCCCATCTCTTTCCCTCCTCAAATCCCAAAACCAAGAGTAATGAAATGGACGGAATTCAACCTCCAAGTTGCTAAAGAGCTTTGGGCTTTTTTTTTTTTTTTTGCTCCAACCCAGTACCGCACAAAAGAGGGTAGGCAAAGTCCTATAACCTTTTTCCTAAGAGCTCCCACTTAGGAAGGGCTCCAGCAGAGGGCTTTGGTACCTTGCAAAATCCAAGGCCCTGACAGAAGCAGGAAATGTGATTATGACCACTCTCTCTGGCAATTACTGGCTCAGGCACTCTAACAGCTCTTAGCAAAAAATTACCTCTCCATCATGATGAAGACAGAAACAGAAGCTACAAATAAGTGCCAACTCCTGCAGTTTGTCACCTGCAAGGTTAACCTTTGGGTGCCCACAATCCACAACCCATACCTCTAATAACTGGGAAACCTAAGGTTTCAAAAGGCACCAATGCCTACCCACCACCCCCCAAGAGGTTGCTCCTACAACCTTCCCTGGAGAGCTGTGTGTTCTTCAGTTAGGTGACTGCCTCTGGTGCCCTATCTAAAGCCACTCCTTTACAGGACAATTCTGTGGCCACAGATTGAGGTTCAATTCCTACTTAAAATGTGATTATATCCCAAGGGTAAGTGTTAATCTACCTGGCATGGCCCACCACCTTCCCAGAATCTAAACATGGCACCTCTGCCCAGTTATATATTTGGTTCCAAGAAAGAAATATCCTTGCATTTTGGTTTATAAAAAAAAACATGAAATGAATCTGATACACATAGAGAGTGGAGTGTGGATGAGTGCACATTCAAACTGGATTTTTGCTTGAGTTGTAAGGTAAGGGAATACATCCCCAAATGTCCCAAACGTGTTGAAATAGCAAGTGACTTTAGAAGTCATCCTGCCTCTCCAACACAGCCCCCAATCCCCAAGGCGTGTGTGCCATTTGCATTCTGTAAAAACCCCCAACTAAGGGAGGCAGAATAGAGGCACGGTTAAGAGCAGGCCCCAAGAATCAGGCAAACCTGGTCCAAATACTGACAACATCCCTTATTAGCTGTGGGTCTTGGGAGAGTGTTTCTTCAAACTTGGTGACTGATCTGCCAAGTCTTTGTTAACTTCCTTCACCAGGTTGTCAGGAGAGTTAAATGAGATTATGTGTAAATTACCCAGTGCCTGGCACATAGTTACCATATGGTGCTCACCCCTGACGAGTACTTTTTGTGATCAGCCCAGAGGAGCAACAAAGGCTGAGACTGACGGACTTATTACTTCATTAATAACAGCGCTGACTCAGTGCCAGGCACCGTTCCCTGTGTTCACTCATGCAATCTCCATAACAACTGGGAGAGGTAGATACTGTTATGATTTCAATTTTATAGATGTCAAAACTGAGGCACCATGATGGCAAATATTTGTCTCAAGGTCCATAGCTAATCAGTGACAGAATCAAGATTCAAGCTCAGGCATGTGGCTCCAGAGGCCAACTCAAAGCCCCCACGCTCCACTACATCTAGTAGAATACGCCAGCAACTGGTGATTGCAGAGCCGTGTTCATCCCATCAAGCACATCAGCACACTTCTCCCGCTGACCTGTCTGGTGGAAACAAGCTCCCCAGCCAATGAATGGGCCTCCCCATGTTGCCTCACTGCAAAGGTATCAGGACTGCTTAGCATTTTTCTTGTTGCTTTTCATTAGGTGTCTTCATCTGCCTACAGTATTCACCGTGATGTTCTGAGCCTTCCAGTAGTTGTTTCCCTCCTGGCTTTCTCCTTCTGGGTAATTCTCTTTTGGCATCAGGACTCAATTCAAATATCAGTTTCTTCTGGAAGTCCTCCCGCTTGATTAAATGCCCTGGCTCCTTGCTTTCACAGCACCCTCAGCAAATATCTAACGGAAGCATTTATTGCATTGAATTGTCATGGTGGGTTGATGTCTTCTGTCACTACCCCTCTAAGCTACATCCTCTGTGAGGGCAGGGTTAGTATTTTATTCCACTTGGTAATTCAACCGACATGGGTTCCTACCTCTAGTAGAATATAGCAGTCCATATGTACAATCAAATGAGGGCCTTGTAGCCTTCATGTTTCTGGTGAAGTGACTTCAGAAACACTGTGTTGTCAGTAATCTTGCTGTATCACCAGGTCCAATATTTTAAGAATAAATTTTGATCAAGTACAACAATAAAATTTTTCTGTGCCGGGCACGGTGGCTCACGCCTGTAATCCCAGCACTTTGGGAGACCGAGGCGGGCGGATCACGAGGTCAAGAGATCAAGACCATCCTGGTCAACATAGTGAAACCCCGTCTCTACTAAAAATACAAAAAATTAGCTGGGCATGGTGGCGCATGCCTGTAATCCCAGCTACTCAGGAGGCTAAGGCAGGAGAATTGCCTGAACCCAGGAGGCGGAGGTTGCAGTGAGCCGAGATCACGCCATTGCACTCCAGCCTGGGTAACAAGAGCGAAACTCCGTCTCAAAAAAAAAAAAAAAAAAAAAAAAAAAAAAAAAAAAAAATTCTGTATTCCTGTCTAGATAAAAGAGACTGCCCCCAGCCTCTTCAAGAAGAGAGAAAGGTTAAAGAGAAGGAAAAATGGAGGGGAGGTCTGTTCCGATATGTCGAAATACTAGTACAGATGCTGCATTAAAAAAATATATATATCTATAAAAAGAAATGAAGCACCAATACATGCTACAACTTGGATGAACCTCAGAAACATTATGCTAAGTGAAAGAAGCCAGACATAAAAGATCAACATATTGTATGATTCCTTTTATATAAAATATCCAGAATAAGCAAGTCCATAGAGACAGAAAGCACATTAGCGGTTGCCAGGGGCCGGGGGTGGGATAGGGGATGAGAAAGGATTATTTAAAGGGTATTTTCTGGGAAGATGAAAAAGTTTTGAAACTAGAGAAAGTCATTACCCAACATTATGATTGCACAAAGTGCCACTGAACTCTACACTTTAAAAGGGTTAATTTGGGGCCAGGAGCAGTGGCTCATGCCTATGATCTCAGCACTTTGGTAGGCTGAGGTGGGTGGGTCACCTGAGGTCAGGTGCTCGAGACCAGCTTGGCCAACATGGTGAAACCCCGTCTCTATTAAAAATTAAAAATTAGCTGGGCGTGGTGGTGTGCATCTGTAATCCCAGCTACTTGGGAGGCTGTGGCAGGAGAATTGCTTGAACTCAGGAGGCAGAGGTTGCAGTGAGCCGTGATCACACCACTGCACTCCAGCCTGGATAACGAGAACAAAACTCTGTCTCAAAATAATAAATAAATAAATAAATAATAAAATGGTTAATTTGACCGGACATGATGGCTCATGCCAGTAATCCTAGGGCTTTGGGAGGCCAAGGCAGGAAGATTGCTTGAGGCCAGGAGTTCAAGACCAATATGGGTAAAAAATTGAGATCCCATCTCTACAAAAAATAAAAGATTAACTAGGCATGGTTGTGTGTGTCGGTAGTCCCAGCTATTCAGGAGGCTGTGATGGGAGGATTGCTTGAGTCCAGGAGGTCAAGACTGCAGTGAGCCATGATTGTGCCACTGTACCCCAGCCTGGGTGACAGAGTAAGACCCTATCTCAACAACAACAAACAAACAAACAAAAAATGATTAATTTTATACTATATGAATTTCACCTCAATTTTTTAAAAAATAAAAGAAAGGATCCCCAGGCCCACCCTAAGAGACTTGTTCATGCTACTGTGAGCTTGTCAGGTATAGGGAGCCCACCCTGTGTCTGCCATGGTGTCCAGGACAGTGTCTAGGGCAGGAGACACAGGGCAGAGCCTGTAGAGATAGACTCTACTCCCAAGGGACAGGCTCAAGGACACCTGGAGGGCATTCGTAGGACTTTCTTCCTGGATATGATTACCATAGCTGAGTGCAAAAATATTAGGTGAAGACAAAAAACAGGGCCAGGGACAAGACACTCTAAGTGCCCCAGCTTAATACAGACTTTGCCCAATAGTCTTAAAATCAATGTGTCTGTCACTTAGCTTGTGAAGGATCATGCTCTTGGGACAAGACACATTCCCATGGGCTTATCACACCAGAAGGAAGAAGAATTTCTATCCAAGTGTTTTAAAAGGCTGCATTGCTCTGAACCAGCCCCTGCCTTCCTCCCCTCAGTCCTCTGGCCTGAGAGACCCTAGCCCAGGAGTGACCTGCCAACTTGCAAACTTCTTCAAAGCCAGGAGCTTATGTTGCAATTTAAATATTCTCCCTTTCTCTTCTGGGAAGCTTCACAAGTGATCTCCTGTGTATCAGAGAGTCGAATAGAAGACTGTGGCTTCTCCTGTTTGGGTGCCATTTCAGCTAAGGAGTTGAGAAAAGCAAGAAGAGTGATTCTAGACCCCAGGGGTCAGGACAGCTAAAGTAGTTACCTGTGCCCAGCCACTGAATTGTACACTTTAAAATGGTTACTGTGGGGCCAGACACGGTGGCTCAAGCCTGTGGGTGAATCACTTGAGCTGGTCAGGAGTTCCAGATCAGGCTGGCCAATGGGGGGTGAAACCCCCATCTCTACTAAAAATACAAAAATTAGCTAGGTATGATGGTGGATGCCTGTAATCCCAGCTACTTGGGAGGCTGAGACAAGAGAATCACTTGAACTTGGGAGGCGGAGGTTGCAGTGAGCGGAGATCGTGCCACTGCGCTCCAGCCTGGGCGACAGAGCGAAACTCTGTCTCAAAAAAAATAAATAAATAAAAATAAATAAAGTAGATACCTGCCGAATTGTCCACAGCTGACACTCTCCCTTTCTCCCCCACCTTCAATCCACATGGCAGAAATGGACACCCAGTCACCATCTTTGCTCAAAAACTTAACTCAGTCACCAGGGCCATAGTTGACTGAACCAAGGGTGAGCACATGACTTAAGCTAGCCAATCAGAGACGTCCCTCTGAGACTCTGGGATTGAAACCGTAAGACAGAACTGAATTGTTCCACGAAGCTCCATGTATAGCTATAAATTTGAAAGCTCAGGGACAGCCACTATTTTCTAGTCTATGGTCTGGTCTGTGGTCAGCTGTTCCTAAAATGACTCCTAGTCATCTACACCTCCTGGCATTCACACTCTTGTGTAATTTCCTCTCCTTGAGTGTAGGCTAGACGTAGTCACTTGCTTCTCACAAATAGAACATGGAAAATGTGATATCACCTCCGAGATTAGAAAGTAAAAGGCTGTCATTTCCATCTTGCTCCCTTCTCTCTGGCTCCCTTCTCACTTGCACTGATGAAGCAAACTGCTATATTGCAAGGCGAGGCCCACATGGCCAGGAACTGAGGATGGCTTCCATCCAACAGCCAGTAAGGGGCTCTTGGTCGAACAACTGTCCAGGAACTAAATCCTGCCAACACCATGTGGTGAGCTTAGAAACAGATCATTCCCCAGTTGAGCCTTGAGATGGCTGCAGTTCCAGCTCACACCTTTTATTGCAGCCTCTGAGAAACAGAAGACCTTGCTAAGCCTCACCTAGATGCCCACCCTACAGGATATTCTATGATATTCTTAGATATTCTTAATGCTGTCTTTGGTCACTAAGTTTTGGGGTGATTTGTTACACAGCAACAGATAACTAATACATGGTCTAAGGTAGAAGAAAAGAAAAGCCACGCTGGAGAAAGAAGACAATAGAGCCCATGCACACAGGGAAGGAGAAATGAAAGACAGAGGGAAAGCTGGAAGTCAGAGTTCTCCATGGATTGGATTGACGTGGCAAGACCAATTAGAGGCAATTGCTGTCATTTAGGGAAGAGATGATGGTAGCAGATGTCATGCCCATTTCTGCAAGAGAAGACTAAGGGAGGAAAACGCTCAGGGAGAAAAATCAAGAGATCAGTTTTGTTTTAATGTATGGTGAGTTAATATATAAAATCATGACATAGCACACTTTAGAGAAGGACAGGCAAGCATGCCCAGTGTATTCTATCGTTCATTTGGCCTGTGAGCAAAGTGCTATATGTTGAAAAGAAAAGGGAGTGCTTGACTGTGTCTGGGAAGACAGAGGACCTTCTCAGGGAGTGACATGAACGTGCACACCGATCACACCTATGGAAAAATACATTTCACACAGTGGCAAGGATATAAAGGGAATTCAGAGTGATAAAATAAATACAGTTCTATGTTCCTTGCCTTCTTTCTTGTCTTCAGGGCACAATAAAACAATTCATAATTCATTCTTTAATTTAGGAGAACATAAAGACCTTAGATCAAAGAGTAAAGTGAGATCCTATGAGGCAGTCTGGAGGGTTTCATGTAGCCTTTGCCCAACTTTGGAAAAACACATGAAGGCATGGGTTTTCACACAGAACAGTAGACTTATCTGAGTCACAGTTACGAGTGGAGGCTCTGGAGATAAACTTGGTTGCTCTCTGTGTACCCTTACGCTGCCATTGATCACCTATGAGACCTTGGCCGACTTACCTGTCTAAGCCTCTGTTTCCTCATTGTAAGCTGGTGATAATGATTTTTGCCAAAAGGATTAAATTCAATACTATTGCAGTGTTTCTCCAGCTGGGATCCACAAATACATTTTCTGAGTCTTATCAATTTTTTTAACTACTCTTTTAATATAAGGTTCTCATTTGGAGAGCAGGCTAAATATTCTTACATTAGCACATTCCAGATCATCTGAATGACTACCTAATAACTAAGTCTTGCTGGGAGATTTGAGTGTCAAAGTTTTCAAAGGTATTTGCCCTAGTGTTGGCACCAGCAACTACTATTTTTATGACCTTGGGTTGTTAATGAGAGACCGACTTCATATGTAAATGTGCTAATATCTTAGTATGTTCAAAGATGGAGAGTTAATATGTAAATACTGCTTTGAGTAAACAATAGGCCAAATTATGTCATAGCACATGGTACAAATGGAGGCTTCAGCGTGGGGCAATGGTTAAACAGAGAAATTAATGAGACAACTGAGTCATTACTCAGCATGAGGGAGCATTGACATGGCAAGAAAAAACCCCACACCACAGTCAAACACTACAATGCACAGCTGAGCAGCTATTTACTTTCAACAAACATTGTCATCTGTCACATTAAATAAATGATGTTGATTTGCACCGTTTTGTGTTCTACTTTTGTTTGCATTTAATTTATAAATTTCATTTGTTTTTATAGTTGTTTAAACACTGTAAGCATAAGAAGTTTTGACCTATCAGTGTATCAATACTTATTTGTTTTGTTTTTCCATAGGTCTATATCAGTCCCAAATGTGTCAATACATATTTAAGAAACAAAATAATTTTTAAAATAAACTTTAGGAGTCCATGAAAGAATACTTTTCCTTTTAAAGGAAGCCACATATCAGTTAATTTGGAGAAAGCACACAATAAACCATGTAAAGCACTCAGGGTGGTATGTAGAAATGGTGATTATCATTAAATATTTGAGAGAACACTAGAGTTCTAGTCCCAGGAAAGATGCAGTAAACACATTTCATCCTATTTCTCTTATTGAGTATAGCTTCAAATCTTAGCATGTATGGAGCAGCTGTCTCATCCTTGTGAGTTTACCATTTTTCCATTTAGTATTCTCTGGCCTGAACTTAATGTAACCCAAAACCCAGAAGAGGCAGTGGGGCAGAGAGAGTGAGCTCCAGGAGAAGCCTCCTGCTCTGGCTAAGATATCAAGAAATGGGACTCCTAATGCTCAGTGAAAATGCAGAAATCCCTAGATTTTTACATTTTTTCCTCCATTATCTCACACTCCAGTTTGCCTGAGCCCCCACAAAAATATCCAGTGATAGCAACAGAATCCCACAGAAGTAAAAACTCAGAGGAAAGGGAACCTTCCTCTATGATTAACAATGTGACTCTATGAGAATGCAATGAACCCCCATTCCTTTTTTTCTCTATATATCAATCCACTGGTTGGCCTTAGGCATAGGCACACTTATAAAAGTGGGTAGAAAACTGAGTAGATAAAGCCCCAGATTTCTGCCTGAAGGATAGATAAGGGAGCCTCAAGAATCCAGATAGTAATGAGGAGGTTGTGGGAAGGGAAGACATTAGAAAAGTGGCCCCATAAAATTGATTATAAACTCCTGGACTCACCCCTAAACTGTGGATGCAGGGATCTGATTCCAATCAGCATTCCAAAGATAGTGAGCACTCAACTAACAGTTAGACCAACATTTAGGTCCCAGACTAGCTACTGAGTAGCATACACATGGATGAGAGTCAAATAGCACACACAGTGTTTAAAAAACAAATTGGCATGGGATTACAACAACCCACAAAAAGTGAGTTGGAACTTGCGGCCTCAGTGTAAGCTACTAATTGCCTACTAAGACAAAAATATCAACATTTTCCAAGGACTTATCAAAGGGCCCGGAGTCTCATAGCAAAATATTCAAAATATTCAGGATACAATCAAAAATTACTTGACATGTGAAGAGCCAGAAAATGTTCAACTCATTTGGGAAAAGACAGTCAAAGATGTCAACACCTAGATGGCAGAAATGTTGGAAATATTTGATAAAGACTTTAAGGTAGCTATTATAAATATGTTCCAATAAATAATCACTAATACTCTGGAAACTAATGTAAAAATAGGAAGTCGGGGCAAAGAAATAGAAGACATTAAGAAAAATCAAATGGAAAGTTGAGAACCTAAAAATGTGATATGGCCTTAATGGCAACATAGGGGTGACAGACAAAAGAGTCAACAAACTAGAATGTGGATGAATAAAAATGAACCAAAATGAACAACATAAATAATTTTTTCAGTGAGCAGAATCTCAGGAGCCTGGAGGACACTAACAGAAGGTCTCATATCTGTATTATTATAGCATAAAACAGAGAAAGAAATAATATGCTGCTGAAAAACATTTGAAGAAACAATGGTTGAGAAGTTGTCAAATCTGGAAAAAAGAAAAAACCTACAAACTTAAGAAACTCAGTAAATTCAAAACAGGATAAACTCCCCAAAACCATGCCCAGACACATCATAACCAAATTGCTCAAAACTAAATGCAAAGTAAAAGTCTTGAAAGTTACCAGAGGGAAAAAAAAATACCTTAGCTAAAGGAGAGCAATAATTTAACTGACTGGATTTGTCATTGGAAATTATGGAGGTCAGGAAGAAGTGGCACACTATTTTTAAAGTGCTAACAGTAAAGAAATGTTCCCTGGAGCTTCCATATGCAACAAAAATATCCTTCAGGAATTAATATGAAATAAAGACCTTCTCAGATTAAAAACAATGACAACTAAGAGAATTTATGGCCAGCAGAATTGCTAAAGAAGTTTTTTGGAATAAAAAGAGAAATAATACCTGAAGACATTTGGAACATCAAGAATTTTCAAAGAGCAACAGAATAGGAAAAAAAAATCTGGTTGAGTATAATAAACTATTCTTTATTTCTTAAGTTCTTTAAAACATGTAAAATGTCTTTGATGATGAAAAGCAAAATTATAACATCCTCTAATGAGGTTTTCAGTATATGGACTTGTACTACTAAGATAACATCAAATGGGGAGAACAAAGTGACTAAAGCAGTAAGATATCTCCATTCCACCTGAAATGATAAAATATAAACTCTAAGTAGTTTGTAAAGTGAAATATGTATATTGCAATCTTCAAAATCATCATTTAAAAATTATATAAAGACATAGACTCAAAAGAAAGACATTAAAATAAAATGCTGAAAGCTATATTTAAAACCTTAAGAAAAGGGGGAGTAGAAAGGAGAATCAAAGCATATTAGTCCTTTTTCATGCTCCTGATACAGATATACCCGAGACTGGGCAATTTACAAAAGAAAAAGGTTTAATTGGACTTACAGTTTCACATGGCTGGGGAAGCCTCACAATCATGGTGAAAGGCAAGGAAGAGCAAGTCACATCTTACATGGATGACAGCAGGCAAAGAGAGAGAGCTCGTGCAGGGGAATTTCTCTTTATCACACCATCAGATCTCATGAGACTTATTCACTATTAAAACAATAGCACGAGGAAGACTTTCCTCCATGATTCAATTACCTCCGCCAAATCCCTCCCACAGCAGGTGGGAATTCAAGATGAGATTTGGGTGGGGACACAGCCAAACCATATCACAAAGGAATAAACACAAAAAGAAAATGAATAATAAAATGGTAGACCTAAATTGTAATTTATCATTAATTACATTAAGTAAAAATGGTCTAAACATACCAGTTAAAAGACAATTAGTTTTAGAACTTTTTTTGAGACAGTGTCTGTCTCTGTTGCCCAGGTTGGAATACAGTAACACCATCTCAGTTCACTGAAATCTCTGTCTCCTAGGCTCAAGCCATCTTCCTACATTAGCCTCCCAAGTAGCTGAGACTACAGGTACACACCACCATGCCCGGCTAATTTTTGTATTTTTTGTAGAGACAAGGTTTCACCATGTTGCCCAAGCTAGTCTAGAACTTCTGAGCTCAAGCAATCTGCCTGCCTTAGCCTCTCAAGGTGCTGGGATTACAGGCATGAGCTACTACTCCCAGCCCAGACTAGATTTTTTGAAACCCATGACCCATCAGTATGCTGTGTATAAGAAATCCACGTCAAATATAATGATATAGGTAGGTAAAAATTAAGGGAGGGGAAAAGATATATGATGCAAACATTAAATTAAAAAAGAGGTCCAGGCATGGTGGCTCACCCCTATAATCCCAGCACTTTGGGAGGCCAAGGCAAATGGATCATGAGGTCAGGAGATCAAGACCATCCTGGCTAACATGGTGAAACCCTGTACCTACTAAAAATACAAAAAATTAGCCAGGCCTGGTGGCATATGCCTGTAGTACTAGCTACTCAGGAGGCTGAGGCAGGAGAATCACTTGAACTCAGGAGGCAGAGGCTGCAGTGAGCCGAGAGATCACGCCACTGCACTCCAACCTGGATGACAGAGTCAGACTCCAAAAAATTAAAAATGGAAAATGAAAAAAGAAGATACAGTGGCAGCCATATTAAAATAAACCAAAAAGATTTGCAGAAATGAAAAAATTAAAGAGTCAACTTATCAAAAAGAAATGGCAATTTTTAAAGTGTATCTAACAGCAGAACTTCAAAACACATGAAGCAAAAACTAATAATAACTGAAAGGAGAGGTAAGCAAGTCTATAATTATAATTGGAGACTTGAACGCTCTTCTCTTAGTGATAAATAGAATTTGTATATAGAAATTCAGCAAGAAGATAGAAGAGAAGAATAGCACCATCAACAACTGGATCTGACATTTATAGAACACTCCATTCAACAACGGAAGAATACACACTCTTCTCAATAGAATACTCCCCCACAAGAATAGCAAAATACAGATTCTTGAAACATTAACAAAGACAGATTGTATTGTGAATCATAGAATAGACCTTAACAAGTTAAAAATAATTGAAATCATACAAAGTATATTCTCTGACCACAACAGGATGAAACAAGATCAGTAAGAGAAAACAGGAAAATCTCCTGTTAGAAATTTTAAAATACACTTCCAAATAATTTATAGGTCAAAGATGAAATCCCATGAAAAATTAGGAATTATCTGAGAGTAAACAAAAATGAAAATACAATATATCAAAAATTTTGAGATATTACTAAGGTGGTACATCTACAGAAATTTATAGTATTCAGTGATTGTATTAGAAAATAACCAAGGTTCCAAGTCAATAATCTGTTTCCACAGGAAGAAACTAGAAAAAGAAGAACAAAATAAATTGAAAGCAAGCAACAGAAGAGAATAATAAAGAAAACAGATTATCAAGGGAATTGAAAACAAAGATAAAAGAAATTAATAAAACTAAAAGCTGTCAGATGAGTAAGTAGAAGACAAAACCGAAAATTTAAAAAAAAAAACCTAAAAGCTGATTATATGAAAAGATTGATCAAATTGAAAAGCCTCTAGAAACACTGACAAAGGAAAAAAGAGCGAGAAGAGATACAAATTATCAATAACAGCATTGAAGAAAGTGCTATCATTGTACACCCTACAGACACTAAAAGGATAGTAAGGAAATAATACAAACAATTCTACATCCATAAATTTGACAACTTAGATGAAATGGACCACAATTCTTCAAAAAACCACAAACTACCAAAACTCATCCAACATAAAATAGATAATCCAAGTAGTCCTATAACTGTTAAACTGAATTTCTAGCTAAAATCTACCCAAAAAATAATCCACAGAACTCAATGTTTTCATTGCCAAATTCCACCACACATTTAGAAAGGAAGTAACACTAACTCTAGAGGATCTCTTCCAGAAAATAGAAGGGGGTACATTTTCTCTCAGTTTATGGAGTCTATATTACCTTGATACCAAAAAAACAAACACAGTGAAAAAAAAAAAAAAAGGAGCAGCAGGAAAAGGAAAGAAGGAAGAAAGCAAAAGAAAGCTAAAGATCAATAGCCCTCATGAGCATAGATGCAAAATATTCAAAAAATATGTATCTGTCTGGCAAATTAAAACCAAGTAAATATAGAAAGTATAATACACCAAAAACAAGTGAGGCATATTCTGGAAATGCAAGGATGGTTTGATATTTAAAAATCAATTCAGCAGTCTAAGAAAAAACCACCACACGTTCACATCAATTGATATAGACAACCCTTTGATAAAATTAGATGTTTCTAATCACTTCTTTCTTTTTTGTAATCCTGGCAAACTAGGTACAGGGAAATTCTTCAGTCTATTAAAGGGCATCTACAAAAAACCTACAACCAATAGCATACTTAATGGTTAGAGATTGAATTATTTTCCCCTAAGAGTGGGAATAAAACACTCTCACCAGTCTGATTCAACATCATACTAGAAATCCTACTACTATAACAAAGCAAGGCAAAGAAATAAAAGACATGCGGATTCAAAAGAAATAAGACTATTTTATTCACAAACAACATAATTTTTTAGGTAGAAAATCCTAAGGAATCAACAAAAAACGAGAAAACAAACAAAGGAAATCTTAAAAACAATAAATGAGCTTAGTAAGGTCATAGGCCAACAGGCCAACAAACAAAAATCAATCATCAATCATATTTTGAGACACTAGAAATGTAAAATTGGAAATCAACATTTAAAAAACATATACCATATACTATTGCAACCCCAAAATGAAATACCTAAGTATAAATTTGACAAAATATGCATAGGATCTATATGCTGAAAACTACAAAATGCTGAGACAATTCAAATCTGGCCTAAAGAAATGGAGAGACAGACATACCACGTTCACAGATTGGAAGACCTGATATATAAAGATGTCCATTTTCCCAAGACTGATCTTCAATACAATCTCAACCAAATTTCCATTAGAATTGTTTTGTAGATTTAGGCAAGATAATTCTAAAATTTGTTTGAAAAAGAACTAGAATAGCCCAAACAATTTTAAAAATGAAGAATAAGATTGCAGAAGTCATACTACCCAATTTTAACACTTGCAATAAAGCTACAGTAGTCAAGACATGCTGTTACAAAGAAATACACAAATACATATCAATGAAAAAGAATACAGTCCAGAAAAAGACCCACATAAATATGGCCAACTGATTTTTAACAAAGGTGCAAACGCTGTTCAATAGAGAAAATAACAGTCCTTTTAGCAACTAGCATGGGAAAACCGGACATCCATATGCTAAAAATGAACTTTAAACTTTACATTATATACAAAAACTAGCAAATTTTGTATTTCATATACAAAAACGATCACAGACATAAAATGTAAAGCTACAAAATTTGTAGTAGACATAGGCAAAATCTTTTAGCTCTAAGTTAAACAAAACATTGTCTGGTATGATACCAAAAGCATAATTTCTATTTTAAAAACTGAAAATGATACTTCAAAATTAAAAACTTTCGGTCTGCAAAAGACACTGTTAAGATAATGCAAAGACAAGCTATAGACTGGGAGAAAATATTTTGAAATTACGTATTTGACAAATGACTTATATCCAGAATACATAAAGAATTCTCAAACTCGACAATAAGAAAACAATGCAATTTTTAAATGGACAAAGAAAAGAGTAGGACAAACATCTTACCAAAGACGATATATGGATGTGAATAAGCGCACACCCAAAAAAGTTCAGCATCATTCACACTTAGAGAAATATGAATTAAAATCTTGGTGATATACCACTACATTCCTATTAGAATGACTAAGATAAAATCTAAAAGTACTCATTTTTAACAAAAGTGCAAAAGCTATGCAATGGAGAAAGGATTTCTCAGCAAATAGTGTGACTATCACAAATCCCAAGTGCTGATAGAAATGTAGAGTAACCAGAACTTTCATGCCTTGCAATTGGAAATGCAAAATTGTGGACATGCTGGAAAACAGTTTGGCAGTTTCTTATAAAGTTAAACCTACACTTACCATACAACCTTACAATCCCGCTTCTAGTTATTTGCCTCAGAGAAATAAAAATTTATGTTCACACAAAAACCTGAACACAAATGTGTATAGCAGCTTTATTCATAATAGCCCCAAACTGGAAAACATTTAAATGTCCTTGAATGGATAAACAAACTGTGGTACAGCCATATAGTGGAATACCACTCAGCAATAAAAATGAACAAATTATTCATGCACATAACTTGAATGACTCTCAAAGGCATTATGCTGAGTGAAAGAAGAGATGGTTCCGGTTACACGACATTGTTGAAAACACAAAACTTTGTGATGGAGAACAGACACTGAGTGCCAGAGATGGAGGTGAGGGAAGAATGCACCAAAGAAGCACTAGCATGAGGAGCACTATTCTTTATTTTTTGAATTTTATTTATTTATTTATTTATTTATTTATTTTTTTGAGACTGAGTTTCACTCTTGTTACCCAGGCTGGGGTGCAATGGCACCATCTCGGCTCACCGCAACCTCCACCTCCTGGGTTCAGGCAATTCTCCTGCCTCAGCCTCCTGAGTAGCTGGGATTACAGGCACGTGCCACCATGCCCAGCTAATTTTTTGTATTTTTAGTAGAGACGGGGTTTCACCATGCTGACCAGGATGGTCTCGATCTCTTGACCTCGTGATCCACCCGCCTCGGCCTCCCAAAGTGCTGGGATTACAGGCTTGAGCCACCGCGCCCGGCTAATTTTTTTTTTTTTTATTTTTAAATGTACAAATCAGAGTTGTGTACATTTATGTGATACAGTGTGCTATTTTGATATATTTACACATTGTGGCATGATTAGATCAAGGTGATTAACATATTCATCATCTCACTTTTTTTTTTTTTTTGAGATAGGGTCTCACATTGTCACCCAGGCTGGAGTGCAGTGGCATGATCTCAGCTCACTGCAACCCCCACCTCCTGGGTGCAAGGGGTTCCCCTGCCTCAGCCTCCTGAGTAGCTGCAACCATAGGCATGTGCCACCACACCCACACCTGGTTACTTTTTGTATTTTTGGTAGAGACAGAGTTTCACCATGTTGCCCAGGCTGGTCTCGAACTCCTGAGCTCAAGCAGTCCACCCAACTCAACCTCCCAAAGTGCTGGGATTACAGGTGTGAGCCACCACGCCTGGCCATAGCCCCTGTCTTTATCATCCTTGCAAATGGCCTGCAAGGCCCATTAGGTTGTGGGCTATCATCACACAGCAAGCTCCCGGTTCAAACAACTACTGGAACAATTTTAGAAAATAAATTAATTGGAAGGTGATTCTTGGCATTAAAAAAATGATTTGTCATTTAGTCAAAGGTTCCCTTTGCATGGAGAACAATCTAGCGCCCTTTAGAGCGTAATGGCAGACTTCATGGTAAAGAAATCAAAAACTAAAACAATGGGAACTTCTGCTTACTGAACTCAAGCTAAAATGATGCCATCCACAGTTCTAAAATTAGAAGATAAAGCAATGAGAAAACGGAATAAAATTTACCAATATGTCAGGTCTACAAATTTTAAAATTCAGTTATTATTGACAGCATATATTCAATAGGTACTTGACCCAACAGAAACCACATGTGTGTTAGATGGAAAACTATCCAGCTAAGGCCTGAATTGCCTTCTCCCCAAAACAGAAAGAGAAAAGTAGACTGATCCAGCTCTTCCATTCCTTTTCCCCGGTCGCTCTCTTTTATCATTATTCCCAGGGAGCAGATCTCACAAACCTATATCAAGGCTGCAGAGAGGCCAGTCATGGTGGCTCACACCTGTAATCCCCACACTTTGGGAGGCCGAGGTAGGTGGATCACTAGAAGTCAGGAGTTCCAGACCAACCTGGCGAACATGGTGAAACCCCATCTCTACTAAAAATACAAAAATTAGCCAGGCATGGTGGCACATGCCTGTAGTTCCAGCTGCTCGGGAGGCTAAAGCAGAAGAATCACTTGAACCTAGGAGGTGGAAGTTGCAGTGAGCTGAGGTCACACCACTGCACTCCATCCTCGGCGACAGAGCAAGATTCTGTCTCAAGACTGCAGAGAAACTAGAGAAACTCTCAACTTTTTGTCCAGAAGGCCCTCTAACTGTCTCATTTAATGTTCTCATCACGGCCACAACATAGTTACCTATATCATTTAGGAATAATTTGGGCTGCCAGGAACAAACTTACCAGTTCACAGTGGTTTTAATAAATAAGGGTGGCTGGCATGGTGGCTCACACCTGTAACTCCAGTTCTTTGAAAGGCTGTGGCAGGCAGATCCCTTGAGCTCAGGAGTTCGAGACCAGCCTAGGCAACTTGGCAAAACCCCGTCTCTACCAAAAATACAAAAAATTAACTGAAGGTGGTGGCATGTGCCTGTGGCCCCAGCTGCTTGGGAGGCTGAGATGGGCTTGAGCCTAGGAGGTAGAGGTTGCAGTGAGCCAAGATCGTGCCATTGCACTCCAGTCTGGGCAATAGAGCGAGACCCAGTCTCAAAAGATTAATTAATTAAATAAATAGAGGATCATTCTTCTCACATAAAGCATTAGCAGTCAGTGACTTTGTTTCAGCTGCCCCACAAAGGTAGGAGTATGAACAGGTGTCCCCACATTCTCTTGATCTCTTGGTAATAAACTCAGCAAAGTCCCTGTAGGAAGCAGGGGGCGACCTAAGCAGGAAGACTCTTCTTACCCTCTGACTTCATATCAAGAAGGAGACCAGAGTCACACAAAGCAAAAAGATCCTCCTCATCCTTCTCTTACCAGGGAGGGGAAGCTTTCCCAGAACCACCTTGGAAAATTTCCTTTCATTGGCCAGAAGTCATCACAGGATCGCTCCTGGACCAGAAACGGAGCCCACTTCCCCCAGAGACTGTGGGAAGTGATACCTGAGCAAAACTGGTCATCTGCTGGCAAGAAAGAAAGGAGCCAATAAACAGTGTCTGCCATGGTGTCGTTATTATTTCCTCCTTTTAACAGATGGGAAAACTGTGGCTTAGAAAGGATAAGTGACAAGGTCACCCAGCTGGTAAGCACTGAAGCCAGGTTTCAAACCCAAAACTGTGTGACTGCCATGCTTGCACTCTAAATCTCTATGTGACAGTGCTTCTTTGGGATAAGGTTGAGGCTGTGAGCAATCCCTTCATCCCCTGGAACAGGAAGCCAGGAGGGCTAGCAGGGACTGTCATCCATTATTCTAGAGCAGGTGTCCCCAAACTTTTTACACAGGGGGCCAGTTCATTGTCCCTCAGACCGTTGGAGGGCCGCCACATACTGTGCTCCTCTCACTGACCACCAATGAAAGAGGTGCCCCTTCCTGAAGTGTGGCGGGGGGCCGGATAAATGGCCTCAAGGGGCCGCATGCGGCCTGCGGGCCATAGTTTGGGGACGCCTGTTCTAGAGAGACGAGAACAGCCACACTGTAGATCAGCATCTGGGTGGCCTGCACCTGCTTCTCTGAACACAGACAGTACATCTGTGAAAGCTCTGTCTTCCCGTGGTTCCACCTGCCTTGGCCTCTCCTCACTGTAGAGCTGGGTAAAGAAGCTGGGCTAGAAAATTCTGCCCCTCTGGCTTGCTCCCTAACTCAGTCACCCTGGGCTGCTTCCTTGGCCCTGTTCTGTGGGTTCTTCTCCCTGCTGATTTCCCCTGGGATCCTGACACCCAAAATAACTCAAAGGCACCCTATGTGACTCTACTGCTAACATATTTTCCCCTAAAGTGAAGGCTGCAGACTACATTTCAATGAGAAAATAAATTAGCAGGTAATAAATTTTCTCTTCTTTCTCTATGTTCCTACTGGGCCTTGAAATTAGCAAGAACCAACTGTCACATTAATTTCACTGTTGAGGCAAGCACTAAGGGTGACATCATAGTGTCCCTTGGGACTAGGATTCATTAGCCTGGGTAAGAGGTAGGCAAGTCTGAAGCCCTCAAGTGGGCCAGGTGAGGAAAGAGAAGCAGATACTCTTCATGAGCAAGTCCTATACAGAGTCCTTTGTGATTTCTTTCTGGGTTTCTGAAAAGTTAAAGAAGAAATATCATGGTTTGGGATGTGGGCAAGAACAGATTTTCCAACACTTTGGTCACGTTACTAAACACACTGCTTGTGCCGCCATTCCTCTTTCAGGAGGCCTTGTAGGGGGAAGGAACATCTTGTTGTATCTAAGTGATGGTTTGTGTGTTCCTGGAGAATTTCTGCAACATTATTGAGTGAGACTATCTCAGCGGACAGGAAAGGATTAGCAAGTCCTCGGATTACTTGAGCAATAAAGATATATTGCCATGGGCCTTTTCATTTGGAACTCAGTCTTGGTCAATATCAACATCTTAACGGCAAGTCGATAAATCGCAGTATCAACCGCAGTGCAAGTGTCAATGCCTGCTGCCGGCAACTTAGTTTATGGTGAATCAAGACCTGGAATGAGGCTTTAAATTCGCTGATGCTTTTTTCTGTGGGGTTTGTCGCGGCTCACCCAGCCAGATCGATTCGATGTGTCGTGCTGGGGAGGAGGAAAAGGTTTGTGGCTCTTAGGGTATTAGCAAGTTCATTTCACACTGATGCTGCGACAGAGGCCAGGGGAAGGTTTACAGCACCCGCATTCATCAAGCCAGCTGGTCGCCCACGACATCCCTCAGGCTTGGAACAGAGAGGAAGAGAAGGGAGGGAACAGCGGCTGGCAATTCATAGAGGACGCTGTTGCTTTCTTTGGCAGTGGGGGCAGGCAGTAAAGAGGGGACAGGATTTGGAGGCTCGGATGGCTCCCTCAGGACTGCCGTGGGATGTTTTCACAGCCTGCAGAGAGGAGCCAGATGCGGGCAGTGGCCTAGTTCACTTCAGCCTTCAGGAGCTATTTGGGACTAAGGTCTTCTCCTTTCCCAGAGAGTTTGTGGCAGACTGACTACAAAAACAGCCCTAATCCTTCATCCCTCCCACAGCATTTGCAATGTGACTTGATAGTTCCTCCCAGCAAGGGGTCGAGTCTATTCCCCTGTTCTTTGAATCCAGGCTCCCTTGTCATTTACTTTGATCAATAGAATGCAGCAGGAGTGACAGCATGTCAGTTCCAAGCCAAGGCCTCAAGACCGTTGCCCACCTCTCTCTCATACACACACACACACACACACACACACTTGCTCTCCTTGCCTCCATCATAAGAACAAAAGCAACTAGTCTTTTAGAGTATGAGCTAGCATGTGGAGAAGGTCTGAATCACCCCAGCTGAGGTCATCCTAGACCAATCAGCCTCTGGCCGACCTGCCAACTGACCACAGATGCATGAGCAAACCCAGCTGAGACCAGCTGAGCCCAACCCAGATCTGCAGAACTGGCCAGCCAGTCCATAACCCTGTGAGCCATGATAAATAATTATTGTTTTAAGTCAGTGAGATCTGGGGGCTAGTTTTCTATGGAGCGTTCTTATGGCAATAGATAACTAATACAGAGTTCATCAGATTGTTTTTGTAACCCGAGCCATGCCCTTGGACTTTAGGGTTTCTGATTCTTGGAGGACCAAAATTCTACCAGCTGGTGCTAAAAGCCTGAAGCTTGTATACCATACGCATGTGAGAAAACCAGCCCACAAGACCAGTACGTCCCTTCCCCAAATAGACCGCCAGAAAAAAAAGGCTGCTGTCGTCATTCACATTTGCTCAGTTTAATTTCTTCTTGGGACAAAGGTCATGATTTCCAAGACAACCAACCAGCTTTAGTTCCAGGACTCTGGACAACACTGCTTTTTTTCCCTTGTCTTTTGTAATGGATAGGCAAATGCCCATCTGGCCTCCACCTCCCCATTCTGCCTCTGAATCACTGAACCGTTTGGATTAAGTGGCAGGCGCCAGCCATTCCAAGCCCAAAACATCAGTTTTCTGTTGTTGTTGTTGTAACAAACTACCACAAACTTGGTGGTTTAACAACACAAATTCATCTGACTGTTCTACAGATCAGAAGTCTAACCTGGGTCTCACTGGGCTGAAATCAAGGTGTCATCAGGGCTTTATTCCTTATGGGGGGAATCCAGGGAAAAATCTGTTTCCCTGTCTTTCCAGCTTCTAGAGGCTGCCCTTCTTCCTTGGCTCATGACCTACTTCCTTGTCAAACCCACCACAGTGGATGAAGTCCTTCTCATATTGCATCTATCTGACCTATTCTTCTGTTCCACTTTTAAGGATTTAGGTGATTAAATTGGACCCAATTGGATAATCCCAAATAATCTCATCATCTCAAAGTCCTTACCCTTAATCACATATACAAAACCGCATTTGCTATGTAAAGTAACATACCCACAGGTTCCAGGGATTAGGACATGGGTATTTTTGGAGGGACATTATCCTGACTACCACAACATGATTGAATCTTTGTATAATGAGAATTGAGAGAAAGGAAGCTGTTCTTTTCTTGGATAGCTCCATGGAGTTGATGGGCCTCCATCTGGAATTCTATAAAATGACCTCATGTGGGAAAAGATGGGAGGGATGGAAATGAACCAGGGTCAACAGGACCCCATAATTCATCCACAGAGTTGCAGGGTTTCTCTCTCTCCATGAGATGGTGGTCTGACTACTAAGGAAGCAGGATCTGGCTATCAGTTCAAAGGCAGGATTAGATAGCTTTAGTTCAGAAGAAATCCAGCTCTTCATGATGTTTAGCCTCTGCACTGAACTTCCAGAAGTTGGTGATACCCTTTGTAGCAATTTCAAGGGGAGCCAATCAGGAGCCACGTTAGACTCTACAACCAAAGTTTTATCCTGATTTACTGAATCCTGGCACTAAGAGCTGACGGGGTACAGAGATATATCTAAAGAGATTCTGCCCTCAAAGCATTTACAGGCTAGAGCCCTATACAAAACAGATACATAAATGACTATTTGAAATTTTAGAAGGAGAAAAGCACAGAAATAATGTAGATAAATTGTGACAGATATTCAGGGAAGGAAAAGATGGAAAGGGTAAAGAGTGGCTAGAGAGAGGAGGAATAAAGAAGAATCTGAAAGGTCAGGCATGGTGGCTCACACCTGTAATCCCAACATTTTGGGAGGCCAAGGCAGGAAAGTCCCTTGAACCCAAGAGTTTGAGGTCAGCCTGGGCAACACAGTGGGACCCTGTCTTAATTAAAAAAAAAAAAAAAAAAAAAAAAACAAGAAGAATCTGAGAAGGCTTTTTGGAAGAATTCAATGAAGCATAAAACAAATTTAAGTGCCAAATTCATGGTTTAAGCCAGGGCAGATAGAAAATATTCTAGGCTCTGCAGTTTATATGATCTCTGCTGCAACTACTCAGCTCTTCTGTTGTAGCGCAAATGCAGCCAAAGACAATATGTAAATTTGTGAGCATGGCTGTGTTCCAACAAAACTTTATTTATAAAAATAAGCAGTGAGCCAGATTTGGCCCACAGGCTGGAGTTTCTGATCCCTGTTTTAAGCCATGCTGTAGCATCCAGTGAAAGCAAGCAGAATTATGAATGGATTTATAAAAGATACAGTGCTTTGCTTAAGCTTTGATGAATAAATAGAATTGGAATATGCAACAAGAACAATCATAAAAAAAGGTGAAATTAAAATTTCGTGTGAGATATTGAAGAGACCAGGCCCTCAAGAGTTTCAAATGGAGAATTTTGGAAAAGGGAAAATGTTTGAAGTAGAGCTAGTTTGAGTAGGGTTGTTTTATGGAAAACTTTGATAGATAAATAAAGAACTTTAGGCTAAGAAAATGCAAATTAGGAAGCCACTGACAGTTTTTAAACTAGAAAATGATGGCATGCAAACATTTTTCAAATCACTAAATTCAAGAATTGGCCTCCGGGGCCATGAAGCATACTAAACAAGGATCCTGAGGACTTTCCTCACGATCCAGGACATCTAACAGGTGAATTTCTTTTCTTTCTTTTTTTTTTTTAGATGGAGTCTCACTCTGTTGCCCAGACTGGAGTGCAATGGTGTGATCTTGGCTCACGGTAACCTCCACCTCCTGGGTTCAAGCAATTCTCTGCCCCAGCCTCCCTAGTAGCTGGATTACAGGTACCCACCACCATGCCCAGATAATTTTTGTATTTTTAGTAGAGAAGGGGTTTCACCATCTCGGCCAGGCTGGTCTTCAACTCCTGATCTCGTGATGTACCTGCCTTGGCCTCCCTAAGTGCTGGGATTAGAGGTGTGAGCCATGGCACCCAACCAGGTAAATTGCAAAATTAAAAATTTGCCCATTAGGCCATGGGAGGTGGCTCATGCCTGTAATCCCAGATCTTCGGGAGGCCCAGGTGGGGAGATCACTGGAGCCCAGGAGTTTGAAGCAACATAGTGAGACCTCATCTCTACAAAAAGATATAAAAATTAGCTGGGTGTGGTGGTGCACACCTGTAGTCCCAGCTAGTCAGGAGGCTGACGTGGATCTCTTGAGCCCAGAAGGTTGAGGCTGCAATAAGCCATAATTGTGCCACCATACTCCATCCTGTGTGACAGAATGAGACTGTCTCAAAAAATATATAAAATAAAGTAGTAAAATAAATAAAACCTTGCCCGCTGGCCATCTGCTTCCATACACAAGGAAGGAGCCAGTCTGTACCTCACATATAGCTAGGCTCAAATTCTCAGAAGATTCCAGGTGTTCAATAAGATCGGGTTTGGTTTCCTTCGAGCAATGAACATTTGCGTCTTTAGGTCCTCTGCAAAAGGAGAGGTATCCTTCCATCTCTTCCCTGGCTGTCTCCACTTCCTCCGCCCCAAAGCCCTCCTGCCTCTGTGAATCTCATGTTGTAACAAATGAGATACCAAAGGTTCCAGCAAGCTGCTCATCGTTATACCCAGCAGGAGAAAAGCAGCCATGACCTGGAGCTGGGACCTTGTTAGAGTTTGTAATAAGCTGAAGGGAAAATATTTCTGCCTGATTAGAATCCCTAATGAGCTGCTGACTACGATGAGCGGGAAAGGCCAGCTTCCAGCTCTCTCCTCAACCCCGCCCACACCTCTCCCTGTTCTCAGGCAGAGGTCCAGGCAGGAAAGGGTTCTCGCCAGCAGTTAAAACCACAAAAACAAACACAAAACAACCCCAGCAACCCTCAACCCAGCCCACCTTCTCCTGCTCCTAAGGAGGAAGCCTCCATCTTATTTGTTTCATGCACACTGTCCACTGACACCTGCTACATCTTAACGATGCCACTTGGACCTATCTGTAATTGGTCACAGTGACCCACAGGTCCTGGTGAGGTTGTCACTCAAAAAGAAATGGAAAGATGGGAGAACACAGCACTCGATCAACCACTGGAAACGTGAGACCACAGGCCAAATTCCCACAGTGGCCAGTCAGAGCAAAAGTCCAAATGCAAAGAATTTTGCTTGGTGTCAATTCAGAGAATATTTTGATATTCCCACTTTCTGTCGACTGGTTTTAGAAAGCATCTGGATTTGTTCCAGAGTGAATTGATTCACCACAATGATGATTTTTAGAAGGAAAATAAAAACTCAAGAACATATTTTGGGGATAGTTCATTATTTAATAAAAAAATTTTTTTAGTTTAGTTGGAGATTCAGATTGTACTTATGTTCAAGGCTCTGTGGAGAAGCAACTTGAATTTTTGAAAGTCTAAAAGATTTTCACATAGTCCAGTCTTGTGACCTCAGATGGAAGAAAGAAGTTTTGTAGTGATAGAAAATCCAAGTATTCTAGGATCTGGTATTTTTTAAAATCCCCCTCGGGGTCCCTGTGGGTTCTGTCTGTGGGATACAGCACATCCCCCTTCATTCCCAAGAGATGAGAGAGACAAAGATGGAGAGAGATCCGCTGCTGTATCCTCCACAGAAGCAAACTTCGGCTCTAGGCTAAATCACAAAGAATTAGGCTTTCAGCTGCCAGCAAGCGTATCACATCAGAGCAGTGGTTATGAACCTTGGCTATATATCATTATCACCTGGGGAGCTTTTTAAAATGTGGATCCTAGGGCCCACCCCCAGAGATTCTGATTCAATTGGTCTGGGGTGTGATTTGGGTATTGAGACCTAAACGTGCAGCTAGAGCCAAGAACACTAGTCTGAAGCAATGTTTCTCAAACTTGAATGTGTATATGAGTAGCTGGGATCTTGTAAAAATGCCGACTCTGGTTCAGTCAATCTGGGATGGGTCTGAGATTCTGCAAGGGATGCTGGTGCTGCCAGTCCTTGAACCACTTTGAGCTGAAAGGATCTAACATCCTGAAGTGATGCTACATTTCTTTGACATCGTATTTGCCAGGACTGTGTCAACTGCAATCAATAGAAATTCAAGTCAAATTGGAATCATGCAAAGGAGGCCAGGTGTGGTGGCTCACAACTGTAATCCCAACACTTTGGGAGGCCGAGGAGGGCAGATCACTTGAGGTCAGGAGTTCAAGACCACCCTGGCCAAATTGGTGAAACCCTGTCTCTGCTAAAAGTACCAAAAATTAGCCAGACATGGTGGCACATGCCTGTAGTCCCAGCTACTGGGGAGGCTGAGGCAGGAGAATCGTTTGAACCCAGGAGCTGGAGGTTGCAGTGAGCCGAGATTGCGCCACTGCACTCCAGCCTGAGCAACAGAGTGAGACTCTATCACAAAAAAAAATAAAAAATAAAATAAATAAAATAAATAAAAATGAGGAATATATTGGTACAAATAAATGAGAAGTCTAAGGGCAGTTCTGGCTTTAGACATGGCTGCATCCAGGAGCTCAATTTATGTCACCAGGACTTTTTCTTTCTATTCTGCTTTTCCTTGAGTTTGCTCCATTTTCAGGCAGGTCCTCTCCATGTGGCAACAAAGATGATGATCCCAAGCAGTCCCAGGCTCACTCCATTCACATAGCTCGTGAGGCCCTCTCTCCCTCATCTTCTGTATTGGTCCCTGAAAATGACTCACTTTCCCCAGCTTGGGTCATTCGTGCAACGCAGGGCAAGGACAGGCAGAGCTCTCCAGCAAAGAGCCTCACCTGAAACACAGGTCTTGGGGAATAAGTTCTCCAAAGGAAAAAATGCAGGGCAAACCACAGAGGAGCCCCACATGAGCTGTTGAGCCTGTGCTTTTAGCCATAGTGCTGTTCTCCGTACAACTCAGTACCAGGAGTTCCAGAAAGGAAGTTCAGTCTTCAAAGACAACAAACTGCAGGGCAAATATGGCCTCAGTCCTTGGCCTCTCTGTACCTCAGTTTGTTCATCTGTAAAATGGAAATCATAATAATATCTACCTCATAGGGCAGTTGGATGGATCAATACACACAGGTTCTTGTAATAATACCTGGCACACGGCATGCAGGTATTCGGTTTCATTTGTTACAGCTACGCAGTGCTTAAAATGCTTTGTTTAAAGAAAACTATGAATTAGTTGCCAGTATTTCTTAATCAGATTTTCATGTGAAAATCCAGATGTCCAGATTATTCTGAAAAATTATAAGATCTGCCCTCACTCTACCTAATGTGGTAACAGTTAGCTGGAGATGGATCACAGCTGGCTGCTCCCACTCCATGATTTATGGCCTTTGGGGGCATTGCTCTCATTTCCATTAACTCCCCAGCACCCATAGGAATCTGAGTTTGAGACCCCTGCTCTGTGCTTTTTCAAAATGCACAGGCTGAATGTACTAGGATGGATGGTGTGCCAGCCACACATTCACCTGGCAGGCCTCACACCTGCTATGCACCCATTTAAAGATGAGGTAGCTGATCTCAGAGAGGCTAACTCACTCAGTTTTGGAAGAGCACAGCCTCAGAGCCCGAAACTTTGGTTCCTGATTCGACACCCCCCACCCACCTCTCGGCAAAAGCCTGACTCAGAAGCAGCTCAGGGAGCTCTCTCTGTGCTGGCAGTGGGGTGGGATGGAAAAGGGCTGAGGGCTGCCAGGCAACTCACACCCATACTCCCAGCACTTTGGGAGACTGAGGCAAGCAGATCACTTGAGCTCAGGAGTTCAAAACCAAAACCTGGGCAACATGGCAAAACCCCATCTCTACAAAAAATACAAAAATTAGCCCAGCATGGTGGTATGTGCCTATGATCCCAGCAACTGAGGAGGCTGAGGTGGGAGGATCACTTGAGCCCAGATCCAGCCACAGCACTCCAGCCTGGGTGACAGAGCCAGACTCTGTCTCAAAAAAAGTGGGGTTTGGGGGGGGACACCTGAGGGCTCTGCCCACCCTTCCTGGCTCCATGGACGTTAGTGGCCAAGACAGCTATGACTCAAGTAGGGTTACCAGATAAAATTCAAGATGCCCACTTAAATTTGAATTTCATGTGAATTTCAGATAAATTACCAATTTTTTAGTATATCTCATACATTGTTTCAGATATACTAAATTTTTATACAAAAAATTTCATTGATTTCCAATAAATGATGAATTATTTTAGTATGTTTCAAATAATGCATAAGGCTTCCATATGCTAAAATAAAAGTATTCATTTATCTGAAATTTACATTTAACCCGGTACTCTGTACCTTTTTTCTTTGCTATATTTGGCAACACAGCCACAGGAAAGGCTGAGAAGGGAAAAGAGCAGGGACCTTCAGTCCACGGCTGCCTAGGAGCTCTGGCTTGGGATAGCAGCAAAGCAGCCCTCCTCTCCTCTCCCCCACTCCAAATCGGAACTTTTGTTTTCCTCCTGACACATTTTCCGAGTCAGTGCTGCTTTTATTTCGCATTGTGGGCGCCATTAATGTCTCAGTGATGAGGCTCCAGGAGGCTTCATCCGGCCCTGCCGCCGCCTCATTTCTGCAGTCACCAGGAAGCCCACCAGTGGTCAGCAGAAACAGCGGGGATGGTGGCCAGATGATTCATGTTTTTGTTTTGGAGTTTGGGGGGCAGCGGTTGGTTGCCTTTTGTTTTTACTTTTATTTATTGTTTTGTTTTGTTTTGTTTTAGGCTTGATCGATGCTACATTCATCTTGAGATGAGACCAGGGCGAGTATCCCGGGACCCCTGGACTGCGCCCTCCCCTGCCGAGAGCGGCAAGACTGCCCGGGAGCCGCTGCGCTGAGTTCGTTCCGGGACACCTCGCCCGCCGGTCCGCGGGTCCTTGCTCAGGCCGAGACTGCGCCCGCGCTCCCGGGCCATGATGAGCCGTGGACCGCTCAGACACCCTGCGCCGGGACTGCCCCCGCGGGTAGGGCTCCGGACCTTCATTGACAGACACTAGGGCCTGGCGGCTGGGGGATGGGGGTTGGGGTGGGAAGGACAGCAGGCGGAGCTCAGGCCTGGCTGAGGGAGCCTCTGCCCTCCCCGGACCCCAACCTGGGTCGGCGCCATAGCCTCTGCAGGCACCTGCCCAGGTGAAAGGGGCGGAGGAAGCGCGCAGTAGCTGAGTCTGCAGGAGCGCGCGCGCGGACACAGGGACACACACGCACACACGCACGCACACACACACATGCACACACAGCTCGGCCCTGACTTGGGCCCAGCACAAGATTGACTCTCCGCCAATCCACCCACCTCCCAGGGTTAATAATCAGGCGCAAGGCAGGGCCAGCTGTTCCCGGTGGACGGCGACAGCAACAGATCGAAGAGGCGCCAACCTCAAGCTCCGCCTGTCGCACCGTTTCCTAACTCCTGAAACCCCAGGCTGCAGGTCAACACCCAAGCAAATTTATTCTGGGAGAAGAGGGGCTGCCCCTAGCTCCTCCAAAGATACCAGGAACCGTAGTCAAACGATGGGACCACGCACACGGGGCAGCTCCCAGAGAGCCCAGTGCAGAGAGAGGATGCCCTGCCCTAAATTCTCAGGGTCCTGTTGCTCTTGTCTTCCAAGCCTCCCTCACTACCACCCTCACCCTCCTTCTCCCAGCCATCATTCAACTAACCCTGTTGGGTTTTCTGCTTTGCACTTTGCTCCACCTGATGTTACAGATTCGTTTATTGCCTCTGTGGCCTGGTCCCTTCTCACACCCCCAGCACCTACAACAGTACCTGACACACAAAAGATTCTTCAGCACTGTGGGGGACACAATAATAGTGTTGCCTACGCTGAGGACAGCTGCCTGGCCCAAGGTCTCAGCATCCTCCCAGATTGGACTGAGAGAGGTCGGAACAATTTTGAGGAGCAGGTCTGGCTCCCGAGTGTCATGTGGGATGTGTTGAAGCTGTTGCTTGGTCTCCCTTTGTGCACTCTTAAAACTATCCCCTACTCCTCAAACCGCCTGCACAACAAACTCTGTCTCAGTCAGCTTCCCAGGAAGCCCAACCACAAAACACAGCAATAAATATGTGTGGAATAAAAGTGGCGGCTGGAAGAGAAAAGGCTTTGACGCTTTGTTGTTGATCTCCTCCCACATCCAAAAAGTACCTGAAATCTGTGTACTTCTCTCCCCATCCAATGCCACCACCAAAATCAAAGCCACCACCGTCTCTTGTTTGGTGCCCTGCTTACCTCTGCAAGCAGCCGTGGTTGGTGCCCACCCCAGTTCCCCTCCACCCTCTTCTGAGCTCACCTGTAGCCGCCGCGAAGGATAAGGATTGCTGAGACCCCTGGCAGCTCCCAGCTCTAGTGCTCCTCCGCTTGAGGGCGTTTTCCAGCCCCATAGTAGCTTGTTCAGCCTCTAAGCAGGGCAGCCCACACGGGTTAGGTATTTAACACCCTCAGGGAGACTCCTCAGCCCCCAGGAGCAAGAGTCAATAGATACATACCCCATCTCATCCCTCAGGGCGACGCTGAGGCACGTTCCACAGGTGGGCTTCAGCCCCAGGCGCCCACAGCGACAAACCATCATTGATCCGTCTTTTACTTCCTGGCGTTTCTCTCCCCTCTCCTCCTTTCCCACACTCCCTCGCTCGTGCTTCCCAAATAACAACCACCTGCAGCCCGGTCCGCGTCTTAGTGTCTGCACCTGGGGAAATCTACACACGGTCAGCCCACCACCCAGCCTCTTCTCTCCAACTTTGCTGCTTTGAGCTTGCACAAGACAGCCTGGCAGGGACACGGGACTTCTCTCAGCTTCTTTCACGCCACACAGACTTCAATTGTATGACTCAATGTATTTTTTTCATTCAACAACTATTCCTTGAGTGCTGTTTGAGGCACTGGGATATAGCAGCAAACAAGAGTCAAAAATCTTTGCCCTCATGGAATGGAGGGAGTCCATCTACCATACGTCTCTGCTTCAGCGTCCAGTCCTCAAAGTTACCATACCTGTCCTACCCCTCCTCCATCTCATGTACCCCAGTAACTACCCCCACAGAGCTCCATCATTTCACATTGTATCTGTCATCAGATGATTCCATCACCACCATACTGACTCCACAAGCACAGGGCTATGACTCTGTCACTCCCACTGCCCACTGTGTCCTCTGCCCTTAGCACCATGCCTGGTTCCCCATTAGGGCTCAGAAAACACTGGAATGATAAATGAATGAATAAACTAATGCCACCACTGTCGTGACTGAAAGATGAGAGGAGAAATGAGAAACTCATCCTCATGGATGGATAAGGAAAGGCAGGCAAGGAGGAAAATTTCACAGTGGCCAGTACTTGGTCAGCACTATGGCTGAGATGACCACAAACTTTGGAGTCCTAGACCTAGACTAGTCCAGAATGGGCGATGTTCTGCCCATTCATTTTGGATTTTGTCCCAGAAATAACTAGCATCAGGAATGGTAACATCAGGAATGTCCCCGGGCCCTGGAAAGAGTGGCAAGGGGGAAAAAGAGCGAGATGCAGAAAGGTCGGGTCATCAAAAGGGTATCTCCCTCCTTCACCGTCTCCCAGCCACAGAACGTCAGAGATAGAAGGAAGCTCAAAGACCATCCATGCAGTCGTTTCACAGGTGAGTAGACCAAGACTCACAGGCCCCTTGGCCTAGTGAAAGGCCTACGATTAGTGACAAGCATCCCAGCTCCAAGCTATTGGCTTGCTAATCTGAGCCTAGGGGTGGTCCGTTCTAGGCTTGCAGTTTATGTCTCCCAAAATTCATGTGTTGAAGCCCCGGTCCCAGTGTGATGGTTTTTCGAGGTGGGCCCTTCAGGAGGTAATAGGTCATGCAGAAGGAGCCTTCATGAATGGGATTAGTGCCCCCATAAGAGGCCCCAGGGATCTAGTAAGCTCTCTTTCTGCCATGTGAGGATACAAGGCAGCTGTCTGCAGCCTAGAAGAAGACCCTCACCTGAACACAACTGTGCTGGTACCCTGAGCTCAGATTTCCCAGCCTCCAGAACTGTAAGAAGTAAATGTTTGGTGTTTAAGCCCTCCGGTCTATGGTAATTGGTTAGAGCAGCCAGAATGGACGAAGACAGAGCGGTAGGCACAGCCTCTCGAGCCACTGCCCTCAGCCATTTGCAGCTCATTGTTCTAGGAGAGACAGCTTCCAGGCTGTGTATCAGCAATCAGTGATTCGTGATGGTATACCCTCTCTTTGGAGCCTAGCACTTTCTCCTTCCTTGCTCCCCACAGAAGACTGCTCTAGGGAGACTCCTGCTTTCTAGATGTTATGCTTTGGATTCTAACAGCCCCTCTCAGAGTCGAACTCTTGCCCTATTCCCACATTTAGGGTTCCTCAAAAAAGCTCAGTGTCCCCAGGATAGTCTGTGTATCCCAGAGGTGACTTGGATAGTAAAAGCAAGTCACCTGCATTGGCACTGGATGGGGTTCTGCCCATCCATTTTGGATTTTGTCCCAGAAATAAGCCTCAGCCCAAACTGAATGGCAGATTGTCAATGACAACCAGGAAGTGTCCCAACCAGTCTCTTTATACCTTGTCTTCAGTGTATCAGAAGAATGAGCAAATATAAAGAAAAAAAAAAAATAGCTCACATGCATTGAAGGCTTATTATGTGCCAAGACCTAGGGTAAGCACTATATTGGTTTTATTGCAACAATCCTATGAGGTAGGCACTTTTATTATCAGCCCCATTTACTTATGAGGAAACTGAGGCTTAGTGAGGTGAAGTGACTTGCCCAAGGCCAAATAGCTAGTAAGTGAAAGTATTAGAAATCAAGTCCCATCCCCTTTCTAGCAGCCCTAGCCCCACTTCTTCTCCTTCCTCCAGACTGACTGTCTTGCTCTGTCTCTCTCTTTTTCACACACACACACACACACACAAAGACACACACACACCTATTGTTAGGCAGAGAATTGGATAGTGAGTTAGTGGTGTGTCCTGTAGGGTGTATTTCTTTAGAGTATGTACAGTTTTAAAGTGGGGATGTCAAAAGAGGCAATACTAGCCGGGCGTGGTGGCTCAAGCCTGTAATCCCAGCACTTTGGGAGGCCGAGGCGGGTGGATCACAAGGTCAAGAGATCGAGACCATCCTGGTCAACATGGTGAAACCCCGTCTCTACTAAAAATACAAAAAAGTAGCTGGGCATGGTGGCGCGTGCCTGTAATCCCAGCTACTCAGGAGGCTGAGGCAGGAGAATTGCCTGAACCCAGGAGGCGGAGGTTGCAGTGAGCCGAGATCGCGCCATTGCACTCCAGCCTGAGTAACAAGAGCAAAACTCCGTCTCAAAAAAAAAAAAAAAAAAAAAAAAAAAAAAAAAAAAGAGGCAATACTAAAGAAAGAATGGATGGCTTTCTGCCTTTGAGTATCCCCGTTGTAATTTGTTACTATTAACAGTGAAAGAACTGAAATTCAGGAGTTAGCTGCTTTTTGAAAAACTAGAGTGAATTCAAGATCGTCTCTAAAACACCACAGTTACTTGGATTTGACAATATTCTTAAGCAGAAGCAAGAGGATGGCATGACAGCTAGTTCACTGGTGACTGCATAACCCACAACCCATTTTGATTATGGCACATCCAAGTGAGTAATTATGACAGGTATATTATTAATAGTTGTGGCATTTAGAAAGTATTATTGCATTTTCTTTCTCCCAATATTTTTAGACTTTATCGCAATCTGAGTATCCACATGGGAGTAAATTCCCTGACATGGGAGCATCATCCATCACACACATGGCAGCTGGAAAGAGATGCTCTAAAAAAACTGCAGGCACAGAAGGCACTCTGCTGAGATACATAGGAAGCGCTGACAGTGGGTAAGGCACCTTTGTATTTATTCAAGAAGGTCCCTGACCCTATATCTTCCATGAAATCATCCTCCATATTCTGCCATTACATGCCAGGGCCAGGTACACCTGCAATGGGAATGACCAATGTGCAACTGGTCCTCAGGTGACCGATGCAAAAATTTGCTCATTCATTCATTCATTCACCCACCTATTCACTAAAGTGCTATTTATTAGCACTTGCTATGTAGTAGACCTAGCACTCTGCATTGTGGTTACAGTGCCGATTCAAGTAAACCTAGTGTCTGTCTTCATAAAGATGACAGTCTCAAAGATGACGATATCCATGCCAATCAGACTCTGTGCAGAAGAGAAGACCAGAGTCAGCCTAGGTCTCCAGGGGTTCAGTAATTCATTCATTCAACAAACATTTAGTGGATCTGACTGTATGTTAGGACACAGGAAATATTGGACAAGAGTTCATAGTCAAGAAGTGGAGGCAGAATGCCAATGTGACCTGGTAAGTTCTACAGCGTTCAGTCATGACATATGTGCATGTAACATTTGTGTATGCATTAAACAGCAAAAGAGAAAGAGAAAGTAATCAGCTAAATAACACAGTAACTCATCTTCCATTCCTTTCAGTAAGCCATGCCCTAGCATTGACCTGAGATAGCAAAGGTGAAACTTGTGTATCTTCAGTATTCTCCAGTTCCTGTGTACCTATTTTGGTGTGATCATTGCCTACCTCACTCACATCCATTTATTATTAAAAACATACATTTTTCTTCATACAAGGGCCCCTAAGCTCAAGGCACTTCTTCATCTAGCAATCAGGCAAAGAATCAGGCATCTGTTTCATCACTAGCTGGACAGGACTTCTTACGGGCTGTGATGTATTTTATAGGTAGGGTAACCAGATAGTTTATCATCCAACTGCTGAGAGAGAAGTAAGACACTATTGATAATTCCACCAGAAGATAAGGCATAAACACATTGTCCTGGGAAAGCCACACATAGGGCATCCCTCTTCACAGGTAGGTGCCTTAAAGGATTTTTATTTATTTATTATTTAATCTAAAAAGAGAAGCTTGGTGCAGTGGCTCATGCCTATAATCCCAACATTTTGGGAGGCGGAGACAGGAGGATCGCTTGAGGCCAGGAGTTCAAGACCAGCCTGGCCAACATGGCAAGACCTCATCTCTACAAAAAATAAAATAAATTTTAAAATGCAAAGAAGGGTTTTTGTTTTTTTAAATAAAATAATGTGTTTTCTTCTGCAGGTATTAAATGTAAGAATGTTGTCTAGTTTTCATTTTACTTTTATTTTAAAATAGATTAAAAGTTCACCTGATTATTCAAAAGGAATTCAGTGAAAAGTCCCCCTCCCAGTCCTGTCCTCAGCCATTCAGTTGCCCCCAGAGACAACCAGTGACACCAAATTCCTGCAGGTCCTTTCAGGGATATTTAATGCATATTCAAGCACGCGTGTGTGTGTGTGTGTGTGTGTGTGTGTGTGTGTGTACACACACATATATACATATATATTAGCACAGTATTCACACTATTTTACATTTACTTTTTAAAAATAATAAGCATTAGAGATAATTTCATATCAATATAACAAGCTTCCTCCTAATACATGATGCATATTATTTCACTATGGATGTACATAATTCATTTAACCCATCTCCATGGATAGACACATAGATTGTTTCCCATCTTTTGCTGCAATGAATGACCTTGACCGTACATCATTTTGCATATGTGCCAGTATACCTATAAGGCAAATTCCCGGAAGCAGAATTGCTGAGTCAAAAAGCAAACCCATATATCAGTTAGGATTCTGTTTGGTTGCTCACAACAGAACAGGCAAGGTAACAGTCACTTGAACAAGGAAGACATTTATTTCTCCCTCAAATAAAAGGAGTCTGGAGGTAGGCAATCCAGAGCTGCCATGAGGCTTCCCAGTGTCATGAGGGACTAGGATTCTATCCCTTTGCCCCATCATTCTCTGTCCAACGTTATACAACTGCAGAGGCCTGCTTTAAGTATTAGGTTAGTGCCAAAGTAATTGCAGTTTTTGTACCAACCTCATAAAAAAATACAAAATTGCAAATAGTTATTTGGAATGAGAAAAAAAATCACAATATATTATAAATTTTAAGAAGCTGTAAGACTAAAAAAATAAATAAATAAAATAAATAAAAAAAGCTGTAAGACTATAAACATCACAAATCCAGGAAAAAATAATGTCATAATTATTCAGCTGTTCAACATACCTTTATAATAGGGTTTTTTCTTACATTTTGGGGGCTACATTATCTTTGATCGCTTTTTCATAGGACAAGATTTTGTAATATGATCTTCTGGAGAAGAAATAGAAAGATAACTCATTTTTTCCCTCTAGCACAGCTTATTAAAATTTATTTTTATTATGGACAGCTGGTATGTATAAAACATGTGAGACATATTCATTGTTTGTAGTACCATGAAAGGTTTGTGCCTTACAAATATAAGAATTCTGATAAACTCTATGATTCAAGATGCCCATTTTAAGAACTGGCATATTTATAAGCATATAAGCTAAACTATTGGGCATATTCCTCATAGGAAAAAGCTTCCATTTTGACAGCATCAATGAGCAGCAAATTGTCTACTTATAAATTCACACAACTGATAAGTGGAAGAATATTCCACAGACTAGTTTCCAGCTCATGCATTTTAATCACTTTCCTCCTCCACTACCAATGTACTTCCAATACTGTACGTAGAACACATTCTTATTGTGATCTGACCTCTTGCCCTGCACCTTTGTGTTATAAAGCCAGGTGAGTTGGCACTGTGAGCAGTAGTGGTACTCATAGAACCATTCCTATAAGAGGATGACTAGCAAATGACTGCAAATTACAGAAACGCCTACCAAACACTGGCTAAATGCATCCCAATTCAACTTCTGCTTAGCTGGACCCCAAAAATTCCCATGGCTCTTCTAATACCATCCAACCTAAGGAAGGTATAACATAGGGAAACTCAGGGGAGAAACAGACAGCAGTCTTCATAGTTGCAGTTGAAATATACTTTTGCAAAGATGCTTACGAAAGCACATGACCATGTGATGTTTTGCTAGGCCCTCCCAAGGCCTTGGGAGAGGTTTCTAGAGGAAAGTGAGGGGCTTAGCGGCTTAAGCGCCATTACCCTGTGGTGCATGTCATTGGCCAGCAGGGTTCTACATACAGTCTGGTCAATCAGTGGAGCGTGATTTGGAAAGGGGAGGCGGGCAGAAGCCCTTCTTCCACTGCAGCGGTAGTGGGTGAAGCTGGCTTCAGCAGACATGAGCTTGTGTAGTGGCCATTGGGCTCCATGCTCCTCAGTTCATCACCTACTTTGGAGCTATAGGCTGTAAATTAGCTATGCAGGCCCTGTAAATTAGCTATGCAGCTTTCACCTGTTTTTTTGTGTTTGTTTGTTTGTTTGATTTAATGGAATTTCCATTTTAGCATGAAGGAAAGAAGAGAGAAGAATACAATGAACACTCGTGTACCATCCACCTGGTCTCAACCATTGTTACTATTTAGCCATTTTTGGCCCTGTGGAATCATTTCTTAGTAAATTAAAAACATCATGACACTTCACCCCTAAACACTTCAACATGTATCTCCAAAACCTAAAGAAAAAATTCCAATTAACCATACCAGAATTATACCTACCAAAAATAGCAATAGTTCCATAATATCATCCAAAACTCACTTCATATTCAAATTTCTACAATTGTCCTAAAAATGTCTTTTAAGCTTTCCTTTGGAACCAGAATCCAATAAGTTTCATACAGTGAGTTTATTTATTATGTCTCTTAAGTCTTGCCTAATCTAGGACAATCCCTTTTCATCACTTTTTTTTTAATGACATTGAGTCTTTGAAGAGATCAGGCCCACTGTCATGTGGAATATCCCACATTCTAAACACATCTATTTTCTCATGCTCTCATTTAAGCAATGTTAGTATCTTCTACAAATTGAGATAGATCTAAAGGAGGTTTTTTTAAAGCCAGATTTACTGAGGTAAAACTTAGACATGGTAAACGTCATCCTTTTTAGTTTACAGTTTATTTGTTTTGATAAATGCATATAGTCATGTAATTTAAAAACTTGATTTGATTCTGATTTTATGCAATTGAACAAATACTTTAAAATGATGCTGTGAACTTCCTATTGGATTTCATATCACATCAGCAAACACATAATGTCTAGTTGTCCTATTATTAACGATACTATTTTGAACATTGGGTTCTTATAGCTTTCTGATCTCTGAATGTGTGTTGGTTTTCTATTGCTATGCAAAAAAATTACTACGAACTTGGTGGCTTAAAACAATACCTACTGGGCTGGATGCAGTGGCTCATGCCTGTAATCCCAGAACTTTGGGAAGCCAAGGCAGGTGGATTACCTGAGGTCAGGAGTTCGACAACATGGCGAAACCTCGTCTCTACTAAAAATAAAAAATTAGCCTGGTGTGGTGGTGGCACACGCCTGTAGTTCCAGCAACTCAGGAGGCTGAGGCGGGAGAATCGCTTGAACCCAGGAGGCAGAGGTTGCAGTAAGCTGAGATCGCGCCATTGCGCTCTAGACTGGGTGACAGAGTGAGACTCTGTCTCAAAAAAAAAAAAAAAAAAGCCTACCAGCAAGATGGCCAAATAGGAACAACTCCAGTCTTCCAGTCTGCAGCTCCCAGCAAGATCAGTGCAGAAGAAGAAGACAGGTGATTTCTGCATTTCCAACTGAGGTATCTGGCTCATCTCACTGGAACTGGTTAGACAGTGGGTATAGCCCACAAAGGGTGAGCCAAAGCAGGGTGGGGCATCACCTTACCCAGGAAGCGCAAGGGGTCAGGGAACTTCTTCCTATAGCCAAGGGAAGCCCTGAGGGACTGTGCCATGACGAACGGTGCACTTAGTTTCTGCCAATGAGATACGTTCAGATGAGATGCAGAAGACTGAAGGGGGCAGAAGCCATTCTCACTATGGTTCTGGCCACAGCTGACAGGCAGGCTTTTGCCAGTGTGACTTTCTGCAGTGACCAGACTTCAGTTGTAGCTTCCGAGTTCCCAGGTAGTGGTAAGAGCTTTCCAGACCTCTTGATCCCAGCTGTGGCAATGTGACCAAATAATAGTAATAATAATAATCCAGTGACATAATTCTGACTTTAGCTCCTCCATTCCTTGCAGTGTGTTTGGTATCACCTAATTCCCTGTACTACATCCCTTCCTGCTTGAAATACCTAAGATGGTTTCTGTTTTCCTGATCTGAGCTCTGTCAACTATGTTCTTCCAGATTTGGTACCAAGTTACGTTCCCATCAGCAAAGCTGGAGAGTGCCTGTTCTCTCATACCCTACACAACACACTGTATTAGCTCACCTTTTGACTTTTGACCAATCTGACAGGTGAAGAGATATCTTATTATAGTTTAACTTGCATTTCTTTCATTAACAGTAAGGGTAAGCATCTTTTCATATGTTTAGAAGTCATGTGGATTTTCTTTTCTGTGCCTATGCCACTAGCTTACTGTCTCACACAACTGCAACCCCAGTCTCCTGATTATAGCAGTCACCAAAGACCTCCACATTGCCAAAACTATGATCGGTTATCAGTTATTTTTTTATTTATATATTAGCAATATTTTAAAAAGATGGTCACCCCTGTTTTTTGAGACTCTTGCTATGCTTGGCTTCTAAGACCCAGAGTTTCCTAGTTCCCCCATTTTCACTGTTCCTTTTGTATGTTCCATCCCATCTCCCCAGCCTTTTAGTACTCAGCTACGTGCCCTAGGCTAAGATCTTCTCTACCGATATCCTCTCACATGTGACCTGGTCCAGTCTCAGGGATTTCAACCATCTCTACACCGAAGGTCCCAAATTATGTCTACTTGGATGTTTAAAAGTTATCTCGCCCAGGTGTAGTAGTGTACACCTGTAGTCCTAGCTAGTCAGGAGTCGAGGCAGGAGGATGGCCTGGGCCTAGGAGTCTGAGGCTGCAGTAAGCTACAGTTGCACCACAGCACTCCAGCCTGGGCAGCAGAGCAAGACCCTGTCTCAGGAAAAAAAAAAAGAAAGAAAGAAAGAGAAGAGAAGAAAACAACCAGTCATCTAGAACGAACCATGTCCAAATCAAAATCCTGATTCCTTCCTTCAACAAAAAATAAAATCTTCTCCTCCCACAGTCTTCTCTACCTCCTTTAATAGCGTAGCACCACCTACCAGTTACCCTGGCCACAAACCTGGAACCCTCTGACTCCTAGCTTTATCTCATTAATCCTCTCTCCCCACCCAATCCTCAGTAATCCATTAGCTCTACCTTTAAAATTCATCTAGAACATGATGTCCACAGCCCCATCATGGTCCCCAGCTTACTGTAGCAGCCTCCAACTGTTCTCCCTACTTTCATTCTTGTTACCTAAATCTATTCTTAACACAGCTGTTGGAATGATTTCCTGAAATCATGTCATATCATATCACTATATGACATGTCCGATCAAAGGTCTTCATTGGAATCTGATATTATTGTAACAGCCAGCTCTTGCAACGGCCTACAAAGCTCCCCAAAATCTCAGGGTTATGCCAGGTCCCGTCTCCAGTCACCATCTTCATGCTCATAAAGGAAAACAGGAAGAACACACTGGGAGTGAAGCAAAGTAGCCTTCCAAGGGACTGAACCATGATAACAGAGCTCTTGGGGGAGAACCAGCAGACTTGGTTTCTCCTCCTTGCTTTGCCACTAACTCTAAGGACCATGGACTATGTATTGCCTGCTCCAACTATCCCCTTCTTCATTGTGCAGACACAGCTGGCTCAGATAATCTCACAGGTTCCTTCCAGCTTGGAGATTCCACACTGGACAATCAAGGCGCCAACTCCATTAGCAAGAGAGGTAAGTGCATGTCATAGACACACCTTTCCTGCCTAAAGCATCTGAGTTGCCAGTACAATGTGTTAAAGGAGAAATAGACAAATAACCAGTTCCTGCTAGAAACACCTTTTCTGGGAGAAGCAGAAGCTCTAAGAAAATTACTTGGATCTGCAGGAGTTAGGTAGAAAAAAGAAAGAAAGAAAGAAAATCACTCGGAAAGGGGAATTAGGAGGAGAACTGGGTGACTGAAAGGCTGTGGCTGGCACTGCTCACCTCCGAGATGTGTTTATGACCAGTGTGCTTATTCTTTTGGTGTAACAATTATAATAATGGCAAGCACAAATGTAGACTCCAGAACATGCAGAGGAGAAGCAGGAATAA